>NW_028227272.1:45392500-46112500 GCF_978045245.1 Mus caroli
GAGGCAGGGAAATGAGAAGGTATGCTTACATGCTGCAGCAGTTACTCTTTTCCTGCCGCGAAAAAACAGCAACACCAAAAGCAACTTATAGAAAGAGGTGTTAATTTTGACCTATGCTTCTAGAAAGCTAAAGGCCATAATGGTGGGGTGGCATGGCAGCAGGCTACTGAGAGTAGGAAGCTAAGAGGTCACCACATCTTCAATTATACACATAGAACAGTGAGCAACCAGGAAGAGGGGCAGGGCTACAAACCCTCGTACCTATACACCCACTGGCATACTTTTTCTAGCAAGGCTCTACCTCCTAACAGATCCATTATCTCACAAAATCAATGCCTCCAGTTGGGGGTCAAGTCCTAAAATACCTGTGAGCCCATGAGGCTGTGACAGGATGGAATATTTCCTGCCCATGCTACCATGGATGCCTCTGTAGCTAAGATCAAGATGTGAAGAGGGGGTGATCACCGATTCTGGAGCTAAAGTGAGAAGTCAGATGTTCCCTTCCTTTTACTGACCCCCTCCACCAATTCCTATATATTGAGCATGGGATGTGGGCTTGGAAGGCAGTGGCTGACCTTCCCATGTCACAAGCTGGAGGCCATCCTCATGGAGACAACTGTCACAATGTCTTCCATTCTGTAGCTTTGTAGTCATAAGCCTGAACTTCCTTGTCCGGCAGGGCCCTTTCCCTTATACTCCTCTATGCTTCCCAAACATGTTATGAACAATGATGTTCCTGCTACCGTGAGTAAACAGAATGGTTTCTAATGCCTACATTCACACACTTTATCTCTATTGAACTCCTTTGAAAGTACAAAGTTACTTGATTTTTATATTGTCACAAAGAACAAACTCTGCTGAAATAAATGTCTGATTTGCATAATGAGCCTGTAGTTTCTCCAAACTAAGTGCCACACTCCACAGGAGCCTCACCCCACTACACACACCCCTCTCCTAATGCCCCACCCTTCCCAGGCAGCTTGATCTGTTTTGTTTGCTCAAGATACTCTGATCTCTCAACCTGCTAAATTCTGCCTCCTCATATCTTGTCTCTGCTACCTTTTTTGTGCTGATGGCTGCTCATGTTTGTCATGCCTGCTGACCTGTCACATACATTCAGCACAAGAAGAAAGGAAAATCGGAGTATCCCTCCAGTAGTAACCACTCCACTGCTGCTGTCCAGTTACATAAGAAGGGGTGACCCCAGACTTTCAGTGACTTCTGAAAGTCCCTTAGGAGTAGTCTTGGGTATGTGTACAGGAAAATTCAATTACTAGGACTGGAAAAAATGCTGAGTGGCTCACAACCACTTGCAACTCCAGCTTCAAGGGATCTGACATCCTTTTCTGACCTCCACAAGCACTTTCACACACATGGCACACATGTGCACACACACGCACACACACACACACACACACACAAATTAAAAATCTAATGTACTGACACTTAGGATGGGTAGCAAGTTTAGTTTTCTAACAGAACCCTGGAGATGCATGTCTGCTGGTGAGCGACCAGTGTTTGGGGCAATTTTATGTCCACCTCCTGATTTTTCTTTTTCTTTCTTTTTTTTATTGGATATTTTCTTTATTTACATTTCAAATGTTATCCACTTTCCAGGTCTTCCCTCTGGAAACATCCTATCCCATCCCTGCTCCCCCTGTCTCTATGAGGGTGCTCCCCCACCCCCCCACTCCTGCCCTCCCACCCCAGCATTCCCCTACTCTGGGGCGTCGAACCCCCCTCAGGCCTCACCTCCTGACTTTTCAATCACAGATGCAAAGATTCCCGAAGGTCCAGGTGCTGTGCTTGACTTCGAGCCAGCTTTTATCAGGAGAGAGAAAGCTATCTGAGATACCACTTAATGCCTTTTACATTTTTGTCTCTTTCATGATGCCTGCCCCAGGCAAGCACCTCTAGTGACAAGATAGCCCAATGGGGGCAAGTTTTCAGCTTTGCCATGGGAAGAAGCAGTGATTTGAGAATCACTCTAAGGTTGGCGCATGCACAGCAACCATTGTGGTTTCATCTCCAACACCTTTGCTGTGCTTGGGAAAGCTCCAGGCGTCTTATTTTCCCACATTGTGCAGAGGTGCCTGTCGCTGTGCTACAGTTGTGATGGCTGGTTATAAAGGTCACTAAGAACTGCGAAGACGCTCATCATTGACCAACATGCAGGAAACTGGGAGAGATGGAGGCACAGTAAAGAGACTCAGACTTGAAAGAATATAAGAAACTTAGCCAGGATGCTATATGTAATTTCCAGAGCTAGTGGACTTGTTTCAACTGGCGGTCATTGGCCCTTTCAAACGTTGTCAGCTTTACAGCAGCCATCTTCCATGTTTATTAGAATATGCTAATAATAGCATCTGTAGCTCTTAGGAAATGGCAGCCCCTCTGGATGCCAATTCAAACTTCAATTTTCAAATTTATCAACTTTATTCTGAATTTAAATGTGGTTCTTCAAAAGTAATGAAATGCTTGTTTATCTGTCCTCCTTTAAATGAAAGAGAGTGACGTTTTGTGTAGCATATGTAGTCACAAACCACAAAATGTTTAGGTAGAGAGAGCTGAGGTGATTCTCTTTAAAATCGGGATCAGTCGTGAGAGGATCAAATGACAGTCTCCTGTCACCTCCACTGTCTGTCTTTATGTTTGCATCCCTATCATGAAATGGTCTTAAAATGAATCTTGAAGCGGGGTTGGGGGAAATAGGCCAAACGGAGACTGCCCTGAGTATACCAGGAAGAAGAGTACGCTTAGATTTTACAAGGGTGACTGACCGTAAGAGCTGACTGACAGAGGAGGGAGGCTTTTGGGATGGTGCCCTGTGACTCTCAGCTTCTTATTTAGCAGAACCTACCAGATCCATGGACTCCCCTACCCCACATCATCACACTAACCGGCACTGCCTGTGCATTGGGGCTGCATACTGACAGCAGGAAGACTCTGCTCAGATTATTAGAGGGATTGCTTCTGTGATAATTGGATCCTTTCCTCTGGTAGATATTACAGCCTTTACTAATTACAGGCTAGTGGCTCTGGTGCACCCTCCCCCTGGCCCGCCCCAGCCCCAAGTAAGTTGCTCTGAGACAGCAGTTGGAAATGGGAATTATAAAATAAATCTGCAAGAGGCTCTTTGAGCTTTTCTTTCCCATAAAAATATGAAAATAGAATATCATTTGTGAAGTTCTATTGAAGGAAGACTTGGGAAAGATAATTTAGGTTGTTTAGCAGAGGGAGTGTGGCTATTGAAAGAGCGCCAACCATGGCAGCCACGGGTAAAAGACAAATGCAATCAGGAGAAATTACTCGGAATGTTTACGTTCACTTTCAGTCTTCAAATTAAAGCAGAACGCTGTGTTCCTTTGGGTTGCAATTCAAATTCCCGTTTCCTCCCCAGATCCCTATAAATGTAGCAGCTGAAAGAGACTTCCTCTCTTCCTACAGTGACTGCTCCGCACTTCACACTTTTGCTTCTATTTTCTGAGGGCTTTATTGCCCGTTTGACACTTTGAAACCACAAAACGTCTCCTTCAGACTCTCCGCTCAAGAGTCTCGCTGACTTTGGGAAGAGTATGTGAAATGCTCGCTGAGCAGAACTGAACCGCGTTAGTCTCCAAGCCAATCAGCCTTCGCCTTGGATGGGTCTGACTACATCAGAGAGGTCCAGTCACCTCCTAGTCATGTCCGGCCATCATCCTTCACACAAGTTGCTTCCTCTTGGATTTTGGTGACTCAGAATTCAGGGCTCAGTTGAGTCTACTGATGGGATTTGGACACAGGCCAGCAGTGCAGGTGTGAGGACAAATAGAAACCGCTCGTGACCCCTGCAGATGGTGACAGCTGTTAACGTGGAGGGAAATGCCTGCACGTCGCATCCTGTCTAAAGTCTGCTATCTGTCCTCAGCTCTTCCTCTTGCTTGCCTTTTTCTCGCCCCGACTCCCCAATGTAGAAGACGTAATTATACCCAAGATATACAAGAGTGCAAGTGGACCACTCAAGTAAGGAGAAATGACTTTATCTTTCTGGGGCTCAAGCAACTAGGGGGGAAGGGGCAGAAAAGAAAGGGGGAGGGTAAGAGCTCTCACTTCTGATTCAGTTATAATGCCCTACTTTTCAGATGGACAGTGATGGAAACTGCCAGCAAGAGGGAAGTCTGAGGTTATAGAAATCCCACTTCTGAAAAAAGGCCAAACCAGACACTTTCTAACAGCTTTCAAGAATCTCCCAGAAGGGCCTAGCACGGTGACACAGTCCTTTAATTCCAGCATGTGCGGGACAGAGGCAAGTGGATCTCAGTGACTGTGCCTTTAATTCCAGCGTGTGCGGGACAGAGGAAAGTGGATCTCTGTGAGTTCAAGGCCAGCCTTGTCTAAATAGTGAGTGCCAGGATACTCAGGACAATGAAGAGAGATCCTGTCTTAAACAACCACAACAGAAGCAAAACAACAACAACAACAACAACAACAACAGCAGCAGCAGCAGCAGCAGCAGCAGCAGCAGCAGCAGCAGCAGCAACAAACAATAGCAGCAGCAGCAGCAAAAACAACAACAAAATCTCCATGAGAATAGCCACATAGCAGGGTGAGCTTCCGCGCTGAGATCACCAGGGGGCGAACGCATCTGTTGAGCTCCTACTCTGCAAGTGAGCCAGGCCGTAGGCGTGGACGTAGGCGTGGGCATGGGCCAACAGTTTCCGGTCAGACATCCACGTCTTCTGGTGTCCACAGGTGGTGCTTGAAGACATGGACAAATATGCCTTGCTGCAGAGGGCTAAACTACATCTGGATTTCATCCACGCCAATTCGTGAGTTTCCAGAGGGGTTGGAACGGGGTAGTTTTTGTCCACGTGCCACCACCATATTCAATTGGAAAACGAAAGCTTAATGAACTTGGTAGGACTGCTTTAAGAATGTATTTATGCTGTGTGTGAGGACTTAGCGGGGAAGCCGTAACTCTATATCTGGGGATAATAACTGAATAATTTTGATGTTCTTCAGGTAAAGCCGAGTGGAAGGATTGTCCCATGTTTATCATTTAACAAACTTAAATATTGGCCAGCAAATTAGAACACTTATCCCCCTCCTTTCTATCCTTACTCCGACACTCTGGAAGACACTGTTAAAAAAAATCTTGTTGCTATACAGAGTAATTCGCTTGTGTAGATTTCAACTGCAGTGGGCAGTAATCGTGTACTTTTCCTTTTGTGCTGAGTCAGATGTGTTTGCTGTCTGACTAGCTGTTATGCTGTCAGACTAGAGGGAAGACAAGGCAGTTGAGAGAACCAGCTGCTCTTCCGGAGGACTGGGGTTCAATATGAAACACTCACAAGGAGACTCACAACCCTCTGTAACTCCTAACACCATGTTCTGGCCTCCTTGGGTACCAGGCATGCACTGTGGTACTCCGATGTACATATACCGAAACACCTTTGCACAAAAAAATTAAAAATAGAAAAGAAATATCACAGTCTGTTCTTAACCATGACAATTGACCAAAATCCCCCAAGTGCATCTTTAAAATTCGGGTTAATACAGAACTACAAATGAAAATATAAATCTGACTGTGTTGGTATATCTTCAGCTCTTCCTATGCATAGAGGCCTAATGTAAAGTTGAAGATGGAGACAGGAGTAAGAGATGAACTAGGATAATAATACAGTCCACTTGCAACCATACACCATGATGAGCAGAGCAAAGCAAGGTTATGATCCTGCTTAGATGGGTATACCACTTAAAGTACGGACAGCTTATTTCTAGAACTTTCCAGTTGATATTTTTGGAGTGATACAGAGGGTAATGAAGATCTGCAGAAAGTAAAACCATGGGCTAGAAAAGGCTACTGCAGTCAGGTTGCAGAGGCAAGTGACTGAATTTTGTGGCGTCATTTGTCACTTCGAGTTCGGCACAGTACAACAGTGGATGCTGTGTCTGTCATTCATACGGTGTGTTGGTGTTTAGGAATTACCTCGTAATCTGTTATTTACCGAAAGCACCAACTGATAAGATGGATGGAGCAAGTTTTAACCACAGGAATGGAAGTGTGTAGAGATCCAGAACAGGGTTGTCGTATTTTGTAGGACACTCTGAGATTCTAAGGTAACAGAGGAGAATAGGCTGTGCTAAGCAGATGCATACCTGCCGTGGAGAGTGGCTTTAAGCTGGAAGGATGGGCTGTCTTCTCAACTCCTTGGCTGACCTTCATCCATAGAAACAGGGGTAAAACTTTTTGCTTAATATTTGAAATAGGGTTTTGTTGTGTAACCCAGAGTGGTCTTAAACTTCAAATCCCTCTGATTTCGCCTCTCACGTTCTGGGATGGCTATATGCAGTATTCTGTTTCCATACCCCAGAATCATACCCTATGATTAAGCTCATGCTTTCTCTAATGCACTCAACAATTCTCTCCATCCTTTCTGCCGTTGACTTCAGCCCAAGCCACATGATCTCTCTTGTGACCCGCCCTCCACGCGGCCTCTTATCCAGTGCTGTGCTTCCGACCCCAGCTCCTCCTAGGCCTGTGTTTTCTGAAGCTTCCAGGCTGAACTTTTGAAAAGTGAACCAGATAGAAAGGCCATTCATCAAAAACTATTAACAGTGCTTTCCACTTGGTCTTAAACACTTCTCCTCAGGGGCAGGAATTCCTATATGATCCAGACATGCCTTTATTTTAGCCTGTTCTCTGTATCCATCAAAGGTTTAGTGTGGTCTCAACCACTCTTTCCTGCTTTGGGATGTTTACCTGTTTGGAGAGTTTCCACCTTGGCCCTTCAAAAGATAAGAGTTCTTGTCTGCAGGGGTCAGATGAGGTATTAAGAGTCTTCGGTGACTTTCCATTCCATCCTTTGTAGTCACTCTTTCTTGTTACTGCTCTGAAAATAGCCCTGCTCAAGCTCTGGGAACTTGTCTTCATGTGTTTGTGTATTTTCTATGTACCCCATGATTTCCTTCTAGATTATGACTTGAATTCTAAGAAGGAAAGACCCAGTCTGTACACAGGGGACACGGCTAATGTTTATAAAAATTTCTTGAATGAGCTAGCACAGAAAGGCCGTTAGGGTCAGAAGTTTTACACTTTAGAGAGTCAGGGACATAGCTTAGTGTTAGAATGCTTGCCTAGCACTGAGGCAGGAGTGCGTGGGTGGGTGGGTGGCGGAACACCTTCATAGATGCAGGAGAGAGGGGAGGAGATAGGGAGTTTGTGGAGGGGAAACTGGGAAGGAAGGGGGATAACCTTTGAAATGTCAATAAATAAAATAACTAATAAAAAATGAAAAAAAGAATGCTTGCCTAGAATTACTGTGAATTTCTAGTGGGTTGGTTACATATAACATTTTAATTAAAAAATAATATAGACAAAAATAAATATTTATAATTTGTGCGTGTGTTTGTCTTCCATGTGTGTACAAGTGTGTGTCCATGGAGGGTCAGAAGAGTGTGTCAGACCCCTTGGGACTAGAATTACTGGCAATCATAGCATCCGGTTTGGATGCTAGGAACCGAATTCAGACTCAGATTCTTTAGTCTAGAAGAATGGCAAGTGCCTTGAACCACAGGCCGCATCGCCAGCCCCTGCACTTCAGTTTTAAATTCTCTGTGCTTGTGCTTGAAGTAATGATTCTGTAGAGCATGTCTTTTATTTAAAACAGTGTTTTATATTTTTATACTAGTTTCCTCCCATGAAGGACAGCTGTCTATTGGTGGCTTAAGAAAGCTAATTTAAAAATAGCTTACAGAATACTGAGTTTAATAAGGTATTTTGTGCACATATGTCATTGTACTTTGCTTATATGGCCCCCTTCATTACACTCTAGTCTTCCTGCTCACTTCCTGTTGGTCTTCCTCCTCCCCCTTCTAGACTGTACATGTGAGAGAAGACACATGAAATTTCTCTTGTCTTTAGCCACTCCCATCACTCTCTCATTCTCCCTTTGCTAATGCTTATTTTAAAATAAATTAGAAAATTTAAAGAATAACTGACTCAAAAGTCCTTTTCTTAGCATCTGAATTTGAAGTTAAATTTGGCTTATGTGTGTGCATTTTGTTTTCTTTGAGACAAAGTTTCTCTGTATAGCCCTGACTGTCCTAGAACTCACTTTGTAGACCAGGCTGCCCTCAAACTCAGAGATCCACCTGCTGCCTTCTGAGTGCTGGGGTTAAAAGCATGTGCCATCATGGCCTGTCATGTTTATTTTTATGAAGTATATTTAAGCTAAGGTGCTGCCCAAGGCTTGAAGTTCCCATTAATTTATTTATTCACTTTACATTCTGATTGCAACCCTCCTTTCTCTCTGCCTTTCTTTCACACAGCCCCCCTTCTTTCCCTTTTCCTCCGAGAAAGGGAAGGCACCCTGGATACCACTCCATCTTGGCATATCCAGTCACTGTGGGACTAGGCACATTCTCTTCCAGTGAGGACAGACAAGGCAGCTCAGTAGGGGAATGGGATCCACGGTCAGGTAATGGTTTCAGGGACAGTCCCCATTCCAGTCATTGGGGAACCTTCATGAAGACCACGTTTCACATCTGCTCCATATTCTTGTGGTGGGAGGATGGGTTCAGCCCATGTTTGCTCTTTTGTTGGTGGTTCAGTCTCTGGTAGCCCCCAAGGGTCCAGGTTAGTTAACTCTGGTGGTCTTCCTGTGGAGTCTCTGTCCCCTTAGATTTCCTCAATCTTTCCCCCAACTCTTCCACAAGATTCCCTGGGCTCCATCTAATGTTTGGCTGTGGGTCTCTGCATCTGTTTCCATCATCTGTTGGGTGGAGCTTTCAGAGGATGGTTGTGCTAAACTCCTCTCTGCAAGCCTAACAGAGTATCATTAATAGTGTCAGGGATTAGAGCTTGCCTATGGGGTGGATCTCAAGTTGGGCTGGTTACTGGTTGGCCGTTTCTCAGTTTCTGCTCTGTCTTTATGCCTTCACATCTTGTAGGCAGGACACATTTTGGGTTAAAGGTTTTGTGGGTGAGTTGGTGTCCTTATCCCTCCACTGGGAGTCTTGTCTGGCTGCAGGAAGTGGCCACTTCAAGATCCATAAGCACCACTGCTAGAAGTCTCAGCTAAAGTCACCTCCATAGATGCCCTGAAACCTCCCCTCTCTTCCCAGGTCTCTGTCACTTCCTAGAAATGCTGCCCCCTACCCCATTTCGATTCTCTCTCCCCCAGCCTGAAGTTTTTAACATTTCAATGGTGATTCCCCCCCCCCCCTTGTGTGCATGCACTGTGGGGTGTGTGGGGTGTGTGTGTGTGTGCAAAGTTATGTAAATGTCTCTTTTGTTTCTGCTCTCTTGCTTCTGCTACATATTTTCTACACAAAAAGAAAAAAATTGCAAGCTAGAGTTTTGTGTTGAAGTTGGTGGCTGTGTGTCCACATCAGGAAATGGAAAGCAAGCACCTGATGCTGTCAGGAGCCTGATATCACCCACAGATCACCCTTCCCTGCAAGTATTGGAAGTGGGGAACACAGAGAAAGGCCAGCCACCATGTTCTGGAGAGAATATAGCATTAGGACTGAGGAGGGAGTCCATAGGCATCTGGGAAGCCCACTCACAAGTGCCTTCTCAACTTTGGAAAGGCTCCATACAAAATTATACACAGTGGAGTTGAACAGGGTGCCTGCTAACTTCTGTATCCACAGGTTTTTAATATTCTCCAAAAATGATTTGTTCCTAAATACTATTATTTATTAAATACTTAAAAGAAACAAAAACTCTACTTGAATATTTAAGAGGTGTCTTTAAAAGATCAAAGTAATTTGTAGCAATAATACATTCCTTGGAGTCTCCCTTTTACTAGGATATTTTGGTAAGACCTGTTTGTAGAACAAAATATAACCATATGAATATATGAAAATCATGCCGTGAAGCCCATTTCTTTGTGTGCTAACAAAATGCTAATGTTGAAATAATCTAAGGGGCTGGAGAGATATCTCAGCAGTTAGGAGCACTGACAACTGTTCCAGAGGACCCCAGTTCAATTCCTAGCATCTGCATGGTAGCTTACAGCCATCTGTAACCACAATTCCAGGAAATCACTTATTTTCTTCTGGTCTCTGCAGGAACCAGGAATTCACATAGAGCACACACTTACTAACAAAAGGCCCATATACATAGAAATATAAACAAATATTATCTTTAAATGATAAGTCAGGGAGTGGTGGTACATGCTTTCAACCCCAGCACAGGGGACAGAGGCAGGTAGAACTCTGTGTTTGAGGCCAGCCCTGTCTACAGAGTGAATGAGTTCCCGGACAGCCAGGACTATTTAGAGACACTCTGTCTCAGAAAAAAAAAAAAGACTAAATCAACCAACCAATCAAAAACAACAACAACAAAGCCCACAAACAAACAAAAACCAAAAATAAAACCAACAAAAAACTTAAAATTAACTGAAAAATATGTTCTTCCTTTAGCTTTAAAATATATAGGATCTATTTCAGAGTCTTAGCAAGTAGTTTTTTAAGATATCTTAAAACTAAATTTGATTAAAATAGAATTCATCATCTATGTGTTACACACTTATACATACTAGTTGTATTTTAGGTAAATATCATTATTGCCTGTATATTTTCCAAGCATACTTAGTGTTGGTTATCCCTCCTCCCTCCCTCTCCTTCTGTATTGTTCTTCCTCCCCTGTCCATAATTGAATCCCTCATCTCCTCTTAATTGGTAAGCTGTTTAGAGTGGCAGAATGTTTGACTGTATCTGAAACCCTACTCTGATTACATACTAGCCTCACCTTTTTCTTCTCCCTTTATTTCCTCATCAGCACAACACACAGTTTCCTCTTTGGAGCGCTGGCTGAGTTGCTGGACAACGCAAGGTAAGATGTATCTGTGAACAAAGGTCACTGGGGAAATTTCAAGACACAACTATAGTCTATTTATATTTGAAATAAAACTATAATGCTATTGAATAAAAAAACAAATAAAAGTGGACATGGCTGTTCCCTAAGGGGATGAAGGAGTTTTGTTGTTGCTGTTATTGTTGCTGTTGTTTTAACTATAGATACAAGATAGAACAGAGAGGGAGAGACATCTGGGAGAGTTTAGAATGAACATGGCTGGCAGATTGAAAGGGGGCCATGTGAGGAGAGGGGAGGAGAGGGGAGAAAGGGGCCAGGAGCCAAAGAGGCCAGGATCAACTCAGAGACCAAGAGATTGGCATAGCCCTAAATGGCTGGGTTAGATAGGAAAGAGAAGCTGGGGGAAGGGCAGCCCAGGAGGACCTTGTAACAGGGAGGAAGGCTGGCAGCCAGAGTGCACCTAGATAAGTTAATAGGCACCTCAGTTAGGCATTTGTCCTGGGTTTGAGACCTAAGAACTATTATCTCCCATTTGGAATGTACTATGATTTGCTTTCCTATACAATCCAAGTACTATACAAAAAGACCAAATAAGAGCACCCCATATCTTTACTTATTTGTGGTTTCACATCTGAAGCTCTAGGAACATGGATGTCTGCTTTTCTCTTAGCAGTTGTGTAAAAGCAGGTATTCATTTAGCTGTTTCTTGAATTATGTATCAGTGCATGCTATGTCTGAAGCCAGTTGACTTTGAAGCCAGTTGTACTTACCAGTCGCTGTTGCTTATATAAATGTGTTTGTACACGTCTATATATGCATCTCAACTTGTCCTAGTTGGCTTTCTGTTGCTGGGACAAAGCACTGATCAAAAGCAACTTGAGGGGAAACAGGGTTTTCTTTGGCTTTCACTTCCAAGTCACAGTCTGTCACTGCAGGGAGCATAGGCAGGAATTTGGAGGTAGGAAGTGAAGCAGAGGCCATGGAGAGGTGCTGCTTACTAGCTTGCTCCTGTTGGTTGTTTTTATATGGCTGAGGCTCATCTGTCTAGGGATATACTACCTACAGTGAACTGGGCCATCCTACATTAACTAGTTATCAAGAAATACCCTCTAAAGCCATGCCCATAGAATCCTGTGATAGAAGCTTCTAGACCAAGGCTCCCTCTTCCAAGGAGCGTCAAGTTGACAACCATGACTCGCCATCGCATAACTCCTGCATCTCTTCAGTGTCACTCTGAGATTGGGGGATCATTATACCATCTCTACTCACGTAGGCATGGCGTACAGGCAGACTAGGTGGCTTATTAAAAGTTATGACATGGTTATTTGGCACAACTGCTAAAAGTTATTCAGTAGCCATGTGGCCATAGAATCCAGTACCAAATTTAATGAGTCTGGTGAAGGTAATGAAGCTTAAGTTCCCTCTTTATGAGTTTAAGATTCATCCAGTAGTGTGTTTTGGAAGACTTGAGAAAGACTCAGTTTTGTTTTGGTTTGGTTGTTTCCCTTGAGACATGTTCTCATTATGCAGTACAGCCTGCCTCAGGCTTCCTCTATAGTCCAGGTTGGCTTCAAATTCATGGTTTCTTGCTGCCTCCATCTCCCAAGTGTTGGGATTGTGGGAACACACCACCATACCTAGCTCACACCTCCATGTCTCAGCTCAGGTGAATACTGACTTGTGTATATTTCTATTTCTTGTTTAAAAAAAAATGCTTACTTTCTCTGCAGCAAGAGAAGTCAAGAAACACCCTGTAGTTTTCTGATGAAGGCTCTTAACGGGGGAGCTAAATTCCCTGTCACTAGTTGATAAGATACCAGGTTCTTGAGCTTGCCTCTCAGTTCGACCCTGAGAAGTAAGATGGCCTTGTGAGAGCCCATAGAGAGTGGAGTAATTAGCTAACTACCTAGAAATTCCTCCAAGCACCAAGAGGGGAATCGGACGCTAGCACTTTTTTTTTTTAAATTCTCTTTCTGTAAGTTAGAAAATAATAAATTGTTCAGTGTAGAAGGATTTAATCCAAGTATGGAGCTACCAGGGATGGGGCCAGGATCAAGTTTGGGGTGACTGATGCTCCTACAAGGATTCCTCATCTACCCCTAGATACTGACTGCTTCTGAACACTGTTTCCCAGAGCTTCATTAGCTCTGACTCTGAAAGAAACACATTTTCAGGAGTTGCCAGCTTTCTCTTCTCCTGTGTTTTACATAGTCATTTAAGCGAGAAGGGTAGTTAAAAGCGGAATGTAGTAGGAAGGGTTCTGGGAGAATACTTTACATGGCAGAGGATGCGGGGTGACTGGGGAATGGAAGACTGACTTGGCCTCAGGCATGAGGGAGAAGATGGAGGAAACTTTTCTGAGCTGTGTTTGCAGCCCATCTCTTGTTTGCATCGAGCCTGGAAAGAAAAGGCAGATAAGGTTCAAGCAGCAAGAGGCAGGCTGGGGGTGTGGTGGGGGCTTGTTCAATAAAGGACTGGCCTTGTGAGCACAAGGATCCCAGGGGTCACATACACCCTCCCCCCTCTTCCCCCCCCAACCCCCCTCCCCCCTCCCCCTCCCCCCAAACCCCCCAACCCCCCACTCCCCCCTGTGATAGTTGCAATTCCAGTGCTGAGGGGTGGAGATAGCAGCATTTCCACGCTCACTGGGCTCACTGGCCGGCTGGTGTATTCTAATTGGTGGTGAGATTTTTTTTCTTGAAAGGGATAAATAGTGTTGTTGAAGATGACACGTGAGATTTCGTCCAAACTCTACATACTGTCACCCTTGTGAACATGCACGTAGGCACTCATGCCTACCCCCATGAACATGCACCATCTCTCCCTTCCTCTGCCTCTCCCCTCCCATTCCCTCTTTCTCTCTACTCCCTCCCTCTTCCTCTACCCCCTGCCCATCTCCATCTCCCCTCTCTTGTCTCCTACTTTCCCTGAAGTGACATGTGGCAGGTATCTTCATAGGACTGGGCTGTTCCTTCAGCCCTGCTTTACACCACCGTTGCCCTTGGGGGACCGCCCACATTGGTCTTTTTTTTTTCTGGCTTTGACAGACACTATGGTTTTTTTTTTTTTTTTTTTTTTTTTTTTTTTTTTTTTTACCTTTGATTAGATGCTGATATTAAACATCAAAAGAAAATGTACATTTATTATTTTATTTAAGATGCTCAGTTGGTCTCCTGAAGGATTTTCTAAACATCGCTGTTACTCAAATAATTTTGCATTATATTCAAGACTTTAGTGATTTCCTGTGGATGTATATATTAGAACGTATGTATCTTTTTTTAAAAAAGTTTTTATTTATTTATTATTTATGTGAGTACACTGTTGCTGTCTTCAGACACACCAGAAGGGAGCATTAGATCCCATTACAGATGGTTGTGAGCTACCATGTGTTTGCTGGGAATTGAACTCAGGACCTCTGGAAGAGCAATCACCTAACCATCTTAACCACTGAGAGCCATTTCTCCAGCCCCCAGACCTAACATATCTTAAAGGGATATCGTGTAGAGAAGAGGAAGGAAGGGTGGTGGCAGAGAAAGCAGCGCTGGAGGTGTGGCTAGTACAGTAATGATCCAAAGAGAACATTTCCTGGGCCGAAGCAGAAACTTCATAAAGCATCCAGTGAAGAGTCTATATACACAAACTGTTTCTTTAAAACCCTTAGTCTCTGCTGGGAGTGTGACTTAGTGATAGAATATTTATTCTCATGTGCCTGGCCTTTTATTAGTTGTCTAACACACAAGAAGAGAAAAACAAACAAAGAAAGAAACAAACCTATCAAACATTTAGCTTTAGTCCAGTGGCATTTCCTGAGCGCCTGATGTGTCCACGGTTCTTAGCAAAAGGCACAAGTGTATAGTGGAAGGATTGACAACTACATACAGGATCTGGTGAGGACTAGAGGAGAATAAAGTCAGTATCCCACTCAGTGCTTGCTTTATATACAGGGAATACTTGAGAAATGGCTGGGATTCTTGCAGAATGTGTATGTTATGAAAGCCTTACGGTATTTTTAGCTATATGGTAAAGCAGGACTCCCCACCAGGCTGGCTGACTGAGTGCTGGGTGCGGTTTATTAGGTGTAGTACTCACTCTCCCCCTCTGACTCTTGCATCTGCACTGAGCTGATGCAGCCCCACCTGTCCCTCAGACTCTCTTTTTCTTTAGCACATAGCTTTGGCCATCAGCTGAGAACTTGTTCCCCATTGTCAGCATGGCTGCTCTTACACCTGATATGGAAGCCAGGATTTGGCGTTAGAGTTTTTCACTTTTACAAATCCTGAAATACAAGAAATAGCTATGAATTTACAAAGCTGAGAAAATAAGGAAGAAAAAAAAGAAGAAGAAGAACCAAAAAACTCACTGTTAATCTCATCTCATACAGTAGCAATCAGAATATTTTTCTGTGGAAGGCCGGAAAATAAATAAATTTGTCTCTGAAGGCTGTCCAGCATCTGCTGAAATAATTCAGTTCTGCTGGTGAAGGGCTAAGAAATCCATACTCAGTACTTGAGTGAACAAGTGTGATTGGGTTCTAATAAAACTTTATTTATAGAAACAGTTGATGAGCTAGACTCCATGGGCCATAGTTCACCTTTATAGGAAAAACTTTTATTGACATTTTGAGGGGCCGGTAAAGCATTTTCCTAGCATGAATGGAGCCTGAACCCTCATCTCCACCATTTCAAAGAAACACATTTCATTTGAACATGTATATAACATATGCCTTTAAAAATATGGTCATATGGTACAAATGACAGTAATTTCCCTTTTCTTTTCAGGTTTTCAACTGGAATATGTCATGAAAAGTCATCCTATGGCTTTTTATTATTCTCTGGGAAGTTTTAAAATATAAATACTGTATTTATGTTCACTTGAACCTTTTCTTTATACCACGAAATTCCATATGCAGTCTTTTAAATGTACTAAGTTTTAGCTTTTGTAATATTTGTAAATTACGGGTGATGACAGTTCTTTGTATATAAATGTTCAGTGAACCATCTTAGAAATTGACCTTAAGTGATTTATGATTTCTGTATTGATATCTTACAATATGTTACACCTCACATAAGCTATGGAGATTAATGTTATTTTTAAGACACATTTTTTTTTCTGTGAATCAATGTTATATCTGTATTGTTTCCAGAGATGCCGGGGCTGTAAGACTCGATGTGTTTTCAGGTGAGCACACATTTTCTTTTCTTGCTTTTTTTTTCTTCTAAGAAAAAGCCTGTAGCTACTTTGGTTTTATTTTATTTCATCAAATCACACCACATTCTGCAGCTTTTTGATGTAATCTAAGTGCTTTGTGAACACCGTGACCCTGTGGGGAGCCAGATTGAGAAATACATACTCTGAGGGTCAAATCACTCACTTGCTGGAGGGTCTGTGTACAAAATGATGTCTTCTGGAGTTTCCTGAAAACCTCTGAGTGATTTGGGGCCATGAATTTATTGGCCATGAAAAGCAGTTTTATTTTAAAAATCACATCAACATAATAGTTATTCATAACTAAGCCTATATCATTTCTGATTTATTGAAGTCTTAAAAATGCTTAAGTGACTATGTGGTGCAGATAATTGTCTAACTGCTACAAAGTGTTTTCTTTATTGACTTCATTTGTGGTTCCTCAGTGTCTTGTGTGCTTATTATTTAGTCTTGGTAGATTGGGATGCTAACGCCCTTAGTTTCTGAGATGAAGTTAATGCTACCTTCCTGTACCAACACAGCCTTCCTTCCCTTAGTTTCTGGTCCCACAAGAGGGGATGTTGTCCATGATGTGATTCCATCTCTGAGAAAAATGCATCTCCTATCACGTCTCATGTCTGAACATGTTGACATGAGTGCTTAGTGTTCATGAGATATGTAGAGGTTGAAATCCCAAGACATGGGACACAGTAAGTGGTACTCTCTTTGTTTGTCCTGTTCACATTATGAAAAGTCTGAGAAACGAATGGACAAGTGAATCTCTATTGCTGAGACATAAGATTAGGTTGGGGTGTTGTACCGGCTGGTTTTGTGTGTCAACTTGACACAAGCTGGAGTTATCACAGAGAAAGGAGCCCCCTCGCTTGAGGAAATGCCTCCGTGAGATCTAGATGTAAGGTATTTTGGGAGAGCCCCTTGTGGGTGGTGCCATCTCTGGGCTGGTAGTCCTGGGTTCTATAAGAAAGCAAGCTGAGCAAGCCAGAGGAAGCAAGCCAGTAAGTAACATCCCTCCATGGCCTCTGCATCAGCTCCTGCTTCCTGACCTGCTTGAGTTCCAGTTCTGACTTCCCTTGGTTATGAACAGCAGCATGGAAATGTAAGCCCAATAAACCCTTTCCTCCCCAACTTGCTTCTTGGTCATGACGTTTTTGCAGGAATAGAATCCCTGACTAAGACACTTTGTTATGTGGCTTGGATTTTTTTTTTTTTTCTTGAGAGCAGTGGGAAGTCAGGACAGGATTTTAGCAGTAGTGGTGACATGAACTGCTGACCAAAATCAGGTTGCACATTGTGATTAGAGGAGGAAGAAATTAGGGAGCTGTTGCTGTCATCCAGAAAATCCAGATCTTCTGAGTGAAGTCAACACAGCAGAATAGCGTGGCCTAATCCCAGAGGCAGGGAGAAGCAGAGGACACTGAGGGTGCATATCCTGGTAGAGGAGGGGGCAAAGGGCTTGATAGCCATGATGTTTTGACTTGGCCAAAGCCCAGGGCAAACAAGAAACACTAGAGAAAGAGAAAGAAGTAGTCTTGTGGAAATGACGATGCCGTTTGCTTAGGGAAATACATAGTTAGCAGGAGATAGAAATCTGAGCCCCCTGCCTTCTAAAGAAAAATTTATTTTATTGTTTTTCAGTTATGCATGTATATATTCCTCTGTGTGTGTGGCTTTGTGCATGTGAGAGAAGGTGCCTGAAGTATCCAGAAATGAATGTTGGATTTCTCTAGAGCTGGAGTTACAGGCAATCGTGAGCTGCCTGCTGTGGGTGCTGGTCCCCAGAGGTGGGCCCTCTGCAAGAACAGCCTGTGGTTGTAAAGCACTGAGGCATCTCTCTAGCCGCAGACTGATTGCTTTAGGGAACTGTCATAAGGTTGTCTCCATGGGCATAATAGGGAAGCCTAGATTTTTGAGGTCATATCTGCTTAACCCTAAGACCCAAATTTGCATATGAATAAATGTCTTTAGTGTATCTGTCTTGGGGATTTTGGTCTTTTAAAGCTGTTTTGGAAGAAATATATTTTGTGTCTGCTTGCTTCTTCTATACGTTTGTTTGTTTGTTTGTTTGTTTAATCTTCAAACTTAGCTTTGGGTATTGTGTATTGCTGCTGAGGCTAAGCAACATCCTGAGCCAGGTGTATCTTAGTTCTAGATGACAAAGAATAATGAGGAATGGCTCTTAGCATGAGTACAAAATCAAATTACTATGAATGCCCTCAAATTAGTTTTATGGTTTGAATGTGGTTTGTCCTCTAAAAGTTCCCCTTAGACACTTTGGCCTCTCTGGATGATGGGACTTTGACGGGCAAGCCAAGTGGGAGATGATCAGAGCATTGGGGGTCTTGTCCTTGAAAGAGATTAATGTTTGCCGGGTATGGTGGCGCACACCTTTAATCCCAGCACTCGGGAGGCAGAGGCAGGCGGATTTCTGAGTTCGAGGCCAGCCTGGTTTACAGAGTGAGTTCCAGGACAGCCAGGGCTACACAGAGAAATCCTGTCTCAAGAAAAAAAAAGAAAGAAAGAAAGGAAGAAAGAAAGAAAGAAAGGAAGGAAGGAAGGAAGGAAGGAAGGAAGGAAGGAAGGAAGGAAGGAAGGAAGAAAGAAAGAAAGAAAGAAAGAAAGAAAGAAAGAAAGAAAGAAAGAAAGGAAGGAAGAAAGAGATTAATGTTGTTCTAATACATAGCTTATGATGAAATTTGACTCTCGGCTTTTGGCTTCCTGACTTGCCAGGTCTCACTCTGTCGCATGCTTTCTCATTCAGCCTTCCCACTGGCATTTGGTATACCATGAAGCCCTTACAGAGCTGAGCAGAAAATGGCACCCTGCTCTTAGACCTGCAGCATCATGAGATAAATAAGTGTTTTCCTCCTCACAAATTATCCAGCCTCAAGTATTTTATTATTATAACAAAAGTGGGTAAATACAACTAGGTGCATCTTTTAGATATTTATTCTTTGGCTGTCTTGAGCATTGTCTTCATTTTAAATGTGAATTAACTGTGAATTCTATTTGAACTTTGAGTACATATTTAAATGTGCTAAAAAACCAAGAAAGGATGTCAATGATTGTCGGGGGACTATCGATGATAATGATGATCGGGTATGGAAGGAGGAAATATGTGGGGTGCTGATATGTTCTCTGCTTGTGATATTTTCACACATACACCAAAATTAGCCAAATTATATACTCTAAGCATGTGTTATGTATTGTGCATATGTTATTCATCGGTTGCACTACTATCAAAAAATGAAGTGTGTCATTTTTTATAGCCAGCTGTTGAAATTCTTTTCAGAGCTGCTTTCCAGACTTGGCACTAGAGTTTGTTTTATTAGTTTTAGTTACACCTCTAACACTTTAAATGGGAGATTAGATTATGTAATTTAATGGCATCTCTTCATCTTCAAAATTGACTTCAAATGACTTCCCCCTTTTCCGAAATCAAAAGTGTCATTAAGAAGCAAATATTTGCTGCTACAGAGAAACACTCACCAGAGGCTCTCAGAGGAATTAGCTACTTAGAAAGGAGCCTGATGAAGTTAATAAGACCGGCCCTGATCTGTTGTAGAACTACTGTGTTGTGGGAAGGGCATAAGGGACAGTCAGGTTGATAGAGAGACTCTGGAGCTCACCTCGCACAGTTACCTTTTTCCCCTCTCCCAGGGGAAAGTTACCTGAAGTTGAAAGGACCAAGCCAGGTCCTGAGCAGGGCCCATCCTCCTGGATGCATACGTTGCTCACCTGCAGATGCTGCATGTTAATTTAAATCTGTTTTGCTGTGTGATTGTTTTCCTCCTGCAGTTTCTTAGGAAGTTATAGCCAAGATTCCATTCGGAGCCCATCTCTATTCTGTACCTGGGGCTCCAGGCCTGCCGTGGAGGAGAACAAATAATTACGGGAGCAGCATGATTTTTCTGACGAACAAATTAAGCCCAATATTTATTAGGGGTAACTGCTTTCTCTTACAGTGGATAATGAAACACTGCAGGGAGGATTCATGTTGTGTTTCCTGGATGATGGATGTGGCATGAGCCCTGGTAAGTTAATTATCCAGCTACCTAACTGGCTATGGAAGGATGCCGTCTGCACACCCAGAAAATAAAAATAAATTGAACTATCTATTCCAAACAGAGATACGGAGCAATTAGGGCAAATAGATTGCAGACAAACTTGTTTTGAAAAAGATTTTTCTTTTGAGGTTTAAATATTCTAGCTGGTAAACTAAATCCATTTTAACCACCTAAACCAAGACACAAAATGACTATACCTTCTATAGTCAGGTCACATGAAAGACAAACCAGACTGATTGTAATACAAAAGCACCTCGGAAGGAACAGGTTACAAATAGTAACTGAACAGACTCTGAGCTCTTTTTCTTGCTCATCTTTTACCTCTCCGATGCAGGAGCCCTGAGGCAATTTCCAATGCCTTTAGGCTATTATTAATTTTCTGCATAACCTTGAGAGAGAGGTTGTTTCTCCTTGTTTTTAACAGTTTCTGGGTCTTTTTCCTCCTCTTCTTCAAAGGCTTAGTTTCTTTTACTGAATGTTGCCATCATAGCAAATACATCCACGATATATTTTAGGATTTATCTTTGTCTATTTAAGGGTAATCCCTGAGTCAGCACATCATGGGTCCACAGTGCAGACTCCAGGCAACTGAAATGATGTTTCCTCTGATCCGGGCTGTGTGTTCTTTTGGATCTAATCTAGACTTCTTAGGATGCTTTATGTATCTTAAGATAGGGGTTCTGACTGCTCTGCTTAAAGAATGTCAGAGGAGTCCAAGCAGATTGGTCAGGCACACACATGAGAAAAGGGTGGCCATCTCAATGGACTGAGAACAAGGAAAGCAGTTAACTTCCCTTAGCTTTGATGTCACCTCGTGATCCCAATAGCCATTGGGAAAGCTTAAAAAATGTCCTACTATCCCACGCAGGTGCTTGTTTATACTTTGTTTAGATAGTTTTTCCTGGTCTCTTTTGATTAAAGTGGTGATTTTTTTTTTTCAGTGTTTCAGTAGGAAGTGGTAGAGGGAAGCCACAGTGAAGAATGTCTCTAATTACATGTAGCCTGAGTTACAAGTTTATTTTCCTGAGTTTTTGTTTGTTTGTTTTGAAGCAGGCTTTCTTGATTAATGATTGATGTGTGCATGCCCAGACCATTGGGAGTCCTGCCTCCCATAGGCATGTGGGCCTGGATGCTCTGAGAATGCAAGATGAGCAAGCCAGTAGAAAGCACTTCCCCAAGGCCTTTGCTCCAGCTCCTGTCTCCAGATTCCTGATTTAGTTCCTGTCCTCATTTTCTCTGATGATGGACTGGTGTGGAAGTGTGAGCAACATAAACCCCCACCCTCACCACACCCACCAAGGTGCTTTGGGACATGGTGTTTTATCACAGCAATAGAAACCCTAGCTAAGACAGTTGGAAATCAAGAATTCATCTTGAATGACATTTGTCTGTTGTCTAAACTAAGCATCTTGACCCATAGATGATGGCTGTACCAATTTCCAGGATGCTTTGGTCCTTCATTCTTCCATAGTCTTCCATATCAAAGGCATCTGCTCTATGCTCTGTAACTTTATCTTGGGCTTGTTGTTGTTGTTTATTCTTTTTAGACCGTTTCATTATGTAGTCCTGACGGGGCTGGAACTCACTATTTAGACCAAGCTCTGTATGTTTAAAGTTAGCACAAACCAACACAGCAGGTGCTCAGTTCAAATACTGTGCCGTGAAAATATTTTTCCCTGTGGTCAGGGCTTTGATGTCAATGATATTTCACTTTACCAATGAAAACCCTCAGAGAATGCCCATGGCTTCAGAATAGGACTCAGAGCCACTCCCTCATGGTCAGCATTTCCTAGTCTTACACTCAGCTCCATCCAGTTCTTGGGTCTTCTCTTAGAGTACTTGCTTTCTTGCTTATAGCTCTCCAGCCATAGCCAATGGGACCTTCCCCACTCCACTCTGGGGCTGACCTTCTTCAATGCCACTCCCCAGTCATTCCATCCTAAGGACACACCTCTGTGCTTCTCTGTCACATCCCTTGTTTCCCTCCCTTAACCCTCTAGGACATGATCTTGTATTTCTTTCTCTTTTTCCTTTCACTGTGCTAATACAGATTTTAATATCTTCCTGTAAGTGTGTTGTAAATGTGAAGTAGAAAAGCATATGAGGCATATAACCTTCCTCACACATATGAAACTGAATAAGTGCTGGCTAACATTGTCACGGACTTACTCCTGTATGAAAACATGTGACCAAATGTTTTTAGCTTTAGACTCACAGGGTGTTAGTGGCCTTTAAATATCTTGCACCATGTGATGCTGAACTATAGCATGTCTGTACCCAGACTGACATAGGACTCAACATCCACTTGGCAGGCCAATAGGAAGAACATTCACTGTCAGAAGATCACACAGTCTGAGTTCCCAGGATCTTGAACGCTTTAGAGAGATGAGAACAACAAATCTACAAGTCTGGAAACAAATCTCCTTCCTCCCTAGGCAGCAGCATAGAAATCTCTCTGTCCTTAGTGTTACATGAACCAGAACCAACACCATGAGATAGTTACAAGCTAGCAGGCAACTGCAACATTTACATTAACACTTACACTCAAGGCCACGTGTGAAGCAGATCAGGATATAGCAGCTCATTTGTTTTCTTTATCGTTGTCGCTGTGGTGGTGTTAGCCCTTCTCTTTTAGAAACGAGGAATCGGAGGCTCACAGTTCTAAACTGTCACATGGTTATGTCTGTCTGACCTCCAGGACATCACCTTGAGGATCTTAGTGGTTCTGGGTCATGACACCAGTCCTTGTGGACTGTCCCAAAGGCTATGGTCTTATCTTAGGGTCCTGACGCATGGACAGAATTCTGACACGGGAACTCAGTGCTGACATCAGACTTTTCCTAACTCCCTTAAGAAATTGTTGTCGATTACAGATGAAGCTTCAGACATCATTTACTTTGGAACATCCAAGAAACGGTTGTCAACCTTGAAGTTCATTGGGCAATATGGTAACGGGCTTAAGAGGTGAGAATTGTTTTTCCTTAAGTTATACATTATTTGCGCATACTGAAAACAATATGCAAGCAAAATTTCATTTCTAACAACCTGGCACCTTAAACTCAGTGGCTGAGTTTTAGGGACCATCAAAACTCACTTTGGAATCTTTATACCCATAACTGACACAGCTCTTCACAACATTAAAAAGCTTTTCATGTAGAACTAGGTGAGTCTTTCACAGGCATCCAGAAGCTGTCCAGTGTCACTGGGTCTTTACATCTGCTTGCTTCTCAAAGCATATTTGAGCATCGGTGTGGTATCTACAGCTTTCTTTAGTTTGTTTCAATGTAAGTGACACGTGTGTGGTTCCATCCAGGGCCCAGTAATTGTTCTTTTGTGCCTTGATTGGAACCTCTCTCAGGCGACTGTATCTCAAGCAAGAGTGTCAGGCCGAGTCTGCTAAAGTTCGTCTGTTCTCCTCTGAGAAGTAAAGGAATATTCGCGCACTCCTGGGGATGACTCCAGCAGCTGGGTTATGGAAAAGAACAACCTGTTATAGTCAACAAAATCATGCCCCGGCTACTTCTCTATTAGTGTCTGTATGTAAACCACTGTGCTCCCATTTTTAATATAGCGGCTCCATGAGAATTGGCAAAGACTGTATTCTTTTCACAAAGAAGGAAGAGACCATGACCTGTCTGTTCTTCTCTCAGACTTTCTGTGAAAAAGAAGGTCTCACTGAGGTAAGAGATGGGGCTTTCTTTCTATTACCATGGCAACAGTGCAGTTTTCATTTACCCTCTCAGGAGGTGGAGGAGGCTGTAACTCCTTGCAGATTATGACGTAGAAATTTGGGCATATGTTTGAGGAATGGACAGAAGGTGTCTGTATGCACTGGGGTCACCAGAGGCCTTTCTGGGGAACTTAATTTTGTTCTCCTTGTGCCCGAATTTCCCAGAATAAGAAGCTGTCTCTGGCACAGTAATATTTCTTGGAGAAGCCTCCAGAGACCTTTCTGCCGTTTTGTGACACACACAGTTTATCAGTTTTTAAATAAATAAACCGTTGGGTTCCGAGACTTAGAACACATCTATAAAGTAACTGAATGCAAAATAGATTTAAATTGCTAATTCTAGTGGCCACATTTTCAACTCTTAGCTGATCTTCAGACAGTGTGTTAATTTACACTGTTTGAGTTCTGTTATGAATGTCAATTGTAATCCAACATATCATATGCATATTACAAATACTATCTGCTTAGCAATGGTTAGAGTCTGTGGATGGGCAAAAAAAAAAACACAGCTCAAGACTCTGTCTCTAATAAAATGTTATCATTCAGCCTCATCACATGATAAGTCAGACACACAGAAATTGGTTAAATAACAAAACTGGAGGGTTGTGGGAAAAAAAAAAATGCTGCTCAATGAGCACGTGTGACTGTTCTTCCCAAAATGTCAAAAAGCAGCAGTATGGAGGGAGAGATTAGAGAGCCTTGGGTAGCCAGTGAGGTTTTATGGAGACAGTATGACTTGTATCTGAGCAGGCTGCTCTGTGAAGATGGGTGTGGGATTTGAACAGTGTGGTAGTTCAAGCCTGCTGCAGGGGTTGGGTCTGGACCACAGCAACAGCCTTTCATCAAAGAGGACCTTAATCACACACACACACACACACACACACACACACTCATTTGTATTCCTCTGTACAGGCTGTGAAGAGTGACATCATGTCACCTTAGAGTACGGCACCAGTGATTCCATGTTTGTTTTTCTTTTATGCACCTTTTATCTTATCTAGAATGAACAATTATTTGGCATTGTGTGTGCTTACTGTGGTCACTGGTAATGTGCTTAGTTTTCCAGGTTTGTATCCATTGGTTCACCCCAGTCTCACACTGCAGTCAGATCCACCTTCCCCAGTAAACTCTGCTAGTGAGCCCTCCCCTCCCTGTGGCTCATGTCTCTGCCTCCCAAGGAGTTGGCATTCAGCTGCCTTCATTCTATGTGTCAACCTCTCCCAACCTCTCTGATTCTAAATCTCGTGTGTGTGTGTGTGTGTGTGTGTGTGTGTCTGTGTTGTTCCATTTTGGTGTAACACACTGTATACTTGATTCCTGAGCCAGAGAGCATGTCGGACTCTCTATGCACAAACATCTTCTTAACCTACCTTTACCTCAGCTTAATTTTAAAAAGATTACTTTGACAAGTTTTATTAAGTTACCAAGGTTAGCCTTGAACTTGTGACCCCTCTACCTCTACCTGAGTAGAGGGCTTACAGGCATGTACCATCAAGGCCAATTTACACTCAAGGTTTTAACAATTTTCTCTTGAGATTTTTGTCTTCTTGAAATCTAATGGCTTCTGTTTCTACAGATTTTTTTTTTAAACCTTGTTTCTATTTATCATAGTAGAAGCTTTTAAAAAGACTTTTTATTTATCCTTTAAGAGTTTTCCACGATATATTTTGATCATATCCATTTGCCTCACCTTAAACTCTCCCAGATTCCCTGCTCCCTCCCGGCCTACCCACCTTCATGTTCTCTGTCTTATCAGAGAGGTTTTATACCTATCAGTCCCCAGTACTTCAAAGGTTAACTCACTGAAAGCACTGAGATTGTGGGTGGGGATTGGCAGCTGGAGTGCTGTAGTCTAACCAGCTGTTTTCTTGAGGGAACTCTACTTATTTTCATTTATTTTTATTTGTGTGAATGTGCGTTCATACCTCTGCACCTCTCTCTCTTTCTCTCTCTCTCTCCCTCCTTCCCCTCCCCCCCGTTTTTTTTTTGTTTTTTTTTTGTTTTTTTTTGTTTTTTTTTTAGCTTATTGTGCCACCATTACACATGTATGTAGGTCAGAGGACAACTTGTGGGAATTGTTTATTTTTTTCCACCCTGTATGTCATTCCCAGGGGTTGAGCTCAAGGCTTGGTGGCAAATACTTTTCCCCACTGAGTCATCTCGGCAGCTCTGATAATGGAAATTAAACAAACAAACAAACAAAAAAACCAACCCTGAGTAAACACACAGACACACACACACACACACACACACACACACACAGACACACAGACACACACACACAGACACACACACACACACAGACACACACACATACACACACACGTCTGTCTCCTAAATCTAGGCTTCAGGAGGAAGATTACTTTTAACTTAGTGTTTTGTAATTTGGAAGAAGAACGGAATAAATTGGAATAAAACAAAGGAATGTTAGTGTGTGTATATTTCATAATATGTTGTGTTTTTTAAAACTAGGTTGTAGTTCCAATACCTTCATGGCTAACGAGAACAAGAGAGAGTATCACAGATGACCCGCAGAAGTTCTTCACAGAATTGTCCATCATTTACAAATACTCCCCATTTAAGACCGAAGCTGAATTGATGCAGCAGTTTGATATGATCTACGGGAGATGTGGTAAGGTTATCAGAAGCAACATTTTTGACCGGAGCATTTCTTTTCATACTTTTTAGCATCAATGATCTCAGGTGCAGTATCGCATGAGGGCAGCCATTCATTTTATCTGTATGAGTGTTATCTTGAAAGAATCCAGATATGATTTATTGTAAATTCTTGACACCTGGAGAAAGGTTCAGGCTTGAGCTTCTGAATGAGCAGAGGGTGACAAAGGCTGTGCCCACAGGGATCCTCGGTCCTGACCTTCATAGCAGAGTTAGCTGTCCATTGCATCATCCGAGTTCATGTGATGCTATTTTGCTAATAGAGTTAACAATAATGAGAGAATGTAAGAGTGCATTCCCATCTTGGGGAGGGGCAGTAAGCAAGCCTTCATCTACACTCATCTCCCAGGCTGACAGATCTTTTATTCATTTCCTTCAGCTGCCTTCATTTCCTTTGTTTCCTCTCATGATGTCTAGACTGCATTAGTTACTGGAAATTTCCTTGTGTCGGTCTTTCTCTAGACATTCCCTATTTTCACTTCTGGAAACATAAAAAGAAGTCTACTTTAGAGGAAGCCACACGTGCCCTGCCTGCTCTTAGCAATGTTTTGGCTAATATAATATTTGTAGAAAGATTTTGATAATTTTATTTACAACTTGGTCTGCTTTATCATTAAGATACCTTCTGTAACCCATGGCATCATTTTTTTTTTCCCAAAAGTATTCTACTTCTTTCCTTCTGTCATTGAGGAAAAAATGGTGGTGATTAAATTAGTATTTACATATTAGATAAATATTATAATCTTACTGTTTTAGGTTAGACTGTGCAGTAATGGTTTTCATGGTATCTTCAGATGTGTCCTCACATTTTCTTCTCATTCTTACCCTCTCGTGGCCTTCTCTGTGCTCCAGCTGGTCCCTTTCAATCCCTGAGTTAGTCCCACATCTGCTTCCTATCATTACACTCCACTCCACTCTCTGCCTTCTCCCTCCCTTAATAGCTCTTCCTCCCCTGTCATAATTTTCTTTTTCATCTTACCCCTTCACATACATAAATAATTGTATATACACACATATAAGTAGTGCTAAGGTGAGGACCTTCAGATAAGGGAAAACAAGGACTTTACATCTTAATGCTTAATGATCATTTAGTCTCTCAGAGGACTTCTGTTTTCGTTATTATATGTAAGTACACTGTAGCTGTCTTCAGACATTCCAGAAGAGAGCGCCAGATCTTGTTGCGGATGGTTGTGAGCCACCATGTGGTTGCTGGGATTTGAACTCTGGACCTTCGGAAGAGCAGTCAGGTGCTCTTACCCACTGAGCCATCTCACCAGCCCCTGTTTTTGTTTTTCGAGACAGGGTTTCTCTGTATAGCCCTGGCTGTCCTGGAACTCACTTTGTAGACCAAGCTGGCCTCGAACTCAGAAATTTGCCTGCCTCTGCCTCCCAAGTGCTGGGATTAAAGGCGTGCGCCACCACCACCCAGCTCTCAGAGGACTTCTAATTGTGACGCACTCACATTAATATTAGTAAAATGTTTATTTTTGCTTATTTTATTTTGCTTATGAATTCTTTTGGATAGATTAGGAAAATGAGGGTTTTGTTAGTTTTATGTGTGTATATATGGTTTTAAAATCATTTTACTCCCCCATTACTATCTCTTGTCCTCTTCTTAGCGCTCTGCACTCCCTTCTCAACTAGTCTCTGCCCACTTTTATGTCTTTGCTTGGAGTGGAGCTCTTAAGGTCACACCACTGTTCAGTGGTTGATCCAGAATTTAGAAATAGGCATTTTGATTATAAACTTCTCATTCTTCTCCCCTATGCTGTTCTCCCCACCAAGAGAAGTGTAATTCATTTCCCTTTTTAATTTCTTTGAAACTCACATTTGTGCTCATATTGTAAACAGTTTTGTGAACAGTTTGGTCATTTTTGGTTAATGATGCCTTAGAGCAGGTGTCACAAGACATAGCCATAGGCCAAGTTTGGCACTTTGTGTTTGTTTATTTATCCTTTATTTTATTAAAAAACCAAAATATAAGAATATAAAATGAAAAAAAAACATTGTATTGAAGTTAAACAAGACAAGCCATCAAAAAATAAAAGAGCCCCAAGAAAAGGGACAAGAATTACACTTGTTTACACATTCAGAAGTCCCATAAAAGTACTAAACAGAAAGCTATAGTATATATGATGTGGAGGACCTGGTGCAGACCCATATAGACCCTGTACATCCTGCCTCAGTCTCTGTGAGTTCATATGAGCTTTGCTCAGTTGTTTTAAAGGACTTTGTTCTCCTGGTGTCCTGTCTCCCCAACTCCTGCTGCCTCCTTTTCTGTGGTGTTCCCTGAGCTACGAGGGGAGGCCTTTGATAGAGACATCTCCTTTAGAGCTATGTGTTTCAAGGTGGGTAATGGCTTCCTGTGGGTCTCTGCACTTGTCCACATCTGTTGCAGGAGGAAGCCCTCTGATGATGGATTAGGTACTAATCCATGAATATAGCAGGATATCATTCCTTTTTTTTTTTTATCAGTATTATTTGGTTTTACCCTAGGTCCCTGGGCTATCTAGTCTCTGCTTCTTGGTCACAAAAGCAGTGTCAGGTATGAATTCAATATCATAGAGTGGGCTATAGTCAAATCAGATATCAGTTGGTTACTCCACAGGTTTGTGCTGTGGTTGCACTAGTCTTATTTTTCATGCAGGACAGATTGTAGAGCATAAGTTTTATGGTTGGGCTGGTGTTTTTTTCTACTTTTCTCTTTTAGTAGTCCACAGAATACCTTTTTGTGTCATAGACACCAGAACATTGGGGTGAAGGTTCTATGTAGGCACCAACTCGACCTCTCCGTGTTCAGTGAGTTGTGTGGGTGTTGTCTTCAGCAGTGGGGCCTTGCTGTCAGTTTATAGAAAACAACTTATTGTCTTGGCAACAGCCTGACTTGTATGGGGATTTCTGTGCAATCACTTTATCCACCAATCACTGGATAAAACCCAGTCCCACTCCTGGAACCTTTATTTGGTGACAAGAGATGGCCAGTGGGGGTTCCGTCTCCTTCATTATTTGGAGTCTTCATTAGTATCACCTTGTATATTATAGGAAGTTTCTACTTCACTGTTTCCATTCTGTCCCTCAAATGTTCCTCAAATGCTCCTCAGTTCTAGCTGTGTCTGCCCTCATTCCCTCCCTCAATCCCATGTCTTCTCTTCTCCCTATTCCTATCCCCACCGTATCCTCCTGTTCTTGTCTCCCTGCCTTTAATCCACCCATAAAGTCTATTCTATTTTTCTCTTCCAGGGAGATTCATGCCTCTATGCCTAAGATTTCTGGGTATATGGATTGTAGCATGGTTTTCATTTATTTAATGGCTACTATACAGAAATAACTGAATATATTCCATATTTATGTTTCTGAGTCTGGGTTACCTCAGTTAGAATGATTTAATTTTACTTCCATCCATTTGCCTGCAAATTTCATAATATCATTTTTTAAATATTAGTTATTTATTTTTATTTATATGAGTACACTGTAGCTGTCTTCAGACACACACCAGAAGAGTATGCATCGGATCCCATTACAGATGGTTGTGAGCCACCATATGCTTGCTGGGAATTGAATTCAGGATGTCTAGAAGAGCAGTCAGTGCTCTTAACTGTTGAGTCATCTCTCCAGCCTCCCTTGATGCAATTTTTTAAAAAAGAGCTGAGTAATATTCATTTTGTAAACGTGCCACATTTTCTTTATGCATTCTTCTGTTGAGAGACATTTAGGTTGTTTCTCATATCTGGCTAATTATGAAAAGAACAGAAGCAAATATGGTTCAACAAGTATCCTTGTGGTAGGATGAGGTGGCCTTTGTTACATGACCAAGAGTGATGTAGCTGGATCTTGAGGTAGATGGATTATCATCTTTCTGAGGAACCACCTACTGATTTCCATAGTGGCTGTACAAATTTTCACTTCCACCAACAAGAGGGGAGAGGTCCCTGCTCTACATCATCACCAGCATGAGCTGTCACTTGTGTTATTGATCTTAGCTGTTCTGGCAGGTGTAAGATGGCATCTCACAGTAGTTTTGACTTTCATTTCCCTGATGTCTAAGTTAGTTGTCTAGTTCTTCTAGTGTTTCTCACCCATTTTGAGTTTTCTCTTTTGAGATTTCTCTGTTTAGATATGTACCCCCATTTTTAAATTGAGTTATTTGGTTTCTAGATATCAAGTTTTTTTGAGTTCTTCACATATTTTGTATATTAGCGCTCTATTATATATGGAGTTGGTAAAAACCTCCTCCCATACTTTAGGTTGTTGCTTCATTCAAATGCTGGTATCATTTGGCATGCAAAAGCTTTTCAGTTCCATGAGGTCCCATTATTTGATTAATTGTTGATCTTAGTGTCTGTATTAACAATGTTCTCCTCAGGAAGTTGTCTCCTGTATCAATGACCTCAAGATTGTTTCTTACTTTCTCTTCTATCAGGTTTAGTGTACCTGGTTATATGTTCAGCTTTTTGACCCATTTGTAGTAGAGTTTCACATGGGGAGATAAATATGGATGTATTTGCATTCTTCTATGTGTCACCATCCAGTTTGTCCAGCATCATTTGTGGAAGGTGTTGTCATTTTTCCAGAGTGTATTTCTGGATTCTTTTTTTCTTGTCAAAAGTAAGTGTCCATAGGTGTGTGGGCTGATTCTGGGTCTTCGGTTTGATTTCTTTGATTAACATCTGTTTTTACACCAATACCATGCTGGTTTAACTGTAACTCTGTAGTATAACTTGAGATCAGGAATGGTGAAACTTTTCAGGGTTTCTTTATTGTTCAGGATTATTTTAGCTATCTGGATTTTAGCTACCCTGGGTTTTTATTTTTTTCTTATGAAGCTGAGAATTACCCTTTGCAGATTTGTGAAGACTTGTCTTGGAATTTTAATGGGGACTGCATGAATTTGTAGATTACATTTGACCATTTTTACTGTAATAATTCTACCAATTAATAACATAGAAGCTCTTTCCATCTTCTGATAGCTTCTTCAATTTCTCTCTTTAAAGACTTGAAGCTTTTATCACACATGTCTTTAACATGATTGGATAGAATTACTCCAAGATATTTTATGTTGTTTAAGGCTATTACCAAAAATGTTATTTCCTTGATTACTTTCTCAGTCTCTTTGTCATTTGTATTTAGGAGAACTACTAATTTTTGTGGGTTAATCTTGTGTCCAGTCACTTTGCTGAAGGTGTTTACTTGTTGTAGGAGCTCCTTAGTAGAATTTTTAGGGTCACTTATATACATATTATCATATCATCTGCAAAATTGATGCTTTGACTTCTTCCTTTCTAATTTGTATTGCTGTCTTAGTCAGGGTTTTTATTCTTGCACAAACATCATGACCAAGAAGCAAGTTGGGGAGGAAAGGGTTTATTTGGTTTACACTTCCACATTGCTCTTCATCACCAAGGAAGTCAGGACTGGAACTCAAGCAGGTCAGGAAGCAGGAGCTGATGCAGAGCCATGGAGGGATGTTCTTTACTGGCTTGCATCCCTTGACTTGCTCAGCCTGCTATCTTATAGAACCAGATTACCAGCCCAGAGATGGTCCCACCCACAAGGGGTCTTTCCCCCTTGATCACTAATTGAGAAAAATGCCTTGCAGTTGGATCTCATGGAGGAGGCATTTCTTCAACAGAAGCTCCTTTCTCTGTGATAACTCCAGCTGTGTCAAGTTGACACAATCTCCTTGACCTCCTTCAGTTTTCTTATTGCTCTAGCTAAGACTTAAAGTGCTATATTGAATAAGTATGGAGAGAGTAGACAACCTTGTCTTCTTTCTGATTTTAGAAGCATTGCTTTGAGTTTCTCTTCATTTAAGTTGATATTGACAAGGCTTGCTGTAAACTGCTTTTTTTATGTTGAGGTATGTCTCATGTATCCCTGTGTTTTCATGGTTGTAGTTAACTTCCTTTGGTTGGAATTTTTCTTCTAGCACCTTCTGTAAGGCTGGATTTGTAGATAAATATTGCTTATATTTTGTTTTATAATGAAGCTTTTTTTCATTTATAGTGATTGAGAATTTTGTTGGGTATAATAGTCTGGGTTGGAGTCTGTGATCTCTTAGAGTCTACAGCACATCTATTCAGAACTTTCTGGCTTTTAAACGTTCCATGGAGAAGCAGGGTGTAATTCTGATAGGTCTGCCTCTATATGGTACTTGGTCTTTTTCCTTTGCAGCTTTTCATATTCTTTCTTTGCTCTGTATATTCAGCATTTTGATTATTATATGCCAAGCAAACTTTATTTTCTGGTTCAATCTACTTGGTGTTCTGTATGTTTCTTGTACTTTTCTAAGCCTCTTTTTCTTTAACTTCAGAAATTTTCTTCTTCCTTTATTCCTATTATTTTTAGATTTGCTCTTTTCATAGTGTCACAAATTGGATTTTTTTGGAGTGTGTGGATTTAACATTCTCTTTGACCAACGTATTCATTTTTTTCTCTCATACATTTTCATTCCTGAGATTGTTTCTTCCACCTCCTGTAATCTGTTGATGATGTAGTTCTATTTAAATGCCCAAGATTTTCACTTCCAAAATTTCCTCAGTTTATATTTTCTTCATTGATTCTACTTCCATCTTAAGATCTTAAACAGTTTTATTCACTTCCTGGCACTGTCTGTGTTCTCCTGGGTTTCTTTAGGGCTTTATTAATTTTCTCTTTAAGGGCTTCTATCATTCTCACACAGGCTGTTTAGAGGTCTTTTTATTGGACTTCAGCTATTTTGGAATAATCAGTGCCTGCTATGGTAGGGTAGCTGGGTTCCAGTGGAGACATATATTACTGAATGTTATTGACTGTATTTTTATGCTGACATCTAGGCATCTGGGATTGGGGTTCATGCTTCCTCCCTAGATGTGGTGGCTATATGCTACCTGGAAAGAAATTTTCCACGGACCTGTTTTCCCAGACTGTTCAGCTGCTGTGTACCCAGTGATTGCTTGCTTGTGTTAGAAGCTGGAATGATGGGATGCGTTTTGGGTAATGAAAGCTGGGGGAGAAGATATTTGTGATTTGTTGGGTTAGGGGATCAGAGAGAAAAGGGAAACTGGAGCAAGTGTGGCTCTGCCATCAGCCTACTTGTTGCACTGGCATGGGTGGTCTTTGGATTAGTTAGTATCGGCTGCCTGCTTGGGTTGGGGTCTGAGACAAAGCAGTGAGTCGGGTAGGGATGTTACAAGGGGAAGATCTGTGTTGGTGTCCACAGGAGATAAGAGTAGGGCGACAGGGAAGGCTTCCACAGGTGTTCTGATGCAGAACCTCGGTTGAGGCTGAGGGATTAGATCTCAGAGAATGGAGGGAGAAGAGAATATTTGCAGGTAGTCTACCTGGTTTTCTTGGCGCTCTGTACTTATAAATCACATTTTATTGGAACATAACTGCATTTATGTTCCTCTGTCTTTTCTCTATCTGGTTTCATGGTACAGCAGTGACCAAGTTGAGTTTGAGTAACTATGACAGCGACAACATAGACTACAAACCCTAAAATATATACTGATTATCTTATACAGAATATAGTTTGTCGGTGCCAGCTCTAGAATCAAAAATCAACACTCAGTACACGGTTTTAAACTAATATTTTCTCATAACTTTTTCTCACTGCATTGGTTTCAGATTCACCAATGAGAGCTCCACCTACAATACAAACTTGGCTCAGGCTCCTAAAAATTGTCATCATGCAAATTATGAAAAGCGGACCAATGTTTGAAAGACTCACAGTGTATTTAATAGTACTTAGAGCAGTGTATTATGGAAGTACAGCAGTCTCAGACAGATAGTATAATTTCCCAGAAAGCATGGCGTGCATTTTATCCAAATGTATTTGGCTGAAGCAAAAAAGAAATTTGATCTAGAGTAGCAATCCTCAACTTGTGTGTCATAACCTCTTTGGGGGGGGGGGGGCGGGCCAAATGACCCTTCACAGAGGTCACATATCAGACATCCTGCATAGCAGATATTTACATTACAATTCATAACAGTAGCAGAATTAGAGTGGTAAAGTAACAATAAAAATAAACTGTCACCACAACATGAGGATCTGCATTAAAGGGTTACAGCGTTAGGGGGGGTTGAGGACCATAGCTCTAGAGTCAGCTGAAGTGATTAGAAAGGTCTAGAAGTGTCTTGAGGAACTGACGAGTCAATATTTCCTTTTCCTCTTTTTTACAGGAACTTTGCTGATTATTTATAACTTGAAGCTGCTGCTTAGCGGAGAACCAGAGCTGGATGTTAGAACTGACAAAGAAGATATACTGATGGCCGAGGCTCTGGAGGAGTGAGTACTAGTGTATCTAAGAGCATCCTTCCTCCATGGCACTGGGCTGGAGCTGGGAGCACTGCTTTCCAGCTGCAGACCTGGGGCCCCTAATGGTACCACAGAGACAGATCATTTTATTGTATTTTATTTTATTTTTATTTTTTAATTTTTTATTAGGTATTTATTTCATTTACATTTCCAATGCTATCCCAAAAGTCCCCCCCTCCCGCTCCCCCCACGCTCCCCACCCACCCACCCACCCACTCCAACTTCTTGGCCCTGGTGTTCCCCTGTACTGAGGCATATAAAGTTTGCACGACCAATGGGCCTCTCTTTCCACTGATGGCCGACTGGGCCATCTTCTGATACATATGCAGCTAGAGACACGAGCTCCGGGGGTACTGGTTAGTTCATACAGTTATTCCACCTATAGGGTTGCAGATCCCCCCAACTCCTTGGGTACTTTCTCTAGCTCCTCCATTGGGGGCCCTGTGATCCATCCAATAGCTGACTGTGAGCATCCACTTCTGTGTTTGCTAGGCCACCGCATAGTCTCACAAGAGACAGCTATATCTGGGTCCTTTCAGCAAAATCTTGCTGGTGTATGCAATAGTGTCAGCATTTGGAAGCTGATTATGGGATGGATCCCTGGATATGGCAGTCTCTAGATGGTCCATCCTTTCATCTCATCTCCAAACTTTGTCTCTGTAACTCCTTCCAGGGGTGTTTTGTTCCCAATTCTTAGAAGGGGCAAAGTGTCCACACTTTGGTCTTCGTTCTTCTTGAGTTTCATGTGTTTCCCAAATTGTATCTTATATCTTGGGTATTCTAAGTTTCTGGGCTAATATCCACTTATCAGTGAGTACATATTGTATGAGTTCTTTTGTGATTGGGTTACCTCACTCAGGATGATGCCCTCCAGGTCCATCCATTTGCCTAGGAATTTTATAAATTCATTCTTTTTAATAACTGAGTCGTACTCCATTGTGTAAATGTACCACATTTTCTGTATCCATTCCTCTGTTGAGGGGCATCTGGGTTCTTTCCAGCTTCTGGCTATTATAAATAAGGCTGCTATGAACATAGTGGAGCATGTGTCCTTCTTACCAGTTGGAACATCTTCTGGATCTATGCCCAGGAGAGGTATTGCGGGATCCTCCTGTAGTACTATGTCCAATTTTCTGAGGAACCGCCAGACTGATTTCCAGAGTGGTTGTACAAGGTTGAAATCCCACCAACAATGGAGGAGTGTTCCTCTTTCTCCACATCCTCGCCAGCATCTGTTGTCACCTGAATTTTTGATCTTAGCCATTCAGACTGGTGTGAGGTAGAATCTCAGGGTTGTTTTGAGTTGCATTTCCATGATGATTAAGGATGTTGAACATTTTTTCAGGTGCTTCTCAGCCATTTGGTATTCCTCAGGTGAGAATTCTTTGTTTAGCTGTGAGCCCCAACTTTTGATCGGTTGTTTGATTTTCTGGGGTCCACCTTCTTGAGTTCTTTATATATATTGGATATTAGTCCCCTATCTGATTTAGGAAAGGTAAAGATCCTTTCCCAATATGTTGGTGGTCTTTTTGTCTTATTGATGGTGTCTTTTGCCTTACAGAAGCTTTGCAGTTTTATGAGGTCTCGTTTGTCGATTCTCGATCTTACAGGACAAGCCATTGCTGTTCTATTCAGGAATATTTCCCCTGTGCCCATAACTTTGAGGCTTTTCCCTACTTTTTCTGTATAAGTTTCAGTGTCTCTGGTTTTATGTGGAGTTCCTTAATCCACTTAGATTTGACCTTAGTACAAGGAGATAGGATCAATTCACATTCTTCTACATGATAACTACCAGTTGTGCCAGCACCATTTGTTGAAAATGCTGTCTTTTTTCCAGTGGATGGTTTTAGCTCCCTTGTCAAAGATCAATTGACCATAGGTGTGTGGGTTCATTTCTGGGTCTTTAATTCTATTCCATTGGTCTACCTGTCTGTCGCTATACCAATACCATGCAGTTTTTGTTTGTTTGTTTGTTTGTTTTTGTTTTTTGTGTTTTTTATCACAATTGCTCTGTAGTACAGCTTTAGGTCAGGCATGGTGATTCCACCAGAGGTTTTCTTATCCTTGAGCACAGTGTTTGCTATCCTAGGTTTTTTGTTATTTCAGATGAATTTGCAGATTATCTTTTCTAATTCATTGAAGAATTGAGTAGGAATTTTGATGGGGATTGCATTGAATCTGTAGATTGCTTTTGGTAAGATAGCCATTTTTACTGTATTGATCCTGCCAATCCATGAGCATGGGAGTTCTTTCCATCTTCTGAGATCTTCTTTAATTTCTTTCTTCAGAGACTTGAAGTTCTTATCACTTCCTTAGAGTCATGCCAGGATATTTTATATTATTAGTGACTATTGAGAAGGGTGTTGTTTCCCTAATTTCTTTCTCAGCCTGTTTATCCTTTGTGTACAGAAAGGCCATTGACTTGTTTGAGTTAATTTTATAGGCCGGGCGTGGTGGCGCATGCCTTTAATCCCAGCACTTGGGAGGCAGAGGCAGGTGAATTTATGAGTTCGAGGCCAGCCTGGTCTACAGAGTGAGTTCCAGGACAGCCAGGGCTATACAGAGAAACCCTGTCTCGAAAAAAAAACAAAATAAATAAATAAATAAATTGTATATACAGCCACTTCATTGAAGCTGTTTATCAGGTTTAGGAGTTCTCTGGTGGAATTTTTAGGGTCACTTATATATACTATCATATCATCTGCAAAAAGTGATATTTTGATTTCTTCCTTTCCAATTTGTATCCCCTTGATCTCCTTTTGTTGTCTAATTGCTCTGGCTAGGACTTCAAGTACAATGTTGAATAGGTAGGGAGAGAGTCTAGTCCTTGATTTTAGTGGGATTGCTTCCAGCATCTCACCATTTACTTTGATGTTGGCTACTGGTTTGCTGTAGATTGCTTTTATCATGTTTAGGTATGGGCCTTGAATTCCTGATCTTTCCAAGACTTTTTATCATGAATGGGTGTTAGATTTTGTCAAATGCTTTCTCTGAATCTAACGAGATGATCATGTGGTTTTTGTCTTTGATTTTGTTTATATAGTGGATTATGTTGATGGATTTCCATATATTAAACCATCCCTGCATCCCTGGAATGAAACCTCCTTGGTCAGGATGGATGATTGTTTTGATGTGTTCTTGGATTTGGTTAGCGAGAACTTTATTGAGGATTTTTGCATCGATATTCATAAGGGAAATTGGTCTGAAGTTCTGTATCTTTGTTGGGTCTTTCTCTGGTTTAGGTATCAGAGTAATTGTGGCTTCATAGAATGAATTGGGTAGAGTACCTTCTGCTTCTATTTTGTGGAATAGTTTGTGAAGAACTGGGATTAGATCTTCTTTCAAGGTCTGATAGAATTCTGCAGTAAACCCATCTAGTCCTGGGCTTTTTATAGTTTGGAGACTATTAATGACTGTTTCTATTTCTTTAGGGGATATAGGACTGTTTAGTTCATTAACCTGATCCTGATTTAACTTTGGTACCTGGTATCTGTCTAGAAACTTGTCCATTTTATCCAGGTTCTCCAGTTTTGTTGAGTATAGCCTTTTGTAGAAGGATCTGATGGTGTTTTGGATTTCTTCAGGATCTGTTGTTATGCCTCTCTTTTCATTTCTGATTTTGTTAATTAGGATGCTGTCCCTGTACCCTCTAGTGAGTCTGGCTAAGGGTTTATCTATCTTGTTGATTTTCTCAAAGAACCAGCTCCTTGATTGGTTGATTCTTTGAATAGTTTTTCTTGTTTCCACTTGGTTGATTTCACCCCTGAGTTTGATTATCTCCTGCTGACTACTCCTCTTGGGTGAATTTGCTTCCTTTTGTTCTAGAGCTTTTAGGTGTGTTGTCAAGCTGCTAGTGTGTGCTCTCTCTAGTTTCATGTTGGAGGCACTCAGAGCTATGAGTTTTCCTCTTAAAAATGTGTTGTGTCTCATAAGTTTGGGTATGTTGTGATCTGATAGGATGCATGGGACAATTTCAATATTTTTGTATATGTTGAGGCTTGTTTTGTGACCAATTATGTGGTCAATTTTGGAGAAGGTACTGTGAGGTGCTGAGAAGAAGGTATATCCTTTTGTTTTAGGATAAAATGTTCTGTAGATATCTGTTAGATCCATTTGTTTCATAACTTCTGTTAGTTTCACTGTGTCCCTGTTTAGTTTCTGTTTCCAGCATCTGTCCATTGATGAAAGTGGTGTGTTGAAGTCTCCCACTATTATTGTGTGAGGTGCAGTGTGTGCTTTGAGCTTTACTAAAGTTTCTTTAATGAATGTGGCTGCCCTTGCATTTGGAGCATAGATATTCAGAATTGAGACTTCCTCTTGGAAGATTTTAACTTTGATGAGTATGAAGTGCCCCTCCTTATCTTTTTTGATGACTTTGGGTTGGAAGTTGATTTTATTAGATATTAGAATGGCTACTCCAGCTTGTTTCTTCAGACCATTTGCTTGAAAATTGCTTTCCAGCCTTTCATTCTGAAGTAGTGTCTGTCTTTTCCCTAGAGATGGGTTTCCTGTAAGCAGTAAAATGTTAGGTCCTGTTTGTGTAGCCAGTCTGTTAGTCTATGTCTTTTTATTGGGGAGTTAAGTCCATTGATATTAAGGAAAGTAATTGTTGCTTCCTCTTATTTTTGTTGTTAAAGTTGGCATTCTGTTCTTGTGGCTGCCTTCTTTTAGGTTTGTTGAAGGATTACTTTCTTGCTTTTTCTAGGACATGGTTTCCGTCCTTGTATTGTTTTTGTTTTTGTTTTTTTTTTTTTTGTTTGTTTTTGTTTTTTTCTGTCATTATCCTTTGAGGGGCTGGATTTGTGGAAAGATAATGTGTGAATTTGGTTTTGTCGTGGAATACTTTGGGTTCTCCATCTATGGTAACTGAAAGTTTGGCTGGGTATAGTAGCTTGGGCTGGCTTTTGTGTTCTCTTAGTGTCTGTATAACATCTGTCCAGGATCTTCTGGTTTTCATAGTCTCTGGTGATAAATCTGGTATAATTCTGATAGGCTTGCCTTTCTATGTTACTTGACCTTTCTCCCTTACTGCTTTTAATATTCTATCTTTATTTAGTGCATTTGTTGTTCTGAGTAGTATGTGTCGGGAGGAATTTCTTTTCTGCTTCAGTCTATTTGTAGTTCTGTAGGCTTCTTGTATGTTCATGGGCATCTCTTTCTTTAGGTTTGGGAAGTTTTCTTCTATAATTTTGTTGAAGATATTTGCTGGTCCTTTAAGTTGAAAATCTTCATTCTCATCTACTCCTATTATCCGTAGGTTTGGTCTTCTCATTGTGTCCTGGATTTCATGGATGTTTTGAGTTAGGATCTTTTTGCATTTTGCATTTTCTTTGATTGTTGTGCCAATGTTCTCTATGGAATCTTCTGCACCTGAGATTCTCTCTTCCATCTCTTGTATTCTGTTGCTGATACTCACATTTATGTTTCCAGATTTCTTTCCTAGGGTGTCTATCTCCAGCATTGCCTCACTTTGGGTTTTCTTTATTGTGTCTACTTCCCTTTTATGTCTAGTATGGTTTTGTTCATTTCCATCACCTGTTTGTACATGTTTTCCTGTTTTTCTTTAAGGAATTGCAACTCTTTAGCAGTCTTCTCCTGTATTTCTTTAAGTGAGTTATTAAAGTCCTTCTTGATGTCCTCTACCATCATCATGAGATATGCCTTTAAATCTGGGTCTAGGTTTTCGGGTGTGTTTGGGTTCCCAGGACTGGCTGAGGTGGGAGTGCTGAGTTCTGATGATGGTGAGTGGTCTTGGTTTCTGTTAGTAAGATTCTTACGTTTAACTTTCGCCATCTGGTAATCTCTGGAGTCAGTTGTTATAGTTGTCTCTGGTTAGAGCTTGTTCCTCTCGTGATTCTGTTATTCTCTACCAACAGACCTGGGAGACTAGCTATCTCCTGAGTTTCAGTGGTCAGAGCACTCTCTGCAGGCAGGCTCACCTCTTTCAGGGAAGGTGCACAGATATCTGGTGTTAGGACTTGCCTCCTGGCACAACATGAACGTCTGAAACAGGACCTGTCCCAGAAGCTGTTAGCTTCTGTAGTTCACACTCTCACCTGTGCAGACTAGTCTCAGTGGGATCCAGGGACCGAGATGACTCCCTCAGGTACTCCGGCAAAGCCCTCCGGGGCCAGGTGGACACTTCTCTCCTGGCAGGGAAGGTGTCTGGATGTCTGGAGCTCGAAAAGGGCTGCCTCAGAAGCTCTGTGGCTTCAGATTGTCCCAGAAGTTGTTAGCTTCTGTAGTCCACACTCTCACCTGCGCAGACTAGTCTTGGTGGAACCCGGGAACCAAGATGTCTCCTGCAGATGCTCCGGCAACTCCCTCCCATGACAGTTCATTTTATATTATTTATAAAGGGAAATTAGGCCAGACAGGTGGTTCCCCAAAACATGTTCAAACCTCCACTGGCCTGGTCTGCTTCTTAAACAGGCCTCACCAAACTTCATATTCAGACTCTCTGGATATCAAGGTTGGAGAATAATACATTCCAGATGTTTCTCAGGGGACAAAATGCCAGAACAATTGGAGATCATTGGGTAATAAGACTTACAAAGTCCCTTAAAAGTGTACTCCTATTTCACATATACTAAAACAAACAACAACAGACTTCAGTGTTATCACAAATCAACAAAGGTGGGTATATGTGAGATGTGAGTAAGGAGCAAAGAAGAATATGACCGAAGGTGAAAAGAATATGGAGAGAAATCAACTACAGGGTTTGTCTGCTCAGGTGTCCTTGTGTGAACTCCCCTTGTTTCTGTAATAAACAAATGAATTAGGATCATCATTCTTATTTACTATGGACCCAAGGTAAACAGAACGAGATGGAACAGAGAGAAGGTACACGTGGAATCTCTAAGAAAGTGAGATTGCTGTAAAATAACTTACCAAGGCTTTCAGTAACAAACCAAAGGGTATGAGACCTCTCAGTGTCAGACTAAAGGACAAAAAGGGACTTCAAATGCAACTTAAGGGGCTGGAGAGTTGCTTCTGTGACTAGGAAGGCTGCTGCTTCTCCAGAGGAGCCGAGTCTTATTCCCAGCAGTCTAGTTGGGCAGCTCACAACTCTATATTTCTGACTCCAGAGCATCAAAGGCTTTCTTCTGACTTCTACACAGTCACACACACACCCACACACACACCCACACCCATACACATATATACACACAGTCATATACAAAGTCACATGTATAGCACATAAATAAAAATTGTCCTTTAAAAAATAATTTACTATAATTCAATTTGTTTTATGTGTTGTTAGCTAGTCTAATCTTAAATTTCTTACTAGCTGTGTATGTTTTAAGTAAAAAGAAACATGAAAATGATTTTAGTATTGTTTAATTTAATCTGATATATCTAAAATAATAGAGATTGAAATAATAAAGATTGAAATAATTCAATCTCTTCAATTTTCAATAGAGATTGAAAATAATAAAATAATAAAGATTGAAATAATTCAATCTCAATATGAAAAATACCAAAAATGTGTTTCTTTGTTTGGCTGTGGGTCTCTGCATCTGTTCCCTCTCCCCACCCCTAGTCTTTGACTCTAGAGTATGTTTTAGACATACAGCCCACAGGAATTCAGAGTGGTACCCAGTAGCCACAGTAGTCAATAGCTACTATACTCAACAGAATTGTTTTAGCCTGAGGTGTCATTATTCTTGTAAACACACCAGCTTAGCAGAGAGCATTGTTTCTTTTACCTTTGAGGTGAAACTTAGAAAGTCTCTTTTAGCTTATTGTTTGAAATATATGCTTTTCTTGGATTACCTTTTGTAATTTTTCCTCGGTTTTATAACATGTGGAATTCTGAATAAACAGGAATAGGGAGGATTTTGTTCATTTAGAAAAAAGAAGAAAAAACACATCCAGCCTAATTGCTGTAGTGCTGGGAACCCCCTTGCCAGCATTAATTTGCCAATATCAGGATGGAGGCCAGAGTTGTTATGGGCACCTCCATTACACTCTCCATGCTTCCCACTGCCCCTGCCCTTCTGTTTAACAGTTGGTTCCAGAACTGATATTTCATGCTATTTAAAAGCTTTGAATACACATTTTCAAGTCGTTATCTGTCAGAGTGCCTTGGCATTTCAACATTAATGTCAGAAAACAGTACATTATTAGAGGAATAATTTGTCAACCTAAGTTGAGGGAGAAAGTTCTCGCTGCTGTTTCCAGGTTGTGTAATGATGCCTGAAGTTTCTCAAGACATTTATGCAGTCAATACAAAATAAAATTAATCAGACCAAAGACATCTTATAGTTTTGAGTAGGGAAATTGACAGTTTATTTACTCATTAATTAATTAATTAATTAATTCACTTTACATCCTGATTGCTGCCTTCTGTCCTGATCCCTCCCTCACACGAGCTCCTCCCCCAACCTCCCTCCCCTTCTCCTCTGAGAGGGTGGTGATCCTTCCTGGTTATCCCCCCATCTTGGCAATTCAAGTCTCTGCAGGGCTAGGTACACCCTCCCCCTATGAGGCCAGACAAGGCAGTCCAGTTAAGGGAGCATATTCCACAGATAGGCAACAGCTTTAGAGATAGCCCCCGCTCCAGTTGTTGGGGGACTTACATGAAGATAGAGCTGCACATTTGCTACATATGTGCAGAGGTTCTAGGTCTAGCACATGTATGTTCTTTGGTTGGTTCAGTCTCTGAGAGACCCAAGGGTCCATGTTAGGGTCCATGATGGTCTCCCTGTGGAGTTCCTATTCACTTCAGGGCCCTCAGTTCTTTCGTCTCTTCCATAAGAGTCCCCAAACTCCATCCAATGTTTGACTGTGGGTCTCTGCATCTGTTTTAGTCAGCTGCTGATGGAGCGAACCTATGAGAGGAAGTTATGTGAGGCTCCAGTCTGCAAGCATAACAGAGTATCATAAATAGTGTCAGGAACTGGTTCTTGTCCATGAGATGGGTCTTAAGTTGGGCTGGTTACTGGTTGGCCATTCTCTCAGTCTCTGCTCCATCCATTTCCTTGTACTTCTTGTTGACAGGATAAGTTTTGGGTTGAAAATTTTGTGGGTAGGTTGGTGTCCCTAACATTCCAAATGGGGTTTGTGCCTGGCTATAGGAGATGACCTCTTCAGGGTCCATATTCTCACTGCTATAAGTCTCAGCTAAGGTCACTCCCATTGATTCCTGGGAACCTATCCCCCCCCCAGGTCTCAAGCAAGTCCTCAAGATGGCCCCTCTGTCAGCTGCAGATTTCTTTTTTTTTTTAAATATTTTTTTTATTATGTATTTTCCTCAATTACATTTCCAATGCTATCCCAAAAGTCCCCCATATCCTCCCTACTCACCCATTCCCACTTTTTGGCCCTGGCGTTCCCCTGTACTGAGGCATATAAAGTTTGCGTGTCCAATGGGACTCTCTTTCCAGTGATGGCCTACTAGGCCATCTTTTGATACATATGCAGCTAGAGTCAAGAGCTCCGGGGTACTGGTTAGTTCATAATGTTGTTGCACCTACAGGGTTGCAGATCTCTTTAGCTCCTTGGATACTTTCTTTAGCTCCTCCATTGGGGGGCCCTGTAATCCATCCAATAGCTGACTGTGAGCATCCACTTATGTGTTTGCTAGGCCCCGCCTAGTCTCACAAGAGACAGCTATATCAGGGTCCTTTCAGCAAACACTTGCTAGTGTATGCAATGGTGTCATCGTTTGGAGGTTAATTATGGGATGGATCCCTGGATATGGCAGTCTCTAGATGGTCCATCCTTTTGTCTCAGCTCCAAACTTTGTCTCTGTAACTCCTTCCATGGGTGATTGTCATTCTCCTGGCCCTCTGGCCCTCTCTCCTTTCTCTTCCTACACCTGATCCTGAAGCTCCCCGAGTCCCCTCCCCATCCCCTCTCCCACCCAGTTCTCCCCCTCCATCTCCCTCTTATGATGATTTTAATTACCTTTCTAAGAGAGATTCAAGCATCTTTGCTTGGCCTTCCTTCTTGTTTAGCTTCTGTGTGTATCCTGTACTTTATGGCTAGTATCCATTTATCTAATAAAAAAATTTAAAAAAAAAAAGAAATGTACCTGGGTTTGAATTTAAGTAGGTACAGTAAAATGGCTCATCACTATAGAATACATCAAATAAAATTTAAAATTCTCCTCCATCCACCTCCCAAGTGCTAGGCTTATAAGACTCTACCTCTGTTTCCATTTTTATACATTATAAAATTGGTTGTGAAACAATGTTCTTAAATTTTTTTATTGGATATGGTCTTTATTTACATTTCAAATGTTATCCCCTTTCCCAGTCCTCCACCCCTGAAATCCCTATCCTATCCTCTCTCCCCCTGCTTCTATGAGGGTATTCTCCACCCACACACCCACTCCCACCTCCCTACCCTCAGTTCCCCTACACTGGGGCATCTATTGAGCCTTCAAAAGACCAAAGACCTCTCCTTCCATTGATGCATGACAAGGCCATCCTCTGCTACATGTGTAGCTGGAGCCATGTGTGCTCGTTTGTTGATGGCTTAGTCCCTGGGAGCTCTTGGGCAACTGGTTGTTTGATGTTGATGTTCTTCTTGAGGGGTTGCAATCCCCTTCAACTCCTTCAGTCCTTTCTCTAACTCCTCTATTGGGGACCCCACACTCAGTGCAATGGTTGGCTGTGAGCATCTGTCTCTGTATTTATAGGGCTCTGGCAGGGCCTTGCAGGAGACAGCTATATCAGGCTCCTTTCAGCATGTACTCCTTGGCATCCACAATAGTGTCTGGGTTTGGTGACTGTATATAGGATGAATCCCCAGGTGGGACAGTCTCTGGATGGCCTTTCCTTCAGTCTCTGCTCTATACTTTATCTCCATAATTGCTCCTTGTGAGTATTTTGTTCTCCTTCTAAGAAGGAGCAAAGCACCCACACTTTGGTCTTCCTTTTTGAGCTTCATGTGATTTGTGAATTGTATCTTGGTTATTGGGAGCTTTTGGGATAATATCCACTTATCAGTGAGTGCATAACATGTGTGTTCTCTTGTGACTGGGTTACTTCACTTAGGATGATATTTTCTAGTTCTATCCATTTATGTAAAAATGTCATGAATTTATCATTTTTAATAGCTGAGTAGTACTCCATTGTGTAAATGTACCACATTTTCTGTATCCATTCCTCTGTTGAAGGACATATGGGCTTGTTCCAACTTCTGGCTATTATGAATAAGTGGAGCATGTGTCCTTATTGCATGTTGGAACATCTTCTGGGTATAGGTCCAGGAGTAGTATAGCTGGGTCTTCAGGTAATACTACGTCCAATTTTCTGAGGAACTGCCAAACTGATTTCTAGAGTGGTTGTACCAGCTTGCAATCCCACCAGCAATGGAGGAGTGTTCCTCTTTCTCTATATCCTCACCAGCATCTGTTGTCACCTGAGTTTTGTATTTCAGCCATTCTGACTGGTGTGAGGTGAAATCTCAGAGTCGTTTGACTTGCATTTCCCTGATGACTAAGGATGTTGAACACATCTTTAGGTGTTTCTCAGCCAGTCTATATTCCTCAGATGCCCTATTTTTTAATAGGGTTATTTGGTTCTCTGGAGTCTAACTTCTTGAGTTCTTTGTATATATTGGATATTACCCCTCTATCGGATGTAGGGTTCATAAAGATCTTTTCCCAATCTGTTGGTTGCCTTTTTGTCCTATTGACAGTGTCCTTTGTCTTACAGAAGCTTTGTAATATTTTTTAAAAAAGATTTATTTATTATATGTGAGTACACTGTAGCTGTCTTTAGACACTCCGGAAGAGGGCATCAGATCTCATTACAGATGGTTGTGAGCTACCATGTGGTTGCTGGGATTTGAACAAAGGACCTTCAGAAGAGCAGTCAGTGCTCTTAACTGCTGAGCCATCTCACTAGCCCCATTTTTCTTTTGGTTTTTGGTTTTTGTTTTTTTTGGTTTTTTTTTTTTGTTTTTTTGTTTTGGATTTTCGAGACAGGGTTTCTCTGTATAGTCCTTGCTGTCCTGGAACTCACTTTGTAGACCAGATTGGCCTTGAACTCAGAAATCCGCTTTTTTTTTTTTTTTTTTTTTTTGCCTGATTTGGACTGGGGTACCTCCAGCGCTTTTTTTTTTTTTTTACCATGTCTTTAATTCTTTTTTTTTTTTATTTTTTTAAATATTTTTATTACATATTTTCCTCAATTACATTTCCAATACTATCCCAAAAGTCCCCCATAGCGCCCCCCACTTCCCTACCCACCCATTCCCATTCTTTTGGCCCTGGCATTCCCCTATATTGGGGCATATAAAGTTTGCAAGTCCAATGGGCCTCTCTTTCCATTGATGGCCGACTAGGCCATCTTTCGATACATATGCAGCTAGAGACAAGAGCTCCAGGGTTCTGGTTAGTACATCATGTTGTTCCAACAATAGGGTTGCAGATCCCTTTAGCTCCTTGGGTACTTTCTCTAGCTTCTCCATTGGGAGCCCTGTGATACATCCAATAGCTGACTGTGACCATCCACTCCTGTGTTTGCTAGGCCCCGGCATCGTCTCACAAGAGACAGCTATATTTGGGTCCTTTCAGCAAAATCTTGCTAGTGTATGCAATGGTGTCAGCGTTTAGAAGCTGATTATGGGACGGAGCCCTGGATACAGCAGTCTCTAAATGGTCCATCCTTTCATCACAGCTACGAACTTTGTCTCTGTAACTCCTTCCCTGGGTGTTTTGTTCCCAATTCTAAGAAGGTGCACAGTGTCCACACTTTGGTCTTCATTCTTCTTGAGTTTCATGCGTTTAGCAAATTGTATCTTATATCTTGGGTATCCTAAGTTTTGGGCTAATATTCACTTATCAATGAATACATATTGTGTGAGTTCTTTTGTGATTGTGTTACTTCACTCAAGATGATGCCCTCCAGGTCCATCCATTTGGCTAGGAATTTCATAAATTCATTCTTTTTAATAGCTGAGTAGTACTCCATTGTGTAAATGTACCATAATTTCTGTATCCATTCCTCTGTTGAGGGACATCTGGGTTCTTTCCAGCTTCTGGCTATTATAAATAGGGCTGCTATGAACATAGTGGAGCATGTGTCCTTTTTACCGGTTGGGACATCTTCTGGATATATGCCCAGGAGAGGTATTGCTGGATCCTCCGGTAGTACTATGTCCAATTTTCTGAGGAACCGCCAGACTGATTTCCAGAGTGGTTGTACAAGCTTGCAATCCCACCAACAATGGAGGAGTGTTCCTCTTTCTCCACATCCTCGCCAGCATCTGCTGTCACCTGAATTTTTGATCTTAGCCATTCTGACTGGTGTGAGGTGGAATCTCAGGGTTGTTTTGATTTGCATTTCCCTGATGATTAAGGATGTTGAACATTTTTTCAGGTGCTTCTCTGCCATTCGGTATTCCTCAGGTGAGAATTCTTTGTTCAGTTCTGAGCCCCATTTTTTAATGGGGTTATTTAACTTTCTGGAGTCCACCTTCTTGAGTTCTTTATATATATTGGATATTAGTCCCTTATCTGATTTAGGATAGGTGAAGATCCTTTCCCAATCTGTTGGTGGTTTTTTTGTCTTATTGATGGTGTCTTTAGCCTTGCAGAAGCTTTGTAGTTTCATGAGGTCCCACTTGTCAATTCTCGATCTTACAGCACAAGCCATTACTGTTCTATTCAGGAATTTTTCCCCTGTGCCCATATCTTCAAGGCTTTTCCCCACTTTCTCCTCTATAAGTTTCAGTGTCTCTGGTTTTATGTGAAGTTCCTTGATCCACTTAGACTTGACCTTAGTACAAGGAGATAGGAATGGATCGATTCGCATTCTTCTACATGTTAACAACCAGTTGTGCCAGCACCATTTGTTGAAAATGCTGTCTTTCTTCCACTGGATGTTTTTAGCTCCCTTGTCGAAGATCAAGTGACCATAGGTGTGTGGGTTCATTTCTGGGTCTTCAATTCTATTCCATTGGTCTATTTGTCTGTCACTATACCAGTACCATGCAGTTTTTATCACAATTGCTCTGTAGTAGAGCTTTAGGTCCGGCATGGTGATTCCACCAGAGGTTCTTTTATCCTTGAGAAGAGTTTTTGCTATCCTAGGTTTTTTGTTATTCCAGATGAATTTGCAGATTGCACTTTCTAATTCGTTGAAGAATTGATTTGGAATTTTGATGGGGATTGCATTGAATCTGTAGATTGCTTTTGGCAAGATAGCCATTTTTACAATGTTGATCCTGCCAATCCATGAGCATGGGAGATCTTTCCATCTTCTGAGATCTTCTATAATTTCTTTCTTCAGAGACTTGAAGTTTTTATTATACAGATCTTTCACTTCCTTAGTTAGAGTCACGCCAAGATATTTTATATTATTTGTGACTATTGAGAAGGGTGTTGTTTCCCTAATTTCTTTCTCAGCCTGTTTATTCTTTGTGTAGAGAAAGGCCATTGATTTGTTTGAGTTAATTTTATATCCAGCTACTTCACCGAAGCTGTTTATCAGGCTTAGGAGTTCTCTGGTGGAATTTTTAGGGTCACTTATATATACTATCATATCATCTGCAAAAAGTGATATTTTGACTTCATCTTTTCCAATTTGTATCCCTTTGATCTCCTTTTGTTGTCGAATTGCTCTGGCTAGGACTTCAAGTACAATGTTGAATAGGTATGGAGAAAGTGGACAGCCTTGTCTAGTCCCTGATTTTAGAGGGATTGCTTCAAGCTTCTCACCATTTACTTTGATGTTGGCTACTGGTTTGCTGTAGATTGCTTTTATCATGTTTAGGTATGGGCCTTGAATTCCTGATCTTTCCAAGACTTTTATCATGAATGGGTGTTGGATCTTGTCAAATGCTTTTTCCGCATCTAACGAGATGACCATGTGGTTTTTGTCTTTGAGTTTGTTTATATACTGGATTACGTTGATGGATTTCCGTATATTGAACCATCCCTGCATCCCTGGGATGAAACCTACTTGGTCAGGATGGATGATTGTTTTGATGTGTTCTTGGATTCGGTTAGCAAGAACTTTATTGAGGATTTTTGCATCAATATTCATAAGGGATATTGGTCTGAAGTTTTCTATCTTTGTTGGGTCTTTTTGTGGTTTAGGTATCAGAGTAATTGTGGCTTCATAGAATGAGTTGGGTAGAGTACCTTCTGTTTCTATTTTGTGGAATAGTTTGTGAAGAACTGGGATTAGATCTTCTTTGAATGTCTGATAGAACTCTGCACTAAACCCATCTGGTCCTGGGCTTTTTTTAGTTGGGAGACTATTAATGACTGCTTCTATTTCTTTGGGGGATATAGGGCTGTTTAGATCATTAACCTGATCTTGATTCAACTTTGGTACCTGGTATCTGTCTAGGAACTTCTCCATTTCATCCAGGTTCTCCAGTTTTGTTGAGTATAGCCTTTGGTAGAAGGATCTGATGGTGTTTTGGATGTCTTCAGGATCTGTTGTTATGTCTCCTTTTTCATTTCTGATTTTGTTAATTAGGATGCTTTCCCTGTGCCCTCTAGTGAGTCTGGCTAAGGGTTTATCTATCTTGTTGATTTTCTCAAAGAACCAGCTCCTTGATTGGTTGATTCTTTGAATAGTTTTTCTTGTTTCCACTTGGTTGATTTCACCCCTGAGTTTGATTATTTCCTGCCGTCTACTCCTCTTGGGTGAATTTGCTTCCTTTTGTTCTAGTGCTTTTAGGTGTGTTGTCAAGCTGCTAATGTGTGCTCTCTCTAGTTTCCTTTTGGAGGCACTCAGAGCTATGAGTTTTCCTCTTAGAAATGCTTTCATTGCGTCCCATAAGTTTGGGTATGTTGTGGCTTCATTTTCATTGAACTCTAAAAAGTCCTTAATTTCTTTCTTTATTCCTTCCTTGACCAAGGTATCATTGAGAAGAGTGTTGTTCAGTTTCCACGTGAAGGTTGGCTTTCTATTATTTATTTTGTTATTGAAGATCAGCCTTAGTCCATGGTGATCTGATAGGATGCATGGGACAATTTCAATATTTTTATATCTGTTGAGGCCTGCTTTGTGACCAATTATGTGGTCAATTTTGGAGAAGGTACCATGAGGTGCTGAGAAGAAGGTATATCCTTTTGTTTTAGGATAGAATGTTCTGTAGATATCTGCCAGATCCATTTGATTCATAAATTCTCTTAGTTTCACTGTGTCCCTGTTTAGTTTCTGTTTCCATGATCTGTCCATTGGTGAAAGTGGTGTGTTGAAGTCTCCCACTATTATTGTATGAGGTGCAATGTGTGCTTTGAGCTTTACTAAAGTTTCTTTAATGAATGTGGCTGCCTTTGTATTTGGAGCATAGATATTCAGGATTGATAGTTCCTCTTGGAGGATTTTACCTTTGATGAGTATGAAGTGTCCCTCCCTGTCTTTTTTAATGACTTTGGGTTGGAAGTCAATCTTATCAGATATTAGAATGGCTACTCCAGCTTGTTTCTTCATGCCATTTGCTTGGAAAATTGTTTTCCAGCCTTTCATTCTGAGGTAGTGTCTATCCTTTTCTCTGAGATGAGTTTCCTGTAAGCAGCAAAATGTTGGGTCTTGTTTGTGTAGCCAGTTTGTTAGTCTATGTCTTTTTATCGGGGAGTTGAGTCCATTGATATTAAGAGATATTAAGGAAAAGTAATTGTTGTTTCCTGTTATTTTTGTTGTTAAAGTTGGCATTTTGTTCTTGTGGCTGTCTTCTTTTAGGTTTGTTGAGGGATTACCTTCTTGTTGTTTCTAGGGCGTGGTTCCTGTCCTTGTATTGGTTTTTTTCTGTTATTATCCTTTGAAGGGCTGGATTCGTGGAGAGATAATGTGTGAATTTGGTTTTGTCGTGGAATACTTTGGTTTCTCCATCTATGTTAATTGAGAGTTTGGCTGGGTATAGTAGCCTGGGCTGGAATTTGTGTTCTTTTAGTGTCTGTATAACATCCGTCCAGGATCTTCTGGCTTTCATAGTCTCTGGTGAAAAATCTGGTGTAATTCTGATAGGCTTGCCTTTATATGTTACTTTATATGTTCTCTTACTGCTTTTAGTATTCTATCTTTATTTAGAGCATTTGTTGCTCTGATTATTATGTGTCGGGAGGTATTTCTTTTCTGGTCCAGTCTATTTGGAGTTCTGTAGGCTTCTTGTATGTTCATGGGCATCTCTTTCTTTAGATTTGGGAAGTTTTCTTCTATAATTTTGTTGAAGATGTTTGCTGGTCCTTTGAGTTGAAAATCTTCATTCTCATCCACTCCTATTATCCGTAGGTTTGGTCTTCTCATTGTGTCCTGTATTTCTTGGATGTTTTGAGTTAGGATCTTTTTGCATTTTACATTTTCCTTGATTGTTGTGCCGATGTTCTCTATGGAATCTTCTGCACCTGAGATTCTCTCTTCCATCTCTTGTATTCTGTTGCTGATGCTCGTATCTATGGTTCCAGATTTCTTTCCTAGGGTTTCTATCTCCAGTGTTGCCTCATTTTGGGTTTTCTTTATTGTGTCTACTTCCCTTTTTAGGTCTAGTATGGTTTTGTTCATTTCCATCATCTGTTTGGATGTGTTTTCCTGTTTTTCTGTAAGGACTTCTACCTGTTTGATTATGTTATCGTGTTTTTCTTTAAGGATTTGTAACTCTTTAGCAGTGTTCTCCTGCAATTCTTTAAGGGATTTTTGTGCTTCCTCTTTATTGTCTTCTGCCTGTTTAGCAGTGTTCTCCTGCATTTCTTTAAGTGTGTTATTAAAGTCCTTCTTGAAGGTCTCTATCATCATCAGGAGATATGCTTTTAAATCCGTGTCTAGCTTTTCCGGTGTGTTGGGGTGCCCTGGACTGGGCGAAGTGGGGGTGCTGGGTTCTGATGATGGTGAGTGGTCTTGGTTTCTGTTAGTAAGATTATTACGTTTACCTTTCGCCATCTGGTAATCTCTGGGGTTAGTTGTTATCGTTGTCACTGTTTAAAGATTGGAGCAGAAGCTGTGTTCCACTCACCAGCAGTCTCTAAATCCTGCGGCGGGGGTCGTGGGTAGCTGACGGTACCCCGGTGCTGGTCCAGCCGGAAGAGGCCTGTGGTCCTACTCAGGCCGTTTTTCTGCTTCCCTAACTAATGCAGTCTCTGGTCCCGCGTGCAATTGGATTGGAGCAGAAGCTGTGTTCCACTCTCCAGAAGTCTTAAGATCCTGTGGTGTGTGTTGTGGGTAGCTGGTGAGTGTCAGCCGACCCTGCGCCCCAGCTGCCCCGGTGCTTTTCTGACCGGAAGAGGGTTGTGGCCCTATGTAGGCCGGATTTCTCTCTCCCCAACCAGAGCAGTCTCAGGTCCCGCGTGATTGGACTGGAACAGAAGCTGTGTTCCACTCACCAGCAGTCCCAAAATCCTGCGGCGGGAACAGAAGCTGTGTTCCACTCACCAGCAGTCCCAAAATCCTGCGGCGGGGGTCGTGGGTAGCTGGCGGGTGTCAGGCAACCCTGCGCTCCCGCTACCCCGGCGCTGATCCAGCCGGATGAGGCCTGTGGCCCTACTCAGGCCGGTTTCTGCTTCCCTAACTAATGCAGTCTCAGGTCCCGTGCAATTGGATTGGAGCAGAAGCTGTGTTCCACTCACCAGCAGTCCCAAAATCCTGCGGCGGGGGTCGTGGGTAGCTGGCGGGTGTCAGGCAACCCTGCTCTCCTGCTACCCCGGTGCTGATCCGGCCGGATGAGGCCTGTGGCCCTACTCAGGCCGGTTTCTGCTTCCCTAACTAATGCAGTCTCAGGTCCCGAGCACTTGGGTTGGAGCAGAAGCTGTGCTCCACTCACCAGAAGTCTTAAGATCCTGTGGCGGGTGTTGTGGGTAGCTGGCGAGTGTCAGTAGACCCTGCGCCCCAGCTGCCCTGGTGCTTTTCTGACCGGAAGAGCTTTTTTTTTTTTAAGATTCATTTATTTATTATATCTAAGTACACTGTATCTATCTTTAGACACTCCAGAAGAGGGCATCAGATCCTGTTACAGATGGTTGTGAGCCACCATGTGGTTGCTGGGATTTGAACTCAGGACCTTTGAAAGAGCATTCAGTGCTTTTAACTGCTGAGCCATCTCTCTATCCTTAAAGTTTGCAATTTTATGAGGTTTCATTTGTCAATTCTTGATCTTAGAGCATAAGCCATTGGTGTTCTGTTCAGGAAATTTTCCCCTGTGCCCATGTGCACGAGGATCTTCCCCACTTTCTTTTCTATTAGTTTTAATGTATCTGGTTTTATGCAGAGGTCCTTGAGCCACTTGGACTTGAGCTTTGTACAAGGAGATAAGAATGGCTCCATTTGCAGTCTTCTACATGCTGACCACCAGTTGAACCAAAACCATTTGTTGAAAATGCTATCTTTTTTCCACTGGAATGTTTTAGCTCCTTTGTGAAAGATCAAGTGACCATATGTGTGTGGGTTCATTTCTAGGTTTTCAATTCTATTTCATTGATCCACCTGCCTGTCTCTGTACCAATACCATACAGTTTTTAGCACAATTACTCTGTAATACAGCTTCAGGTCAAGGATAGTGATTCCCCCAGAAGTTGTTTTATTGTTGAGAATAGTTTTCGATATCCTGGGGTATTTGTTATTCCAAATGAATTTGCAAATTGCTCTTTCTAACTCTATGAAGAATTGATTTGGAATTTGATGGGGATTGCATAGAATATGTAGATTTCTTTTAGCAGGACAGCCATTTTGACTATATTAATCCTGCCAATCCATGATCATTGGAGATCTTTCCATCTTGGGAGATCCTTCCATCTTGGGAGATCTTTCCATCTTCTGAGATCTTCGATTTCTTTCTTCAGAGACTTGAAGTTTTTGTCATACAGATCTTTCATTTCCTTGGTTAGAGTCACACCAAGGTATGTAATATTATTTGTGACTATTGTGAAGGGTGTTGTTTTCCTAATATCTTTCTCAGCCTGTTTATCCTTTGAGTAGAGGAAGACAATTGATTTGTTTGAGTTAATTTTATATCCAGCCACTTTGCTGAAGTTGTTTATCAGCTTTAGGAGTTCTCTAGTGGAATTTTTGGGGTCACTTAAGTATACTATCATATCTGCAAATAGTGATAGTTTGACTTCTTCTTTTCCAATTTATATCCCTTTGACCTTCTTTTGTTGTCTAATTGCCCCAGCTAGAACTTCGAGTACCATATTGACTAGATAGGGAGAGAGTGGGCAGCCTTGTCTAGTTCCTGATTTTAGTGTGATTGCTTCAAGTTTGTCCCCATTTAGTTTGATGTTGGCTACTGGTTTGCTACATATTGCTTTTACTATGTTTAGGTATGGGCCTTGAATTCCTGATCTTTCCAAGACTTTTATCATGAAGGGGTGTTGGATTTTGTTAAATGCTTTCTCAGCATTTAATGAAATGATCATGTGGGGTTTCCTTTGTTTTTGTTTTTGTTTTTTAGTTTGTTTATATAGTGGATTACGTTGATGGATTTCTGTATACTGAACCACCCTGCATCCCAGGGATGAAGCCTACTTTATCATGGTGAATGATTGTTTTGATGTGTTCTTGGATTCCATTGTTGATAATTTTATTGAGTATTTTTGCATCAATGTTCATAAGGGAATTTTGTCTGAAGTTCTCTTTCTTTGTTGGGTCTTTGTGTGGTTTAAGTATAAGTGTAATTGTGGCTTTATAGAATGAATTGGGTAGTGTTCTTTCTGATTCTATTTTGTGGAATAGTTTGAAGAGTATTGATATTAGGTCTTCTTTGAAAGTCTGATAGAACTCTGCACTAGACCTCTCTGTTCCTGGGCTTTTTTCAGTTGGGAGACTATTAATGACTGCTTCTATTTCTTTCGGGGTTATAGGACTGTTTGGATCGTTTATTTGACACTGATTTAACTTTGGTACATTGTACCTGTTTAGAAAATTGTCCATTTCATCCAGATTTTCCAGTTTTGTTGAGTACAGGCTTTTGTAATAGGATATGATGAGTTTTTGGATTTCTTTAGGTTCTGTTGTTATGTCTCCCTTTTCATTTCTGATTTTGTTAATTTGGATACTGTCCCTGTGCCCTCTAGTTAGTCTGGTTTATCTATCTTGTTGATTTTCTCAAAGAACCAGCTACTGGTTTGGTTGATTCTTTGTATATATCTTTTTGTTTCTATTTGATTGATTTCAGCCCCAAGTTTTATTATTTCTTGCCCTGTAAGCCTCTTGGGTTTATTTGCTTCTTTTTGGTCTAGAGCTTTCAGGTGTCCTGTCAAGCTGCTAGTGTATACTCACTCCTGCTTCTTTTTGGAGGCACTCAAAGCTATGAGTTTTCCTCTTAGCACTGCTTTCATTGTGTCCCATTAGTTTGGGTTGTTGTGGCTTCATTTTCATTAAACTCTAAAAAGTCTTTAATTTCTTTCTTTATTTCATCCTTGACCAAGGTATCATTGAGTAGAGTATTGTTCATCTTCCATGTGTATGTGAGCTTTCTATTGTTTTTGTTGTTATTGAAAACCAGCCTTGTCCCATGGTGATCTGACAGGATGCATGGGATTATTTCAGTCTTCTAGTATTCTTTGAGGCCTGTTTTGCGACCGATTATATGGTCAATTTTGAATCAGGTACCATGAGGTGCTGAAAAGAAGGTATATTCTTTCATTTTAGGATAAAATGTTCTATAGATATGTATTAAGATCCATTTGGTTCATAACTTCTGCTAGTTTCACTGTGTCTCTGTTTAGTTTCTGTTTCCATGATCTGCTCATTGCTGAGAGTAGGGTATTTATGTCTCTATTATTATGTGAGGTGCGATGTGTGTTGTTTCTTTTATGAATGTGGGTGCCCTTGCATTTGGAGCATAGATGTTCAGAATTGAGAGTTCTTATTGGTAGATTTTTCCTTTGACTAGTATGAAGTGTCCTTTCTTATCGGTTTTGATAACTTTAGGGTGAAAGTTGACTTTATTTGATATTAGAATGGCTACTCCAGCTTGTTTCTTTGGACCATTTGCTTGGGAAATTGTTTTCCAGCCTTTTACTCTGAGTTAGTTTCTGACTTTGTCTCTGAGATGAGTTTCCTGTATGCAGCAAAATGTTGGGTCCTGTTTACATACCCAGTCTGTTAGTCTATGTCTTTTTACTGGGGAATTGAGTTCACTGATGTTAAGAGATATTAAAGAAAAGTCATTGTTGCTTCCTGTTATTTTTGTTGTCAGAGGAAGAATTATTTTTTTGTGGCTATCTTCTTTTGGGTTTTTTGAAAGATTACTTCCTTGCTTTTTCTAAAGTGTCGTTTCCCTTCTTGTGTTGGAATTTTCCATCTATTATCCTTTGGAGGGCTGGATTTGTTGAAAGATACTGTGTGAATTTGGTTTTGTCATGGAATACTTTAGTTTCTCCATCTATGTTAACTGAGAATTTTGCTGGTATTGTAACCTGGGCTGGCATTTGTGTTCTCTTAAGTTCTGTATGACAACTGTCTAGGATCTTCTAGACTTTACAGTCTTTGGTGAGAAGTCTGGTATAATTCTGATAGGTCTGCATTTATATGTTACTTGACTTTTTTTCTCATGGTGTTTTAAATTCTTTGTTTTGTGTATTTGGTGTTTTGACTATTATGCATTGGGAGGAATTTCTTTTCTGATCCAACCTATTTGGCGATCTGTAGGCTTCGTGTATGTTTATGGACATCTCTTTCTTTAGGTTAGGGAAGTTTTCTTCTATAATTTTCTTGAAAATATTTATTTGCCCTTTAAGTTGTGAATGTTCGTTCTCTTCTATACCTATTATTCTTAGGTTTGGTCTTCTCATTGTGTCCTGGATTTCCTGGATATTTTGGATTAGGACTTTTTTGCATTTTGCATTTTCTTTGATTGTTGTGTTAATGTTTTCTATGGTATCTTCTGCACCTGAGATTCTCTCTTTTACTTCTTGTATTATTCTGTTGGTGATGCTTGTCTCTATGACTTCTGATTTATCTCCAGGGTTGTCTCCCTTTGTGATTTCTTTATTGTTTCTGTTTACATTTTTAGATCCTGGATGGTGTTGTCCAATTCTGTCACTTATTTTGTTGTGTTTCCCTGTAATTCTTTAAGAGATATCTGTGTTTCCTCTTTAAGGGCTTCTACCTGTTTGCCTGTATTCTCCTGTATTTCTTCCTGTATTAAAGGAGGTATTTATGCCCTTCTTAAAAATCCTCTATCATCACCATGAGATGTGATTTTAAATCAGACTCTTGCTTCTCTGGTGTGTTGTTATATCCAAGGCTCACTCTGGTGGGAGAACTGGGTTCTAATGATGTCAAGTAGCCTTGATTTCTGTTGCTTATGTTCTTGTCCTTTCCTCTTGCTATCTGGTTATCTCAGATCTTGCTGTCTCTGACTATGGCTTTTCCCTCCTGCAAGCCTGTGTGTCAGTACTCCTAGGAGATCAAATTTCTCTGGGAGGCATTTGGATATGGAGAGCTGTAGCACAGGTTCAGCTCCGGGCACAGATGGAAACCGGAAGGATATATTAAGCTTTTTATAATCATCATTTCCTCTTCTACCTTAGGTAGCTTTAAGCCTTTTCTCTGGACCTTTTATAATCCCCATTACATATCACTTGTGCTTCAAATCCTTGTCTTATTTTTAATACTCAGTTACTTCATCGTGGTTTCACTCTCTAGAAAGATTCACATGCATGCATAATGTTCTGGTACACACCCAGTCATGTCCAGCTTCATTTTTGCAACACGACTTCCATTATCACCTGGGTCTCTCTCCATCTACCCTTGGTCCTCTAAACCTGTCCCTGATACCTAAATAGCTACCAGACCAATCTTTTTTAACTTTTAATAAAACAAAACAAAAAGTCTCTTTGGCATTCTACTGTACTCCAACAGAATGCTTGGTTGTTCTACAGTTGTATTGGGTGAATAATTTGGATGCCCAGATCTTTCAGGCCAGCCTCAAGCCCTTGGCTCTCAGGCCACACTAATAATATCCTGGGTTTCAGCTGGAGACTATGTGTATGCTCACTCTGACAACCTGATTTTATGTCTTTATTAAAAAAAAAAAAGATAAAAAGATTCCTTTACCTAATAGCCTGGGCTACCAGTAGAGACATTAGGGTTAATTGGATGTCTAGGACCTGTTGGCTGCCTAATGCCATATAATTTATTCTATGTATAGTGATAGACAGGATCAGTAAATGGGGCCACCAGATCATTAAATTCAGATCTCTATGAATAAGTTGAAGCAATGCAAGTTTATGTGTACATAGGTGGTTATGGAGAGCTGTTGTTCTGGTGACCAGTTGTCTAAGGTTCTAAACTTCTGTGTTCCTTTGTATAAAACACAGCTCTACAGCATCTAGTTTATGTGAATGTTGTTCAGCTAAAAGAGATGCAGCACTTGATGTGTAGAAGATCTCAGTGCGGTTTGCTCCCACTCTTGTGTTCCACTTCTCCCTACAGCTCTTCTTTCTGGCATTTAACAATGTCATTAGTTTGTACAATAGGAAACTAAGCTAGTGCCTGGTACATGTGGAGCAACAAATGGATTAGATTCAAGTGACTAATGGGAATGCTATTGTCTGCGTGATTCTCTAAGCATATGGTAGGAAGGCATTGGGAAGCCTTAGTCATAGCTTCTACTGCCCTCCATCCCTGAAGATCACTGGAGAGCCATATGATGTGAGAGGGATTTTGTTATAATTGGAGTCTCTTCCATTTTAAACTCTGGAGGTCTAATCACCTCTAAGGCATCATTTTTCTAATGCTTTGGGCTTTGTTTGTTTGTTTGTTTTGATCACATGATTTATTGCAGCTTCTCTGTTTTACACTAGGATTTCTTGTGCTCATATTACCTTCAATGACATAGTATATTGTAAACATTATAAATTACATGTCCTGAATATACAGAACACTGGATGAAAGCACTGACCCCCAGGAGAAGAAAATAGAGCTTATGGGATTGACTGTCCTTATAAAGCCCTGCTTTACCTTTAGAACTGGTCAGGGCTGAGGCTCTTCAACACCACGTCCATCAGCTTCTAGAATGTTGTTATAATGCACAGAAATAATGAGGATTTTGTCCTATGTCACGTTTTGAAATTAGGTGCCACATTGCCAGCAGTTTTTAAATGGGCAATCATTGGGCAGCCTTCCATAATGACCCTAGTTTACATCTTAACCAAGCTGGCAGGAACACATCACTGTGACAGCTCCAGACTGTTCTTACATGCTGCTGACATCCTGTGGTAATCCCAAAAAGAAGTACTTTCATTACCCCATGTCGCTTAGGACTTTTCTTTGAAGTTACCTCTTGCGGTTGACATTTCTCTTAGGTATAATCTACAACCTAACATTCAGTAAGTCTGCTCAAAGTTCAGAATTTACACTAGTTGAAAAATCTTCATGGAGCCTTTTGTGTGCATAATATAGACTTCGTTAATGTCACGTATAACAACTCATCTGATTTATGGGAACACAATTTTGGTTGTCACATATAACTATTTTATATATAACATATAACACCTCTGAGACACTATAAAAAGACTTAGCTTAATGTTGTACCTGGAAGTCAGAGCCCAAGACCCAGCCATAGACTATATAAGGTACCGTAGCCTATTTTTCAGTTGCTATACTAGAATACATACAGATGGGTTAGTTATTGACACTAGGATTACGTAACTCATGATTTGGAAGCTGAGCGATCTAAGACCATGGGCTGATATCTGATAAAGGTCTTCTTTCTGTTGGGATCTTTCTACTGTGCCCCAAACCATCAGATGACACCTCAATCAGACAAAGCTGGGAGGACGACACAGTGAGAGAGACAGAGACAAAAGTACTTTTATAAAAGACCTGCACAGGAGATAACCACTAATCTATTAAGCCATGAGTGTATGGATATATGAATGGATATAATGACTTAGTTTTCTCTTATAGTTCCCATGGGGTTGTCACCAGTTGACTTTAAGTTTTAACATGGATTTTTGTGGGACATTCATACTATAGCACAAGAATAGCTCAGCTGATGGCTTGGATGGGAGTCTGTTGTCTAGGTTCCTTTGTGACTATACATAGGAGTTAGCTTTCTCAGAGAGTGTTCTATTCCCAAACACCTATGAGTATGTCCCCCTTTCTTGTGATTCTTTTCCTACATATCCCCTGCCAGCTATGTCTACCAAGTTGTGACTTCCAAACTTCATAGAGGGAAGGAATCTGAGGGATTCATGCTCCTAAACTCCAACCCCCAGGGATCTGAATCTGAAGATAAAGGCAAGACTTGGCTGTAGTGGCTTGCTCTCACTGTCCTTCCCTGTTCTATTATTATTATTATTATTAATTATTGTGCGACCACTATGTCAGTCCACATGCATCTAAAGTGTACATGGAGCCCCTGTTCTATTATTATTATTATTATTAATTATTGTGCGACCACTATGTCAGTCCACATGCATCTAAGGTGTACATGGAGCAGCCCCAGGAATAGAAGAATATGGACAGGTCAGGTAAAGACAACGGCACAGATGGCACAGCAGACCGTGGAAGCCAAATTGCAGGCAGACTTCTAAGAATTCTCAAGTCTAAGCAGAGAAAAGGACACTGATTCTAATCTGCTTCTCCTACACCATATTCCCCAGACTCTGCAAGCAGCAGGTTCAGCCTTAAAGTAGCCTTTTCTTTACTTCTGCTTGTCACGTGCCTCTGAGTGGGGAGGGCTGGAGATGGGGAGAGTGGCTTGCTTCAGTTTCTTCTTTTTTTTTTTTTTTTTTCTTCAGTTTCTTCTTATCAGAGCTAATTAAATAGAAAGTGAAAAAGGAAACCACACAGTGATAAATATACGAACTCCCCTGGCAAAGCACACAGAGGCAGAAAGGATGTTTGTGTAGAAATGAGACAAGAAAAGCCCTTGAAGAATTTATGCAAAGAGGGTCCTTACAGATGGAGAGTTGCAGACAGTCCTTTGTCTTCTAAAGATATCCTGACTATAGGGTGTTTCTTTGTCAGCCCCTCAAGTGCACAGCTTGATTTACAATTGGATAGCATCAACACTGAGGATGATCTTCCATGAAAAGACCTCACCACAGGAAGAATGCTCTGCTGCTCATTCTAAACTCGGCAAGAGAAGCTGTGAATGATCCTTCATTCACACAAGAACCAGTTATTTAATGGATGAGGTCACTAACTGCATGGAATTTACAACCTGATGGAGAGAAAATCACAGAGGTATAGACAGTCACAGGGACAGGAAGTAAAGAAGGAGGGACTCACACAGACTCTAGCACTCTGGAGGTGGGGAAGCACTTCAACAGAAGTGAGATTTCCAGGGTGCATCCAGAGAGGTCTAAAAGAACTAGTCAAGAGTGAACAAGAGTGACATCCCGTGGTCTGGAGATGAGATGGTGTGAGCCATATTTGAGAACTGAGAGTAGTTGGCTTATCCAAGCTGGAAAGAGATGAGGCTACAGCATTAATTTGCCCAGAACAAGAAGACCGTTTGCATTCTGTATTTAGCCCTGTTTTCTTTATACCTCAGACTTCAGAAATTAGAGCTAGTTCTGTAATGTTTGTCACAAACAGGAACTTGAGAAAAGACAGGAGTAGAGAAGAAGTAAACCTGCATCAATCCTCAGAAGAGCTGACTCATCAGCTGGACCAATGGCTAGCTTCTGGTAGTTCCCAATACTGATAGAAACCTTTCATTTAACTGAAAACTTGAGTCACTACACCTAGATTATGCAAAGAGCAGGACTGCAACTGGTCAGTTTTAATTGCCAACTTGTCACACACTACAGTCACCTAGGAAATGAGTTTTAATTAGAAATTACATCTGGCTGGCCTATGTACATGGTATGGCATATGTACATGTGGTGGACTGCCTTGATTGTTAGTTGATAGAGGAAGGCTGGGCTCATTGTGGGCAGCACTATCCCCTAGGCAGAGAGTCCTGAAGTATATGAGAGAGGAAGAAGCTAGATGAGAGGAAGTAGGCAAGGATTCCCATGTTATATTCTCACTCAGATCTTGACAGTGGATGTGAAGCGTTAAGTCCCTGCCATGACTTCTTGGAAGCAATAAACTGACCTGATATTATAAGCCAAACACTCCTATTTTTGCTAAGTTGCTTTTTGTCGTGATGTTTTTCACTGTTACAGAAATGAAACTGGGATAATGACTTATAATAAAAGTCCTATTTTCCTCCTGGCCCTCTGGATCTTGGACACACAGTAGGTGGCAGGTGCTGATGCTGCTAGAGCCCCACAAACCCCGATCTTGTATACTAAGTCTTTCAGGAACTACCTTCTGATGGGACACAGTGCATATGTTTCTGCATTTTCATAGCTGTGGATGGCAGTGCTGTGTGGACCTTCATGAAGGGGAAATGCTATACTTTGGGCATTGTCTCACCAAAAGTCTCATGTACTGAATCCTTGGTTTGCAGCATGAGGCATATTACCCAGAGGTTGTGGAAGCTTAGGAAGTGAAGCGGAGCTGGAGGAAGTAGGTCATTGTGATGGGACTCTCGGAAGTGTGTTGACAAGGCCCTGCCGTATTGGGCTCTTTGCTACCTGATTAGGCATGTACTGAAAAGCCACACACTCTTGCCACCATGATGTTCTTTCTAAGTGTATGGGGCTAAGTGATCATGGAGTGAAGTCTCTGGAATTAGGAACCCAAATAAATCCTTCCTCCTCTAAGTTATTTCCATCAGATATTCCATCTTAGCAATAAAAAAAAAGGATACAAATGAAAAAAAAAGTAAGAAGCTAGCAAATGGGTTCCCCCAGACTCCCCCACTTTCCTCTGCACCTATGTGTATCCTCATTACAGACCTGTGATAAATCTTAGTCATGAGTCCTTCCAGAGAAGGAGGGCGTGATGGTTTGTATGTTTGGCCCAGGGAATGGCACTATTTGGAGGTGTGGCCTTGTTGGAGTTGGTGTATCACTGTAGGTGTGGGCTTTAATACTCTAGTCCTAGCTGCCTTGAAGCCAGTATTCTGCTAACAACCTTCAGATGAAGATGTAGAACTCAACTCCTCCTGCACCATGCCTGCCTGGATGCTGCTGTGCTCCTGCCTTGATAATGGGCTGAACCTCTGAACCTATAAACCAGCTCCAATTAAATTCCTTACAAGAGTTGCCTTGGTCATGGTGCCTCTTCACAGGAGTAAAACTGTAACTAAAACAGAGGGTTTTAATGACCTCTGACAAACATGCTCTGTATATTTATCTACATTTTTTGAATTAATAAATTCAGCATCAATGGGTAGGAGTATTATCTAGATACAGTAACATATCTGTAATCCCAGTAATAAGGAGGCTGAGGCAAAAGGATTGCAGGGCCATAGTTATCCTGAGGAGTGGCATGGTGGTACACAACCTTTAATCCCAGTACTCCGGAGCCAGAGGCAGGAAGATCTCTGTGAGATGGAGGCCGGCCTGGTATATACATAGCAAGTGCCAGGACTACACAGATTTTCTCCAAAAAAAATTTATCCTGGGCCTCCAAACAAACAGAAATACTACTGTCATTATGCATATGGTGTGTGTGTCTGTGTATATCAGAAGTTGTTAATCACTTTGAGTTCTCACCATACCTCTCCACTTCATAAACTCTGCTGTAAATTATGCTGTTGTTTTGCTATACTGGGAATTGAACCAAGGGCTTTGTGCATGCTTGGCAAGCACTCGACCACTGATTGAAATCCCCAATCTCTCTGAGTTACTCTTGACTTTAACCTTGAAGTATCAACAATGTGTCCATTCTGAGAAGGGTACAGATAAGGAGTTAGTAGCTCCAGGGCGGTTTCCAATCATAGGATGGGAAAGGATTTCAACACTGGCAGGATTCCTTCGGATGTTTATAAGCATCCCAAGAACTATTGTTTTTCTTTTCTCGACTAAGTGAAGAGATACTTAATTGTTTAACCCCTGGGGTACTAAATGAAACTGCAGCATCACAGTGCAATACAGTAATGCAGATAGTGTCTCTTGTTACATTCAAAGTGTATTAGCAATGACACATATGCATGAACATGCTGTAATAAAGAAACCCATTACTTCATATGCCAACTTAAAAATAAATTAGAAAGTGCATTGATATTGATGGCATAACAGCCACATCCTAGTAGGCACTTTGACATGACTTATGTCAGAAAATTGGAACAATTGAAAGGAATTCCTTTGATCTTTGATCAAGCTTCAGATGGTATCCAAAGGAAGTTATATCTTACCAGAAAATCCTTGGATTACTTAGGGCTTCACCTTCAGTTTCCAGAATCCCTTGGAGTTCTGCCCTTGGACTGAGTGCCTGCTGGACAGATCCCTCAGATGGACCTCAGAGCTTCACCTCATCATCTCTGTCTCCTTCTGAACCAGAGAGAGATGGCTTCCTGCTTTCTCTTTAATCTTGGAGCCTTTTCTGCAGCTTAGAAGCACAGAACGCCACCTCTTAAGCCTGGCTTGGTTTGCTTTTGCCCAGCATTTCTTGTCTATTTGGAGAATATTTACAGCTCACAAGTGGGTTCTAATATTTAAGGTCTGCAAAGAGGCACAGTGTTCCAGCAACCTCACAGGAGCATGCAATTTACTGGTTTTTTTATTCCTGCTTGTCTTCTCTTCCGTTCTGTTTTCTTTCTCCTTTGTCTTCATTCATCCATCCTGTTAAGAGTGTCTTCTCAGCTGACCATAAGAACTTATTATAATAAGGTATTATTACGTATGGAGTTAAGTGTTATATGTCCCCTTCAATGTTCTGAAAGCAAATGAGACTTTTTCCCCCAATTTTATTTCTCTGTTCACAACTGATCAGTAGAAATTCCTTTTGTTCACGTGGACCTACAATCTCTTAGTTATGTTTGGACAGGAAGATTACATTGTTTGTTTATTTTTTGTTCTGCATCAATTACTGGGCCAGCTAATGTAAAGTATATTTCCTGTGACTGATGTATCTTCTTAGAATTGGTTAGCTGCCAACAGATTTTAGTTCTGACCAAAGCAAATGTTATCTGTGTTTGCCTTCTGTTCCGAGGCTTAATGCCACGAGTGTGGTAAGATTTGCTTGTGTTTGCAGCATCGTTAGTTCTGGGAAAAGGTTTCTAAGAGCATACAGGAATCTGAAAGAGACTGAGCCCATGGCCCACATGTCTGCATATGTAGTGCCCAGTTGGTAGAGCTGTTTGGAAAGGAGGAGGTGTGTCCTTATTGGAGGAGGAGTATCACTAGCGGTGTGGGTGTGGTCTTTGAAGTTTCAAAAGCCCAGGCTATTCCCACTTAGCACTCTCTCTGCTTTCTGCTTGTGGTTTGATATGGAAGCTCTTAGCTGCTGCCCCAGCCAACATGTCTGCTGCTTGCGGCCCTGCTGCCCTGGCGTGATGAACTCTTACCCTGTGTAACTGGTTCCTTACATTAGTTGCCTTGATCATGGTGTTTTATCCCAGCAACCGAAAAATAACTAAGACAGAGTGCACTAGTAGAACATTTCATTTTTTTTATCTTCCCAAAGAGAATGGTACCCTGCACACTGTGACCTTTCGAATTCTCTATTTCAGAATTCCAGAGAGAAGGTCCTTGAGAGCCTACACAGCTGTTCTGTATTTTGAACCCCGGATGAAAATATTTATTCAGGCCAAAAGAGTTCAAACAAAGCACCTGTGTTATTCCCTCTACAAACCCAGGTAACATGTTTCCTTTATTCCCTTGGTTTTCTGTTGTTGTTGTTTTTAGCATATAAAATTGATATAACGCCTCAGGTTGTGAAGAGGAAGGCACTGACTGATGTTAAGAGTATCACGTTGCTCTCAGGAAAGACTGAACACTTCAGGGAACATGCAACGTTTGGATAAGACTCTTAGTAGGAATTGGCTGTTCACTTTCACGCTTTGGTTGTGATTGTTTCCAAGAAGAGAACACAACTGGAGGTGTTTTTTAGTTTATATCGTATGGTAGAACTATTACGCTCCATATGGTCTTGTTATATAGTAATGTTCTTCAGAATGAGACGATAAGAAAGTGACTCCATAGGATTTTTACCACTTAATAGTGACGTAAGTGTCTTAGTGTTGTAAGTACACTGTGGCTGCTGACCCAGTTCTCAGACTATAATATACCATCCCTATCATTAAGCAATTCATGGCTTACAGTTATGCATGGTATGCATATAGAATGAGCAGATGTATAAAATACCTGATCCACTTATATTTTACTGCAAATATTTTTATTTTCTTTTAAAAGTTATTTTATTTTATTATTTTATATCTGTGGATCTTTTGTCTGCATGCATGTCTATATGCCACTTGTATGCAGCATTCACTGACATCGGGATTGGGCACTGGATCCCTGGAACTGGGGTTAAAGACAGTTCTGATCTGTGGTGCGAGAAATTGAACCTGAGACCTCTGGAAGAGCAGCAATTGCTCTTACTTGTTGAGCCATTTCCCCAGCCCCTTATTTTATACATATATTTAATATAAAATTTAAGCTTGAAGTTTCATAATATAGAATCAGTCTTGCCCAAATACTTATGACGTTCCAATGGTCTTTTCTTACTTTTACTGTTTTTTTGTTTGTTTGTTTTGTTTTTCTGGGTAGTCATTGATTTGTACAGGAGGTTAGCACATTCCATGTGTCAGATTGTACAGGTACAGAGACTAGAAATAGAAAATGAGTCTCACTTAAGGAACTTACGATTCACTAGGAGAAACAGTTCTAATGAGGGCTAAATAGGTACCTTTTACTTATATTATTTTCTACAGTGACTCTGTGGTTTTGTTTTGCTTTAAACCATCATGATGTTACAGATCTGCATTAAAAACTCAAATCTTCTGGTTCCATTTTCTTTTCTTTATACCAGTCCTCATTTGGTGTTTCTTTCTATATATCAGGTTATTTTTGGTAAAACATCTTTGCTAATCATGTTGTCATGGTGTCATGAAATCTCAACTGCTGGCTTGGTGCTTGAAAATTTCCTCAAAGAGATGTAAAATTAGAAATACAGCTTAATTCTGTGACTTCACCAAACAACGGTGGATTTCTCAACAGCTCCAATTTGGATTTCTGTCCATTCTGAAGATCATCTTTGAAAGTAAAGTGTTTATAGGCTGAGATCATGTCAGGCTGTTCATTTCCTAGTAAATATCAAACAGTGGTTCCTCTCCATCAGTCTCAGTCTTGTGGGAGGTACCCAGGGTCTTCTGGATCAGTCAGCTGGTCTTTTCAAGTTACTCCTGTCTTAGTGAGTTTGATTGAGAAAAATGTTCAAGCCACTGGAAAACGTATTCCTTTCCATTTTCTGAAGAGATTTCCCTTTGGCGAACACTTGCTGTTTTCATCTTAGTATGTTTGCCTTCACCTTCTGAAGAGACATTCTTAGCTCTGTACTGGCAGAAGTAGGCAATATGTCAATGTGTGTATGTGCATGTGTTGGTGTCACTAGCTTCATTTCTACATCATACCCTCTTCAGTATTTTCAGTAGTAACTTGGATAAAAAATGCCAAATGTGAATATTTTTCAATTCATATTTGACCCTGACCTAGTGGAATATATCTCCTAAGAAGTACCCGAAACAAGGTGTGAAAAGACTTGAATTCATTAAACAAATATGATATGGACAAGTGACAGATCAGCCTTTAGATTTTGTAGAATAATTTATTTATTTTTATCTTATATACATTGGTGTTTTGCCTGCATATATATCTGTGAGAGGGTATTGGGTCCTCTGGAACTGGAGTTACAGACAATTGTGAGCTGCAATGTGGGCACTGGGAACTGAACCCAGGTCCTCTGGAATAGCAGTCAGTACTCTTAATCACTGACCTATCATCTTTTCTTTCTTTTTTTTTTTTTTAAGCTATCAAATAGATTTAATATGTCTTACAAATTTAAAAGTTGATTGCTTAATTCAATTACATAAAATATATTAGCACAGAAATAGTATAAAATTTGACTTCTAATGTATTTGATTTTTTCCTTTATAAAGACAAAGGCCAAAGACAAACCACACAATCATCTGTAGCATAAATTTCTACATTATGAAATATCTCATAAAGATTAGTAATTAAATAATATTTTCATTATATACATTAATATGTAATATCAGCCAGAAACTGTATCTATGATATTGGCATTTTGTAAGTTCTACTAAATATAACTTTTGCAATAAATCAAATAAAATATAATTTAAAAAGGTCACATACAATAATGTTATATTACATAATGTTTACATTGAAAAATCAAATGTTAAACTTTATGTTTCAGTTAAGCAGTTTGTAAATTATATTCATGAATAATTTGAACCTTCATTTAGATAATATAAACCATACTACATTTTTTTAACTACTCATTTGTTCTTTGTGAATTTCACATCACCAACCCCAATCTCTCTCATCTCTTTTTTTTTTTTAATTTTGAATATTTTTATTACATATTTTCCTCAGTTACATTTCCAATGCTATCCCAAAAGTCCCCCATAGCGCCCCCCACTTCCCTACCCACCCATTCCCATTCTTTTGGCCCTGGCATTCCCCTATATTGGGGCATATAAAGTTTGCAAGTCCAATGGGCCTCTCTTTCCAGTGATGGCCGACTAGGCCATCTTTCGATACATATGCAGCTAGAGACAAGAGCTCCGGGGTTCTGGTTAGTACATCATGTTGTTCCAACAATAGGGTTGCAGATCCCTTTAGCTCCTTGGGTACTTTCTCTAGCTTCTCCATTGGGAGCCCTGTGATACATCCAATAGCTGACTGTGAACATCCACTCCTGTGTTTGCTAGGCCCCGGCATCGTCTCACAAGAGACAGCTATATTTGGGTCCTTTCAGCAAAATCTTGCTAGTGTATGCAATGGTGTCAGCGTTTAGAAGCTGCTTATGGGATGGATCCCTGGATACGGCAGTCTCTAAATGGTCCATCCTTTCATCACAGCTACGAACTTTGTCTCTGTAACTCCTTCCCTGGGTGTTTTGTTCCCAATTCTAAGAAGGGGCACAGTGTCCACACTTTGGTCTTCATTCTTCTTGAGTTTCATGCGTTTATCAAATTGTATCTTATATCTTGGGTATCCTAAGTTTTGGGCTAATATCCACTTATCAGTGAAAACATATTGTGTGAGTTCTTTTGTGATTGTGTTACTTCACTCAAGATGATGCCCTCCAGGTCCATCCATTTGGCTAGGAATTTCATAAATTCCTAGTCAGTACTCTTAATCACTGACCTATCATCTTTTCAATCCTAGCTGTTAGATTATTAAAACTCTATTACATAAGCATAGGCCTGATAAGTAATTGACATGAAAAAGTACATACATGCCTTAAATGAGCCAGAATGTTGGTTTTAATCTCATAGTGTGATACATAATAAGATAGCGTGTTACTTAATGTGGTTATGGAACTTAGTTGTAGAACTAGACAGTCATAGCAACAGTTTCCAGGGAGAAGTCCAGCATCAGATCTTTTGAAGGGACAGAGACCATTGACAGACCAGAGGATTGTCCCATGGAGCAAAGAACACTCTGAGTGAAACCTGAAAGGCTGCCATGTGGTTGATAGAATTTGGGAGGCAGACCTTGGATGGCTGCGCAGAAGACAGAGTTAGCTCTGCATGTCATAGTTAGGCTGCTTTCAAAATGAAGAGTTGTGTAACTGATCTTTCCCCATTGCTGCTTTATACAACGATATTCAGAGAACCAAGTTGAGGGAGCCCTTACAGCTGCTTTGTGTTCAGCTTGCCTTTGAGGTGTGGGCAGAAATAGGTCAATGTTAGAAAATCCCTAGCCACTCAGAGGGGAGGCCTGATGCAGGCAGGGACTGAGAAACAAAGAGCTAGATCTTTTCCTTCAATATTTTATTAGCAGGGAGTGTGCGTTTGTGTGTGTGTGTGTGTGTTGGGGACATGTAGAGGAATTTTAATCTAGCAACATGACTGCTTTGATCACATCTTAAAGAACTTCTAGGTCTAGGTCTAGGTCTAGACCTTTAGAATGCAGACATGTCTTTAGCACACACCTTTAATCCCAAACAATTGAGGGACAGACAAAGTGACAAATCAGAGAAAGATTTGACATCATGAGTCAGAGAAAGGATCTGCCCAACTCGAAGGAGAAAAACTACTTAAGGGCAGCTTGGGGAGAGAAATTTCAGTTTCTCAGTGAGCTGAGTTCATTTTAACCAGTCAGTACAGGAGGCAGTGCAGTAGAAATGAGTTCTGTTCAGTTCATGTAGCTGAGGCAGTTGAAGCCAAAGAATGAGAAGGAGCCAGATGATTAGAACAAATTGTCAGAGTTAGTCCGAGGCCAAACAGAGCAATTCAGTGAGAAGCCTAGAGAAGTCAGATTGAATCTCTTGACTTGGAGAGGATTTGGGCCAAAAGAGCTGAGGTAAAACGCCAGCCAGAGCTCAAAAAGAACTAGAAAGTGTGAGCTTATTCAGCAGTAAGCCTCTGAGATGGCATTTACATCAGGTGAATAAAAGTTATATTTATCAGGGGGAGGCACATAAAACAGTATCAGGGTGGTGATGGCTTCCATTTCTGGAATGGAGATTTGAACAATTTTTTGTTATGAGGATGCACAGGTTTACTACATTAAACTTTTAGAAATGCTTGCACAAAGTTTGTTTAAATTGTCACAAGAATTCTGAAGTTGCAGTTGTAGACCGAGATGCAGATTGTCTGGGGTCAGGTTATATCACTCAATTGTCAGTTTATTATTTTAAATTAATCACTAATGCAGAGTTGGCACCTCTAGTGCCACCTTTACTTCCTACAAAAATACTTGAATAGCTTAATTCACATTCTTTGAAAAATGACTTCATTGTTTAAACAATATCACCTTAATTTCATTTTGATTAAAAATATGATTTGACCTAAGATGAATGATTCGAACTAGATAAAGTACATTATTAGAACCTGATTTTTTAAAAGCAAATGATAATTTCAGTATATGGCCACTGATAATTGTATACCTTCAAGGCTTAGCTTTGCTGTTCTCTGAGTATAGTCAAGACTAATGTGGACTACACCAAGGTTATGATTTGAATGAGCAATATTCAGTGTAAAAGAAAATCAAGAGAACAAACTTATTATAACTTCACCTTAGATTTTAGAAGTATTTCTTCTCTGTAGTCAGTCTTTTCTCAAGTTGGACATTGAACATTGACAGTAACTACAAAGCTAGACCTGATAATAAAATGCCCATTACACCATTGCAATACAAGAATACAGGATACCATTTGGTTTTGATATAGTCCTGTATTTGGTTTTTGTTTTCTTTCTTTGGTTGGTTGGTTAGTTGGATGCTTTTATTCTCTGAAGAGATCCAAGATCCTTGGATATTCTATGTGAACATACTCTCCCTGAGTCTACACAGCCATTCTGTCTTAGTTAGGATTCCTGTTGCTATGATAAAATACTATGACCAAAGATGAATTTGGGAGGATTGGGATTCTTTCATTTATATATCCAGGTAGCCATACATCACTGAGGGAAGTTAGGGCAAGAACTTAAACAGGACAGGAATCTGGAGGCAGGAACTGACGCAGAAGCCATGAAGGAGTACTGCTTACTGCCTTGCTCTCCATGGCTTACTCAGCCTAATTTTGTACAGCACTCAGGATTACCAGCCCAGGGCTGGCACCACCCACCATGGGCTGGGCCTTCCCACATCAGCCACTAATTAAGAAAATGCCTATAGGCCAGTCTGCAGCCCAATCTTCTGGAGACATTTTATCACTAATGTCCCCCCACCCCCAGATAACAACTATGTGTCAAAGAGACAAGACAAATAAATAAATAAATAAATAAACCTAGCACAGAGTCCAAACATGTAGTTATTTTACAAATATTTGTTTTTTCATGTTATTGACCCATCAAATTTTACAGGCTTTTCATATTATGGCAAGAAAAGTAATTCATTCTCAATCCACGATGTATTTCTTCTCTAAAACACACATAGAGGGATTAGACAATAATAACTTATACTGAGAACCAACATTGTTTTAAGTTATTTATTTCTTTATTATTTGGTTATTAGATATTTTCTTTATATACATTTCAAATGCTATCCCGAAAGTTCCCTATACCCTCCCTCCCACCCTGCTCCCTTACCCACCCATTCCTACTTCTTGGCCCTGGCATTGCCCTGTTTTGGGCCATATAAAGTTTGCAAAACCAAGGGGCCTCTCTTCCCAGTGATGGCCGACTCGGCCATCTTCTGCTACATATGCAGCTACAGATATGAGCTCTCGGGGTACTGGTTAGTTCATATTGTTGTTCCATCTATAGGGTTGCAGACCCCTTCAGCTCCTTGTGTGCTTTTTCTAGCTTTTTTTAGCTTCTCCATTGAAGGCCCTGTGTTCCATCTTATAGATGACTGTGTCATCTTTGCCAGGCACTGGCATAGCCTCATACGAGACAGCTATAACGGTTTCTTCAGCAAAATCTTTCTGGCATTGTGCAATAGTGTTTGGGTTTGGTGGCTGATTTTGGGATGGGTCCCCAGGTGGGGTAGTCTATGGATAGTCCATTCTTTCATCTTAGCTCCAAACTTTGTCTCTGTAACTCCTTTCATGGGTATTTTGTTCCCAATCTAAGGAAGAATGAAGTATCCACCCATTGGTCTTCCCTCTTCTTGATTTTCTTGTGTTTTGCAAATTGTATCTTGGGTGTTCTATGTTTCTGGGCTAATATCCACTTATCAGTGAGTGCATATCTAATGACTTCTTTTGTGATTGGGTTACCTCACTGAGGATGATATCCTCCAGATACATCCATTTGTCCAAGGATTTCATAAATCCATTGTTTTTAATTGCTGAGTACGACTCCATTGTGTAAATGAATCACATTTTCTGTATCCATTCCTCTGTTGAGGGGCATCTGGGTTCTTTCCAGCTTCTGGCTATTATAAATAAGGCTGCTATGAACATAGTGGAGCATGTGTTCTTATTACCAGTTGGAACTTCTTCTGGGTATATGCCCAGGAGAGGTATTGCTGGATCTTCTGGTAGTATTATGTCCAATTTTCTGAGGAACCTCCAGACTGACTTCCAAAGTGGTTGTACAAGCTTGCAGTCCCACCAGCAGTGGAGTGTTCCTCTTTCTCCACATCCTTGTCAGCATCTGCTGTCACCAGAACTTTTGATCTTAGCCATTCTGACTGGTGTGAGGTGGAATCTCAGGGTTGTTTTGATTTGCATTTCCCTGGTGATTAAGGATGTTGAACATTTTTTCAGGTGCTTCTCAGCCATTCAGTATTCCTCAGTTGAGAATTTTGAACTCCATTTTTAATGGGGTTATTTGAATTTCTGGAGTCCAGTTTCTTGAGCTCTTTGTATATATTGGATATTAGTTCCCTATCAGATTTAGGATTGGTAAAAAAAAATCCTTTCCTAATCTGTTGGTGGCCTTTTTGTCTTATTGACAGTGTCTTTTGCCTTACAGAAGCTTTGCAATTTTATGAGGTACCATTTATCAATTCTTGATCTTACAGCGAAAGCCATTGCTGTTCTGTTTAGGAATTTTTCCTCTGTGCCCATATCTTTGAGGCTTTCCCCTACTTTCTCCTCTATTAATTCAGTGTCTCTGGTCTTATGTGGAGGTCTTTGATCCACTTAGACTTGAACTTTGTACAAGGAGATAAAAATGGATCAATTTACATTCTTCTACATGATACCCGCCAGTTGTGCCAGCACCATTTGTTGAAAATGCTGTCTTTTTTCCACTGGGTGGTTTTAGCTCCCTTGTCAAAGATCAAGGGGCCATAGCTGTGTGGATTCATTCCTGGGTCTTCAATTCTATTCCATTAATCTTAAAGATTTATTTATTTACTATATGTAAGTACACTGTAGCTGTCTTCAGACACCCCAGAATAGGGCATCAGATCTCATTACAGATAGTTGTGAGCCATCTCATTTTGAATTTTGAACTCATTTTGATTTGAACTCATGACCTTCAGAAGAGGAGTTGGCTCTTTTAACCCCTGAGCCATCTCTCCAGCCCCTTAAGTTCTTTAATGTGCTAAAAATTTTACTTCCTATAACAACCCTGTGAGATCAGTACACTGTTGTCATCCAACTACAAATGATGAAACAGAAGTTCTGCAAATGTGATTGGCTCAACCTTATATTAATATAGAGGGTACACATTAGCCTGAACCCAGGCAGAAAGACTCTGTGAAGTCCAATTTGTGTTCATTTGTTCATGAAGCTGTTTTGACTTGTGTAATCTGTTTTGCATCTGTTAAGATAATGGAAAAGAGTCATCAATAAACTAAACAGACTCCAGCTATCAACCATTTGATTGGTGTGTGACCTGTTTATATTAACAGTCAGTGAAAATTTTACATCATTGCTTCCATTCTTTAAAGTTACCATATCAGGCTGGAGAGATGGCTCAGTGGGTAAGAGCTCTTGCTGATATTCCAAAGAACTTGAATTCAGCACCTACCACCCATATTTGGAGGCTCACAACTACCTCTAACTCTAAGTTCCGGGGATCTGACACCCTCTTTTGGCCTCTTCAGGCACCTCAAAAGTATGACATATACATAGACATGTACATGTTGTGGTAAATCTCCTCTCAGCCTTCTGCTCCACCTTCCCTTTTACCTGCCCCAATCATCAGCTCTCCTTTATTTTACAAATTAAGGTGGGAAGCAGGTTTAAAGGAAATCACCTGAGTGCTGACTCATTCCTTGTTTGCAGCCACTCACAGGAGAACAGAATTAACATCAAATATAATTAGCCCCAGGGCTATCCATAACACATACACATAAATAAAAAAACAAATCTCTAAAAACTTTTTAAATGTCAGAAAAATATAAAGGCATTTCTAGATTAGGCCACAATTTAAAGGCTGTTGCTAATGGGTTGCCAAAGCTGTTTCTGAAGGTATATTTAGGAAACATGTTACTAAGGACATAGACACACTTGCACATTTCCTGTAGTTTAAAAACCATCACAAAATGATGAATCAGGTATGAGGCTGTCTCAGAAGTCAGTGGCTCAATTTGGCCCATGGGCTGTAGTTTGCCTTCTCTCATGTAAACTTATTCAATGCACAGATTTATTCATTTCTTTTTATGCATCTTAGGAAAGCTTGACTTTCCGAGAATGATCTCTGTACTTTGGGTATGTTTAATTAATAGTGATTTTACTAGTCAGGATTCTCTAGAGAAATAACTTGCGACATAGTTAGGGACTTTGATGTGGGGATTCATCACATGATTGTGGAGTTCAGGACCTCTTACCAACTGCAGTATGCAAACTGGCAGCCCAACAATACCAGTAATATAGTTCAGCTTGAAACCAACTGCCTGATGACCAGGGTAGTAGATGGTACATCTTTTATTCTGAGTCCAGTGGCTCAAGGACCTGGACAGGGAATGAGTAGGTAACTGACAGCACATGCAAGCCCAGAATCTGACGTTCTTGATGTTTCAAGTTGAGTGCCTCAGCTCAAGCAGATCTTGGATTAGCCTGTCTTCGTTTTATGTTTCTACTCCTCTTGAGGAGGTGGGCTAAGTCCAGACACACTATGAGGGTTGTCTTTGTTCATCTGTATCTTCAAATGCTCATCTCCTCCAGGAACACCTTGACAGACACACTTGGAAGTAACATTTTACCAGCTCTCTGGTCATAACTCAGTTATGTTGATACATAGAATTAGCTGTCCTGTGCCTTTCTAAATGACATTTTTGTTACTGGTGGGCTCCTGAGTCAATAGGACTGTGAGACACAACACAGATTGAGGGAAGTTGTGCTTTGGGCTTTCTCAAGTCTAACATTCTAGAATGTTCCTTTCCATAATGATTTAAGATAAAACTTAAGAGCCAGGTTCTAAGGATTCTCTATACATGCCTATAGCTTTAACTATATCAGGGTGACCTATTCCACTAAACTTTTTCTCGTAGAGTTTTTTTTAGTTGGCATATATTATTTGTAATGATATGGGTTTTATTATAACATGTCTATTATATGTGAACATGTATTTCAACCGCGTTCTCCTCCATTAATCTCTTCCATCTTCCAAAGCAGCCGTCTTTCTACCACTCTGCATGCATGAGTGTGTGTGTGTGTGTGTGTGTGTGTGTGTGTGTATTTGTTTACAGGACCCTGGGTGGGAACTTGTTTATACCAAATGATGGGAAAGTCTTTCTTGTTCTGCTTTGCTACTGCTGTGGTAAACGCCATGACCAAAAGCACCTTGGGGCAGAAAGGGTTTATTTCATTTTATACTTCTAGTTCACATGAAGGGAAATCAGTGCAGGAACTCCAAACAGGAACCTGGAGGCAGGAACTGAAGTAGGGGCAAGGGAAGAAGGCTGTTTATTGGCTTGCTCAGCCTGCTTTTTGACAATAACCAATCACCTGCTCAGGGGTGGTGCCACTCCCAGTGCTCTGGGCCCTTCCACATCAATCACTAACCTAGAATATATGCACAGACATGATCAAAGGCTAACGTGAAAGAGGCATTCTGCTCAATTGAATTTCCCTCTTTCCAGATGACCACTACTTGTGTCAAGTTGACAAACAGCTAACCAGCTCATTCCTCTATCAGCTGTTATCTGTGTATACATTCTCTTGACAGGATGCTGATGGGTCTGATCTTGCACAGATCTAAGCATTTAACTACAGCTTCTGTGCGTTCTCGAATGCAGCTTCCGTGTTATGCCCAGAAGTTGGCGTGCACATTTTTCTTTAAAATTTTTTTAATGATTTTTTTAAAAAATTATTTTATATGAGAACACTGTAGCTATCTTGAGACACACCAGAAGAGGGCATCAGACCCCATTACAGATGGTTGTGAGCCACCATGTGGTTTCTGGGAATTGAACTCAGGACCTCTGAAAGAACAGTCAGTGCTCTTAACCCCTGAGCCATCTCTCCAGCCCAGCATGCACCCTTTTTCTACTTCTGCTCTTATACTCTTTCTGATTCTTTTTTATGCACTGGTATTCAAGTCTTGGAGATAGTGTTAGAGCTGGGCCACTTATGTCTTGTCATTCAAAGTTATTTCTTCTCTGTTCTTTGACAAGTTACGAGTTTCTGCAGTCTCTGCTGACCACTGCAGAAAAGCTGCTCTTGCCAAAGCAGACAGCAGTATGATTCTGTGATCATCAACCTGGCTATTTTAGAAGGCAGTTTGACATGCACATCATGTCCATGTAGCAAAATAACAGCATGAGCTTCCTCACTAGGGGCTACGACTGCACCTCAAGCTGTATGCTATTGGCCAGGTTTACAGTACCATATGTGAATCCCCTCCCAAGGAGCAGCATCAAGTCCAATAAGAAAGCAGTTAGTTACCCCCATAACAGGCTTGCCACTGTAGCACAAGTGAGAGCATCTTCTCTGGCTGGAGTCCATAGCTATGTGCATATTGATGACAATTCTTCCCAGAAGCCTGCTCGGCACCTTCCTGCCCAGGGAAGGCTAGCCAACAGAGAGGAAGCTTCCAGCACAGTAACAGCTTGCTTTCTCAATGTCCTGTGATGAAAATGTGTGGCATCTTTAGGGTCTTAACAACTTGTTCATGTGGGAAAGCAACAACAGGAGCAATTGTCTAGATTCATTTGAGAGCTTCTGGAGCATATCGATCAACAGCCCGTGGAAAGATGCACCTCCGTCTTACCCCTGATTTGTTTTCCTTGAGTTCATAGATACATAGATATACATACATATTTTTTCCCCCTTGGTTATTCTAGAAACTGTTCGCTGTCACTAAAACAATGGACCTTAAAAATAGAATATTTCATCAAGACAGCAGAAAGTGGGGCTTTTAGTAGCTCAAAATTACTTTTTATGTGTTTTTCTGAGCATTTCAGGCAGAGATAATTGCTTGGGGACTGGGAGAAGCCATTTATACAGTGTCAATGATGAGCTGATCGAGAGAGCTATGTATATTAACCGGAAACTTTGACAATGGAGGACTTTTCGTGATCTTGTATTCCCTTTTTGAGAGTTCTCCTGTTTTGCGCGTGTAAGTGAACACCTGTGTGGGAAGAGATTTTAATCTCACTCTGGACTCATGATTTCCTGACTGTGAATTTTCCTCAAGGAAAATTGCCATGTATTTAAGAGGCAAGTGATGTTTTCATAGGTATGGAGTCAGCTAATGCATCAGGTAGGTGGAACTTACTCAGTGAATCTTTCTTTCTTAACAATTGTATATTTCAGCCAGGTGTGGTGGCACACGCTTTAATCCCAGCACTTGGGAGGCAGAGGCAGGCGGATTTCTGAGTTCGAGGTCAGCCTGGTCTACAAAGTAAATTCTAGGACAGCCAGGGCTATACAGAGAAACCCTTTCTCAAAAAACCAACCCCCCCCCCAAAAAAAATAACCAAACAAAACAACAACAACAAAAAAAAACCCAAAAAAACAAAAACCAATTGCATATTCCTGGAGTACATAGTCTTACTAAAGAATATTCTCTTATTAATGCTCTTTAAAATGATAATCTGACTTGATGATGTTCTTTTCTTCTTCCCAGAAAATACCAATATACTACATCTTCTTTCAAAGGGAAGTTTAAAACTGAAGTTCAAAAGGCAGAAGAAGCAGTAAAGAGGGGTATGTGGGTTTCTATGGCCAAATCATTATGGTTCATCCACTTAGCAAATGTTAATCAAACATTTATTCTCAGGAAGACACTGCTCTAGGCATTGTGGGTACTGTCACTGTCAGGCAAATGCAGCTCCAGTCTCTGGAACTTAAAATGCCCTGTTTCTCTCTGGTTTAATTGTGATATGATTTAGTATCTTTTCCACATTTACCCTCCCCCACAATTTCACCCTCCTCCACCGTGTGTGTGTGTGTGTGTGTGTGTGTGTGTGTGTGTGTTGGTCAATAAACAACCTGCAGGAGTCAGTTCTTTCCTCTTGTGATGTAGGTTCAGGGGCTCCAACTCAGGTCATCTCGCTTGGCGGCATGTCCATGCCTGCTAGTGTGATAAGCCATGTCACGGACCTATAGTTTAGCTTCTTAAGTGTGATCTCTGTGCTAGACAGAGTTACTGTTGCTGTGATAAAGCACAGAAAGCAACTTGGGGCGTAAAGAGTTTACCTTATGCACTTTCTATATAACAATTCATCATTGAAGGCAGTGAGGGCAGGAACTCAAGCGGGGCAGAAACCTGGAGGCAGAAGCTGATGTGGAATCCTTAGAGGGGTGGTACTACTAATTGGCTTGTTCCTTATGACTTACTCAGCCTGCTTTCTTATAGAACCCAGGATGAACAGCCCAGGGTGATACTAGCCCTCTCACACCAACCACAAGTTTATAAAATTTATAAAATGCCCTCCGGGCTTTCCTGTAACCCAATTTTCTGGAGGCATTTTCTCAATTGAGCTTTCTCCCTCTTGGATAACTGTAGCTTGTGCTAAGTTGACATAAAGCTAGCCAGAAAAATCCCCAACATATTAAGAATGAATGGGTATGTTAGAAATCCTGGATGCCACGATGTTATGGTAGCTCATGTTAATGATGAACATTGCCTCTATTTGAACTTGGAAGGTCAACCAGCAAGCTTTCCGGATCTGCGTGTCTCTACCCCATAGTGCATGCATACACACATGTAGCCTTGCCCTGCTTTTTATGTTGGTGACTGGAATTCAAACTCAGCTCCTCATGTGGGCACTCTTACCCACAGCAACAACTTCCACCTGCCTCAGACAGAAGAGTTAAAATGAGTGATCTCTGTGAGGCACTGAGGGTGTTCAGCTATAGTCTCCGTGCCATCCTCAGTGGTCATGGCTACAAGGATAGAAAGCATGTGCTTAGAAATGGCTTGGAAGAGTCTCTCCGTGACATACATAACTGTTGTGTTTTTGCTCCTAGCTGAACTCCTGTTTAAAGAGGTGCAAGCCAAAGTAAAGCCGGACAGAATTGCTTTGTCTTCTACCCAGGTATGAGATACAAAACATCATCTTCAATGGAAAGCCATGCCCCTTACTCCCCCCACCCCCACCCCCACGCACAGTTGTCTCTGATCATATAGTTTCCAAACTCCTAAATCCAGACAAGCTCAAAAGCTATAGGTGGTTTTAGCACAGGTAAACAGACAGTGTGAGTGCAGAGAGAGGACAGGAAGCCCAGCGAGAAAGGGAAAGGCTGGGGTGGAGCAAAGATGAGCAGCATCTAGGATTTATTTGGAGCAGGGTGAAAGAGCTTTACACTCAATTAAAAAAAAAAATAAAATGGAAGCACTACCAAACAAAAAAAGAGAGAGAGAAAATAATGAAAAGATAGCAGAAAAATATCTAGCCAATGAAGCATCCTCAAAAAATATCTATTCAAATTATAGCTCTCCATGGATCCAGATAAATGGGGAAAGCAAGAAGAAGGCTAATAAGCAATCCTTCTTCCCAGCGCTAGGAATCATAGACCATAATTATGAATATTAATCACAACACTTCCAGCTTACAAAGCTCTTTTCTTGCGCGTTGGTTCGCACAGTTCATAAACAATCCCTGTAATCCTTGTAATATGCCCACAAGTAAGGCACGTTTATAAAGGACTATAATTATTAATTATTGCATACTGCAGCTAACCGAAAAAGAATATAGCTGCAAGATATGCACTGTTAGTCTGCTCTTACCAAAACCATGGCATAACACTTCCACTGCGGTGATTCATTAAGCACTGCATCAACTTGCTTGTGTGCCAAGAGCTGAACAGGAAGGAGGAGAGGAATTCCTTCTCTATTACCTCTGCTACAGGTTAAATAAGTGAGTCTTGGCAGTGATTTGGCCTTAGCTCTCAGAGCCAGGGACCGGGATCCAGGCCACAGGTCACACAGAAGGGACAGAGTCAGAGAGAGTGTGTGTTAATGCCCCCAAGCAAAGTAAAATCATGGCTTTCCCAAGATTCTTATATTGCTGCTGTCATTTTAAAGAAAAAAGTAAATCTATCTTATTTTTAATTATCAGTGCCCCCTGCCTTCTGTATATAAGAGCCGAGAGAAATACTCTCGTGGCTCAGGGTCTCGTTCCTTTTCTCTGTGCCTTTGCCCTGTGCAGAGTGCTCTATCATGAAGGAAGGGCTCTCTTCGGCCAGCTTGCTTTGTATCTCGGAAGTGTCCTGGTTACTTTAATGCAGAGAAGACCGCAAAGTGGAAGGGCCTGAACTTCGACCTCTCCCATGCTTTCAGGAAGCTTAATGTGAATTCCTTTTGCGCTCTACCCCTCCCCTTCTAACTTAAAAGATAGTGAAAGTACTGTTCTGTCAGGGATGCAGCCAAGAGTGCCACCATCAAGAGATGTTCTCAGTCAAATATGGTGGGTGAAGCTCTTTGAATGTCTATTTTTTTATTAGCATATGCTGTGTACACTAATGAATCTCAGTAGAATATTTGCATACATGCATAGGATACATTTTGATCACATTAGCTCCATTACCAGCCCCCTCTGAGTCCCTATGAAGGCCTTCTCTTCCCAGGTGCTCCCTATAAAAATCTGTTATTATCTATGAGAACAGTAATAATGGATACTTCCTCTTGAGCATAGTTCGAGGGAATGGGAACATACGACAGATGGGGAGGGGATAAATCACTGTATCAGATTAAAATCAAGTCAGGCTGGAGGCTGGCTTTAGAGCACTCTGAAAAGAAAAAGCCCGAGGAACCTATAAATGGAACTTTTGGGAAGTGTCAGTCCAGAATTTGATATGGAGGGGACATAGGAGAGGGATACTAACAAAAGTTATTGCTGAAATATATCTCAGTGACTGCAGAGTTCAGAATTCCTGTCCCCCAGACAAAAGTCAGTCTATATGCATTGAATAAGTCACTCAAGTTTTCATGTAGTTTGTGTCAAAACCCTTCTGCCTCATAGGGAGTAAAATGAAGGCAGAGAGGGTATCTTAGAATGTCAAAAAAAAAAATAGAGTATGGTAGACTTGTACTTAGGGCGTGTTCTAGAAACACTGGGATGAAGCCTATTGCTGTGTGCCTGTTGAGTTCCTGCCATTCGAACTTCATCAGACATGATGAGCTGTCTCTGCTACCCCAGAACCTTCGGATAACAGGGTATCAGCTCAACTGACATCCAGTCAATGTCCTTATGTTTCCTCTCAATCAAATATCCTTCTCCAGGATGTATTACAGAAAGCTCTGCAAGACCTGGACACAAAGCATAAAACTCTTCGCCAGAAACAGAGGTAAGGCTTGCGGCTTTCTGTTGGTGAGGAACCCCATGCTGGGTCAAGTTCTTATTTCTAAGTGGGCGGATGTTATGGTAGGTATTATTATGAAAATTTCTCTTTATTAGCATGTGATGTATTATGATAGTAAATCTTAATGTGATCAGGCTTCCCCAACTAAGGCACACATTGTAAAACATGGGTGACATTTTTATCGATGTGTACATTGGTGTCTGTATAATGTTGAAGACAAGCCAGAAACCCTCCCAGAATTTGTCAGTGTGGACTTTATGAAGTTGTCTATATGAAGAGGCCCGAGCAGGAGAGCATGTGACAGCTTCACTATCCCTCTGCCATTTGTCCTTTACTGTAGAGCTTAAAATTTCAAATTAAGAATTAATATTTGAAGGGATGTGTCACTTATATGTATTAAAATAAAAATGGCAAAGATATCTTACAAAACAAATATTTATGTTTGTAAGTTTGACTTGCTCACCATCCCAGATGCTGAGTAAGTTAAATAAATAAATAAATAAATAAATAAATAAATAAAAATTACTGTTGCACAGACCAAGTCAGGCTTTGAAAAGTGACATCTTTGAGAAACTCCATTTCAAGAAACAGTGGTTAGCTCTGAGGATAATTTTGATGATACATTTATACCTTTAAACATAAGCTTAAAATGTTAATTATGCAGATGCCAAAAGTAAATTTAAAATATTATTAACATATTTTCTAAAATTTAAATTTCTTGGAAATTTCTATTGAAAACCAAGATTTTTTTCTAGTCTCTAGAAAGGAAAACTTTGTTGATAACTCATTTCCAGCTGTAGTGGAATGTGTTAAAATTGCCCTGTACTGGCAATGATGGCAGTTGTCCTGAATGGATTTATAGGAGAGTGCTAATTTCTCAATTAAAATTTAAAGTTAGCCTACAAAGTAATGAATGGCATCGTCATGTTCATGAAAATTCTGTGGTTTTTCCATTTTGTTTTAGAGAGAGTCTCACTATGTAGCAATAGCTGGGCTAGAATTCACTCTGTGGACTAGGCTGGACTCAGACTCACAGTCTCTACTAGCCTCTGCTTGTTGAGTGACAGGATTAAAGATGTGTGTGCACTACCATGCCTATGCTTGTAAATCTATAGACCACCATCTATAGTGTATTCCGTACTATACAGTGGGGATGTCGTATCTTTAGATGCTCTGTTTTGGGAACCCTTGCACTGTCCATATTCCAGTTTGTTGCAGAATTATAATCTCATGGTTAAGTACAGATTTTTGAGAAAGGCTTTGATTGATATATTACCTAGGTATATATGCATTTAGTGTTATATAATATCCATGTCAGTAACTCAACCTCTACAATCCGGGGAAAGATCCTATTTGTGGCCATTTTGGGCTGAGAAAATACCTCTTACCATTCCAAATTAATTCTTAAAAATCATCTCTCTCAGTCTTCACCATATCCCATGTCTAGAGAGACATTTTCCCCATGTTGCAGGTAGGACACTGTTCAAGTTGCTTGTGATTGCCAGGTTACTGTGAACATGAGCCAAGGTTGTGTCTCACATCCAGGTACTTTCTATAGCCCCATAAGCTTCCTTGTACCATGGAGATCTGTTCTCTCTCTCTCTCTCTCTCTCTCTCTCTCTCTCTCTCTCTCTCTCTCTCTCTTCCCTTCTCCCCTTCCCTTCCTCCCTCCCCCACCTCTTTGTTTTTAACACTTAATAGTAAAGAAAAGGAAAAACAAAACAAAGCACTTTATGTAAAGGGAAACAACAATGACAAAAACAAAGCAAAACAAAGACTGTAGTGCTTGCCCAGCCTGTCTGTGGTCCTTGTGAATTGGCTTTATTAGCTTTTCTTTATAGTTTTTGAACTTTGGCAAATGTTAGAGAAAAAGCTAGAGAGGACATTTTTGTCACAGCTTAATCTTCATCAGTTATTTAGAAATTTGAGAACATATCCCAAGTGGGAGATAGATGCAGTGTCAGAAATGTTTCTTTTAAGAGCCACATTACCATTTTTTTTCAATAATACTATTGTGATGACTATTCTTGCCTGTCAACTTGATTATAAATGGAATTAACTAAAACACAAGCAGCTGGGTACACCTATAAGTTAAATAATTAGTTAAATAATTTAATGTGGGAAGACCCACTTTTAATCCAGGTCTTTTGAGGTGGGGAAATCCACCTTGAATCTGGACTACACCTTCTGCTGGAAGCCTATATAGAGGACCCAGAAGCTAGAAGGTTGGTCTCTTTTCCTGTTTGCCCTCACTCTCATTGGCAAGTCCATTCCTTCACTGGCATTAGAACCCACTGCTTTGGGATTCTGGTGTATAGTGACGACCAGCTGAGATATCCAGCCTTGTGGACTGAACAACTACTGGATTCTTAGCAGAAATGTTTCTAGATCAACAGAAGTATAAAGGTGAGTATTTTAGCAATCTAGAATAAGCTTTTCAATTTGTTAATACCTACAGTTACCGAAGCCTCTCCTGCGAGTGTGGAGACTCCTGAAAACCCATGGCGTGAACTAGTTTACAAAGCGAAGGAGACAAATGCCTCTGGTTACTCCGATCCACCAATTGTGAGAGGCAATGGGTTTTGTGACTCTCTATATAAAACTTTTGACAATTTGTGGAAAAATAAGGAAAATAATGATCCTGGTCATTTGCTCCTAGGATCTCTGGATAAATTGGCAAAGGAAAAGAATGAGTTCTGTGATGAAAATCACGCAACCTCTCACATTTCAGTGTGGTGTAGGATGACAGTGAACTCAGTGGTAAAATTGACAACCTCCAGATGTGCATAAGCAGTCTAATGTTTTCTAAACGTGCTCTGGGAGGGAATCTTCTCTCCATTAACTACAGAATTTATGTTATGGAAAATCAATGAGAAGCCTTCATTAAATTGTTGGCTGAATTACAGCGAAAATTCAAACCCCAGCCTGAGGCGATTAATTGATAAAGGATGGGATCTTCTAACTTGGGGTAGTGATGTATGAGAGAACTCTATTGAGCCTGAGAACTCCAAACCCTCAGTTTTTGTTTCTCTTTTTTTTTTAAGATTTATTTATTTATTATTATATGTAAGCACACTGTAGCTGTCTTTAGACACACCAGAAGAGGGAGTCCGATCTCATTACGGATGGTTGTGAGCCACCATGTGGTTGCTGGGATTTGAACTCGGGACCTTTGGAAGAGCAGTCGGAGCTCTTAACCACTGAGCCATCTCTCCAGCCCACCCTCAGTTTTTAAAGCATTTATTTCATCTAAGGAAGTAGTCTCTCCACCTTCAGCAGGAGGTGTACCCAACACCCCTGAAATACTGCGCTTTATACCGTTGACAAAGGCAATGTATTCTTCATTGTCTTTTAAACTGCCGGTCACCTTCTTTAAAGGAAATGTCAGGCAAGACAATACTGATGTTCTTCAGGGCCCACCAATAGCTATCTCTAGATCTATAACCAGAATTAGCTCTACCCAGGCTCCTGGAAAGGAGATAGAAAGTGCATAGGCCATGGGGAGGTACGCAATCCTTCTGAAGAGCTTAATGAGTTTACTACTTCATTCAAGCAGAAGTATGGGGGATATGTGTGGGAATGGACTTTAAGGGTGTAGGATAATGGTGGAAGGAACCTAAAATTGAATCAGTCTAATTTATTGAAATGGGCCTAGTGACTGGAGATTCTAGGTTTAATGTAGAAGCTGTACAGTAAAAAAGAAAAGGTGTCAACAATTTGAATGGTCGCTGAAGCATTTGTCAAAAGATAGCTGACTGAAAAGGAGTTGGAGATGCCTTCTATCTCTTGGCTTAGTATTGATAAAGGGATTTAAGGTTCAGAGAAATTGCAGTGTGGGAGTGGGTATACTGTGTACAATAGTCCACGATGGGAAGAGTCAGAAGCTATGCTCTTCACTAATCCTATAAGATGCAAAATGGCAAGAGGGCACCAGTGAGTATGAAGAGATTTGTTGTTGCCCTTTTTTCTTGTACTAGAACTTAGATTGGAGATGCTACTGCTCAGTTGGATGGATTAAAAGAAGTGGGCTTTATTGGGTCCTGAGCACTGAGTCAAAGACACGGTAATCATAGTTATAATGGGCAGCATAGGCAAAGCAATGTCCATAATGATTTGACCCATAATGTTCAGCATAGGCAATGTGATTTTTATGATGGCATGACTTCTATGGACCTTTGATTCTGGATAATCAATCATGGTGTTTCTAGGCATGATATTGATAAGAAGCCTATTGCATTTTTTTTGTTTCATCTATATAAGCAGAAAAATTCTCACATGAAAGAAAGGCTAAATTGGATTATGAGAAAAGAGAATCTTGGCCAATTTCCAGACTTGAGCCCATTTGAAGATCCAGTACCCTTTAGTTCCCCTGAGGAACAATCTTCCTAAAATACCTAAGAGTTGTATTGTTAGCCTTTTTCTAGACCTTCCCCAGAGGGACCTATGGCCTTTTACAAGGAGAGAAGAACACCGGGAAAGGAAACAATCAGACTTTTCTGCGTCTATTGGATGCTGGTTCTGAATTAATAGACTCTGTTGGATCTCAAGAAACACTGTGGCCCTTCAGTTAAATTAAGGGCTTACAGAGACAGGTCATGTGTTTATGAAGCCTGACTCACAGTGTGCCCAGTGAGTTTTGGAGTTCATCCTGTGGTTATTTTCCCAGTCACAGAATGTGTAATTGGGATTGATAAATTCTAACATTTTCATGACCTATAGAGTGAGGGCTATTATATTTGGAAAGGCTAAAGGAAACCTTTAGAGTTGTCTCTGCCAAGTAAAATTGTTGAATTGAAAACTGTATCGCATCCCTGGATGAATAACAGAAATTAGTGCCACTATTAAGTACTTAAAAGATGCACGGTTAGTGGTTCACACCACATCTTCCTTTAGCTCTCCAATCTGGTCAGTAAAGAAGACGGATGGATTATGGAGAGTGACAAAGGACTGCTGAGCACCCAATCAAATAGTGACTCCAATTGCAGCTGCTGTACCAGATGTGGTGTTCTTACTTGAGCAAATTAACATATCTCCTGGTACATGGTATGCAGCTATTGATCCAGAAAATGCCCTTTTCTGATACCTGTCTGGAAGGATTGCCAGAAGCAGTTTTTCTTTCAGTTGACAAGGCCAGCAGTACATCTTTACCTCAAGGATATATTAACTCTCCAGTCTTGGATCATAACTTAGTTTGAAGAGATCACAATCCTTTGTTACTTCTTCAAAATATCACATTGGTTCACAGCTATCTTTATGACATTATGCTGATTGGACCAAGTGAGCAGGAGGTAGCGACCACTTTGTATGTGTTGGTAACACATGTGTGTTTCAGCAGATGGGAAATAAATCCAAACAAAATTCAAGGGGCCTTCTACCTCAGTGAGATTCTCAGGAGTCTAGTGTGGAGGGCATGTAGAGATATTCCTTATGAGGTAAAGGATAAATTATTTCACTCCCGCCACCAAAAAAAAAAAAAAAAAAGCACAACATTTTGTGGGCCTATTTGGATTCTGGAGGCAGCAGACTCCTCACTTGGAAAGTTACTCTGACCCATATACCAAGTGACTTGGAAATCTCCTAGCTTTGAGTGTAGCCTGGAACAAGAGAAGTGTCTTGAAGAAGTCCAGGATGTTGCTCAGGCTGCCCTACCACTTGGAACATGATTCAGCACACCTATTGGTTCTTGAGATATAAGTGGTAGATAGGGATGGTGTTTGTTGCCTTTGTGAAGAGGAGACCTTTGGGATTTTGGAGTAAAGCTTTGACACCATCTACAGACACTATTCTCCCTTTGAGAGAGAGAGCTCTTTCCCTATTAATGGGCCTGAAAGTTTGTTAATAGTCCACAAAGTTACCACATGACCTGAGCTGCCCATAATGATCTGAGTATTATCTGACCCACTAATCCATAAAGTAGGACGTTCTGAGTAGCAATCCATTATCAAATGCAAATGGTATATATGTGATGTGTCCAGAGCAGGTCCCTGAAGGCCCAAATAGGTTACAAGAAGTTGTTGTCTAAATGCCTACGGTTCTACTGCAGTTACAGTGCCATCTCCTCCTAGGACTCCAACTATAGCATTATACAGTGTGCCCTGTGATCAGATGACTGAGGGAGAGAAGACTAGGGGCTCTTTTACTCTTGGCTCTGCACATTATGCAGGCACCACCCAGAAGTGGACAGGACAGCATTATAGCCCGTTTCTGGGACAACACTGAAAGACACTGGTGAAGATCCCCAGTGGGCAGATCTTAGGGCAGTACACTTTGGTCATACGTTTTGTTTGAAAGAATCAATGGCCAGGTGTCCAGTTGTTGATGGATTCATGTCAAGAGATTGGCTGGATGGACAAGGACTTGAACACAGCATGGTTGGAAAATTGGTGAGAATTATATCTGGGGAAGAAGTATGTCAATAAATCTCTCCAAATGAGTGAAGGATATTTGTGTTTCATGTAAATGCTCATCAAAAGGTGATGCCAGCAGAGGAGGAGTTTAGTAATTAAGTAGATACAATAACCTATTTGGTGGGCAGTAAGGCTATTTCCATAGCCATTGCTCGATTTAACCAATGGGTCCATGAAAATGTAGCCATAGTAGCAGAGATGGAAGTTATGCATTGGCTTGACAACCTGGACTTCCACTTGCACAAGGCTGACCTGGCTACAGCTGTAGCTGACTGCCAGATCTGCCAACAGCAGAGACGAACACTGGTGCCTTTAAGCAAACATGATAAGAAAAAAATAAGAGTTAAGAGGGATACTTGATCCAGATTATCAAGGAGATATTGGATTTCTTCTCCACAATGGAGGTAATAAAGATTATGTCTGGAATTCAGGAGGTCTTTTAGGGTGTATCTTGATGTTTCCATGTCCTGTAATTAAAGTCAATAGGAAACTACAATAACCTAATCAAGGTAGTATTACAAAGGATATAGGATATATTCCCACTAGGAATGAAGGTATGGGTCACTCCTTCAGGAAAAGAACCAAGGCTTGATGAGGTACTTGCTGAGGGTGGAGGAAATACAGAATGGATAATAGAGGAACGTAGTTATGAAATGTCAGCTAAAGCCACATGACTGCTTACAGAAATGAGTATTACAATCAACATGGGTGTTTCTGTCATATTTTGTTAAGACTTTGTACAGATATTTGTGTTTTCTTTCCTCAATTTCTTAATCATGTAATTTAACAACAATTAAGGGGTATCTATGGTTATCATATATAAGTTGAGGGATTAAAAGAATGTCTCTCAAGAGATATTGCCACCTATTCTAAAAGTTTATAGTGCTTTTGTGGCAATGCATGGGATAGGTATATCATGTTAGACATAATTATGACACACTTAAATATATGATTCATTTATGATAGTAGGTGGGATAGAAATATTATGATAGGTGTAACTATGACATATTTATTGTTTTCATTTGGAAATTAAGCATGATATAAAGAGATATGATTGTGTGTCACAGCCTGTAAGTCACTCTAACCATTCTATAGGTTCTCTTACTCCAGAGAACTCTGACCACCATGACTGTCATACCTGTGTCAAATGAATAAACACAGAGATCTTTCTGGTCCTTTTAGATTTAAGTTAACAGACTTGTGTTTGCATGAATACCTGTGCATGACTTGTAATTTACATATACAGAATACTTGGCCACATCAGCTATACCCACGAGGTTTTACAAAATATCTGGTATGTTACAGGTTATTCTTTTGATGTTTATCTTTTGAATATATTAAAGGTTTTATAAATTTTAATTTTTCCTTAATTGAGCAGTTTTAAATAATCTTTCTAAATACAATTCTAGGGCACTAAGGAAAGCAGGAACTCTCTCTCTGTTCTTTGGAGTGAACACAGAAGACCAACACCAAGCTGGAATGTTCATTTACAGTAATAACCGATTGATCAAACTGTACGAGAAGGTTGGTCCCCAGCTGAAAATGAAGTCATTGTAAGTAGTTCGTTTCTCCATTTAAAGGCAGTATAGGGAGGCCACAGTCCATTTCTGTCTGTGGAGCTAGATGTGTGATTCACTATAACACCAGTAGGTGTCCTGTTCTTCACTCACCCTTCCTCTCACTCTACGGGAATTGATATGTGTAATTTATAATATGATGAAGCTGTGTGCTGTCTCGCATGGGAAAATCACATTGTAGGAACAAATATTGTTTCTAATATATGACCTTATGTCTTTCTATTCCTTATGACATCCCTTCATGTTTCTAATTTTACCAATTAAAAGAGTACTACAAATTAAAGAAATGTTAACAGAGAAAAGGTGCTAAGGTTCCAGAAATTGCTTTGACAGTTATGTGGAATCTTGCAAAGGCATCAGAGGAATAGAGTGATGGTCAGATATTAAAAAGGTTAATCTCACAACCAAAAAGTCAAAAGGATAGAGTCAGAGAAGATGTCCAAGAGTGGTAGAAGGACTCAGGGGGTCTTTGGTCTTCTTGCCGCCTCCTGCTCAGGGGAGTCGCTCTTCATTCATTGTTCAGGCAAAAGCAGGTGTGTTGCGATCTCATGTGCTAAGCTCTATGGACACGAAGGTCAAGGGCACCCACCTTTTGCTGAGGATCATTAGTGCACTTTAATACTGTGCACGGACAGTGAGAACAATATTTCTTTATTATCAATTTTAAGCTTAACATACACAGTGGCCAGTTTCATCATGGCATTTTCATACATATGCATCACTATATTTTGTTTTCATTCATCCCTGTCTCCCCATGCTCTTCACCATGTTCCTGTCCTTTCTAGTGAATTCCCTTTCTCCTCCCCCAGTCCCCATCTAGTGAGTCTGCTTTTCTGATTCAATTTCATGCTTTTCTTAAGATCTCTTCCTTCCTTCTTGTGATCCTTTTTCTAGTTCTATATCCTTATAAATACATTCATAATGCACGCTCCCATATATATAAATATAAATTTAAAAAATTAGAGAAAGTAGGCTCTGTTTGTTTTTCTGAGCCTGACTGACTTCTCTTCTGGTTACAAGAAATTTTCTTCCAATCTCATGTTTTTATTTTTCCTTATAGCTGAATAAAATTTCATTTCATATGTGGACCACATTTTCTTTGTCCATCCACCTACTGATGGATGGCTAGGCTGAATCCATTTCCTGGTATATTGACTACAATAGTAGTAAACTTGGATGTATAAGCGTCTCTGGGATACGTTAACAGAGACTTTTAGGTAGACGCTGGAGAATGAAGCGAGCTGGGTCATGCCGTACTTCTGCTTTCAGTTTTGTGTGGGACCTCTGTCCTGATTGCCTTTGTGACTGCATGGCTTTGCATTTCTGCCAGCAGTGAAGAGAGACTCTTCTTTGTCCTCATTTTCACCAGCATTTGTTGTTCTTCCTCTTCTTGATTGCCATTCTTACTGGGGCGAGACAAAATTTCAAAGCAGTTTTTTCTGGTTTCCCTGAGAGCTAAAGATATTGAGCAGCTTCTCAAATACATCTTGGTAATTTGACTTTATTCTTTTGAGAATAATCTTTTAGTTCATTCATTCAATGATTGATGGTATGATTTGGTTTTATGGTATCTAATTTTTACACTTATTTGTCGTGGATATTAATTTCTTGTCTGATGCATAACTGGCAAATGTTTCTCCCACTGTGTAAGCTATCATTCTATACTCTGGTGATTATTACCTTTGTTGTACAGGGGCTTTTTAATTTCATAATCTCATTTGTCAATTCTTGGGGTTATTTCCACGCTACTAGATTCCCAATCAGAAAATGCATGCCTGTGCTTATATTTTTGGGGTGTTTTTCTCTGTGTTTCCCCCTAGCACTTGCAAAGTTTCAGGTCTTACATTGTGGCCTTTGATCCATGTTTAATTAATTTTGTGGTCAGAGTGGGAGATAGGTATCCAATTTCACTCTTCTAAGTATGAAAAGTCAGTTTTCTGAGCACCACTCTTCTCTGCAATGTATGTTTTTAGCAGCTTTGCCATAAGATAGATGATTATGGTTGTGTAAGCTTGTTTTTGGGTCCTCATTCTAGCCTATTGGTTCACAGATCTGTTTTTCTGTCAGTTCCATGCTCTGTGTTTAAGTGTAGTCCATAATACCCAATGTTGTGATTCTCTTCCACTGATTTTTCTGCTAAGGGTTGTTATTTGGGGGGGGGGGAGAGGATATTTTTACTTGGTACTTCCATATGAATTTTAAGATTTTTTTGTTTGGTGAGAAATGTTATTAGAATTTTGATGGGATTCCTTTGAACCTGTATATTTGGTAGTATATTCTTTTCACAATATTAATTATCTTTATCCATGAACATGGGAGATTTTTTCCTAGGTTTCTTTCTTCATTGCATCAAAGATGTAGAAGTCTTTTATTTCCTGAGTTAGGTTTATTTAGTTGGATTTTTCTAATAGTGGGATGGAACTTTCCCATCCCCTTATTATTTGGTATTTTTAAAAGCTATTATGTTATTTTCATGTATAAGCAATATGTCTCAATACAGGTACTAAAAGATTTTTTAAAAAACCTGATTATTGCTACTGATTTGTTTCTACAAGGAACTTTGTTTCTTGGTACACTTCTGGGAGGATTTATGGGGCCTAAGTGTTTTCTGGTGAAATCTTTAGGCCATTTTCAGGACAGAATTATGTTATCTGCAAGTAGGGCTAGTTGAGTTTTTCTTTTCTTATGTGTAGAGTGATTTTCTAAAATTCAAATTCTTGGCTTTCATTACTTAAAATCTTAGCGCAGTTGCCTCCAAAAAGAAACTAGAGAGAGCATACACTAGCAGCTTGACAGCACACCTTAAAGCTCTAGAACAAAAGGAAGCAAATTCACTCAAGACGAGTAGACAGCTGGAAATAATCAAACTCAGGGCCAAAATCAACCAAGCAGAAACAAAAAGAACGATTCAAAGAACGACCATACCAGGAGCTGGTTCTTTGAGAAAATCAACAAGATAAATAAACCCTTAGCCAGACTAACTAGAGGACACAGGGACAGTATCCAAATTAACAAAATCAGAAATGAAAAGGGAGACATAACAACAGATCTTGAAGAAATCCAAAACACCATCAGATTGTTCTACAAAAGGCTACACTCAACAAAACTAGAGAACCTGGACGAAATGGACAAATTTCTAGACAGATACCAGGTACCAAAGTTAAATCAGGATCAGATTAATGACCTAAACAGTCCTATATCCCCTAAAGAAATAGAAGCAGTCATTAATAGTCTCCCAACCAAAAAAAAGCCCAGGACCAGATGGGTTTAGTGCAGAGTTCTAGCAGACCTTCAAAAAAGACCTAATTCCAGTTCTCTTCAAAGTATTCCACAAAATAGGAACAGAAGGTACCCTACCCATTTCATTCTCTGAAGCCACAGTTACTCTGATACCTAAACCACATAAAGACCCAACAAAGATACAGAACTTCAGACCAATTTCCCTTATGAATATCAATGCAAAAATACTAATAAAATCATGGCAAACTGAATCCAAGAACACATCAAAACGATCATCCATCATGACCAAGTAGGCTTCATCCCAGGGATGCAGGGATGGTTTAATATATGGAAATCCATCAACATAAACCACTATATAAACAAACTCAAAGACAAAAACCACATGATCATCTTGTTAGATGCAGAGAAAGCGTTTGACAAAATCCAACAGCCATTCATGATAAAAGTCTTGGAAAGATCAGGAATTCAAGGCTCATATCTAAACATAATAAAAGCAATCTACAGCAAACCAGTAGTGAACATCAAAGTAAATGGAGAGAAGCTGGAAGCAATCCCACTAAAATCAGGGACTAGACAAGGCTGCCCACTTTCTCCATACCTATTCAATATATTACTTGAAGTCCTAGCCAGAGCAATTTGACAACAAAAGGAGGTCAAGGGGATACAAATTAGAAAGGAAGAAGTCAAATATCACTATTTGCAGATGGTATGATAGTATATATAAGTGATCCTAAAAATTCCACCAGAGAACTCCTAAACCTGATAAACAACTTCAGTGCAGTAGCTGGATATAAAATTAACTCAAACAAATCAGTAGCCTTCCTCCACTCAAAGGAGAAATAGGCTGAGAAAGAAATTAGGGAAACAACACCCTTCAAAATAGTCACAAATAATATTAAATATCTTGGTGTGAATCTAACTAAGCAAGTGAAAGATCTTTACTATAAGAACTTCAAGTCTCTGAAGAAAGAAATCAAAGAAGATTTCAGAAGATGGAAAGATCTCCCATGCTCATGGATTGGCAAGATCAATATAGTGAAAATGGCTATCTTGCAGAAAGCAATCTACAGATTCAATACAATCCCCATCAAAATTCCAACTAAATTCTTCACTGAGTTAGAAAGTGCAATTTGCAAATTCATCTGGAATAACAAAAAACCTAGGATAGCAAAACCTCTTCTCAATGATAAAAGAATCTCTGGTGGAATCATCATGCCTGACCTAAAGCTGTACTACAGAGCAATTGTGATAAAAAAACAAAACAAAACAAAACAAAACTGCATGGTACTGGTATAGCGACAGACAGGTAGACCAATGGAATAGAATTGAAGATCCAGAAATGAACTCACACACCTATGGTCACTTGATCTTTGACAAGGAAGCTAAAACATCCAGTTGAAAAATGACAGCATTTTCAACAAATGGTGCTGGCACAACTGGTAGTTATCATGTAGAAGAATGCGAATTGATCCATTCTTATCTCCTTGTAGTAAGGTCAAATCTAAGTGGATCAAGGAACTCCACATAAAACCAGAGACACTGAAACTTATAGAGGAGAAAGTGGGGGAAAGCTTTGAAGATAGGGGCACAGGGAAAAAATTCCTGAATAGAACAGCAATGGCTTGCGCTGTAAAATCAAGAATTGACAAATGGGACCTCATGCAAAGCTTCTGCAAGGCAAAAGACACTGTCAATAAGACAAAAAGGCCACCAACAGATTGGGAAAGGATCTTTATCAATCCTAAATCAGATAGGGGACTAATATCCAATATATATAAAGAACTCAAGAAGCTGGACTCCAAAAAACCAAATAAGCCCATTAAAAAATGGGGCACAGAGCTAAACAAAGAATTCTCAACTGAGGAATACCGAATGACTGAGAAGCACCAGAAAAAATGTTCAACATCCTTAATCATCAGGGAAATGCAAATCAAAACAACCCCAAAATTCCACCTCACACCAGTCAGAATGGATAAGAGCAAAAATTCAGATGACAGCAGATGCTGGAGAGGATGTGGAGAAAGAGGAACACTCCTCCATTGTTGGTGGGATTGCAAGCTGGTACAACCACTCTGGAAGTCAGTTGGTCCTCAGAAAATTGGACATAGTAATACTGGAGGATCAAGCAATACCTCTCCTGGGCATATACCCAGAAGATGTTCCAACTTGTCATAAGAACACATGCTCTACTATGTTCATAGCAGCCTTATTTATAATAGCCAGAAGCTGAAAAGAACCCAGATGTCCCTCAACAGAGGAATGGATACAGAAAATGTGGTACATTTACACAATGGAGTACAACTCAGTTATTAAAAACAATGAATTTATGAAATTCCTAGGCAAATGGATGGACCTGGAGGGTATCATTCTGAGTGAGGTAACCCAATCACAAAAGAACTCACATGATATGCACTCACTGATAAGTGGATATTAGTCCAGAAACTTAGAAAACCCAAGATATAATTTGCAAAACACATGAATCTCAAGAAGGAAGAACAAAGTGTGGACAATTCGCCCCTTCTTAGAATTGGGAATAAAACATTCTTGGAAGGAGTTACAGAGACAAAGTTTGGAGCTGAGACCAAAGGATGGACCATCCAAAGAGTGCTCTACCTGGGGGTCCATCCCATAATCAGCCACCAAACGCAGACACTATTGCATACGCCAGCAAGATTTTGCTGAAAGGACCCTGATATTGCTGTCTCTTGTGAGGCTATGCTAGTGCCTGGCAAACACAGAAGTGGATGCTCACAGTCAGCTATTGGATGGAACAAAGGGCCCCCAATGGAGGAGCTAGAGAAAGTACCCAAGGAATTGAAGGGGTCGGCAACCCTATAGGTGGAACAACAATATGAACTAACCAGTACCCACAGAGCTCCTGTGTCTAGCTGTATTTTTAGCAGAAGATGGCCTACTCGGCCATCATTGGGAAAAGAGGCCCCTTGGTCTTGCAAACTGTCCTAGTACAGGGGAAATACCAGGACCAAGAAGTGGGAGTGGGTCAGTAAGGGAGTGGGGGCTAATAGGGGACTTTTGGAATAGCATTTGAATTGTAAGTGAAGTAAATACCTAATAAAAAATTGTGGGAATATCTTAGCGCAGTTAGCTTAGCAATTGCTAACAAGTTTCCTGTCCTTAGATCTTCCCACTATTGGCCTTCGCATGCTGTTCAGGCATGAATGCTAAAGTCCTTTCTTTGATTACCTAATTAACACTGGGCCCTATTGTCACACCTGTCTGTCACTTTTCACATAATTTAGTACTCAATTTATTTCCCTAAAACCACTTATCACCTGGTAACATGATCCCTGTACATTTACCTATTTGCTAATGTCATGGTTGTCATTCTTCAGTGAATGAGACCTAGGGACCTTGTCTTTTTTGCTTTTGTCTAAGTCCCTAGTTCCTGGGACAGGTCCAGGTGCTAACTTTGAATGGCTGTGTGAATACATGGATGGATAAATGAATAAATGAATGTTGTGTGAGAAGGGCAGTAAGAAAACAGGAAAGTCACATCAGGCCTTCTGTTTGAGACATAAATTTAGACTCACAGAGCATGTTACCAAGAAGGACATGGTAGAAGAGAAAAGTTGTGAAATATGGAGCCGTCAGGGGCCTCAAGTTGAGAAAGAGTGCTATATCCTATGGCAAAAGCAATGAGGAACCAACCTCCTGTATTCTGGGACATGGGGGGGCTTTCCCCCAAACCCTGTAATGCTAAAATTGAGAATACCCCAGGTGGATGTATACCCTGTGCCTCTTATCACCCTCGGGGCCTGTTACGTCCCCTTACTCGAGCTCTGTGAATGCCTAAGAGCCTCTGTAATAGTGAGATGTGTAGTCTGATGATGAAATGGGAACAAAGAAAGTAGTTCTTTTTGTCCAGTGTCAAGCTTAAAGGTGCACGTTGGGTCACTGCATGAAGATACTGGGGTTATGGTTGGTTTTGCTAAAATTTATTCCTTTTTACCAACCTGGGATCCCCACAAAAGTACCAGGTTTGGGAAGAGTATTGTTATCAGGCCTGTAACATTCTGAGGTAACATCGTAGAACAGAACCAAGCTCACTAGAAATCACTGTGGATAATGAACTATCTTTAAGTTAGCATAATTATTTCGATGTGGTCCATACCAAGACAGTGTATTTATTTGTGGAAGACTTGACTGCAAGTATCCAGTGCATGTTTGCCTTTTCTTTTTCTTTAGCCTGATTTTTACAAAGTTCATACATGTGTTTACTCCCTCAGACTTGGTGCAGGTGTAATTGGAATTGTGAACATACCCTTGGAGATCATGGAACCATCCCATAATAAACAAGAATTCCTCAATGTCCAAGAATACAGTCATCTACTAAAAGTCATGGGACAGTACTTGATCCAGTACTGTAAGGACATTGGGATCAGTGAGTATTCTGTGGTTATAGTAAGAATTGAGGGGCTCAAACTTGGGATTTATTTAAGGTAAAAAGATTATATTGATTCAAGTAACCAGTAGCCCAAAGCTGTGAAGAAAGGCTTCTGCTTTAAAAACCTAACAGGAAGACTGGGAATTTGGCGTAGTTATAGAACCCTTGTTTAACTGTGGAATCTGTCCTCAGTCGTAGAAAAACAAATCAATAAAAAGTGAAAAGAGTTAGTTCATATTGATGTTCCTTCTATGGGGCTTCAGCTCCCTGGGTACCTTCTCTAGATCCTTCACTGGGGACCTTGTGCTCTGTCCAATGGATGACTGTGAGCATCCACTTCTGTATTTGCCAGGCACTGGCAGAGCCTCACAGGAGACAGCTATATCAGGCTCCTGTCAGCAGGCTCTTGTTGGCATCTGCCTAGTGTCTGGGTTTGGTGGTTGTTTATGGAATGGATACCCAAGTGAGGCAGTCTCTGGATGGTCATTTCTTCAGGCTCTGCTCCAGACTTTGTCTCTATAACTCCTTCCATGGGTATTTTGTTCCCCCTTCTAAAAAGGATTCTGAACTTCTGGGCTAATATTCACTTATCAGTGAATGCATATCATATGTGTTCTTTTGTTATTTGGTTACCTCACCCAAGATGATAACCTCCAGATCCATCCATTTGCCTAAGAATTTCATAAATTAATTGTTTTAATTGCTGAGTAGTACTCCATTGTGTGAATGTACCACATTTTCTGTATCCATTCCTCTGTTGAGGGACATCTGGGTTCTAACCAGTACCCCCAGAGCTCCTTGGAACTATACTGCCAATCAAAGAAAACACATGGTGGAACTTGTGGCTCTATATGTATATATGTAGCAGAGGATGGCCTAGTCGGTCATCAATGGGAGGAGAGGCCCTTGGTCCTGTGAAGGTTCTATGCCCCAGTATAGGGGAATATCAGGACCAAGAATGGGAGTGGTTGGGTTGGGGAGAGGGGGGGAGATAGGGGATTTTCAGAGGGGAAACTAGGCAAGGAGATAACATTTGAAATGTAAGTAAAGAAAATACCTTAAAAAAACCCAAAAAACCACATTTATATGTGTGTATATGTGTTATGTGAACAGACACCAAAAACACAGCAACTCTAATAAAGAACTACATTTAATTGGGGAAAAAATGTGAAAAGGGAGCCAATTTCAGAATCTTCCCCAGAATATCACATAAAAAATCAAAGCATCAGTTGGGCATTGTGGTGCACATCTTTAATTCCAACACTTGGTGGGTAGAGGCAAGTGGATTTCTTTGAAATCTAGTACAGCCTAGTCTACATAGGGAATTGCTAGCCACCCAGGACTACATGGTAAGTCAGTCTCTCTCTCTCTCTCTCTCTCTCTCTCTCTCTCTCCTTTCTCCTTTCTGTCTCTCTCTCACACACATGCACATGCACACACACCACACACACACATGCACACACAAAAACAGATTAGAAATTTCAAGAGGAAAGCAATTGGAAAGCAGTGTGTTGTGGTAGCTGATCTTGGCAGAGGGAGGCAGAGGGAGGCAGAGGGAGGCAGAGGGAGGCAGAGGGAGGCAGAGGGAGGCAGAAGAATGTTTCCAAGAGATAGAGGAAACCCCTCAGAGAGTCTCCTGAGACTCCACAGTCTTCCCAGAGCACATAATCCTACATGCTCCTAAGAATCCCTTGCCATCACATACCATGAAATAATTCATATCAACTCATGTGACAGTACATAGGTCAAATGGTATTCTGTAGGTCAAAAACTTAGTGAGGATACCAACACTGGTAACAGTTCAATTAAAACTAAATCTTTCTAAACTTAAAAGATAAACAACAGTTATCTGGAAAATTTGACCTGTGTCACCTCACTTCCCAGACATACTTAAACAATGACTTGCTGCTCTGTGTATTACACAAATACTTTTTTTCTTTTTTTCGGGACAGGTTTTCTCTGTATAGCACAGGCTGTCCTGGAACTCACTTTGTAGTTCAGGCTGGCCTCGAACTCAGAAATCCCAAGTGCTGGGATTAAAGGTGTGTGCCACCATGCCCGGCTACACAAATACTTTTTAACATAGGCAGACAACACTTCGTTTATATAAAGGAGATGTGTTAGCTACTATGAATCTGTTCAGTGATTGGTTTGAAGTATGTATAATACAAGTGTATCAAATATAGTTTTTCTATCTCCAGGACAACTTAAGATGTTATTATTGCTCTGCTTGAAGTAGTAACTTTAGAGTGTTTTTTTTTTCTTATGTACTCATTGTATTTCCACCTGAAAATTCCTCACCAGCAACACAGAGGGATGTGTTACACAGAAGGATGTGTTACACAGAAGGATGTGTAAATTCACAGGACAACAGAGCAAACAGGTACCCTACCAAGGGTGTGCTTGATGTGGTCTGTGTTGTGACCTATGGAGTAGCAGCATCCATACTGTATACATCTCCCCCTCAGAGACATATGTGAAGTTATACAAGGCACAGGAATTACCACAATGATTGACAGGCTCTATTTTAAGCTTTAGAACATATAGAAGAATATAAATATAAACATAATTATAATTATAAACAGTGAGAGAGAAGCCAAGCCTTTGCTCCTTGGTTTTCAAGTGCTTTCATTGTACAGACTAGAAACTGTGAGCACCACAGAGAGGATGTGATGAGAACGAGCACCTCATATGCAGACCTTAACCTCCCAGCCTTGTAGTAAGGAATGAAGTCCCCAGAAAGAGGTAGAATACTTGGGGTAGTCTAGTGTGTGTGTGTGTGTAGTTTACTCAACCCCTTTCCCTGGTGTGTAGGTACCATTTCTCCTAGTCAGATGTTACTTAGCATGTCCATGTCAACTCTATTATTTCCTGTCCCTATTCTATCTGTAACACATGCCCCACTTTCCTTTAAAATCCTCTCAAGTGATATAATATGGCTCAAAATAAATACTTTATCTGTTTCTATTAATATTAATATTAGTAATATTGTGTTTTAAATCTTATAACTCTCTATGGATTAATTTCGGGATGAAGAATGCTTTTTAACAACATTCCTTCCTGGAAGGAAGACAATGGGAGTAGGTAGCAAGCATGGACCATGGTCCATTCACTATAAATTAGAATTCAATCATTAAGAGGAACCAAGGAGCAGCCTGGGACAGGATCCTTCTGGTTTCCTTTGTGCCCGGAGCTGTTCCTGTGCTGCAGCTCTCCATACCCAAATACCACTGAGAGAGAGCAGGTCTCCCAGGAGTGCTGACACACCTGTTAGCACAGGTAAGACCTGTGGCCAAGAGGCCCAAGAGGGACCGGCCCAGATCCACCAGGACACAGGAACCAAAAAACAGCCAGGGACAGGATCCTTCAGGTTTCTGTCTGCACCCCCTGAGCTGACCCTGTGCCACAGCTCTCCATACCTAAATTCTTCCCAGAGAGAACTGTTCTCTCAGAACTACTGACACACAGGCTTGCAGGAGGGACAAGACACAGTCAGAGACAGCAAGGTCAGCTAATACCAGAGATAACCAGATGATGAGAGGCAAGGGTAAGAGCATAAGCAACAGAAACCAAGGCTACTTGGCACCATCAGAACCCAGTTCTCCCACCCTGTGAGCCCTGGATACCCCAACCCACCAGAAAAGCAAAACTCTGATTTAAAATCAGATCTCATGATGGTGATAGAGGACTTTAAGAAGGACATAAATAACACCCTTACAGAAATACAGGAGAATTCAGTCATTGAGGTGTGGCCTGATAGTTTCAGTGATCTTCACCAGAATAGCAAAAATTATGTAATGCTTGACTAATACTCTTAAAACCAGTACAACAGGCCACAGGGTTTTAATGAAAAGCATTTGAGAGGTTTTTTTCCCCCTTATAAATAAAAGATGCAATCTTTGTATTTGATTTTAATCTGATCTGTTTCTATGGAAAACTGGGCCCTTGTAAAACTCTGAATCAGCAGAAAGAGAAATGCAGAAAGAATGACTTTGTGTCATTTCGCAGCATTTCTTTTTTTTTTTTTTTTTTGACACAATGGATCCTAAGGAAATCAGAAGTAGTTTTCTCCAGGGCTGACCTTACCTCACTGTTGGCTACTGTTTCCTAAATTCTTCTGTATCCTAATGATGCTATTGCTATTCATCAGCTTTGAAGAGTAGGGAGGGAAGAAGATAGAAATCATGGAGTAAAACATCAAATGACATTTGAGGTTGAATGAAATCTATTATGTAATAGATAACATTTGTTATTAAATGTGGATTGGAATTGAACTGATTGCTAAAGCGCGATCTATGATGTAATGGACATAGTCTTTCTCAACAAAATTCACCATGTTCTTAGTTAACAACAACCCCCCCCCAAAAAAAAAATCACTCAGCCTAGTCACATTCATCTCCTTAACTTCACTGTTGCTTAGCCCTGAAGCATGGCTTCCAGAGTTGCAAAGATGTTACCTCCTTCAAACTTCCTGTGAATCTCAGTATCACAGCATTTTAAAATATCCTCATACCTCTTCAGCTTTCTCATGGTTGCTCATTCAACCAGCTGCTGTAGGGGTGAGTGTTCTAGAGCTGTGCCGCAGACCCTCTGGGCCCCTTTGTCTGTGTGGAACGGGTCTCTAGTCTCGGGTGGGCAAAGCGTCAGATGAATGACAAACAGATGCACACAGAGCTGACCAGTCAAACCTGATCTACCTTGTGTAGCAACTTTTAATCCTGTTGCCATGGTCTGAATGTTGTGTCCACCCCACATTAATAACTTGAAACCCTGACTCCCCAAAAGGATGGTGTAGGAGGAGGGCTCTCCTGGAAGTAGTTGGGTTCTGATAGCTGAGGACTCATGATTGTGATTCCTATTAAAAAAAGAGAGCAAGTAAGAGGAGGGGAGGGTGTGTGTGTGCCATCCCTGGACCAGGAAGTGAGTCCACACCTACAAATCTGCCAGCACATTTTTCTTGGACTTGCAGCCTTCAGCACTGCGAGGAACAAATTTGCATTGCTTATAAATTGCCCAGTCTATGTGGCCCAAATCAACCAAAGACACAGGGCTAACCTGCTGTGACAAACAATTAGAAACAGAATGGTTGCCTAATGGAGACAAATAAGAGGGAAGCTGCAGCCAATGTCTGGCAAGCTTTAGGGTTTGTGCTAATGTTGGAGATTGGTTCTAATGCTTTCTCTTAATTTAGCCTCCAAAAGCAGGAATCTGCATGTCTAAATGCTGAAGGACTCTGTCCCCAATTGGTTTTTGATTGATCAATAAATAGCCAATGGCTGGATAGAATGAAAGAGGTGGAACTTCTAGGTTCCAGGAGGAAGACCAGGGGAGGAGGAGAAAGGGCTGCCAGGAGAAGGGCTTAGAAGGACCACACTGGGAAGGAACAGGAGGGAGTAACAGCCAAAATGTAGGTACAAGAAGGAAAGTGGCCCCCAGAAGGCCTGCCCAGAAACATCTTGGGTAACAAAGAGAGGGGGCCACCCAGAAGGAGCCAGGGAACCAAAGATAAAATATGGATTTTAGAGGTATTAAGCCAGGAATACCAGAGGGGCATACTTCATAGCTGCTGAGAGTTTTAGAAGTGCCCCGACATTTAGCTAGTCAAGGCATATCAAAATTAAGCTGGCATGTGTGTCTTTCATCGTGAATCCAGAGGGCTCTGGCAGGTGACTGGAAGCACCCTCACTTCACCACTACAGGCTAAGGAATGATACATCTCTGAGGAAGTGATTATTTCTGAAGGAGGAAAAAGAGTGGACAGACAAACTTGACTCTTCCCACACAGGCTATGGGATATAGGGTTAAAGTCTTCTCAGTTGTTGGCCCTTAAGATCTTTAAAGGTAAATCATATCTCTCTTCTGCCTTTTCAGCCTTACTTATAGCTCCAAATTCATTGTTATTCTTCATGTGGACAGAATTTATGATTTCTACCATTCTGGCATTTATACTTTGAGGTATCACCTGGAGGAAAGTGTTCTAGAGCAAGCATAGACAGCCTTGACTGCAATGAGATCATCTCTTTCTTTGGAGTAATTGCATTGTTTTCAGTGTAGCTTGGTGATACGGTAACTCTCTTTTAAACATTTATTTATTTATGCACTTGGTAGCCCAATATCAACCCTTCCTCTTCCCACAGTACCCCCTCATGGAAATCCTTCCCCCATTCCAACTTTCCCTTCTCTTGAAGGGGATTAGGTGTACCCTCTCCCATTGAGGCCAGACAAAGCAGTTCTGTTAGGGGTGCTAGATTCGCAGGCAGGCAGGCAGGCAGGCAGGCAGGCAGGCAGGCAGGCAGGCAGGCAGGCAGGCAGGCAGGCAGGAAACAGGCTCAGGGACAGCCCTTGATTCAGCTGGTGGTGGACCCAGGTGAAGACCAAGCTGCTCATCTCCTGTATATATGCAAGGGGTATGGATCCAACCCATGTTTACTCTTTGGCTGGTGATTCAATCTCTGAGAGACTCCAACAGTTCAGGTTAGTTGTCTCTGTTGGTCTTCCTCTAGAGTAAGTCCCTGTCCATTTCAAGTTCTTCAGTCCTTCTCCCAACTCTTTCACAGGATTCCTCAACTTCATGTAATGTTTGGGTGTGAGTCTCTGTATCTCTTTCCACTGGCTGGGTGGAGCCTCTCAGAGGACAGTTATGTTAGGTTCCCATCTTCAGTCATAAAAGATTAACGTTAATACTGTCAGCAATTGGTTTTGCCCATGGAATGGGTCTCAATTTGAGACAGTCATTGGTTGTCCATTCTTTCAGTCTCTGTTCTATCTTTGCCCCTGCCTTGTAGGCATGATATATTTTGGGTTGAAGGTTTTGTGGGTGGTTAGCTATCCTTATCCCTCCACTGGGAATCCTGCCCCTGGAAGTGGCTACTCCAGGATCCAAATCCCTCACTGCTAGGAATATAGCATAGACCCTCTGGGACGTCTCCTCATCCCAGAGATTGCCCCCTCGCCCCTGCCGATCTCCCATCTCTCTCCCCTGTTCTCCTTACATATGATCTCCTCACCACCATCCTCACCCTCCCATCTTTCACCCAGATCCTTCTATCCATTGATATCCAATATCTATTTTGTTTCCCCTTCTGAGAAAGATGTAACCATCCTCTCTTGGGATCTCCTTGTTATTGGGTTGTTTGGGTCTGTTGATTATAGCATGATTCTCCTGTATTTTATGGCTAATATTTACTTATAAGTGAGTGCATAACATGTATGTCCTTTTGGGTCATGGTCATCTCACTCATTTGCCTGCAAAATTCATATCCTTGATTTTAATGACTGAGCCGTATTCCATTGTGTAGATATACTACATTTTCTGTATCCATTCTTCAGTTGAGAGACATCAAGGTTGTTTCCTGTTTCTGGCTACTACCAATAAAGCTCTATGGAATAGTTGAGCAAGTGTCCTTGTGGGATGGTGGAGCATCTTTTGGGTATATGCCCAGGAGTGGAATAGCTGGGTCTTGAGGTAGAACTATGCCAAATCTTCTTAAACAAAAAATAAAAAAAGAGAGAGAGATAAAGAGAGAAAGAAAGAAAGAAAGAAAGAAAGAAGGAAAGGAAAGGAAAGGAAAGAAAAGAAGAAAAGAAAAGAAAAGAAAAGAAAAGAAAAGAAAAGAAAAGAAAAGAAAAGAAAAGAAGGGGCTGGTGAGATGGCTCAGTGGGTAAGAGCACCCGACTGCTCTTCCAAAGGTCCAGAGTTCAAATCCCAGCAACCACATGGTGGCTCACAACCATCTGTAACGATATCTGATGCCCTCTTCTGGTGTGTCTGAAGACAGCTACAGTGTACTTACATGTAATAAATAAATAAATCTTTAAAAAAAAAAAGAAAAGAAAAGAAAAGAAAAGAGGAAAAGAAAAGCTCCCAAATTGATTTACAGAGTGGTTGTACAATTTGCATGTCCACCAGCAATGCAGGAGTGTTTCCTTTGCTCCACAACCTTGCTGTCACGTGCTGTCCTTTGAGTTTTTGATCTTATCAATTCAGATGGATGTAAGGTGGAATCTCAGAATCATTTTGATTTTCATTTCCCTGATGGCTAAGGTTATTCAACATTTCTTTAGGTGCTTGTTGGCCATTTGCTATTCCCATGTTAAGAATTCTGTTTAGTTCTGTACCCCAGTATTTCATTTGTTATTTGGATTGTTTGTGTTAACTTCTTGAGTTCTTTATATATTTTGGGTATTAGCCCTTTGTCAGTTTAGGGTTAGTGAAGATCTTTTCCCAATCTGTAGGTTGTCATTTGTTCTAGTGACATCCTTTATGTTACAGATGCTTTTCAGTTTCATGAGCTCCCATTTATTAATTCTTGACCTTAATGCCTGAGCCATTGGTGTTCTGCTCAGGAATTTGTCTCCTGTACCAACGATTTCAAGGCTATTCCCCACTTTCTCTTCTATTTGATTTAGTGTATCTCATTTTATGTTGAGGTCTTTGATCCATTTGGACTTGAGTTTTATGCAGTGTGATAAGTGTGATCTGTTTGCATTCTTCTACATACAGATATCCAGTTAGTACAGTACCATTTGTTGATGGTACTCTCCCTACTCAATTGTATAGTTTTTGCTCCTTTGCCAAAAATGAAGTGTCCATAGATATGTGGATTTCTTTCTGGGTCTTTGAAATCAATTCCATTGATCTGCCTTTCTTTTTATATATCAGTACTATGCATTGCTTGTTACTATTTCTCTGTAATACAGCTTGAAGTCAGGGATAGTAATACCTCCAGAATTTCTTGTATTCTTCAGGATCATTTTAGCTATCCTGGGGTTTTTTTTTTTTTTCTATATGAAGATCAGAATTGCTCTTTTAAAGTTTATAAAAAAAAACTGTGTTGGAATTTTGATAAGGATTTCATTGAATGTATGGGTTGCTTTTGATAAGATGACCATGTGTACTATCTTAATTCCACTGATCCATGTGTAAGGGCAATTTTTTCACCTTCTGATATCTTCCTCAATTTCTTTCTTCAGAAACTTGAAGTTCTTGTTATACAGGTTCTTTCACTTGCTTGGTTAGAGTTACATTATGGTATTTGATGTTATTTGTAGATATTGTGAAGAGTCCTGTTGTCCTAACTTCTTTCTCAGCCTGTTTATGGCTGGGGTAGAGTAGGGCTACTGATTTCTTTGAGATAATTTTGTATCTAGCCACTTTCCTGAAGGTGTTTTTCAGCTGTAGGTGTTCTACAGTGGAATTTTTGGGGTCACTTATGTATATACTATGGTATCATCTGCAAACAGTGATACTTTGACTTCTTCCTTTCTGATTTGTATCCCTTTGATCTCCTTTTGTTTTTTATTGTTCTAGCTAGAACTTCAAATGCTATAGTGAAGAGATATGGGGAAAATGGACAGCCTTGTCCCTGATTTTAGTGGAAATGTTTAAGTTTCTCTCCATTTAATTCTATGTTGACTATTGGCTTTCTGCATATTGCCTTTATTGTGTCTAGGTATGTACCTTGTATCCATGCTGTCTCCAAGACTTTTATCATGAAGAGGTGTTGGATTTTGTCAAATGCCTTTTTGACATCTAGTGAGAAGACCATGAGTTTTTTTCCAATTTGTTTATAAGGTGATTATGTTGGTGGATTTTCATATATTGAATCACCCTTGCATCCCTGGAATTAAGCCTACTTGATCATGGTGTATGATGTCTTTGATGTGTTCCTGGATTTGGTCTGTAGGTATTTTATTGAGTATTTTTACATCAATGTTCATGTTTTGTGTATCTGTTGAGGCTTGCTTTGTGATCAGTTTTATGCTCAATTTAGGAAAATGTTCTGTGAAGTGCTGAGAAGAAGGTATATCCTTTTGTGTTTGGGTGAAATGTTATATAGATATATGTTTGGTCCATTTTGAATCATAACCTCTGTTTCATTTTTCTGTTTAGTTTCTGTCTCAGTGACCTGTCCATTGGTGAGAAGGTGGTGTTGAGGTCTCCCAATATTAATGTGTAGGTTTCTATGTGTGATTTATGCTTTAGTAATGTTTCTTTTACAAACATGGGTACCCTTGCATTTGGAGCATGGATGTTCAGATTTGTGATGTCCTCTTGGTGGATTTTTCCATTGACGAGTATTAAGTGTCCTTAATACTGTCTCTTTCAATTACTTTCCATTGAAAAGTCTATTTTATTAGATATTAGAATGGCTAATGGGTATGCTGCCTTGGAAAACCTTTTTTCAGCCCTTTATACTGACATAATGGCTATTTTTGTTGCTGAGATGGGGGGGGGCATTGTATATAGCTGAATGATGGATTCTGTTTTTTGCATCCATTATGTTAACCTGTGCTTTTTTTAAAAATAGTGAACTGAGTTCCTTGGTGTTGAGAGATATTAGTGACCAGTGATTGTTAGTTCCTATTATTTTGATGTTGGTGTTTGTTGAGTGTGTATGTGTGTGTGTATTTCTCTTCTATTGGTTTTAATGTATGAATTAATTTTTCTTGTGTTTTCTTTAATATAGATAGCCTCATTGGGTTGGAGTTTCCCTTCTAGTATCCTCTGTAGGGCTGGGTTAGTAGAAAATTATTGTTTAAATTTGGTTTTGAAATGGAATATCTTAGTGTCTCCATCTATAATGATTGAATGTTTTTTTCTGTATATAGTAATCTGGGCTGACATCTGCGTTCTTTTAGGGTCTGCAGCACATCTTCCCAGGCCCTGCTAGCTTTTAGATTCTCAGATGAGAAATTCTGATAGGTCTGCCTTTATATGTTACTTGGTCTTTTCCCCTTGCCACATTTAAAATTCTTTGTTGTATATATTTAGTGTTTTGATTATTATGTGGTGGAGGGATTTTCTTTTCTTGTTTCATTTGTTTGGTGTTCTGTAAGCTTCTTGTCCCTTTATGGGTATCTCTTTCTTTTAGTTTGGCAAATTTTCTTCTATGATTTTGCTGAAGATGTTTTCTAGGCCTTTGAGCTAGGAATCTTCTTCTATTCCTATTATTCTTAGGTTTGGTCTTTTCATGGTATCCCAAATTGCCTGGATGTTTTGTGTCATGAACTTTTTAGATTATGCATTTTGACTGGTATATTAATTTCTTCTATTGTATAATTTACACCTGAGATTCTCTTTTCCATCTCCTGTATTTTGTTGGTGATGCTTATGTCTGTAGTTCCTTTTTCTTTCTTACAGTTTCCATCTCCAGGATTACTTCAGTTTGTGTTTGCTTTATTACTTCTATTTCCCTTTTTAGGTCTTGGACAGTTTTATTCATATCCTTCACCTGCTTGAAATATTTTCCTGTATTTTCTTAAGGGGTTTATTCATGTCCTTTTTAAAGGCCTCTATTATCTTTATAAGATTGGATTAAAGATCCTCTTCTCGTGCTTCAGTTTCATTAGACTATCCAGAGTTTGTTGTAGCAAGATAGGAGGGCTCTGGTGGTGCCATGTTGCCCTGGGTCTTGTTGATTGTATTCTTAGGCTGCTCTTTAGGCCTCTGGCTTTCTCTGCTGTTGGCTGGCTAATCCTATGGCAGCAGGACTTCGAAGGAAGTCAGAGGAGCTGTGGGCTAGATAATGGCGGTCAGGGTACCTGACTCTGATGGCTGTGTCTCAGACAGACTAGACACTGGCTGCAGAGTGGGATGGTGGGTGGATCTGACTCTGCAGGCTGTGTTCCAAGAAAACCAACTGGGGTGGAGGGCAGTTATGACTATGATGGGTGTTGGGACAAGGTTCCAATCCAATTAGTCTTGGAGCCCAGAAGTTTTCCACAAAGAAGCAAGACACTCTTTGGGCACCACAAGGTTCCTCTGGACCAAAGAGCAATCCTAGAGCTAGACAGTTGGGCTCAGGGGACCATTCCTGAGCCACTCACCTCCGCAGGCTGTCCTTAGGTGGACCAAGAGGAATAGTAGGCAGATCCAAACAGGATACATTAACTTTCAGCAAGCGCATTCTTGATCTTCGGTGCACTTATTGCTAACTAAAAATTTCAACAAAAAGTTTAATGTGACTTCATGTGAAACTGAATATGAGTTCATGAGTCTTATATGTACTTTGATCTTTCTGAAATAAGCATTTTTAGTCCCTTGTGCACAATTGTACATTTATTCCCATTAAATTTTATTACCTTCCTTGGCCCATTCATCTGCATTGTCAGGGTTTTATCATTCATTGCTGACTTACAGCTATATTATTATCTTACATGATTCGTGTAAAGTTAATGTCCTCTATGATTTCATGTAAATCCTGTTGTATAAGTAGGAGAAAGACAAGGACTATGGCTTTGACTAATGGTCTCCACCAAGGTGGACGTTTCTGGATCAAATTGATTCAATTACAAATTTCCCCAATTAGATTCTTACCTAAATAATACCAATTTCCAAATTTGTGCTTAATTTTGAAAGTGAAGTTTAATATTCTTACGGTGATAATATTCTCCTACTTGGACATAGCTTTCTGTGTAACAACATTTCATTTTACTGTTGATTCACTTTGGTTTCTAAGCCGTCAGAACTTCATTATAGAAAAGTACACTGCCACACCCTCCTAGGGAGTGTGGAGAACCCTAGAAACAAAAAGGTGAAAATGTGAGACAATTTTAAGATCTAGGCCAAGAAACAATTCATATCCTTTGAATTTTATTTTATAAAGTTATGAGATTTTATTTTGTTTTTAAATATTACATTATAAATATCACATCTTTGGCATTACCTTTAAAGTTTTATTATACTGTTGTGAATTGAACTGTTCAGATTGTCTTTCTGAAATTCATACTTTGAAGCCCTTCTCCCAGTACCTAGGGTATGACTCTTTGTGAAGATAGGGGCTTTAAAGAAATTCTTAGGTTAAGATGGAATTGTTACCATGGACTCTAATCCCATAAGCTCAGAATCTTTGTAAGAATACATTCAGACACATAAAGAGACTCCAGGAATGGATACAGTTAAAGAAATGACTATAGAAGAATGTGCCAGAAGGTGGCCATCTGCAAGAAAGGCGGAGACACCAGGGCCAGGGGCACACACAGGGACATGTGCACACAAAGACAAAGCTATGTGACAATACATTGAGGAAGTGGCCTTCTTGCAAGTAAGGCAGGGTACCCTAGAAGAGAATGAGAATATGTTGTTTATCCAGCTAGTCCATGAGTCCCAGCTGCTATGGCAGGCCAAGGAAAACAAGGGTTATTTCAAAATTAGAATCAAGGTAATTACATGGAAGCTCCACAAACCTCTCATTTAGCATTGACAATGATCAACTGGTGGGAAAGTGATTTCAGCTCCTTTTTTCATCTATTTCACCACTTGGATTGTGAAAGGAATAGTTCTGTAAATTCTGTACGTATATTCGTGAGTACTTTAGCATGCATTTTTAAAAGCAAGTACCCTTTAAGACCACACTTCCTCAGTATGATAAATTGTTTAATATACTATTCATATTTATAAATTATTTCCTATCTTAATATAAACCTTAGGACTCTTCTCCATTTTACATCCTTTTCTTCCCCTTTACCCCTGATGTCTGTTTTTAGGTGGAGCGGCTTTTGTTGTCTTGTGGTTCATCAGAGTATAGAATTGGCTCACTGTGTTTCTGTTTGATGTGCTCTTCTCTACTGGATTAGCTTTTGTTCTTGTAAGGTGGCAGTCTGTGCACTACAAGTTCCCATGTAGTGGTAAAGACAGTCCTCAGTCTTATGCTACCAAATGAAATGCTTAGTACCAGGAATGGGTTAATGCTGCAAGATATTTTGATCACATTGTAAACACCGGGAATATGTTATTTACTGAAAAACCCTGTTTCTAGTTGTTGTCAGCCCTTAGCCCACACCTTTAATCCTCTGACTGGAATACAGACTTGCCCTTAGGGCATACCTTAATCTCAAACATTGAAGGTAACATTAGTTTGTAGAAGGAAGCACTGTGTTTGAAAGTGATGTCTGAGTGACAGACAAAATGACCAATCAGAGAAAGAGTAGGATATGCCCAACTCTCATGGGAAGAAGACAGGGAAGCTATTTCAGGGCCAAAGCAGAGAGAGAAGAAAGCAGTTTTTTCCAGGACAGTTGTACATAGACTAGTTGCAGAGAACAAGCTAGACACAGGTGAAGACAGAATGAGCCAGAGAATGTGGAGGAGTCAGAAGATTAGAACAGATTGCCATAGTATTCGGCCAAGCAGAGCAATTGTGGAGACACAGAGAGAGAAGCCAGATTGAGTCAGTCATCTTGAAGAGGAGTTTGAGACAGAACAGCTGAGGTTGAATCAGCCAGCTAGAGATGAGAAAGAATAAGAAAGGGGAAGCTTATTCAGCAGCAAGTCTCAGAGAAGTTGAAAATATTCTAGGCCTAGATAAGATTTTTACAGACTCTAGAAGCTTCCAGGACTAGGCCTAGGTTAACAGACTGAAGCGATAAGCCTCAGAGATGACAGTTACTTCAGGTGAATAAAAGTTACAATTACAAGTTATGTCTTATCGAGTTGTTGGCCAAAGAAGTCCCATAGACATCCTAAAACATTACAGGCTGTATTGCTGATGCAAGACTTCACAACCTAACAGTAAGACCCTATTGCTGATGATGCCCACTTACTTATATCATGGGACATGGAGAAAAAGAGCTGATGCCCCACTGGAAGCTTCACCTCTACTGATTAGCATTCATGGTGTTGGAAATTACCCTGTATGCTACTGGAGGAGAAACGTATCCATCAGTTTTTTTTAAATTTTTTTATTAGATATTTTCTTCATTTACATTTCAAATGCTATCCCAAAATATACCCTCCCCCGGCCCTGCTCCCCTACCCACCCACTCCCACTTCTTGGCCCTGGCGTTCCCCTGTACTGGGGCATATAAAGTTTGCTAGACCAAGGGGCCTCTCTTCCCAATGATGGCCAACTAGGCCATCTTCTGCCACATATGCAGCTAGAGACACGAGCTCTGGGGGTACTGGTTAGTTCATTATCCAGCTACAAACTCTGTAACCTACAATAGCACGCTGCCTGCAAAATATACTCGTGTGACAATGGCATAAATGTTTTTTTTTTAATTTTTAATATTTTTTATTACATATTTTCCTCAATTACATTTCCAATGCTATCCCAAAAGTCCCCCATAGCGCCCCCCACTTCCCTACCCACCCATTCCCATTCTTTTGGCCCTGGCATTCCCCTATATTGGGGCATATAAAGTTTGCAAGTCCAATGGGCCTCTCTTTCCAGTGATGGCCGACTAGGCCATCTTTCGATACATATGCAGCTAGAGACAAGAGCTCCGGGGTGCTGGAAAGAACCCAGATGCCCCTCAACAGAGGAATGGATACAGAAATTATGGTACATTTACACAATGGAGTACTACTCAGCTATTAAAAAGAATGAATTTATGAAATTCCTAGCCAAATGGATGGACCTGGAGGGCATCATCTTGAGTGAGGTAACACAATCACAAAGGAACTCACACAATATGTATTCACTGATAAGTGGATATTAGCCCAAAACTTAGGATACCCAAGATATAAGATACAATTTGCTAAACGCATGAAACTCAAGAAGAATGAAGACCAAAATGTGGACACTGTGCCCCTTCTTAGAATTGGGAACAAAACACCCATGGAAGGAGTTACAGAGGCATAAATGTTATAGTAGTAACCAACTACTTTTTAAAAATTTGGATTTAAGGCCCGCTCCATGAGATGGATCCCATGCCTGATACTACTAAACTAGACCCTAAGACTAGGTCATGGGCATGGGGGGGGGGCGTAAAAACCATTATTTTGCTAAATAAATGACAAAATAAGTCCTAATTGTATACAGTTATACCCATAGATCAGTGTCTTGCTCAACCCTCATCAGAGAAGCATCTGTTTGCCGTAGATGATGGTTAGTATAGAAACCCACAACCAGACAAGGTGCAGACAGTGAGAGACCTTGGAACACTCAGCTCTATATAGAATGTCTTCATCAAAACCCTCCTATTGTGACTCATGGATCTATGCAGAAGAGGAAATAAACAGGTTGTAAGAAACACAGGTCTTGAATGAGTCCCAGGAAACAGCATCTAGACTGAACAGGAGTGAAGTACATGTAAACTTTCAGAAACGGTGCTAACATTCACAAAACTTGAACACATTCAAAGTAGACAAAATTCCAGCAAGAAGGGGCAGTGGACATACGGTCCCACCCTAGCAGGAACCTATTTGTAGTTGACACCTGCAGGGAAAGGGGAAATCAGTTTTCTCCAATGGAGACTGGATATATCAGTCACACTCCAGGGCAAGCCCTGTGCTCAAAAGTAGGCAGCAACACAAAATAGACTCTATGTATTTATGTGCCTTTTTGTTTGACTTTTGCTGTTTGTTTACTTTGAGAGAGAGAGAGAGAAAGGAAAAGTACATGAAGTTAGGTGGGTGACAAGGAATAGGGGATGCTGGAGGACTTGGGCAAGGGAAAAAATGTGAGCAAAATATATTGCATACCAATTTTTTTAAAGCCAGTAAAAAATAACTTCCTGTTAGATACCCATTCGTTGGTAATTTTACCATTTGACAGAGAAGCAACATAACTTTCTCCTGCTAAGATTTGTTGGGAAGGAAAACACAAGAGAGAGTAGTTGGAGATAATTAAGATACTAAGCCAGGGGGACATTCTGGCTGTTTGGCTAACTGGAATGCATACTCTGTTTAGAATTCTTAGGTCACTTCAGCTCCCAATGAATAACAGAACAGTTCAGAAGTTCACCAGAATGGTTTCTGCTGCAAACAAAACCCCCAGCCACCTGACCAAACAAATAAGCAACAAACTCCCACTTTGGCTCTCACCCACTGCCCAGCTTTTTAAGTGATTAGAACTATCATCTAGATATATACTAGATTTATATTATGGCAAACGAGTTGTTTTTACTTACTTTTTAAAGTATTTATTTCTTCAATGAAATTTCTCACAAAGTTGCTTTGCCTAGAATTTAATATGGTTTTATTTTTAAGTCTAAATTTTTTTCACCGTTATGCCTGGATCAAGACCTCAAGACTGTCAATCAGTCTGCTGATTCATGTCCACCTTAATGAAGGTCGAGTTTTTAGCTAAGGACTTTGGAGTTCAAACAATTACAGATCTTATGTTCATCATAAGGACTCTGGGCACAGAAATTATGCTGTTTATGCTTTTTAGTCATGTTTAGTGAGTATATTTCAGCTGCCTTTGCTACAAAACAAAGCTAAAAGATGATCAGGGGTGCCAGGGTATCTATGTGAGATACCAACTCTTCTTTCATCCATTCCATGAACATATCCTTTACTCTGTTTACATATGGCATGCTACATCATACTCGATACCACTGAGCCATGCCATGAGCCTCAAGTTTAATGCCAGCCTAGCTTATATGGGAGACCAGTATGTTATAGTTAATTAAATTCAAGATGTTAATTTTTTTCTAATTGGATGAGGAAACCTCTTAAGAGACTGAAGGAGGCCGGGCAGTGGTGGCACATGCCTTTAATCACAGCACTTGCGAGGCAGAGGTAGGCGGATTTCTGAGTTCAAGGCCAGCCTGGTCTACAAAGTGAGTTCCAGGACAGCCAGGGCTACAAAGAGAAACCCTGTCTCGAAAAAAAACAAGAGAGAGAGAGAGAGAGAGAGAGAGAGAGACACTGAAGAAATCACCATCCAGAGACTGCCCCACCTGGGGATCCATCCCTAATCAACCACCAAACCCAGACACTATTGCAGATGCCAACAAGAGCTTGCTGACAGGAGCCTGATATAGCTGTCTCCTGAGAGGCTCTGCCGGTGCCTGACTAATACAGAAGTGGATGCTCACAGCCATCCATTAAATGGAGCATAGGGTCCCCAATGAAGGAGCTAGAGAAAGTACCCAAGGAGCTGAAGAGGTTTGCAGCCCCCTAGGAGGAACAACAATATGAACTAACCAGTAAACCACCAATCAAAGAAAACAACCAGAGGGACTAGCTCTAGCTGCATATAGAGCAAAGGATGGCCTCATTGGTCATCAATGGGAGGAGAGGCCCTTGGTCCTGTGAAGGTTCTATGCCCCAGTATAGGGGAATGCCTGGGCCAGGAAGAGGGAGTGGGTAGGTTGGGGAGCAGGGGGAGGAGGGAGAGGATAGGGGATTTTTGGAGGGGAAACTAGGAAAGGCGATAACATTTGAAATGTAAATAAAGAAAATATCTAACAACAACAAAAAAAAAAGAATATTAAATCACTCATCAGGTCTCCTGAACATCTGAGTAATGTTAAGAGAGTCCTGCTAGAAAATTAACCTCCTAACTAGGGACAAGGGAGACAGGTGCAGTTCACAAGGCCATGACAACAAGATGCTAAGATGTTTCAGATTACTGTGGCTAGTGTCATGAAAAAATGCCCTAATAGGCTACAGCATTTGAAACCTCGGTGCTCAGTTGGTAGTCCTGTTTGAGACAGGTTATGATTTCTTTAGCCGTTTCATCATTGCTAGAGGAGGTACATCAGTAGAAGTGACCTTTGAGAGCTTAGAGCCTCACCTTACTTCCAGTTCTTGTTCTCTTTGCTTCGTTGATGTGGTTGAGGTGTGATGTCTCAGCTCCTTGCTCCTGTTGCCATTATGGATGCTCTGAAACCATAAGCCAAAATACATTTTTTCTATAAACCACGTTGGGTCATCTTATTTTATTAAAGCAACAAGTAACTAATATAATTATTATATTTAGGAGTTTAGTTTGTTGTTGTTGCGGCTGCTGTTTTGAAGCAGGGCTTATATAGCTCAGGCTGGGTTTTTTGGTTTGGTTTGTTTTTTTGGGGGGGTGGGGCGTGGTTTTTCGAGACAGGGTTTCTCTGTATAGCCCTGGCTGTCCTGGAACTCACTCTGTAGACCACGCTGGCCTCGAACTCAGAAGTTTACCTGCCTTTGCCTCCCAAGTGCTGGGATTAAAGGCGTGTGCCACCACCGCCCAGCAAGGCTGGTCTTAAAAGTGAGAATATTCTTGCTTTGTGTGTATGAGTGCTAAGATTTATAGGTTTGTGCCATCAGGCATAGCTTAGGTATATATAGTTTTGATTTTCATATTTTAAAGACAGGGAAATGAATGTATCCAAAGAAAGTGGTAACAAATGCTAAGTAAAATTACATCCTCTAAAAAAAAGGAAAAGTAATTTATTCCTAAGGAGAGGACAGATCAGAAGAAACCTATTTTGTCCTCTATTTCTTTTGAAGGTTTGTCATAATGAAGTATCTTGTTCTTTCCTTTCTATCCCCCTTAAGCAGAATGGCACAGATTCCAACTGGGGCTAAGATGCCCAGGCATCTGCAAGAAAAGCAGTCATTGAGTGGCTGGCCTTACACACAGCACAAGCAGTTTGAAAAGTTAAATGTAAAATCACTCAAAGGTTTTACTGAAAATAAGGCTGAGAACTGGATGTCCATATATATCAAATAGGACCTTGATCTCTCATCCTGTACACAAATCAACTTAAAATGAATCAAAGACTTGAAATCCAGACCTGAAACTATGAAACACGAGGAAAACTTGAAGTCATTGGTGTAGACACTAACTTTTTGACACTGGCTTCAAAGCATTGTGAGCCATTTTATATGATTAGAATTAGATCTACTAATATATCTATGGGAATAAAGTACAGGGACGCCTATGGGATGAAAGAAAACATTCCCAGGACAAAGAATTAATGTTCACTATATACAAAAATCTCTAAATCTACCAAGAACAGCAAAAAGATCCAAGTGATAAGGACCACTGGTTCATAAAAGGAGAAATAAAGTGACCAATAAATATATTAAAAAGTTCAATATAATACTATTAGTCATGAGGGTAGTGTCCCTAAACACTGCAATAATGTCATCACACTTATTAGAATGGCTGTTATCAAAACAATAAAGTAATGAATGCTGGTGAGGTGTGAAGAGAAAATGAACTGCCATTGACCAGGTGATAAAAATTAGTACGACCAGTAGGAAGAGCATTGTGGAGAGCCTTCAGAAACTAAAAATAATTCTTCCATTTGACCCTGCTATCTCGTGTCTGGGTACTGGCCTCAAGAAAATGAAACCAACACGCAAAGAGACACATTTGTGGTGTCCAGTGCACCATTCCCAATAACTAGGGTGAGCAACCTAGGTGCCCTTCAGTGGATAAGAGCGGACTTTACAACACAGTAAATAAGCACATCTGAATATTATCCAGCCATAAGGAAAAATGAAATCTTGTCCATTTCAGAAAAGTAGTAAAACTGAGGGACAGTTTTAAGTAATTGAATCGGATGTAGACAAGTACATGTTCTCTCTCCTATGTGGTGGATCTGGAGACTTGGTTTACTCAGAGCCCAGTGATTATTAGCTGTTGATAAGGGAGGGAGTGGGTAAAGGAAGGCTGGTCTTGATTGGTGTTCTTTCCTGGGTCAGCTGAAGGCCTGGGTGCCATTGTGCTTTCTATTTAGCTGATGTCCAGGAGGCAACTGTATTTCTCCCATTTTAATGTTTTAATTAGCATGTATTAACTATATCTAATAATGGGTTTCATTCTGATGATTTCATGTGTTTGCATACTATGTTTCAATCACACACACCTAGTTATGTTTCCTTATTTCCCTTATTTCTCTTATCTTTATAGACAAAATCTAACTGTGTGAGCTTGACTAAAGTTACTGGATTTCAACATTTTTTTTCAATAAATAATTGTCGCAGAATATTTGATCACACTGTGAACCCCAAGGTTGTGTTATCTACTGAACAAAAGATGTTTCTAGCTGTGTTGTGGCCCAGCCCTTAGCACATACCTTTAATCTCTTTGGCTGGAAAACAAGTATGCTGTTAACATCCACCTTTAATCCTAAACAATGAATGTAAACTTTCGCTTGTAGAAGGAAGCACCCATGTTTGAAAGGTCTAACTGAGTGGCAGACAAAGTAAGGAATCAGAGAAAGATTTAACAGAACAGGATATGCCCAACTCTCATGAGAACAGAGAGGAAAGGGAAGCTACTTGAGGGGCAGTGCAGGGAGGAAAGAAAAAGAGGCAGTTTTACCAGACAGTTAGAGAGAGCAGGGCAGAGGGAGAAAAGAGGGGTTTTACTGGAACAGTTGTAAAGAGATAGGTTGCAGAGAGAGAGAGGGAGAGAGAGAGAGGGAGAGAGAGATTAGACACAGGTGAAGGTAGAGCAAGCCAGAGAGTGAGAAGAAGCCAGAGATTAAAACATATTGCCAAAGTTAGTAACAGGCAAAGAAGAGCAATTAAGGAAAAGCCAAGAGAAGCTAAATTGAATCAGTCAGCTTTGAGAGGAGTTTAAGCCAGAACAGCTTAGTTGAACCAGCCAGCAAGAGATCAGAAAGAACTAGAAAGAGGTGAGCTTATTTAGCAGTAAGTCTCAGAGGCTGAAAACATTCTGAGCCTAGGTTAGATGGTACAGAGGCTAGGAGCTTCCAAGACTAGGCCTAGGTTAGCAAACAGAGGCATTAAACCTCTGAGATGACAATTTATCAGGAGAATAAAAAAAATTTTTCCAAATTATTTCAGGTTTTAAAAGACTCCTGAAAATTACAGTGATATAACCATTACAGTTTGGTAATGCAAATAGTTTTGAATAAAATATTCTATACATAACCTAACTTAGATTTACTACTCAGAGTTTTCCTCACAGATCTCTGTTGTAGAAAGAGAGATTTTAATTCGATTTACATCAATCCTAGATTATCCTGTTAATGGAATGAATGGATTGAGTTTTTAAACACGTCTCCAGTTATATATTTTGTTATAATTCTGAGTGTTAGCTGTGAGCTTTTGGTCTTTTACTCTTCACAGAAGTAAATGGAAGTTTTGAATCAGCCGAGTTTAGAGATGCTAAAGTAATAAAAATGTTGTAGTCAGTTGATTGTGGATCATCTGCATGGCTTACTTCATTGGTGGCTGGAAACACTATAAATATATTCTGAAAAATGAATTACTTTTTAAGTTCTGAAAAGTTAGTATCTGTTAGCAATCCATGTATTTATCTATCTGTGATTGTATGCCACTCCGTGAAGGCCAAAACTAAAACATTGAAGGGTCATTATTACTGATTTTATTTCTTGCTAGACTGGGTTAGACAAGAACTTTTATGAGTGCAGATTCTGAGCCTGCTTCCTGCATCACAGTTTGAAAATGTCAACACATTTGTACCTTTTAATGTCAATCATCATGATCACTATGGAATGCATGGATTCCTCTCCTTGTGATCTTTCTGGCCTTCTTGCGTATGAGCACATTTTCTCATCTCCAGAATCCAGCCCACAGCAAATTTGTTCTAATACCACGACTGGCACAGATGCGAGCTGTTTATGTCGCTGTGGCTCTTGTGGAATGGAAATAGTTGAGTGTCCATCAGGAGTTAGTGAGAGCTGTTTCTAACCCTGCAGACATCCAGTTGATTTCTTTGCCTTGATCTCTTCCTTGAGTTTGTATAGGCCAGGCCAGGCCATGGCACACAGACAAAGGTCAGGGACAAATTTCTGGAGTCCATTCTCATTCCACAATGTGGGCCCCAGGGATCAGACTCAAACTCCTTTACTGCTGAGCTATCACACTATCCTGATACTATCATTCTCTGTATATTCATGTGTCTTTAATTTGGTCTGATCTTCCAGATGTCTGGGCTAGTGAAATTTCCAATTAGCCTTTAAGCAGTAGTTCTTTAGTATTATGTAATACTTTAGAAAATAGCTAAGGAAGGTAGACTTCAGTTGTATAATTAAATATTCAATAATCTGGACAAATCAAGCAGATATTTAAAGAAAACATTCAGCTCTCTATGTTGGGTACTGCAGCCCGTGATACTGTGCACACCCAGTGTCTTCTTAAGATTTTATCATCCGCTGGAGAGCAGAGGCAGAAGGCGAAAGATAGGAGGTGTTAAACGGTGAAGGGTAGTGTGATCTCAGAGCAGGGAGGAGAGCATCACCCAGACTGGAGCATGCACTCTGTGTGATTACCAACAACCTGCTGTTCCCAGTCTTACAGGGTTTGTGCTAGAGATCATCGTGGATATTCATCCTGCAAGTTAGCTGCATGGCATTCACTGTCTTCGTTAATGTTTTATGACAGAGACTTCATTTCAACTTCGTTTTATCTCAAACAGGTTAACAAAGAGTCTGGTCAGGAATACCAGCAGGAACATTGCTGCAGAATGCTAGGCTCCATGCTAAAGCCATGCTGTGAGAATGGTGGTTATGGGAGATGGCAGATGCAGTACAACTGCACCATATCTGACTGTACATCTCTCTTTCCCCCCTTTTACATTTTATACATTTTTACGTGTATAAAACACTTAGCATCTTTACCTTTTTTATGTACAAGCTGGTGTCATTAAGTACATAATTCTACATGGCTGTCACTGCCATCTGTTTCTGTTTCCAGAGCTCTGTTGATCTTCTAAGACTGAAAGTCAGCATTCATGAAACAATAAGTCATTTCCATCCCCTTATCTTCTGTCTTTCTGTAAGTTTGACTCAGTATTCAACATAAATGCATTTGTCTTTTATGACATTTATTTTACTTAGTTATAGCCTGAAGGTTTTTCATTTATGTTTAAGCATGTGCCAGGATAGCCTTTCTTTTTATGACTGACGGTTAATCCATTTTATATATAGGATGTATTTTGATTTCTTATCTGTCTGTCCATAGATACTTGGGTTTCTCCCACATCTGATCTCTTGTGAAAGATACTGCTTTGGACAATTATACAAATTCTTTCCCTTAGAAGTTCTGAAGTCTGTTGTTAATTATATTCACCATGGTGTGCAGTAGATCTCTTGAACATATTCCCCATGACTGAAATTTTATGTAGTTTGATGAACAACCATTATTGTACCCTTCGTTCCCATGAACTCAATTCTTAGAGATCTACTTATGAGTGAGACCATGGGACATCTGCCTTTCTGGGCTTTATTTATTTATTTTTTTTGTCTTAATGCCCTCCATGTGCATAGGTGCTGTTGCCAATGGCAGGATTTGCTTCCTTTTCAATGCCAAATGTGTGTATTTACTGTGTGTTTCAGACCATTCCTCTAACATTTAGATGGATTCCATGTCATGCCTGTTTTGAGAATAATGCTGTAATGAACTTGGGAATGGAGATGATTATTCTACATTTCCTTTGGGTATACGCATGCTCTGAAGAGCGGTTTTAAGATAGTTCTATTTTTATTTTTTTCGAGCCACCTCTGTTTTGTTCTGTATTGGCTGTACAAACGTTCATCCCTACCAACAGTGTACAAGATTTCCTCCTTTCTGCACCTTCTCCTAAATACTTGCCATCTTTCACGTAAAAAAAAGTTCTAGTCTCACTATGTAGCCTTGGCTGGACTGGAACTTACTGTGTAGACTAGGCTGGCCTTCAACTCACTGTAATCTCTGATCTCCCTCCCTCTCTCTCTCTCTCAACACCTCTCTGACTGTATAACTCCCATCATTTCACTTTCTTCTTATTGCATGGATGCTGGATCTTTCACAGATGGCTTCCCCTTTGTTATTTTACTGTGGTCCATCCCACTGACTGATTTTGCACATTGAATTTTTGTACATTGAATTAAGAATAAACAGGGCTGTATTGTAATACACATACACACATATGTCGTTGGATTTAGTTTGCTCACATTTTAATGAGAATCTTTGCATCTACCAAGAGAATGTTGACTTATAATTTTATTTTTTTGTAGGATTTTGTTATGGAATTATCATCAATGTAATGCCTCCCTTATAGAATGAGTTACAAAGGAGTATTTCTTCTTCTTCAGTGTTTTTTTTTTTAAGGAAACTTGGAGAAACTTTAATGTTAGTTTATCTTTTAATAAGTCTGATGTTCAATGTTTATTTTCAGTTTGAGAGAATTTAGAATCACAGGGGAGCTGTGCTTCTGGGCATGCGTATGAGACTTTACTATGGTTACTTTAACCGATGTGGGGAGACATCTATGAATTGTGCATGGGAACATTCTCTGGTCATGGGCAGCAAGACACCCCAGGAGGAAGCAGAATATTGCACCAAAGCATGCATTTGTGGCACTAGAATCCTCACCCTGCATGTGATATGAGCGACTGTTTCAAGCCCTTGCTTCCTTGACTTCTTTGCCATGAGTACCTTAGACTGTGATCTAAAACACGCCCTTTCTCCCTAACATTGCTTGCTCAGGGTACTTTATCACAGCAATGGGAAGAGAAACGGAAAAGCAAGTACCTGTCCCAGGGTATGCTCTTGATTACAGATTCAAGTTCCTTACTCATCATAACTCTGTTCAGATTTTCTGTTTCCCTCCTCCTGGGTTTATCCTGGTAGGATTTACCTTTTTTGGAATTTGGCCACTATGTGTACATTTCTAGTTCACTGCCATAGCATTGCTCACGTTAGTATCCCTTTTTCTCCCACTGTAGAATTGGTAGTCATGCCTCTCCCTTGACTCATTATTGTAATGACTTGAATCTCTTAGCTCTTTCTTCTCAGTCCATCTAGCAGATGTTTGTCAGTCACTTGATTTTTTTTCTTTGAGAACCAAATTGTTATTTTATTGATGTTGATTTTTTGGTTTTTGTTTTTTTTACTTCATCTTTTATCTGACTTTTATTTATTCCTTTCTGCCATCTTCAGGTTTGGTTGACCCATTTTTCAGCGAGTTTTTTTTTTTTTTTATTGTAAAGTTAGGTTTTTGATTGATATCATTTTTTATGAGCATTTGTAGTTGTAATTTCCACCATAACATTGATTCTGTTGTCTCTCACACATTTTAGTGTGTTGTGGGTTTTGTTGTTGCTGTGTTTTCATTTGTTGATAGATATTTTCCAATTTCTTTATGACCTCTTCTTGGATTCATTGGGTAATTCTTATTTTGTCAATTTCATACAAGTTGCAGTTACTTGGGAAAAGGGACCCCACTTGGGCATCTGCCTCTATTAGATTGGCCTGTTGGCAAGTCTGTGAAGCAGTTTCTTGATTGATAATTTATCCCGAGCTTTTGTTCCCACCGGCAGAAACTCACTCAGGACAACCGGAATCTTCTGCGGCAAAGCTTTATTGCTTACTTCTCAGGAAGACGACCGACCCCAGAAAATGGAGTCGCTTATATAGCCCTCAGCCATGGCGTTTCAGCACCTGATATGGCGTGTCAGCTCCTGATTTGTTGCTCGCCCATCACCCCACTATTACGCCCCGAGAATGGGCAGTGACTAGGAGTGAGTTCACTCTTGCACTTGCATACAAGGTTTGTTTACTAGTTAGGCACAGCGGAGGCCAGCGCCATCTTATAATGGCGATTGCTCGCTGCAAGCATGGCTCTCCACAGCGATTGCTCGCAGCACGGCTCTCCACAATAATTGATGTGAGTGACAGGTGTCAGGTGACTGTGGGACGTGTCACCCCTAGACAGGTGGTTCTGGACTGAGCAAATTGAGCAAACATTGGAGAGCAAGCCAGTAAACAGCATTCCTCAGTGGTCCTTCAGTTTCTGGCGATGGGGTTCTGGCTGAGTTCCTGCCCTGATTTCCCCTCATTGATAGACTATGACACAGGCGTGCAGCCTTCCTCTCCCAGTTGCACTTGGCCAGTGTTTGCTCATAGCACCAGAAACTAACCTAGTGCGGTGCTTAATAGTACTCTATTTAATTTTCACAAATATATGGATTTCCCAGGTTTTCTTCCTATTTCTTTCCTATTTCTTCTTCTTTCCTTTCCTTTTTCTTTTACGTTTTCATATTTTTCCATTTTTTAAAAAAATGAAAAACACTCTCTTTATTTTGTTTTGTTTTGTTTTATTTTATTTTATTTTATTTTATTTTTGAGAGTATAATATAATGACATCATTTTTGTCCCCGTTTCTCTAACTCTCACTTGCACCCCTCCCACCACTCTTCTAATTCATGGGAAATCCCATGCTTTGGCCCAGGCTATTTTGAGACTGCAGGCTCAGAGAGCTCTCTTAGACCTCTGAGCTCTAGGACCACCAGTCAGTCACACCACCCGTCATCCTGCCATCCCTGACTTGGTGTGGGGTTGGCTTGTTTTATTTTTTTAAGTGATAACTAATTTTATTTTATTATGGTTAGAGAAAATACCATTTATACCATACATGTTTTTATTTCTTTCTGGGTTTGGAAAGATTCATTATGTTAAGGAGTCAGGAAGTTTCTATAGCTAAAGTGTCATGTCATGGGCCAGGGAAGAGGAATGGAGTGAACTAAGAATCAAAGATGGAAGATAAAAAAAAAAAACCTAAGAATTCCTACTAGATATTTTTTATTCTTGGTACTGAGGGAAGGCGCTAGAAAGGTTGCAGAGGAGGAGTTTGTTAAAGCATCATCATCATCATCATCATCAGGTACTGGGGAATGGACCCAGGGCACTGTTTCTGCTAGCAAGTGTTTTACTAGTGAACTTTATCCCTTGCTCTATTTATTTGTAATTATTAAGTTATTGATATTATTTAGTGGATTAGTTGATTGGTTTGGTTTTTTGTTTGTTTTTTGTTTTGTTTAGTTTTTGAGATAAAGGCACACGCTTAAGTCTAGGCTGCCGAAACCCAATGTGTGATCTAGACTGTCCTTGAATAAATAGCGATCCTCCTGCCTCAGCATACTGAGTGCTAGAATTTATAGGTGTGAAGCCCCACCCCCCCCAGCTTTATGCCATATTATTTAAACAATATTCCTGGAGTGCATTTGAGAAAGCTGATTGTAGAGGTAAAGAAAGGCATAAAATACACTGTAATATCTGAAATTCTTGGCAGTTGAGGAAACCAAGAGTGAGTGGATGTCTGGAGTTAGAGAGAATTGCACAGCCATTTGCTGTGGCTGCCATAAAATATATACCAAAGGTGGCTACAGCAAGAGAAAGTTGTTTCCCAGCAGTGTTAGAGGCTGGAAAGCCTATTGACAAGGTGTGGTGACAAAGTGTGGTGAATTGGCGTTCACCCCGGGGGCTTCTTCTGGTTTAGATTGCTGCCATTTAGTTGTAAGCTCAATGTCCTCTGCTCTGAACTCACTCAGGTAGACAGGACAGACTTGCTGCTGTCTCTGTCTCTTCTTGTCATTTGCTTTTACTGAGGATATTTTTTGTATTGAAGTTTCTCTTGCCTGGTATTTCTATTTAAATTTGTTGCATTAGCGCTGCCAAAGGGATCATGGCAACTGGTTCTTACTGCTTGCATACAACAATGGTGTGAATGTGGCTTCTCTACTTAAAGCTCCTAGACTTAATTTTAAGATATGGTTAATAACATATACTGTTGTATGCTCTAACTCATTTTCTAGTTGCTCTATAAAAGGGGTGGATTAATAAATGATACACAGGCAAGCTTTTAGTTAGAATAAGGAAAAAGGAAGAGGACCCCAAGAAGAGAAAAGAATGAATGAAACATTAAAACCAGGGATTTAAAAAAAAAACCATCAGTAGAAACTATTATGAGCAATAATATACCAACAAATTGGAAAACCTAGATGAAATGAAAAATTTTCTATATATTTATTTATTTCTAAAACTGAATCACATAAATAGCATAAAACACTGTGTTAAGGATGAAGTATCCAGTCTCTTTTGTAAAGCTGTTTTCATGTGAATTTTGCCAGTTAGCTTCCTGTTTTTCTTTAGCTTATTGTTAGGTGCATCTGTTTGTAATTGTTTTATCTTCTTGCTCTTTTGAACTTTTTATTAATATTTAAGATTCTTCATTGTCTCCTGTGACCAGTTGTGGTTTGAAATCTATTTTGTTTAATGTTTGCACAGCCATGCTTGCTCTTTGTGGTTGTTTTGTTTGCAAGAAATATTCCTTCTTATAATTTTATTTGTAACCAGTCTCCATCTTAGTATCAAAAGACATAGCTTTCTTCTTTGTCTCATTTGCATCTGTACAGCACATATAGAAATCATATTTTTAATTCACTCTAACTTGTGTCTTTTGAATGGTGACTACATTCTCTTCTACACTAAAGTAACCGCTGATAGAGAGGGGCTTTGGTCATTGTGCTGATTGTTTTCTGGATGCCTTACAGCTTTTTATTTGTTCCGTGTTTCTTGGTTTACTTTCTTCCATTGTGTCTGTCTGATTACTGTAATGAAGCACTTAAATTCCTTCCTAGTTTATTTTTCTTGTTTCAGACAAGGTCTCAGTATGCAGCCCAGGCTGGCCTCAGACTTGGGATGTGGTCCCCACCTTCAGAGTCCTGGGATTATAGGCAGACACCCCTTTTTTTTCATTTCCCATCTCTTTTTCTGTTACTTAAATTCTTTAGCCATTTTCTTTGTATGTATCATATTTACTACACAAAAATTATAACATTCTAATGTTAATATATAGCCTCTTTACTTCAGTAATGTTAGTGTGTGTGTGTGTGTGTTTATTGTGCCTTTTCTTTTTTAAAATTCTCATTTGTTTATTTTGCTTGTGTGTTTATTTTCTAAAGAGAGAAGGAAAGGGTTTGGAGTTAGGTGGCTGGGGACATAGAGTGTACCTGAGTGGCATCGGGAGAGGAAAACTATCATCAGACCATATTGTATGAAAACAAATCTATTTTCAGTAAATATTTATATATAAATATATATGTACACACATGCACACTAACATGCATGCTCACACACCTGTCTTTGTCTTTTAACCGCTTGATTATAATGAGTATTGTTTTATATTTGAGTTTGCCCTACTTAGAAATTCTTACAGTTCTTGCATATGATATCGTTATTAATGCCTTTAATCAAATATGGAGACAATTTGTCATTACTTATTTAAATGACTTTAGCTTTTATAATGAAGTCTCTCACTGAACCTGGAGCTCACTGACGGGGCTAGCCTGCCAGTCAGCGAGCCCAGGGATTTTCTTGTATCTGCCTTCCTAGGGCTGATCACAGGCATGCACTTCTGTATTCGCCACTGAAAGTGGATGTGGGGGATTTGAACTCAAATCCTCATGCTTGCACAGCAGCACTTTACCAGCAAAGCCATCCTCTAACCTCCCTTTTAGACCTGTGACAGCATGTATGTTGGTCAACATGGTGGGGTTACTCTGGCTTCAGAGGCTCGGTTCACTTTCTTGTGGTCATTTTCCTTTCTGCTCCGCACACACATAATTTCCATTATTGCATCTTCAACTTCACTGGCTCTCCCCTGTTCCTGCTAGAATCTGCACTTGAACACTTCAGGGAAACATCCATTTTGGCTAATGGATGGCTCTGCTCAGGAATTCTTTTCTGCTTCTTACTAGTATTCATGTTTCTCTGGTACTTCTGTTTTTACATCATTTTCTTCAGGGTTTTTTTTTTCTTTCCTCTTTTAGAATTTGCTCTAAAGTTTTTTGTAGATGTTTGCCAAGTAAAGCTTCTGTTGGCTTAGTTTTCCTTTTGTTTTGTATGCCTTAGGATATTGTTCTTGAAAACTCCGTGTTGGAATCTGAGAGTGTGGTAACTCTGGAGACTGGGTCTGACCTTTGTGGCCTCTTGTGTTTTATTTTGATTTTACTGTTATAAGGTGGTCTCTTGGCAGAGGATCAGCCTGAGATGTAAACTTAAGTCTTCTCTGGTATATTTTGATCTTCTGCTACCTTCTGGTCACTTAAATGTCTCTTGTACAGATTGCTGCTTTTCTTTAGCTTGCCAAACATAGCTCCCAAAAGTGAGATCACAGAAAAAGCAAAGGTTTAGAAGAAAAAGGTATCAGCTCCTCAGATCTCCTGGAGCCAATGGGGACCTGTGATGTCAGTGGCCCTCCTTCATCCTCTGCCCCTCATGAGGACCAGCACTGGGTTCCCCTGGCACTGGGGAAGCAGTTATTGGTCAACCTTTTTTGCTTAGTCTGAGTTATCAAAATGTGCACCAGCTTTTCCAGGGACTCTTTCTGTCACAGGGTTAGGGTGGATAGGATGAGTGGGGACTACTGGGTAGGAGCTGAACTGGCTTTGTAATCCTCTGATAGGCTCCAAAGTCCCAAAATAGTTACACTCAAGAGATTCGGCCAGTGATGTTTCTGTCTAGATGGTAAAACTGGTTTGAGAGCATCCTATTCTCTCATTCTTTGCTTCAGTGTATCTCATATTCATCTTTATCGTAATCCTGTAAGACAAGTTACTATAATCATTCACTTTTCATAATATAGTTCATTATTTTTCTCTTGTCTTGAGAGAGAGAGAGAGAGAGAGAGATCATGCAATGTTGATTTTTTTTTCTGGGTCTAAGGTAACTTGCTTGCAATGATTGTCTCCACCTCCATCCATGACCATGCATGTCTTTCTCCTCTTGCTTACGTCACTCAGGATCATATTTTCAAGCTCCAACCATATGCCTGCAAAATTCATGATGTCTTTTTTTTTAATAGCTGAGTAGCTTTCCACTGTGTAGCTGAACTACATTTTCTGTATCCATTCTCCTGTTAAGGACATCTAAGTTGTTTCCAGTTTCTGGATACTATGAATAAAGCTGCTATGAACATAGTTGAGCAAGTGTCCCTATGGTATAGTGGGGTATCTTTGGGGTATAGTCCCAAGAATGGTATAGCTGGGTCTTGAAGGAGAGTTATTCCCAGTTTTCTGAGAAATCATCAAATTGATTTCCAGAGTGGTTGTACAAGTTTGCACTCTCACAAGCAATAGAGGAGTGTTCCATTACTCTACACCTTTGCCAACATGTGTTATCACTAGAGTTTTTATTATTTTTCTTACATCTATTTATTTTGTTTATGTCTGGGGATATATGTAGAGGTCAGAGGACAGGTAGTAAGGTGTGTTTCTCTCTTTCTGCCTTGTGCATCATCAGGGATCAAACTCATGTTGTCAGATTTGGCACCAAGCACCTTTGTCTACTGAACCATATTGCCTACCCAACATTCACTTGATGGATAAGAAAACTTAGCAGTTTGCCCAAAATTTTGCAAATAATATGTATCAGAGCCAGCATATATTCTATATCATTAAAATCTATAGGACATCCCTTAGATAGGAATGACAAAATAGTTAATATGAAAATCAGAGGAGCAATTCTCGTAATCCACTTCAGATTCAAGAGAGTGGTCCTTCAGGATCTAGAGAAGTGGAGGATGAGGTGGACCACGACTAAATAACAGGGCTGTGGGGGCAGGGGCTTAGTTGGTTGGTTGCTTGTTGGAGAGTACTGAGTTCATAGTCGTCACCCGGCTTTGATGATCTTGATCCACCTCTCAACACCATATAAACCTAACTCGTTTACTAAGAAATGGAGACAGTGGGATCGGGAGTAATTGTAATTGTCTTGGTCAGTATTCTATTGCTGAAGAGATATCATGACCGAGGCAGCTTTTATAAAAGAAAGCATTTAATTGGGGGCTTGCTTACATTTTTCAGAGGTGTAGTCCATTATCATCATGGTGGGAAGCACGGTGGCACACAGGCAGACATGATGCTGGAGAGGTAGCTGACAATTCTATATCCACATCTGCACGGAGTAGGGGAAGAGAGACAGAGACAAGGGACAGAGAGAGAGACAGAGAGAGACTGAGACTGGGACTGACTTGAGATTTTGAAACCTCAAAGCCCAGAGGCATTCTTCCTCTAACCTTGCCATGTCTCCTAATCCTTCACAAATGTTGCCTGCCACTCACCGATGTCCAAGCTTTCAAATGCATGAGCCTCAAGGGGCCATTTTCATTCAAACCACCTCAGTCATCCTCAGCGAGATGGAAATTCCAAGGCCAAATAATAAGCAAAAGGCAGATACTGAGTCTGAATGGAGAGTTCACCAGGCCCGTGCCTAAGGAGGATTTGTTTGAAAGAGTCAGGAAAATTTTAGTGAAGCATCAAGATAGAAATTTAGGGATCTGTGAGTTCTTTTTAGTTGTCTAGCTCATGGAGAAAAATCTGTTTCGAAGACTGACCTTTTGGTCTGCTTGTTTTAAAATTAAACATGTGAAGAATGGCCTTGTTTCCAGTATCTCTAGGGTTTATACTTCCGAATGCACTTTTGGAAATGTGAACATTGGTGATGGTGTTCTCTGTGGACGTATTTCAGAAGTTCCATAGCCACATGGCTAGGTTGTCATATTAGGTGCAATAATATTGCCATATTTATATATGCCATATTTGTATAAATAATATGCCGTGGTTGCCATATTAGGTGAAATAGGAAGACTTGGTTCTTTTCTTTTTATTAATGATCCTTTTAAAAATAGTACCTGCGTGCACATGGAAATATTAGAAAGTGTTCACAGAAAGTAAAAGTACCTTCCTTAGCGTTCTTCATTACCCTTTTCTTCTTTAAAGATATCTACTGTTAAAACCTCATTTGGGGCTTGAAGAGATGGACCAGTGGGTTAAAAGCACTCTGTGCTCCTGTAGAAGACTGAGGTTTTATTCCCAAGACCCACATAGAATTTTATGCCACCGGTAATTCTGGTCCAGGGGATTCAGCATCTTTTTTTGGCCTTGGTGGGCACTAGGCACACATGGTATACAAGCTTATGGGTGAGCAAAGTGCCAATACACAGAAAAAATAAATTTTCAAAATGTTTAAAAATAATATTTTTCATACTTCTAGTAAAGTATTTCCAACCTAGTAGTTACAAAAACAGTATATTCTGGTGTTGCCTTGTATATTTTAAAAATAAAAGCTGTGTTTTGTAGAGCCTTGTAAGACACTACATTTATATGTTCCTGTATCCTCTTCAAGATGCCCAGGGTTCTTCCCTGTTTGAAATTGGAGTTTATCAGTTATCCATAACCTTCTTTGTTATTTCCCAATTTTTTGCTATTCTAATAATTCTGTAGTGTATACACAGCTGTGAAATTTCTAGATCAGTGGATAAGAACACAGCTTCTTAAAGAGATCCTAACACTCTTCTGAGATGAGTGCCATTTCCTAGCAAAGAACATTATAGAAGTTAGGGTTAAAGCGGAACAGAGAACACAGCCCAGGAAAAAAACAGAACCAGTGATGATATATGGTCTGCGTGATAGGAATGATAAATATTTGTAGCAATAATTTAAAAAATGGCCTATACACATTAATTAGCATAGCTCTTCCTGGGACTATTTAAGAATAATACTTTAAATGTCACCATGTTTTATTGCAACAATAAAAGTGTAACTTTTTATAACTGCTGTTGTCTTTAGTTTCATTGTAAAGATAGTACTCATTATTGTGCGTGATCTGAAAATGCAAGAGCATATAAATCAATAAACATATTCCACCTATAAATACCAAACAGAGATAACAGTACATCAATCTCTTATTTATATTTTGGCTTCTACACGGTGGAAATTACATTGTATTTGTACTTACATGTAAACGTTTCTTTGTTAATCACCTTGACTGTGTTACTTACTTATTTTGTCCTTACACTGTCTTTTTTTTTCCCCTTCAGGTAATAGAAACCTAACACTGTTTTGGGACGAATTTAAATATCAGCATAGCAAAGACACAGACAGCTCTTTGGAGTCTCTCCAATGGCGAAGAAGACAAGCCATGGCTATCCCATTCATCCTACAATGCGGTGAGTGCTGAGTGCCAATCTAACAAATGTTCATGATTTCCTAAAGGGTCAAGTCATGGGGCTAAGGAGACAACACAGGGTAAAAACTGCTGTTTGCCTCTGAGGAGTTACTGTCTAGGCAAGAATTTTACATAAGTACAATAGAGGGGAAGTTGGGTATGTGAAGGTTTGAGGCAAAAAGTTTTTGAGCATGGGGTGAAGATGGAGTGAGTGTGAAACTGTAGGCGAGATGTCATGACACAGGCAGCATATGAGATAGTTGCTATGATTGGGTTTTGAGACGAGGGATAAGGCACAGGGAAAGATAGCTAATATCAGATATGCACCTTAGAAATATTTGTGATCAAAGCACCAGAAACAGCCATTTTCCTGCTTTTAGTATATAACACTTTCCTACTTTTAATATGTAATATTGTGTCTGAGGCTAATAGGACTTCTGTAATCTTAATAACAAAATAAGTGGGGGGATGAGTCAATGAAGAAAGATACAAGTATTTCCTTGGGGAAATGCCTTTATGTGTCTTGAATTCCAAGGCAACATTTTTTGATTAACAATGGGAGGTTGTGTTGTGCTATATCTCCAACCCAAATATGCCCCGGCAATGAAAACACAACTCAATTAATATGAATACATGCTGTGAGCCTAGACTGGGCAGATCTATAGCTACACTACCATCTTCCACATCTCTGAGATCCCTTAGAACTTGTAGTTTTTCCAGGCCATGTGCTTCTGCTCCACTTTTCTTCTTCTTCCTCCTCCTCTGCATCCTCTCCCTCTTCCATTTTCTCCTTCTTCTCTCTTCCCACCTTCCACTCCATCTTCCCTTTTATCTGCCTAATCATCAATTCTCATTTATTTTACAAATTAAGGTGGGAAGCAGGTTTACAGGAAATCACTCGAATGCTGACTCACTCCTTGTTTACAATCCCTCACAGGAGACCGGAATTAGCATCAAATATAATTAGGGCTTATTAAGGTTTCATTCCTGTGAAGAGACACCATGACCAAGGCAATACTTATAATGGACGCTATTTAATTGGTCCTGACTTACAATTTCAGAGTTTTAGTTCATTATCATTGTGTCAGGAAGACATGGTGCTGGAATTGCTGAGAGTTCTACATCTTGATCTGACGACAACCAGGAAGATAATCCCTTCCACAGGCAGCCAGGAGGAGGGTTATCCATCCACACTGGACAGAGCTTGAGCATAAGACCCCACAGTAACTCACTTCTTCCAATGAGGCCACATAACAGGACCATATCTTCTAATAGTGCCACTTGCCATTGGCCAGGCATATTCAAACTACCACAGAGGCATTGGGAAATTCTCAGTAGTAGGACAGCAACATGAAATCACCAAGCACTCGATACACCTTCAACCTGCTCTCCAAAGGGCTTGGAGTTAAGGACAATATACTTTCTATCACCCGGAAGTCCAGTAGATAAGACAGACAAGTACCAGAAGAGCGCCTCCCCCACACATTCCAGGGGGAATTATTGAGTCAGATGTAACTTCCAGTAAGGCAACTCCGTGAAGGATGATTTGATGCAGGGGCAAATCATCCTTCTATTGAGAATTTCCCAATACCTCTGTGGTGGTTTGAGTATGCTTAGCCAATAGCAAGTGGCACTATTAGGAGGTGTGGTCTTGTTACAGTGGTATGGCCTTGTTGGAGGAATTGAGTCACTATGGTGGTGAGCTTTGAGGTCCTGTGCTCAAGCTCTGCCCAGTGTGGAAGGATAACCATCCTCCTGGTTGCCTGTGGAAGAGAGTCTCTTTCTAGTTGTCCTCAGATCAAGATGTAGAGCTCTCGGCTCTTCCAGCACCATATCTTCCTGCACCGTGCCATACTTCCTGTCATGATGATAATGGACTAAAACTCTGAATTAATGAGGGATGGTCAGACCTGTGCTGGTAGAGCCTTTTGTAATAGAAGACCCAGGGAAGAGATGTAAATGCATGAACTGATGTGTTCCAGTGAGAGTTAGTAAATGGAATATGGCATGTTCCATATGGAATATGGAATGAGGCCATGGACGACAGTATGTGAGAGTCTGCCAAGTGACAATGATAATGCCCAATAGTTACTACATATATTTGATGCCTGCTAAGGAAACGCTGATTCCAGTGGCTAAAAGCCATATGGGATCCCGGTAGTCATTGGATATCTCTGAGGATTAATCACCTATTTAGAAAATAAGGGTGGTGCTTATAACCCATAAGCACTTATGTCATAAGGTGAACATGTGATCTAAGATATGAACTTTGCTAAGCGATTGAGAAAGTGTTTAGTGGTGTTGATTTTTATCGTCATTAATACTACAAAGCCATCTATCCTCAGCTCTTCTTTCTATAAATACTAGTAGAAACATTTTTTTTAACAGATGATTGTTCTGACACAGAAATTAAGTCATTCTCTCAAGATCCACAGGCTGTAGGAGGTAGTTCAAGGGCTTATTGGCTGTGCAAACTGCTTTTGCCTCAGGAGTGCAGGAAATGTTTACCTTTGTGTCAAGAGGGAATCCAGGATTAAATTTAGGTTTAGCCTAAAGGCAGCTGTGTGCCTTGGGCATAAAGGCAAGGAGGAATTGTAAGGGGAAGCACACAAGGAGTAAGATCAAGGGAAAGAACAGGCAGAGGAGGGTAGTGTGTGAATGACTTACAGATCTTGACTTTCACTTTTTCTGTCAGTTCTGTGGATCCAAATGGAAAGTGGAGTGGATGGGAGTGGGCTGGAAACCATGGGAGTCAAAAGGGAGAGGGTGGTCTAGCGAGGTTCCTTGCTCACAAGTAATAGCAACCAACCTGGAGGAGTCACGATGATGATTGCACATTTCTTGGAGAGCTTTGCATATAGCTCCTGGAAGGCTGGAATAGACGGTCGACGTGCAAGGGTGTGTGCTGAAAGGGCCACTGCTTCGGGTGTGGCTGAACTGACTGTTTGTTTGTTTGTTTGTTGTTTAAATAGATTCATTTCTTTTGTGTTTTTGTCTTAATGGTCAGATCTTTGTCTCAAATGGAGAGTTCTGCCTTCCTCTTTCAATTACCAGGAAAAAGGATTTCCTGACCTATGGATTTGTGCCAGTAATCCCAACAACCTGGAAAACAGGTAAGTTGATTAATTCTCCAAAACTTCTCTTGTCAATGTAAAATTCCTAAGGTATCCCTTATAAACCTTGAAAGTATCAGTTGTAGAGAGATTTTTACCTTAGAGGCCCATTTCTCTTTAAAGCCTTTGTAAACTCCTTGGCTATCTATGAGAATATTGTTGGTTAGGATATTTTTCTATTGATTTACAGATCTGGCTGGACGGTGGTGGTGCACACCTTTAATCCCAGCACTTGGGAGGCAGAGGCAGGTGGATTTCTGAGTTCGAGGCCAGCCTGGTCTACAGAGTGAGTTCCAGGACAGCCAGGGCTACACGGAGAAGCCCTGTCTCAAAACAAAGAAACAAACAAACAAAAAACAGATCTGCTATCACAAAGCACAGGTCCTCCTGTGTGTGGGCCTTCCACCTAGCAGGAAGCCTTGGCCTCCTGAGCTGTATTTCCCATCCATGCACACAGCCAACAACTTACAGGAGTGTTCCTAAGAGGGTGTATCCGGCAGCTCTAAGCTGTTAGAATATGTGCTTTTTAAAAAAAAAAAAAAAATTTAAGTCATATATTGATTCCATTATTTTATATGCTAGAGGAAAAAGTTCAGACTAAACAGGAAAAAGGGCCGATTAAATATTGATGGCTGTTGGGGTTCTGACGAGCCCTTTTAGACTACTATCCTTTCTCTAGGGAAGAGAGTTAGTATTCCTTTTTAATAGAGGCATCTTCGCCCCACCCCAGCACTGCTTTCTCTGTACAATCTCCTCTATGTCCTTAGAGCTAAAGAGTAAAGGGATCACTTTTACTAATGTGGACCCGAGAGTAATCCCTCTTCTTCAAGTATGTTTATCCAGCTCTGAAGACTAACCACGGAGGCCCCGGGGAAGCTGCCTTTCACAGCTTTCTTTACTTCCATTGTCCCGTGACCCTGAACTAGCATGCTCTCGCCCTCATCCCTTAGCAACTAGGGATGCCTCACAAAGCATTGCAGAATCATCCTCAAGACCACATTAACTTTGTCCCTTTTACGCATCCAGATAATTCCACTTGCAAGGAGAGGCAAGACAAATTTAGTTGTGTTGACAGAAAATTGATGGACTCTGAAACTATAAATACCAGAAAGTGCTTCTATTTCTTGTTCCCTGAAGTCCCTGAACCTTTCAACACAATGGCATAATACTGACCATCTGTATGTCATCCCCACTGAACAGATTATAATAAAATATGCAGAAAACAGCAGCAGGAGGCTTAGCAAGATGTAAGAGCATCTAATTGGGAGCAGGCGCTTCCTGCATAGGGAACTCACAGTCTGTTGTGTGGATACGATGACTCCTGGGGGAAGACTGGGCATCAGTCCTGTGACCTCACTCAGTCCTCTGATTCAGCATCCCAGTCTGGACCTACCTTCATGAAAAGTGGGGATTGATGTATGCCAGGAGACCTATGCACTGTTGAGTTTAGATAGAATCATATAAAATAAACTCATATAAACAAACCTGATGTGGTTGTGTATTAGGGCATGTTCTGTAAGAACAAGAACTGTCAAGAGTCTTGAGAGTAGACAAGGTATTGCCCATAGTCCCAGAGCCCACAGTTGGTGGTCCAAAGTGGCTTCCTAGTAGCCACCAAAGTCAGTGCTAGTGGATGGCGTTTGAATGAACAATGGTCTACGAAACAGAACTTGAGACAGAAACACCCCTTTTGTAAACACAAAAGCTTACCCTTCCATCTTCATAAAAGTCCTGTGAACTCATTCCATCCCTAAGAGGAGAAAGCACAGATACTTAGAAGGTTTTAGTGACCTGCTGGCGATTCTCCCTTCAAGCTGAACTTGAAGCAGAGAGTCTGTCATAGAACATCCTATGACATCCTATGGAACTCAGTTCTACTTTACATGCATTTAATGATTAAAACCATCTTACCCATGGTAGTGTTCAGGGCCAGCAGCCTGGACAAACTAACATAGAGCCAGTTTTGCTGAGGCTACTGAAGTCTTGTTTGTTTGTTTTCTGGTTCAAGCACAGAGGGAAACTACATTTTTGTTACAATCTCTGAGAAATAGCTATCAGCACGCTCCCATTATATTCATGATATGCATTCATCTGTATTGAATGCAGGGATCACCAGCAGAGTAAAAATGATGCCTGTATTTGGCTGAAGTAAAAATCTCCTCTATTTCAGAAAGGATGCAAAATACATAGAGGTTGTACTGCATATTAAAATTGTTGTCCAAAGATCTTTGAAGGTAGACAGTTGCGTGTGCTTCATTTTAATAAAATACTTCCTTTCTCTGTTCTGAATAAAAACTTAACATGGCCAGGAGGTTCTTTTCTCAAATGAAGTAGTCCTGTGTAAGTGCTGCTCCATAAGTGTCTTCAGGTTCATGTGGTTGGTGGCTGTATAGACATCCTTGTGCAGTCATCCTTGGGCTTTGTTTATATAGCACCTTCCTTGGAAAATAACAATAATAGCCAATACCACATGAAGGCAGAATGAAGTAGGTTTTCACAGCAGTGCTTGAATTCAGTGGTAGTTCCTCACTCTTCTCTGCTGGTAGGGGTCAAGAGAAATCCATGCTCAACGCACTGAAAAACAGAGCAGGTGGTTTCCTTCTGCCTTCTATTTCCTTCTCTGTTTCCAGTGTGGAGAGGTCCTCCCCATTCCCAGTCTCCTCTCTCTCTGAGCCCAACACCCTTATGTTTTCTGATTCCCTCCACCTCCTCTTTTAGTGACCGGATACAACTTTCCCCTCCTTCCACGTGTCAATAATAGAAAACTTCTTAGGCTAGGGTTTTACTGCTGTGAACAGACACCATGACCAAGGCAAGTCTTATAAAAAAACAGCATTTAAGCCGGGCGTGGTGGCGCACGCCTTTAATCCCAGCACTCGGGAGGCAGAGGCAGGCGGGTTTCTGAGTTCGAGGCCAGCCTGGTCTACAAAGTGAGCTCCAGGACAGCCAGGGCTATACAGAGAAACCCTGTCTCGTAAAAACCAAAAAAAAAAAAAAAAAAAAAAAAAAAAAAACCAGCATTTAATTGGGGCTGGCTTAGAGGTTCAGAGGTTCAGTCCATTATCATCAAGGTGGAAGCATGGCAGTATCCAGGCAAGAATGGCACAGGAGGAGCTGAGAGTTCTATGTCTTCATCCAAAGACTGCTAGTGGAAGACTGACTTCCAGGCAACTAGGGTGAGGATCTTATGCCCACAGTGACACACCCATTCCAACCAGGTCACACCTATTCCAACAAGGCCACACCTCCAGATGGTGCCACTCCCTGGTCTAAGGATATACAAACCATCACAACGAGACATCTAAGGAACTGATATCTGCATTTCCTATTCCTACTGCACACTCAATCAGGCTTGGACTCAGAGCTATACTCAGAGAGTTCAGCCCTTTTCTGCATCAAGTCTTGATACCAACACAAACTAAACAATTTCACTTTTTTCCCCCAAAAAGCAATTTGTCTGATTCAGCTCCCTATTTCACAGCTGTAGCATAAAAATTAATTAATTAATTAATTAATTAATTAATTAAATAAAGCAAAATGGCTTCACGCTTTCCAAAATAAAGGCTTATTTACTTTTTGTAACTTTGAAGAGATTTGTTCATGGTTGTAAAGTACACAAGGCTGGGAGCCAGGATGAATGCAAAGTACTGTACGACTGAAGACGGCAGTTCATTTGGGAAAGATGGACCAGTCAGGGTCGCTTTGAGCTATCTAGTGAGCTATGTGCAAGCCTCCATAACCCCAAGACTGTCCCTGAACAGCGTATGACAGGGTACCCATTGCTCTCTCAGTGATTCCAAACTAGAGGTCCATGAATCTCAGAGGCAGAATTTTTTTTTTTTTTGTAATATTTTAGAGTGGTGCATAGATTTCTACACCAAATTTGGGGATGTAATGGGAAATATTTTTCAGTATCAAGATGATCCAAAACAAATTGTTTCTAAAGACTTGATTTATGATAATGTAGGATAAGTGGACCAGTAACAAGATAATTTGCATTCCCACATCCTGGTAAATACATGTGCCCCTACATTTTCTATGTAGCTACTTCCCATACCAACTGAACATTTAAGATTATAATCCTGCTTTAGATTCAAATTGTGGGTGTATAACAGAAACTATAACACTTTAGAGAAGTAAATAGTTTTTGCTAGTCAGCAAAACACCTTCCCGCTGCCTCCTGACGCTAATCTGTTACTTCTTGATTGTGAAGCTGTAACCAGATAGAACGCCTGCCTTCTATCCCACTGGGCACCATGAACAGAAGACCACCATCAAAAGATGAGAGAGAGAGGCAACTTCAAGAGTCAGTCCAGAGATATCAGGACAAGCTGGTGGAAGCGCAGCCGCAGGTGAGAGTCGCTCATCTTTCCAAATTAAGCAATTGCTCTTGAGTTGTTGAGTTCTTACATGGGAATCGACCAATATAGTTTTCTCATGTAAATTATACAGCTTCTTTTTTATTTCCATTTTGTCCTTTTCTTTTAATTCTGCATCAGAGAATTTGCTAAAGGAAGGGAAGGAGGTCTATTAAAATATCTGCATAGGTACTATCTAAGACCATCTACCTGCACACAGAGCATGTGTGTAGGAGGACAAGGCATTTCTTTCTACTCTGCAATTGTGTGCTTGGTTTTGGGTCAGGTATTCAAGACAGGGAACTACATTTGCATGACTACAAAGGTTAGGCTACATCCCTCTCCTATCTGATGTACTACCAGGCTCCTTCCCTGGAAATGGACATTCTGGGTAAAGACTGTTTTGTAGACAGCTCTGGCCTATTCATATGGAATGTCAAATGTACATTTTAATTGTTATGAGAACTCAATAAGAATAAACATTATTATGAATGAATGGGGAGTTATAGCAATTTTAGTGAAAGAAATGTTACAAACAGGAAAATTCTGTGATCTTTGCTTTTATTAGCATGTATCAACTGTCCAGGTTAAGGGAATGCCTCAGGACATTTCTATAATACCCATGATACACTTCGATTATTTTCAATCCTCTCTTACTCTGTCTTTTATGTTTCACTCCTCTCCTTTCCTTTCCTTTCCTTTCCTTTCCTTTCCTTTCCTTTCCTTTCCTTTCCTTTCCTTTCCCGTTCCACATCTTTAGTGTATTTTTATCTTCATTTTCACCGTGATTTGTTTGCTTGAGAGCACCCATGTGCGTTCACGCATGTGCAGAGGTCATAGGACCATCTTGTGTGTCAGTCGGTCTTCACCTTCCATATTGTGTGACGCAGTGTCTCTCTGTTATTCAAAGATGCATTTGCTTGTGAACCTCTGGAGGTCTCCAGTTCTTGGTTCTTATCTCAGAGAGGAGTGTCGGGGGATCATAGATGTGCACCACTGCACATAGTCTATGTGGGCTCTGAGGATTCAACTCAGGTCTTTGTGCTCATGTCGAATGTGCTTTACCTACGTCCCCAGCCCTTATTCTCTGATCCAAGAGTTATATCCCTGCTTGTGGACTCAGCTCTCAAATTCAGCATTTTAAAATTTATATTGTTCATTTACTCAAGTGTCATTTGAGCAGGTCAGCAGTAAATAGGCAGAACTATTGACTTGTCTGCCAATTCCAGAAATCAAAAAAATGGAAAGCCTCATTAGAATAGAAAAATCTGGTGATGGGGTAAGAGTCAATCCAATATTACATTAGTTTTGGTTTTTATAATGTAAACATGTCTTCTTACCTTCCCACTTTGCTAGGGATCTGCTGTGCAAGTCAGATATCACCTGAGGTGGTCAAAGGACTAGGTCTCCCCTTTTAGCCTAGTGCCTTGTTCAGTCTTGGAATGACACTAATGATTACTTGGGAAATGCATCCCCTAAGCATTCCCTACTGCTAAAACACATCTCGCCTCTCTAGTTCATAAAGCCCCTAGTCTGGAGTGTGCTAAAAGAAACCAGAGATAAAGGCAGAAGAGCCTGTTATTATCTTTTTTTGTGTGTGTGTGGTTTTTCGAGACAGGGTTTCTCTGTGTAGCTCTGGCTGTCCTGGAACTCACTTTGTAGACCAGGCTGGCCTCGAACTCAGAAACCCGCCTGCCTCTGCCTCCCGAGTGCTGGGATTAAAGGCGTGCGCCACGACTCCCAGCTGCCTGTGATTATCTTAACTAACAGCCAAATAGATAAATACAGAAGTTTCTATCTGGAAATATCTCCATTTTAAAAGTCGTTTCTTAATTGGAAATCACTCCTTGAAGCTTTGGGAAGACATTCAACACATTGGGATTGACCATCTCTGAATATATTGTTTTCCTTCCTTACAGGTCACTGTTAACCATTGGATATTGATAGTGTCATTCACAAAGCCTTGATTAGCTTATTGTTTGTTTAAAGTTGGACTATGTTAGCCATTATTGAGTGGAGATTTTAATGGCAGCTGATGAAGTCAACAGATGGGAGCCATCCACTCTGCCTACTCTCTCTCTCTCTCTCTCTCTCTCTCTCTCTCAGTAGATTTTTTTTCCCTCACACAAATTTAAGTCTAGATTATAGATTCAGCTCATTCCAATTCTAACAGCAATTTAGAACCACTTCTGTAGAAATCTTGTTCAAAGGATATAAGAATCCTCACTGTCTTACTTTACTGAAAGGAAAGTTTCCACAAAAATCTACATGGGCAAACATTCCTAGAATCTTAACATATTTTCAAGTATTTAATACTTATCAGTGACCCAATCCTGGGCAGCTGGTTAATTGAGTGGTCATTGACTTTTAAATGCTTGCTTTTGGGCACACCCCAGACTAGACCATGTATTAAGTTCAAAGCTACTGGAATAGTAGACTGCGAAGTTCCTGGAGGCAGGGAAACTCTTCAGCTTTGCCTACCATGACTCAATATTACCTATATCAGTGCCTGGTAGGTACAGGGCATGCAACAGACCATTATTGAAATAGTAAATATATCACATCCTCAGATAAAAAACAGTCTCCTTCTGACCAAACCTAATGATGATTTACAAATTTCCAGCCACAATAGAACATTAGTTCAGTAATTTCTGATCACAGCTGAAATGGTGTGGAAATCTTTTCTAAAGAAACTGGGAAGGGTGATTCAGTGTCCGTACATGTTACAGGGGAAGTAGCCTTGAACTTCTTTCTTGAAGTCTAGTTAGAGTAAATTGAAGGAATCAGAGAGAACATTTGAGACAAGAACAGCATAAATAAGAACTTGGCAAAGAGCACTGCTCTTGACCTTCATGGGGTACTTAGATATTTAAAAAAGCTAACCCAGTCTTTGTATGGTATAGTTATCTTTCCAAAATAGCCAATCTCTTTATAAAATATGGTAATTACTGAATAGGAGAATATGGAAAGAACCTCTCAATTATTTTTTTTATGAAAAGAATAATGTGGATGTTCAATAACTCTTGTTTGGAGATACCTACCCAGTGCCAGAAGCGAGCCTAAAAGCCACGCAGCAGATGGTATGAAGTTGTCATCTCGGTACCCTTAGACTGTCTTTCACATAAGGACTTTTGACAGATGTGGGAATGGGGAGGTCAGAGAAGCAGCACTGATTCCACTCAGTATCAAAATAAACTGCATTCCTGTCCTGGCTGTGTGCTGCTGACAGATCAGGACTGGCTAATTTACTACCATGATTCAGCACGTTTCTCGGCTGGCATTCTTTTGTCTATCCTCTCGAAGCCAGGCTGTCATAAAGTCTAAACCGTGTAATTACACGTGTCCCCGTCCTTGCACTTCTCTCTAGCCTCTCACTGGTAGTGATCACTAACCCACCATGCAGACCTGGGCAGTGAATGGAGCCATGTCTTACTCTACACATCTATGTTCCAGCATCAACGGCAGCTGGCGGTCTGATCTGGGAAGTGAAGAGGGTCACTGGGTATCTTAGTTAATTCTCTGTAGCTGTGATAAAATGCTATTACCAAAAGCAATTTAAGGAAGACAGGTGTATTTTGGCTCACAGTTCAAGGACAGAGCCCATCATAGCAGGGGAGTCAAGGCTCCGCACAGTGCATTGATCTCTGCTTTGTGTCCAGTTGTGGCTTTCTATGAAGATCTCTGCAGGCTGTAAGAGAGGCTTCTTTGCTGAGGGTTGGTAACTATACGTACCTGTGGGTTTGGGATAAGATTTAGAATATAGTAAGGGAGTACGTTGGTCTAGAGAACTATCAAGAGTAGATTCTCTCCTCGGGTTTATGACCTCACTAGCCATGCTAAGCTGACAAGGTTTCCAGTCCTGGGGCATGATTTCCTTCCAGTGGAGTGGGCCTTAAGTACCACTAGACAGACATTCGTTAGCACCAACATGGGCATGCTACTTATGGCAAGCATAGGGTTATCTTGCCATGGTGGTCATTGTCATGTTCACAGGGGTGGCATCAGGGTAGGACTACTCATTGCTTCCCTCCCTTGGCAACTGGTCAAGTACCTTCTTGTAGACAACCAGAGCACAGGAAGCAATCTTTTATGTTAGATCCAGCTCACTTTATGTAAACAATCTGTCACTGCAGGGTTCTCTCGTAGGTGATTCCTGAGCCTGTCAGGTTGACAGTCAACACTAGATTCAAACTTCCAAGATCATTCTGTATCTCAAGTTCTGGGGCTCTAGGTTTTATAGCACCCACAACCAGGACAGTAGAATGTTAACCCTTCTCTTCCTCTCAAAACCCAGCAGCTTTGGTTTTTTTTTTTTTTTTTTTTTTTACCCCTACCCTGTACACAGCCTACCAGCGTGTAGCATGCCAGTCTCTTACCCCTAGGAACACCCACATGAGAATACCCCAGAGTCAATCAGAAAACTGTTGTGGTAGAAGAGGCAGCCTAATGGCTGGCATGCCTTGTCCTCTAGTGTGGAAGATATAGCTCATCCTGGAGCTGCATCCCCACATGGTTATATATACTTCCTACGCCATTCTAGCTACGTATATTCATTATAACCAAGGGAGAGAGCCAAGTGATTAATGGAGTCACACATCTTTAAATGGTGGCATTTGGATTTTTCTGTTTCATTTTTGCACCAGTTTTGCTCACAGGGAAAGAACAGTACAGAAAAGGCCACCCAAACATTTGTAGAGCAGCAGAGTGGTGTGTGACAAATCATGTTTGGTAAAAGAAACCCCCCTAGTTTAGTAAGCTAAGAAGAAAGGCCACCTCAAGATCTGTCACCCATGGTGATACATTTTTCAAGAATAAAGAAATTGTGTAATTGATACTCAGTGTCAGCCAGCCAAAGCCCTGGTTATAAATTGTGTGACTGGAGCAATCCTTTGTAATCTTTCTTCTGAACATAGGGATGAGGAATTTGTACCCAACTCCAGTGTAGGCTTCCTTCTCCCAGTGTTACCTGCTTTCTACACTGAGTGCCATGCGCCACCTGCTGGCCGAGAGAAGCATTTCCATGTCCACGCGTCGCTTGAGTGCTTTGCTGCCGCGTGACAAATTAACTGGATAATTGCTTTTCTATTTTCTAATATACTGAGGCAGTACTTTTAATACCATTGACCTATGAAATCAAATTCTATGCAGTTTAGAAGTTTCTAAGCTTCCAGTTCCCCTCCCTTAGTTTTAACTCACAGCTTAAGTTACTAGATTCCATTGTATATCAAGGATGACTCTGGGCATAGAATTTTCTTTCACTGACATTTGATTCGGGCATTGTGGTATCACATTAAAATTCCCTTAATGCCCTCAGTCATTAAAAGATGAGTCATAGTTTTGTGCCTGAAACTGACCTACTACTGGTTATCTTTTACTTAAATATTATAATTTCTCTTTATTTTATGGGGGTGGTGGTGTTGCCTGCATGTATGTCTGCACATGTGCGTTCAGTGCTCATCGAAGTCAGAAGAAGACATCAGATTCTCTGGAGCTGGAATTACAGATGGTTGTGAGCTGCCATAGGGGTGCTCCGAATTTGCATGTTTGTGCAGTGTGTATTATGTTGCTTATGTATCCTCTAGGCTTTGTGGCTAGTAGTAATTTGTTAGCCCACAGTCAAGGCTGTCTGTAATCAGAGACTACTTTCTTCCTAACATGCCTTTATTGTGCTTAGCCTGATTCTTCTCTGCACTCTTCCACGGGCTCCTCTTACCTGTGCAGCCCTGAGAACCTTTTCTTTCTGCTGTGCTCCTCTATCGTGGCCTCTGCCCCTTCTCTGGTCCCTTCTGACCGCAAACTAATACCAAACCTGATGGGAAATTTTTATCCATCCAGGCCTGTAAAAACATCCCTTTTTCTTCTGGTTCTCTTGTCCTTGGCATGTGTTTTTTCCAGCACATTTTCCCCTTCTCCTTGCCATTATAGATACTTATATAGTCAATAGGCTACACACTTTTAGAAAGTAAAAAAAAATCATTTATTCATATCCACAATCCTAGCAACACCCAGAGCTGGATCTTTTGAGTTATAGGTATGTAGCAAACAATGTGAAGGACAGAATGAATCATTTGATATTGCATTTAGTAAGACTGGGTGTTCTTATACAGGTGAGACTTGGAACTTCTGCATCATATATTACCAGAGACCAATTTTTTCTTAACACTTAGTCAAAGTAGAATGAATTATACTGAAGTTGCAGTCCACATTTGGATTCCATTTGTCTTGTTTATAGTCTTTCCACCAAATGAACAGTCCTGGTGGAATTCCATGCCTCTTGAAAGGAAAAGGCAGCAATAGCTTTCTATAGTTTTACAGCACTGATATGGATACACACAAAAAAAATTGAACTGAAATAATCTTGCAGTTCCCGTGTTGGCCATTGTCGCTGTAAATGTTAAGCAAAGGCGGCTTGCGGGATTTTTAACTGTGGTTTTAAAGTTAAAATGACCTATCTGAAGAGAACTTTGTAATGGAGAATATGAACACATTTTTCCATCTAGAATTTAGTCTTTTTAATGTGCCATTATTGTGTAGGATGCTGGTTTCAAATCTATGTCACCACGGTGACAGACGCCTTAGAAAGTATTTTGATTTATCACAAGAACTTTCTAACCCCCTTCCACCAACATCCATGTTCTGAAAGTTATAGCACCTAACGACCTCTTGTCTTATAAGAGGCTATTATTGTCATTGTGGCCGAAATATTTTACTTTCTTACTCTGGCTACAGAGATCTCATTTCTCCATGGTATTGCATTACTCTTGCAAGATGGAAAATGTATAATGTGTTCCTGTATAATAATGACAGGTTAGAAGAACTGCTTGTGACGAACTCATCCAGAAGCCTGCCGAAGGCAGGGACGGTGGGCTGCCTTTGTCTCGATGCTCCTCTCACTACCATGTGTGGCTCAATGTTGTGCACAATAGAGTGACATCAGAGGGTGGTCCTCTCACCTCAACTTGATCTGTCTGGTCAAACCGTCATCTTTAGAAGATGACATTAAACCTTTGGTCAAAACAACAGTTTGTGCTTGCTAAACAAACTCAGATAAGATCATTACACCAGAGAGAAGGCATCAACCTGGTGTAATGGCATGTGATTCACAGAGCCCAGTATATACCCAACTTCTGGATTCATAAATTATTCAACTTTTTTTCCAGGAGGTTGGAACTAAGGAGCATTGCCTATTGTCATCTGCTACTGGGCTTCTCGGAAATGACCAAATACTGATATTGAAGGCCAAGATGATTGTAAATCCAGAGGGGACTATGTCTCCCTTTAGGAGGACAGAAATAGCCTTGACAGTTGCAAGCAGGCATGCCGTGTTACATTCCTCTGTCTTTACATGCTAGTCAGACATTCCTCACCACATCAGCAAGCATGAGAGGAGAGGACTGGATGTGTGGCCTGAAATAATTCAACAGGGGACAATACCCATTTAGGTTCTAATGTAAATGTACCTGTTTGATCTCTGACCTACACACCTCCTCAAGCACCTGAACTCTGTGTACCACCAGTTCTCAATTAGTACACTGGCTAACCAAGGCCCATCAGAGGCTCCCCAGCATCCTAGATGTGCTTTGGAGCCTGGTCCCTGACTCAGCTGAGAAAGGTGCAGGGATTCAGCTTTCTTCCAAGGCTCCTCCTTGCTCCTGTCTAAGGGACACCCTGGCCACTAAGCCTCCAGGTCTGGACACAGCATGCCTATGTTCTTCCCTGGGAGTGGGAGTCCTGTTTCTCATCTTGTTTGACTTTCATATTTCTTCTTATTCAAAACCTGAATTCACATTTTGAATTTAGTTCAAGGATGTGGAATTTATTGCAGTTGTGACTTTGAACTATCTGTAGACGATCTGTAGTACCACTGGCTTGTTAGTCCTTGTTGAGCTTCTTTGACTCCTGCTTTTTTTATCATCTATTATCTATCTCAATTCTATAGGCTCAGGTCAAATTCAGACTGGATCCCACCCTGATTCTGTTTCCACCCTAGACTTTATCAGCAGGTGCATTTAACACTTTAGCCCGTCTTCCCTGACCAGGCCCAGCCTCCTCCATTCTGTATGGAGAGGGGCTGCTGATAACCCAGGACCTGACACTGCAAGGATGGAGCCACCACACATATACAGAAGAAACTGAGGAATCTAGAGCTAAATAGTTGATTTCTGTTTGAGGATTCTGTCAGTTTTGGGCAACTTTGGAAGGCTAGGTGACCACTTGGGCTTTTTTAAGTGGCTTTTTAAATCATTAATGGGTTTCTACATAGAATATTCTTTGATGTTTACCTTCTCCCAACTCCTCCCAGATCCTCCCATCTCCCTACCTACCCAACTTCATGTTTTTTCTCTCTCTAAAAATAAATAAATAAATAAATAAAACTAAAAACAAAGAAGCAAACACTAAAACAAATGAAAACCACAAGACAAACAAACAAACAAAAAGTCCACCAAAGGAGACAGACTAAACCCAAACAGAACAACAGCAACAAAGCTTGTGGAATCTGTTTTGTATTGGCTAACTACTCCCGGGTTATGGTAATGGTACCTGCCCCTGAGTCCTCGGATGATGTACCTAGTGACACTCCACTGACGAATGACTCTTAATGACATACTGTTATATGTCTGGCTTATTCCTCATCAGGGAAGCTGCTCCTGGCAGGAGACGGTGATTAACACAGAGATTCCCCCCTCTGGTCGATGTGCAGAGAGGGAGACTTCGAAGCACTCAGCCCTAAGTTCGATGCCTTCATCAAACCCTTCCTCTCAGGGATCAGTGGTGTAGAAGAGGAAGCAGAAAGATTGTAAGCACCAGAAGTGGTGACTGACTCCATGGCAGTAGTGTCATCCAGACCCAACAGGGCTGATGCTCACATGCGCTCCAGGAGACTTTGACAGCACAAGACCTGCTTAGCAGCTTTTTAAGTAGGAAAAGAATGTAGCAAGTGGTGGCGGAAATTTGCTTTGTAGAACTTAGGAGACAAAGATGTTAGAAATAGAGAAATGGGGCAGGGTGGGGAGAGAGAGATTGATTAATTTTTACTATAGAAATGTCCCTTCACATTCAAACACACTCTCCAGAGACACTGGGTTTCGAGAGGTAAATTCTTTAAATGCTCATTAGTAATCAGTCACAAACTAAACTCAGAGATGCCTTATTAGATCTTAAGTGAAGTAAAGTTAGTCAGAACGTTGCTGTGGAACATGAAGGCATTTTTCTGTACTGTCCCACACATCATCAACACATACACAGAACAGGGAAGTGGGAGGAGAAGGAGAGCAGACAGACAGACAGACAGACAGACTATTCTGTTTTCTTCAGCATTGAGTCTGAGGTGACTAGGGGGTCATCTGTATGAGAAAACATCACGTCTGTGGAAATGTAGATTCCTGGATGGCTCCCCGAGTTCACAAAACAAAATTTTCTGCTAATTCCAGGCTGTGTCCAACACAAATGTTCACCCCTTTCTCTCTGTCTTGGGGGTTCCTCTGTGTTCTGCTCCCACAGATAACCCACCCGAGGCAGCTTTTGCTGATTCCATGTGGTTTTGCAAGACTCCGAACTTGTAAGAGCAATGCAGTCACCTTGCTGGCAGAGGTTAGGAGCGCCATTTAAAATTAAATACCTGTATTTTTAAGATTTCTATCATAATCATTCTTTTTCTAAATCTGAAAAAGATGATGGGAATAAAAAGATTCGTGATTAGGAAACAGTTATTCATTAGATAGCAGAGAGAGAGAGAACTGGAAGTAGATTAGCTGCGCTGACAGAGTTCACGTTTATAAAAGTGCAATCAAAGATGGGAAAATGTGTTCTTCAAATTAAAAATGAATATAGGTGATTTTAAAAGATACTGAAAAATAATAGGGCAACCTGCAAACTGATGCTGACAGCCTACGTCAGTTAATGGAAAATGCTACTTCTAATTTGAACCGAAGGGCAAACTTCACTTAGTACATTTAGCATGTGCAGAAGTTTTTAGTGCACCCGCTATTTGTCCACAGATGATGCTTTAGAAAGAAAGCTGATATACCATACTCTGTCTTAATTCCTTAGCATATTCCTCCTCTTTTGTTCTTTTGCTTTGGCTTTGTCCCTTTAATTCTGTTGCATTGGGTTTTACGATAGAAGTTCTGAGTAGGGCTCAGATACGTTGAGGAGAAGGGGTCAGTGGAATGTAAAGAAAGCAACTAAGTGTATATAAAACTTATGAAGGTGGGCTTGTAACTGCATGATCACACAGGGCTGTGGTAAATCTGTGGCTGAGCGATTCGTCCATGTCTCTGAACTGTTGTAAGATAGCCAGTGAAACTGAAAAATCCTATCACACAAGAGAGATCTGGCGTCTGGCTGATGGACAAGTCCAGGAGACGGAAGGTAGAAGGTGAGGACTAGGGAGAGGCCTTAGGTCAGAGGAGCTGTTTTCCCAAGACATGGTAATAGTACTTCAGGGCCTTCACATACACTAATAACCTTAATCTTGTCTCCTCTAAAGAGGAATCAGGGCTATCTGATGACAGTGAAGGGCAGGCACCATGTACGGGTGCCCAGAAGAACAGACTTGTGTGACAAGGAACAGGAGTTAATTAGGGACCAATGAGAGAACAACTGACCATGCAATGAGAATCACGCATGCCCTTGTGGTATAGAATCAGGAGTCTTGGAGGACTGAAATTTCTGAGTTTTTGAACTATTCTGCTCCTGTTTTCAGCTGAGAGAATAAAACCTCACTTGAATAGGAGAAATTAAGAAGTTCCGAATTAAGCGTGGTTCTAAGGAGAAGCGTGAGTGACCTGAGGACCATCAGGAGAGGCCCAGCCCAGGACACAGGCTTTTTCTCAGTAGAATTGAGGAAGGAAGGATAGTCAAAAGGAGCATGAGAGAGAGGGGGAGGGATGAAGGGGAAAGAGGTTTTCATTGATAGCCACAGCATCAGAGATACTCCTGATACAATTAAAGCTATAATTGTAAGGAAGAGTAAGGAATTTCACAGCTGGGTATTTTTTAAGGAATGAAAATACTCGTGAAAAAAAAAAAAAGCTCAAGTTAAGCCATCCCTGGAATTAGAAAGTAACCCATGCCACAAGAGGGAACTCACCCCAGACACTTTTTAGAGGGCTAGGACCCAAGAAGCCAGATAATCTAGAGACCTAAGATAGAACCAAAATGACTGGCAAAAATAAGTCAACACAATAATTCCTAATTATTCTGCTATACTCATAGATCAGTGACTAGCCCACATGCCATCAGGGAGGGTTAATTTAGCAAACAGTGAAACAGATACAGAAACCCACAGCTAAACATTAGGCAGGTCTTGTGGAATCCTGCAGAAGACAGGGAGGAAGGAATGTAGGAGCCAGAGGGGTAAAGGATACCACACAAAATCCCACAGGATCTAAGGATACCACACAAAATCCCACAGGATCAACCAACAACCTGCATGAGACTGACCTGGGCCCTCTGTGCACACATTACAGCTCTGTAGCTTGATTGATTTGTGGTCTTCCAGCAGGGGCTATCTCTGACTCTTTTGCCTGCTTTGGGGATCTTTTCCCTCATACAGGGTTGCCTCTTCCAGCCTTAATACAAGGGAGGTGCCTAGTCTTACTGCAACTTGATATGCCATGTTTGGTTGATATCCATGGAAGCTGGCCCTTTTCTGAAGAGACAGAGGAGTGGATGGGGGATGCGGGCAGAGGGGAAAAAAGGGGGAAGGACTTAGAGGAGAGGAGGGAGGGGAAGCTGCAGTCAGGACGTAAAAATGAATGAATGAATAAATGAATGAATAAAAAGGAGTAGAAATAATCAGAAAGGAAGTGAGTAGAACCCAGGTGAGTGGGAGGAAGGCAACTACAGATTTTATAGGCTGTATCAAGCACCTTTACTGAAACTCAGGAAATAATAACCATTTATTAACTGTATTCAAAGCTACTGATTGTATAGCTGGGGGAGAAAGTGTTCACTACAGTGGCTCTTCCTCCTCCTTCTCCTCTTGTATTCTCTTGTCTACCCCGACTCTATTCTTTGAAGCCAGTACAGTATCTTCTATTGGCTTCTTGATAGCTTCAAAATGTTCTGTTTGATCATAATTATTAATGCGTTTTTATTCAAAATGCGACCGGAAACTCTTCTGTGCTTTTCTGTCTCTTGTCCTTTTGTAGAAACAATTCTGAAGTTAAAATGAAGAGTAGAATTTATGGGGCTTATAAAATACCCATTTACTCACAATTATTGTTTAGTGATGTGGTTAGTAACCCAGGTCTGATTGGATTACAATAAAACTGTATAGCAAGCAATAATTGTCTTTAGATTATTATTAAAACATTGCAAATTCAAATAGTGCAATTGGGTCATATATTATAGCCAAGCTAGGCTCAGTCTGCTTTGTCCTATCAGGAATCAGTCTCATTATAGATGGTTGCCAACACTTCACTGGAAATGAATGTATATGACACCATTGAAAGTGTTTGCAAGGTGTGATAGTATCCACCATGGAGTATAGAATCTGTCAAGCTATGAATTCAGAAGAGAATCTGACAGTGGTTCAACTGTGGATAAGATAGGCAGTACACGCTAGGACCGTCTGTGTATCCTATAGTCAGCACCCCTATACTGAGCATCTATAATAAGTCAAGAATTATGCTCTGTGCCTCACATTATAGAAACAAGTTTGAAGTTCTGTCTACTGTCATGCATCACTGACACGCAATTGTATGACTGTGTGATACAACCATATAGATAAGGTAGAATCCTGGAGGACTTGGGTGTAAGTGTAGCTATAAATACACATCATTTCTACTCTTTTCTGGAAGTCCTTTGAGAACAAGGCACTCAAAGGACAAAGATGTGAACTGCATTAAGCTAGGACACATCTACCAAAGATATTTCTCAGGGTTGCTTGGTGGAGTCAAGATGAAACAGGAGCTTCAAAAGAAAAAGGAGAAAGCAGTTGAAGAGACCCAGGCAAGAACAGGTCGGAAGGATCAGCATGTGGGCACCAACAGAAAAGGGCACTTGTAGAGATGGAAAAGGTACATTGTTTACAATGGAAGGAGGGCTCCTGAGACCCTGCTGGACAAAGGCCAGTTCATGGAAATAGAATACACAGGATGCTCGTGAAAGAGTTTAAGAAGCCATGACTGACAGAGCAGCAGTTTGTGTAGATATGAGAAAAGTGGCTTTCCCTGTGAAGAACTTGCTGGAATCTTACCTTCCATTCTACTTTTCCTGTAGAAACACTCTGGCCAAAAGCAATCTTGGTAAATGTAACTCACAATGTTTTTTGGTTGGTTGGTTGGTTGGTTGGTTGGTTGGTTGGTTGGTTTGTTGTTGTTGTTTTTTTTTTTTTTTTTTTTTTTTTTTTTTTTTTTTTGAGACAGAATTTCTCTGTGTAGCCCTGGCTGTCCTGGAACTCACTCTGTAGACCAGGATGGCCTGGAACTCAGAAATCCACCTGCCTCTGCCTCCCAAGTGCTGGGATTAAAGGCATGCACCACGACGCCCAGCACAACATTGTATTTTTAAAGAATGAACCAGTGAAACTTTTTTTTTCCTGTAGCTTTAAAACAAAACATATTAAGAAGTAAAAACCCATTTTCTGAAATGTTCTATGAGCTAAAAACATAGATGGTTCAGCATGGTTCTTCCTTAGGCAACTGGATGCAGCAGTTGGGATGGATGCTTTTGGAACCAAGGCTTGAAGGATGAACAGGGTTTAGCAGAAAGATAATGTTGGAAAGCACCATCCAGGCTAAAACCATGGGTTATCTAGTGGTACAGCAGTATGAAAGGGGCCCATGTAAACAGGGAGGAGCATTGAGTGCACAAAGGGAAGACTGTGGTAGAGGGATGAGAAGTGATCAGGATCAGAAGTAGACATTAGGAAGCAGCTCATAAGTCTATGGGTATAGTGAGTTTGCACTTGTACAACCTGAATTAAAAGTTCATGCGCCAGGTGCCTGAGGCTCAGCCACAGTATCACCCTTCAGGGTAGCGTTTCTTCATCCATACTGCATATCAGAACCGCTTGCAGAACACTAAAAGATGGGCTGCCAGACTTCACCCCCAATGGTTTAATTAGAATTCCATGTGTAAGGATGTGATACAATGTCCAGAGGCTTTTCTGAAGATTCTGATAACATGTATGCAAATTTGATTGTAATGTATTCTTCTCAATTCGATTTATTTTTTAATTTAATTTTGTTTAACATGTGTGTGTATATATGTATGACTAGCATGCCATTTTATGGTTGTCAGAGAACAGCTTTGTGGAATAAGTTGCATCCTATCCTTACACGTGTTGTGGTATCTGAGTCAAGTCGCCAGGCTTTCTTGGTAAGTGCCTTTATGCACTAAGCTATTTCACCAGCATTTTCATCTTATTTTTATTACATTTGTTTATTACTTATTTAGTTATTTGGAGGAAGAGTGCTTTAGTGTGTGTGATTGGTTCTTTCCTTACGCTACACTGGTACTGGAAAACTCAGGTCACAGGTCTTGGTGACAAACACTTCCACCCACTGAACCACCTCACCTCTTTGATGGTGACTTTGGCCTAATGCATTTTGAATTTACAGAAGATTCAAGTGGGGAAAGTCACATAGGTTGGTCACTGAAAGGCATGGGAACTGGAGAGGGACTGTGAGCCAGGAACATCCTGAGGCTCTAACGTAGGTGTCTTTGCTGATGATCCACCGAGCAAGAGAAAGCGCTGTAAAAAATAACCTGTTCGAATTTGGAAGGGTGGCCATGAAGGTACCTGCAGGTGTAACATGTCACTAAGAACTATGTGAATCCCAGGACAGTGCATTTCAGGCCAGCCAGGCCTATGTAGTGGGGACCCTGTCTTAGAACAAAACAGCAGCAGTAATGGAAATAGTAGCTAAAAGTATCAACCAAAGCATGAGCATCAAAGGAGCACCCTTTTCAGAGGGAGTACCAGTTCCTCGTCTCTCTACCCTGCCTGGAGATACAGGAAGCTTCTGGGTGCTAGATATAAGACATTCACCAGTTTACTGAAGCTCAGCCCAGTGCTCCCAGAAAGGAAGAATAATGCCTCAGGTCAGAATGCCCCAGGCAGAGGGCAGAGGGTTTCAAGACAGGAGAGGGAGGGGATTATGGGATGGAGAAGCTGGATCCAGACGGGGTTTGATTAAGTTGCTCATAAGACATTGAATCTGCAGTGCTTACTAAAACAATCAGATGATGCACTACCTCCACCACTGTAAGAACATCCCTACAGCAGAACTGAAGGATTATGGGTAAGGATTGTGATCTTGGCACTTCTTTAGGAAAATAAAAATACTGCGTTTCTGTAATATGGCAACTTAAAGGTATTAATAAACTTGCTTTTATATTTTCTTCCCCTAGAAGTCTCAACTTATAGTAACGAGCAAGATCCCCGAGTTCAAGTCCTCCTGCCTTTCCTCAGCACTCAAGGTGAGCAATGCAAGTAAGATTCAGGATCTAGGGAGATGGCTTAGCTGTTAGGAGTGCTGGCTTCTCTAACAGAGGATCCAGGTTCAATTCCCAGTGACTCACAACCATCTTCAGTCTCGGGAGATCTGACACTATCTTCTGACTTCTGGTGTGCATGTGGTATGTAACATGCAGGCAAGATATACATACACATAAAATAAAGTAATTTAAATCTCAAAAATTTTAAATAAATACATAAACTAATGTCCAGCCATTTCTGTTACATTTCTCACTTAAGCATGATGGGTCTCCAGATTTTCCTATGGATGGTTAGTTCACAGAGTGAAGCAATAATATATTTTAGCTGACATAGATCTATTAGCAAAAATTTAAAAAATAAAACATAAATAATATTTAGATTATTTATTATCTCACTGATTGGCTATGATGACAATTCTTTTTTAAATTTTTATTTATAATTCTCTCATACCATACTTTCCAACTAGAGATTCTGTTCCTTTCACTCCTCCAAGTTCACTTCCACCTCCCCTCTCCCCCATATCCATCCCTGCACCACCAGAAAAGACCAGGCCTCCCAGGGTTATCAACCAAACACGGCACATCAATACTGGGTGAGGCAACCTAGTAGGAGAAAAAGGGCCCCAAGAGCAGGCAAAAGAGTCAGAGATAACCACCACTACCACTGTCAGGAATATCCTCAAAACACCAAGCCAACAACCATAATATATATACAGAGGACCTAATGTAGACCCATGCAGGCTCCGTGGTAGCCTCTTCAGTCTATGTCAGCCCCCATGAGGCCTGCTTAGTTGATGCTATGCTATGGGATATGATCCCCTGGTATTCTTGACCCCCTGGCTCCCACAATTCCTCCTCTCTGTCTTTGCTGAGTTCTCCAAAGCTTCAGTGGAGGCACCCTATGGAGACCTGCAACCTGGGCTCTCTCTCCATATAATATTTGGATATGGGTCTCTGCACCTTCTCCCATCAGCTGCCCAAGGCAACCTCTCTGATAATAACTGTACTAGGCACTGATCTATGAGTATAGCAGAAAATAGTTAGGAACTTTTTTCTTTTTCTCTTTCTTTTTTTTTTTTGTGAGTTGTATTTGGTTCTATCTTAGGTCTCTAGACTATCCAGCCTCTGGTTCCTGGTCATCCTTGAGCTTCCTCTCATGTGGGCCTCATATTAGATCAGTCACTGATTGGCCACTCCCACCACCATTGCCCCAGCCCATCTTACAGGCAGGACAGATTGTAGATTAAAGGTTTTGTGGATGACCTGGTGTCCCAGTCCTATCATGGGAAACCTTGCCTGACTACAAAAGATGGCTGATTCAGACTCTGTATCCTCCATACTAGAACTAATATTTTAAAAATATGTTTCCAGTAGTTTCTATGAGAAAGTTACTGATGATTTAGTTTATAGAAATGTATTTACTTACAAATATTCTATAGACATAACTCTTCTATATGCATGTGTGTGCACATGCATGGGTATTCATGTGTGTGCCGCAATCCTTGCATGGGTGTGTGCATGCCTGTAGAGACCAGAAGATAGCTGTAGATGTTGACGCTCAGACATCACCCACCTTGGAGGTTTCTGTTTGGTTGGTTTTGTTTTGTATTGTTTTTTGGAGAAACTGTCCCTCACCTGGCCTTGTGAGGTGAGGCAGACTTATCAGGAAGATGAAAGAATCCACTAGTCTCCTCCTCCCTAATTCTGGGATTATAAGTGTGTGTCACTGTACCCAGCTTTTGAAAGTGGGTTCGTGTCCTCAAGCTCTTTCTTGGTTTTTAATTTTGCTAAATGCCATATAATGTTATATTTATCAGTTTTACAAGGATCCTTCCTTGTAACTCACACCTGCAATATCAGTACCAGGGGGCCAGAGGCAAGAAGGACTGCCATAAGTTCTAGAGTAGCCGAGTCTCCCAGCTTGCAGCCTGCCGGGTGGTACATAGTGAAGTTTTGCACATGCCTCCTCTTCACATACACACTATAATAACATAAAATCAAGTGCAGAGCACATTTGAATCATTTGAGCATCTTTAAAAAGGAATAGTTGTGAGGCCTCAGAGCTTCTCAGCTATATTAGACACATAAATGTATAGGAAACCTGGCAGTTTCAAATTGCCCCTATTTTGTTTATGTGTATGTGCGTATGTTTTTGTGTGTGTCCATGTGTATGTGCATGTCAACAATTAACATCATCTGTCTTCTCCAATGACTCCCTATCTTTTTTTTTTTTAGAATTAATTTTTTTAATTAGGTATTTTCCTCATTTACATTTCCAATGCTATCCCAAAAGTCCCCAATACACTCCCCACACACACACTCCCCTACCCACCCACTCCCACTTTTTGGCCCTGGCATTCCCCTGTACTGGGGCATATAAAGTTTGCAAGTCCAATGGGCCTCTCTTTCCAGTGATGGCCGACTAGGCCATCTTTTGATACATATGCAGCTAGAGTCAAGAGCTCTGGGGTACTGGTTAGTTCATAATGTTGTTCCACCTATAGGGTTGCAGATCCCTTTAGCTCCTTGGGTACTTTCTCTAGCTACTCCATTGGGGGCCCTGTGATCCATCCAATAGCTGACTGTGAGCATCCACTTCTGTGTTTGCTGGGCCCCGGCATAGTCTCACAAGAGACAGCTATATCTGGGTCTTTTCAGCAAAATCTTGCTAGTGTATGCAATGGTGTCAGCATTTGGAAGCTGATTATGGGATGGATCCCTGGATATGGCAGTCTTTAGATGGTCCATCCTTTCGTCACAGCTCCAAACTTTATCTCTGTAACTCTTTCCATGGGTGTTTTGTTCCCAATTCTAAGAAGGGGCACAGTGTCCACACTTTGGTCTTCATTCTTCTTGAGTTTCATGCGTTTAACAAATTGTATCTTATAAATTGGGTATCCTAAGTTTTTGGGCTAATGTCCACTTATCAGTGAGTACATATTGTGTGAATTCCTTTGTGATTGTGTTACCTCACTCAGGATGATGCCCTCCAGGTCCATCCATTTGGCTAGGAATTTCATAAATTCATTCTTTTTAATAGCTGAGTAGTACTCTATTGTGTAAATGTACCATATTTTCTGTATCCATTCCTCTGTTGAGAGGCATCTGGGTTCTTTCCAGCTTCTGGCTATTATAAATAAGGCTGCTATGAACATAGTGGAGCATGTGTCCTTCTTACCGGTTGGAACATCTTCTGGATATATGCCCAGGAGAGGTATTGCGGGATCCTCTGGTAGTTCTATGTCCAATTTTCTGAGATGACTCCCTATCTTATGTGAGATAGAGCCTCTCTATAAACTTGGAGCTTACCACCTTGCCTAACTATCTCTGGTCAGCAAACTTAAGCAGCCATCAGTCCTCACCTCCCCAGAGGTTACAAGTATGCAGCACTGCATCTGGCTTTTTATGTGGATGCTGGAGATCCAAACTCAAGTCTTTCTGCTTGCCTTCTCCGCAACTTTTAACAGCTCATAGGTCTTAATAGACAAAGATGTACATATTTTATGTCTCGAAATTTCTCCATGTTTGTTTTAAGTACTGAAGCATTTGCTTCCAGCGTGTCCCTTTAGTTTGGGTTGCTGCTGCTTGCATTTTTTGTATTCTACACAGGCACCAAAAAACTCCTGAACCCAGTAATAAGTTGGAATGCACATGAGCTCATAACCTTGCTCCTTCCTTTCATAGAAATTTACCTAACTCACTACATAGCTGAATTTCAGAATCAGGCACAAGAGCAGTATGTTCCATTTGTATTAAAGTTGGTTCTCCTGGATAGCAACCCATCACCAGCAGGAAACTTGGGAATGCTAGAAAAGCACAAACATTCTACCCCAAAGTCCCTTAGTTCTGTTTGGCTTCTAGCATAGAGAGGAGACTCTAGGAAAGGCTAACGGGTGCACATAGAAAACAGTAGCCAGCAGGGGCAGGATTCAGGATGTGAGATGTGGGATTAGCCTGAGAATGCAAACTGGCCTCACCTCACATGCACTTCCTCTGGCAGGAAGTGAAGGTGCATTGTGTGTTCTCAAAGTCAGGTCTCTGCATTCAGCCCACCTCTGCAGCTCCTGCTGAATCCACCGAGTGAACTATTTATTACTGAAGGATGCAGTCAACCCTTTTTATTTTTGAACTTTTTATTAGTAGCGAGAAACACGCCTGATAATCCCAAGCCTCACAATGGGTAGAAGTGCAGAGAAAACATGTCTAGGGCATGCTTGGTCCTTCATGCTCAACCTCAGTCTACATCATGCTCTGCCCCACAAGGCTCAGAGGGCATCACGGAGGAGACTTCTAAGAGTCAGAGATCAGGGCGATCTTCTATGAATCAGTGTCTTCTGCACGTGGCAGGGCCATTGCACCCATAAACACAGGAGCTGTTGCTACGTGCATCTATAGTCTGCCTAAGACCAAGGCAGTCTGCATTCTACCATGGGTGAGGGAGGAACACACAAATCCCTGCCCTGAGTTGAGGCGCTATTTGCAGGGTATGACTTTTATAGAAAGGAGAGTTATTTTTCTTCAGAGGCATGGCCTTGCTCCAGTGGGTGATGCCACACCTGTGTGAATATAGGCAGTATGAGTTGGACCTAGTGGATTTAAGAAAAAAAACAGGACATGAAATTGAAAAGGGGATGGATGTCTCTTAGCTGCATGACCAAGGCAACTTGGAAAAGAAAGCATTTAATGTAGGGTTTTACAGTTCCAGAGGATTCTTATTCATTGCGGGACGTGGGGAGCATTGTAACAGGCAGGGAGGCATGGCAGGAGAACTAAAACCATAGCAGAGAACTTATATCTGAGGGAGGGAGGGAGGGAGGGAAGGAGGGAGGGAGGGAGGGAGGAGAAAAATATGCATAGGAGTATAAGAAAGCATACTAACTGGGAATGATATGAGCTTTTAACACCTGAAATAGGGCCGGGCGTGGTGGCTCACACCTTTAATCCCAGCACTTGGGAGGCAGAGGCAGGCGAATTTCTGAGTTCGAGGCCAGCCTGGTCTACAGACTGAGTTCCAGGACAGCCGGGGCTTCAAAGAAAATCCCTGTCTCAAAAAAAACCCAAAAAACCTGAAATATATGAATCTATGGGTACCACTCACATTTGAACATATATTGGGGAGATCTGGGAGAAACTGGTGGGCAAGACTAGGGGGCAAATATAATCAAACTACATTATATACTATAAAAATATAATGGAGTGTTATGAGAGAAAATAGTAATTCATCATAAATGATGCAACTACAACTCATAAAATTATGTCTTACTGTTTTTAATTAAGGAAAAATCCAAACTTGGGAGACTCAAGCCTTCAGGGGCAGACCTTACTCAGGGCAGTCCCTCATCTGTTAAGCTTTCGTTCATCCAAAGAAGCCAAAAGAGAAGCACAGAGGATGCTCACTCGGACGTGGAGTTCATCTGCATGACGAAGATTCCGAAGAAGTCTGTGAAGAAGACCGTGAAGTACCTGCAGCCTGGTCATGCTCCAGCTCTATTGGAAAACTTCAAACTTGAGGACACAGCCCAGGCATGTCTTTTTTCCCCCCCATTCTTTTCTCTTATTCACAAAATATATAATAATTCCCTTGTTCTGGAAATAGCATGTGGTAAAGGTTTTGCTTCATTTTCACATTTTTAGCTCACTCTAATTATGGGATGTACATTGCAACCTGTGTTTGCTGGATAAGGTCCCAATTTCTATTTTTTCCCTTTGGTTCTCTATTTTGGAAGAAAAGTTAGATTGCTAATATCAGCACAATTTGGAGAACTCAGCCAAGTGACAGTGCCCCAAAGAATGCCTGGATGAGAAAAGAGCTCACATTTGTATTTAACAGAAGAGAATAGACTGGAGAAACTTCTAACTTATAGCAGCCTTGGTGTGGTGGTTTGAATATGCTTGGCCCATGGGAAGTGGCACTATTAAGGAGGTGTGGCCTCATTGGGATGGGTGTGGCCTTGTTAGAGGAAGCTTGTCACTGTGTAGGCAGGCTTTGAGGGCTCCTAGGGTCAAACTCTGCCATGTGAGGAAGAGACTCTGGGTGCTTGCAGAAGATAGTTCCTTTGTGGCTGCCTTTGTATGAAGATGTAGAATGCTCCACTCCTCCAGCACTTTAAGCTGTTCCCAATTAAATGTCCATTATCAGAGTTGCCTTGGTCATGGTGTATCTTCACAACAATGAAGCCCTAACTAAGACAAATGATTTGTTACCCTATAGTCAAAGTTAGGGAGGAATTGGCATCAAATATAAATACACTACTAAAGAGTTGAGATTGTTTATTTTTGTTTTTAAATTTTTATTATTATTTGGTAATTTGTACACCTATTTAATATATTTGGGACATTTTCACACTTGTTACCCCCTTTGTCTGCTTTCTATGCCTGTGGAATTCCTTCTTCTTTCCCAAGTCTTAAGACTAATAAATATGTCACCCTAGAATTTCTAGGTATGCAAATATGTGTTTCTTTTAAAGAATCACAGCACACACACACACACATTCCTGTGACGTTCATCTTGTACCATGTTTATTGCTCAGTGCTCAGAGGCACTTTCACTGGCATCCTTTCTTTCTTTTTTTTGTTAAGATGTATTTATTTATTATACATAAGTACACTGTAGCTGTTTTCAGACACCCCAGAAGAGGGTGTCAGATCTCATTTCGGGTGGTTGTGAGCCACCATTTGGTTGCTGGGATTTGAACTCAGGACCTTCTGAAGAGCAGACAGTGCTCTTAACCACTGAGCTATCTCTCCAGCCCACTGGCATCCTTTCTAAAGGATGGCTGTCTATAAGCCTCTTTGTTGTTTATGTTATCTTCCTAGCTCATCAGTCTGACTTTGATTGTTTCGCCTAATAACATTCTGGTGGTTTGAATATGCTCCCCAGGGTGTAGCACTATTGGGGAGGTTTGGCCTTGTTGGAGTAAGTATGGCCTTATTGGAAGAAGTGTGTCACTGTTGGGGTGGGGGTGGGGTTTGAGACCCTCCTTCTAGTCAAGTGGGAATCAGTCTACTCCTGGCTTCCTTTGGACGAACATGTAGAACTCTCAGCTCCTTCAGTGCTGTGCCTGTCTGGAAGCTGCCATGCTTCCCACCTTGTTGGTAATGGACTCACCCTCTGAGCCTGTAAGCTAGCCCCGGTGAAATGTATACATATATATATGTACATAGACATATATGTATATATATACATATATAGATATATATTATACTATATATTCATACATATACATATAAACATGTACATGTATGTAACATGTATGTAGTGTATTTCATGTAGCTAACATGAAATACACTAATTTACTGCTTTATATACACAAACAGTTCTGTAGCTTTTCATAGCATGTGTGTGTGTGTGTGTGTGTGTGTGTGTCCATCCATCTGTTCTGTATAATCTTATTGTAGACTTTTCAGCATATGGCTCCTCCCTTATTAAGCTTACTATAGAACAGCTTAATATTTTCACAGGCAGATGTAAACTGTGACTGTGGCAGATGCTTAAGTTGTTTTTCCTTTATTGTTTTTAGAGAGTTTTACTCTATTCCCCAGGCTTCTCTTCCTTTTCAGCCTCCAGAGCAGTAGGAAATAGATTTGGATGCTGCTCTGCCTAGCATGTTGTTTGTGCATTTTTCAGTTTATTTTTATTTCCATTCATGTGTATATATACTTGTCTGGTACATGTATGTGGGTAGATACCCACAGAGATGAGAAGAGGCTGTCAAATGCCCTGCAACTAATGTGATGGGCAATTGTGAGCCAATCCATACGGGTGCTAGGAATCAAACTTTGGTCCTTGATATGACCTGTCAAAGCTCCTAACTGCTCAACCTTCTCTGCAGCCTCTGTTATAGCAGCTGTTTGTAACACAAGAGTAAAAACACTTAAAATGAGGAATTTAACTAAAAATAGAACAGAGATGTCTTTCAGAGATGTGTTCCCTGCATTTTTAAAGATTACATTCAGTTAAATTGATAACAAGAGAGGAGATAGAACATTTGGCACGATGAATACAATGTATGTTAAGAGGACAAACAATGGTAACATGGAGGGATGCCAAAGAGAGATTATGACTTGTACAGGAATCATAACCATGGTATGTTCTAGAAGCCATGAGGAGGGGGTTGCATTATCCTAAAGGCAGTGAGGCTACACTAGTGGTCTTACATGGAAGAGTTGTGTGGCCAGACTTTCCTTCAGAAAGGGTTGGTCTGACATAGTGTAGAGAAACATTTAGTACAGAATTGGTTATAGAAGTCTTGGGTTTGCCAGGTGTTGTGTAGCACGCCTTTAATCCCATCACTCAGGAGGCAGAGGCAGGCAGATTTCTGAGTTCGAGGCCAGCCTGATCTACAAAGTGAGTTCCAGGACAACCAGGGCTATACAGAGAAACCCTGTCTTGAAAAACTAAAAAAAAAAAAAAAAAAAAAAAAAAGTCTTGAGTTGTGTAGTCTCTTTAGCCACATAAAAATGGCCCATGGGCCTGGGACAATTCCTTATTCAAGATATAAAACCCCTTAAGCCCATAGACAGATGCAGGGTTCATCTCCCTTTTAGAAGATGCACTGTTTTTGTTTGTTTGTTTGTTTATATACACATGTCACATGTCACAAAGCATCTGGGTAACTCCACAGCTCAGTCTGACCTCTTCTGGGAAGATGTGGGATCCTTTTGCCAAACAAAAGAATGCACAGTTAGACAGTTCCCCTGCATTGGCTACTAGAGGCATACGCTGCCATGCAGGAGGGATGCCCAGCACTGAGGGTCTTGCACTCTCTCTTCTTTATGCAATTAAAGCAGTGTTTTATCTGATGGTTACCTATACTGTGTACCAATATCAATACCAAGATGCAAAGGATACCTCTCTGGGGCTGATAGCTGATGCATGGATTCTGCTCAGTGATTGTACTTAACAGGAGTCACTGTGAAACAGGCAGTTCAGTGGGTGCTCCAGAGGAGAAATCACTGGAGTGTGGTCTAGAATGATGGTGGTGGAGGTGGTCACATTTTGGTCACATGTTAGGGGTACTGAATGAGCAGAGAGATATTGCAAGAGTGCCAACTGAGTTTTGAACTTCTGAACATGGCTGTATAGTGATGATATTCACCGAAATTGGGGGTTCAAGAGAACAATTGGCCTGTGGAGAGGAACATGAATTTGACTTACAATGTCAGACTTAACGAAAAGAGTCTGGATTCACATTAGACCCTGGATTTAGAATTGAGGTCTACACAGGGCATGTGACCTTATGAAATGCTAACACATCTGAGTGTGAGTGAGGGTAAAGGGTCATGTGAAGAGAAGACAAACAGTTGTGGCTAGGAAGGCAAACTGCACAGACTGGGAAGGACTTGCTAGTCCTATGAGGAGAGAAACTAGGGATGAGGCTTATCATTAAAGTCCAGGGGGAATAAGGAGATTCAAAAGGACCTGAGCAAGAGGGCTAAATTCTATAGATCTGAAAAATCATTCTTTAAGTTGCCCAAACTTATCAGCAGTAGGTATGATAGAAGGAAGACGTTTGGTGCTGCTGCTGGTGGTGGAGGGAAGAGGCCAGAAGCCAGATTGGGACTGATTCAGAAATGGAGACAGGAAATGGAGGCAGGATGTATGTCAGCTCTTGAAAACTAATTTATTTGGTTTGGGGAGATCTTATATTCTTGGAAAACAAAAAGTGAAGTAGATAAATCAGAAGATCATTTAATTTTTTATAAATATTTAAAACTAAGATAATTGTTTTATATATATATATATATATGTATAATTGTGATGTGTTCTTAGGTGATCTTTATATGTATTTATTGGCTTGTGACCCTCCTGTCTCAGCCTGCTGAGTACTGAGATTATAGGTGTGTGTTATCATACCCAGCCAACCATGCAGTTAATAGCGTCTCCATGACATAGTGAAAGTGGCTTCAAGTTAACCATTGCTTGGTTCTACTGCTTGCTTAACTGTTGACACTGTTTTAGGTTTCCTCCTGGGAAATAAAAAAGCAGCAGAGTGAGAGCCTCGTGCAGGCAGGCAAGGCATTCACTGATGCAGCTAGCAGCAGAGACCCGACTGTGACCGTGGTAAGGACAACTCCATCTTAACACTCTATCACATCCATAAAAATTAAAGAGTCTACTAAATTTTGGTAGGTGAAACATAGCTTGATGATGAAGGAGCATGCCCCAAAGACACTAATTGTTATCTGCATGAACCAGAGAGATGATAAGTATTTTGGTTTTTTTTCTTTTTCTTTTTTTTTTAGAGCTGAGGACTGAACCCAGGGCCTTGCACTTGCTAGGCAAGCACTCTACCACTGAGCTCTTGTTATTTTGTCTTTTTTTTTTTTTTGAGAGAGATAATAAGTGAACTCTGACCTATGACTCCTTTTTTTCACGCTGAGAGAACTTTGACATATATGTAAATGTATGAAAAAATGTACATATAATTTGAAGAACGTATCAGAACCCCATGTCCCAATCCAAATCATATGCAATTTTAGATATGGACTCTTGTCAGAAACGTAATTCTTCTTTTGATGTTCTGGTCTTTATTATTTATTTATTGCCTGTCTGTCTGTCTAACCCTTGTGGTGCTAGGGACCACTAAGTTATAACATCAGTCCCTGAAGTATAATTTTGAATTGACTTAAATTCTCCAAAACCCCTTTGGAGAAATCAATTCAGGAAACACGGGAACATTTTACACTCAATCCACTAGACAATGCATCTTCATTCTGATGGTTGGTATCAAACAGCTATGTATCTTGGCAACTGTGAAATCACTTTGAGTTTATGAAGCCAAGAGTGACAATGCTTTGGTGTTCAGGATTAATTCAAGGCCTGGCCATGTCATTAAAACCATTGTCCATATGCTCTATAGCATTCTTTTCTGTTTATGAATTGTTTAAATTGTACTGGCCCAATAGGGGACATATTTCTCCTGATTTTACTTCCCTTCAGGGGAACATAACTGATACAAGGTACACAATAGGACTATTTAAAATGAATTTATAATCCTAGCTAGCCTGTATAAAACACACACAATCCAGGTATTTTGTTTACAAACCTTGTTTAGTTTGGGCAGCTTGGGAGCTATTCTAACATATTCTCCAGCTATAAAGTCTCTTGTTACTTACTGTTTCTTCTGGCCATGGGCTCACGGTCCATTTCCTTTCATGGCAGCCTCCTCCACCTTCGTCTTCCTTCTTCTCTTCCCTTCCTGCCTTTGTAACCCCCTCACTTGATCCTCAAGTCCCATCTTTCTCCCTCCACTGCCCAATTACAGGCTCTAGCTTTTAATTGCCCAGTTGAATTGGAAAGCAAGGTTCACATAGCATCACTTGGTGTACATGAGGATCTACCCATGGGGGCAACCTTATCTTGAGAATTCATATTTACCATTAGAATACAAGCAGCATTAGAACCACCCACTACAGGACTATGAAAGAAGTTTTATTTAGAGAAAATAAATATGGAAATTTTCAAACAGAGCTCCATCAAGCCCCACGTGCTCATTTCCCACCCCTTAGCTAGGATTTTGTGGCTAATTTGCTCCCTTCTATATTTGAGTCTAGTCTTGCTACTTCCAGACATCACACGAAGCCATTGCTAGCATTTTAAGAAGCCATCAGAAGAGAAAGAAAGAAAGAAAGAGAGGAAGAAAGAAAGAGAGGAGGAAAATGAGAAAGAAAGTTAGTTGAAAAGGAATAATTTATGTATGGGAGCAGAAAAAAAAAACCCTTAATATCAATGATAAGGAACTAAAATCTAGCAAGTAAACTTGAAAGCATCTTCAAAGTTAGAAAAGAGGTCAGAATGTAACCAGAAGCTGAGAAGGAAGGGAGAGCCACTTGCAGCGTTTTAACCACAAGACCTCTGTGATGTACAGTTTGACACAGCTGCACCTGAGACTGTTAGGGCTGCCCCTTATTTTGCAGATGCATCAGCTTCTTCATCGGCTTCTCATGAAGCTGTTACATCGTCATCTTTTCTAAACCGTGCACAAGATTTTAGTAAGTGCTTATTTGGAAACTACCTATGTGCCTTTGTGTGGTATATTTCATAAGTTCTGATGAATTTTTGTGGGTGTGGTGGGTGATTTATTTGTGACTCTGTGATCTTATCAGGGTATTCATTTTCAAACTCATAGAACAAATTAATTTGCATAAGTGCACATTACTGAGATGCATATTAATTTCTGTTTGGCTGATGTTAGAATAATTCAACTAGGACATAATTACCTGTGAACGCTTATCTGTAATTTCTTTTTAAAAAAAAAATTGAAGATTCTTAAGCCCTATGATCCTTCATCCCCAGTTATCTTTTAATTACTGTGTGCATGCCTCTGTGTGTGTGTGTGTGTGTGTGTGCATGTGGTGCAGTGGATGGGTGTGTTTGTGCACTCACATGTGCACACGTGTGTTTATGTGTGTTTCATTTGTATTCTGCTTGTTGAATAGGAGGGAGGACAGCAGTCAGTGCTAACAGTGGAACAAGAGGCTGTTACTTAAGGAAGAAAAATAAACACAACAGAAAACACTCTCCCTTCACTTACCATGCTACTGTTTATTATGTTAGTGTGCGTAATTGATTGTGGAGCCTGGAGCCTTATTCCCAAGTATAACAGACTGATATGTATGGTGTGTGCAGCCCACCATAGAAAGCCCTTACCTCATGCCTGGCTGTGCTCTACTGTACTGGTTTCATGTTGTCTAGGGAACAATTTCATTCTGATTAGCATATTTTCCCTGACTGTGTTAATAATGTCTACCCACTTGCCTTTAGACAAGATTCATTTTCACAGTAGGGCATTTAATTTTCCTCCCTTCTGACTTTGGGTACCTCACTGGCTCTTGAATTGACAGTTTCCCTAGCTCAAGTGAAATGATGATAGCACCAGTTGCCCCGTACATCGTAATTCAACCTCACCATTGCTTAGGGTTCGGTCACGTGATCATCTGTCCTTCCAGGTGACCTCACTGTTGGGGCTCAGTGTTCTAACAACTTCCTCTGTTACCCTAACGTCTTCCATTTTCTCTCCTTGAAGTCTGTTTCTTTTTATTTTTTTTAATTGAAAATATCTTTTCCTACACTCTACATTCTGATTATAGTTTTCCCTTTCCCATCTCCTCTCAGTTTCTTCCTACCTCCCCTTTCATCTAGAGCCACACCCTTTCTGTCTCTAGTTAGAACAAAAGGGCAACTAAGAATAAAAATAAAATAAAAATAAGATAAAATCAAATTGGAATAGGACTAAACAAACTAAGAGAGGAAAGGGAGGGGCGGCTGGGGGGGGGACCATGAGAACATATACAGAGCAGAGACACACACATTTGTATGCTCAGGAATTCCTTAAAAACACAAAAAGCCATGATATGTACACAAAGAATCTGTAGGATTAAAAACCAAACAACCAAACAAAAAACAGCCAGGCAGTGGTGGCGCACGCCTTTGATCCCAGCACTTAGGAAACAGAGGCAAGTGGATTTCTGAGTTTGAGGCCAGCCTGGTCTACAAAGTGAGTTCTAGGACAGCCAGGGCTACACAGAGAAACCCTGTCTCAGAAAAAAACAAAAACAAAAACAAACAAAAGAAACCCCACAAACACAAAAAGTATAGACACAACATCACAACATTATGAGACAAGGAACTCCCAGAGATGCTGTTGAATTTCTTTGTATTGTCTATCTGCTCTTGGGCATGGGCCCTGCCCTGTCCAGTATTTTCAGTGTCCTCTTTTCCCATGCTCTGTGTCACTGGTAACACTCCCCTGCTTTACTCCCCAGGTCTTGGGCTCATCTGCTTCGCCTGCAGTTGCTTCAGGCTGTGTAGACTGTTGTCTCTGCCACAGCATTTTAAATTTATGCTTTGCCTTTCAGCCAGTGTAGGTCATTCGTTTTCTGAGTCCATGCAATGAACGTTAGTTAGTCCACACAATGCTCTTGGTTGGACCTTGCACATCTTTCAAAGATGCAGAAGTTTCCAACTGGGAATTAGTGAGCTTGAAACACTCTCTAGACATTGAAAAAAAAAAAACTGCCCTGCAGATAATGAAGAGTTTTCCAAAAGACATCATAATCCACTTTCAAATGTGCAAGTTAGCCTTCCAGTCCCGTTGGCATTGGACTCTTCACACCAATTTCAGCAAACTTCTTTTGTTATTCTCCACAGTTCTATTAGCCTAGGGATCATCCTTGCCAGCAATTTAGGGAAACTAGTGTGATCCAAATTTATCATCTCTGTTCCTGTAAACCTGAATTGTTCTCACATTTTGGGGTATGTGTGTGTGTGTGTGTTGGGGAGCAAGGAATATGGGGTTGTCTGAGTGTTTTACTGAAATCAGTCTCTTTTCTGTGTGGCCAGGATGAAATCTGGGGGGAAGTTCTTACCCTGAATCACTTCATCTAATCTTGATAGTATGAGGAGTAGGATTTTCATCCTCACATCACAGGCAAGGAGAATCAAAGGTCTCCCAAGGCCACACTGCTGGAGGTGCTTACTCTGAACCTCAGTGGTCCAACCATGACTCCTCCTCCTCCATTAAGGGGCTATTGTGACTTCCTGCTCTCTGTGTAGTAACTGATCAGTTATCAGAGCAGCCTCTTCCTCTTGGATCATCTGAGACAAACCAACCTTCAGTACACAAACATGAGGATTCCAAGAATACCCATGCAGTGTATTGATTGACATTAAGAATTTGGGGCTACCAATGGAGGAGCTAGAGAAAGTACTCAAGGAGCTGAAGGGGTCTGCATCCCTATAGGTGGAACAACAATATAAACTAACCAGTACCCCCAGAGCTCATGTCTCTAGCTGCATATGTAGCAGAAGATGGCCAAGTTGGCCATCACTGGGAAGAGAGGCCCCTTGGTCTTACAAATTTTATATGCCCCAGTACAGGGGAACGGCAGGGCCAAGAAGTGGGAGTGGGTGGGTAGGGGAGCGGAGTGGGGGGGAAGGTATAGGGGACTTTCGGGATAGCATTTGAAATGTAAATTGAAAAAAAAGAATTTGGGGCTAAAAAACTTTCAAAGTTGTATAGATGAGTATCTACAAGACCAATTTACAGGTCAGAATCTTGAATTGATATTTAAGAGCCAAACCATCTAAAAACTGGTATGTGTACACATACACACACACACACACACACACACACACGTCTTGCCATTGGTAGCAACATGCCTAGAGCTAAGTTATATGGAACATACCAGGCTTCGAACACAAACCATATATCTCCCCACTTGTTTCTGGAAGCTGAAAAAGGTGATCGTGTAGATGTCAGTAGGAAGGGTAGCCAGATAGAAAAGGGGCAGATAGTGGCTACTAAAACACGTTTCCAAGAGGAGAAATGGTTATAGGTTGTATAATTCAAAACAGAACTCCAGTCCACAATTATTCATGCTATACTTGAAAATAACTGCAGAAGACTTCAGAGGTTACCAACCCAGAATATTTTAGGATATGGAAATGCTAATTACCATGAAGTGCCATTCCTCATTCCTTACATGCATTGAACTTTGGTTCAATAGGTAAGGTTCCATAGGTTCCATAGGTAAGGACAATAATTATATCCCAGTTAAAAAATTTTAATGACCAATCCATGGGGCTAGAGAGATGGCTCAGTGGTCAAGAGGACTTGTTGTTCCTGCAGAAGATGCTAATTCAATCCCAGCACTGAAGTCCATTGTGAGCACCACACAACTCCAGCTCCAGGAGATCTGATCTCTGTGGATGCATGCACGTGCACACACACACACACACACACACACACACACACACACACACACACATACACAGAGCATATGTATACACATAAATAAAACTAGATCTAAAAAAAAGATCTTTTCTTTTCTTTTCTTTTCTTTTCTTTTCTTTTCTTTCCTTTTCTTTTCTTTTCTTTTCTTTTTTTTTTTCTTTTTTGGTTTTTCAAGACAGGTTTCTCTGTGCAGTCCTGGCTGTCCTGGAACTCACTCTGTAGACAAGGCTGGCCTCAAACTCAGAAATCTGCCTGCCTCTGCCTCCCAAGTGCTGGGATTACAGGCATGCACCACCACTGCCGGCTAATATAAATTTTCTTAAGCCTGTCTTTCTGTGTATCCTCCCTGTAGCTAGCCTGAACACACACACTTCCCTTTTTTTTTTTTTTTCTTTTTTCTCATTACTCATCTCTTCTTCTAGTCAGCCTGGTATCCTGTACGAGTCATCTTATAGAGGACTGTAAGAACATTTCTGGACAGTCTCTCCTCTCAGCTCTTAGGGAGGAGAGTGTCTTTTTTTCTTTTTTAAACATCACTGTGCTGATATACCTACCACTAACTTTTCCCATGGCTTAGTGTTCTCTTACTTTTACCTTTAAAAAAATCCATTATTTCCTTATTTCCTCACATTCATTGATGATATTCTGACCTGTTTTCTGTCTCAAGCATTTCCAAACTTATGCGTAAAGTTCTGATTTGCCCTACATAATCCCAGTTGGGAAAGAAGTAGAAGCTATTTTATCGTATGCAACTATGTGGACTTTTGTCAGTAGTACCAAAGTCTGGATAAACATTACTATATGGTCCCTGTTACTGCTCATAGTGTTACATCCCTGTCAAGGACCTGTCTAAATTCAAGTAAAAATTTCTGTGCATTGCTGTGTGATAAACTGGCAATTCAACCCAGATTCCAGCCAAAAATTTGGGACTTAGTTTCCACACCCAAGAGCTGGGACTGGACCTGGTAGTATCAGTCACCCATGTCCCACCACAACACTCAAAAGTGAGGCAGTCTGAGTAACTATTACTTCATTGTGCATAAAAGAAGCAGCATAAGAAAGGGGAGCAATGGGAAGAGAATAGCAAGCAGCCTATCAAAGAGTTGTGAGTTCTTTCAAGTCATGCCACAGCCTAACCTCCCTAGAGGCTCTCTGCTTAAGGCCAGTGGTGTAATCAGGTTGTCATCCCAACAGATGGCCGCAAAAGCAAGTGATTAGTTTGAAGAAAGCTCAATTTCAAAAAAAAAAAACCTTCAAGTTTGTGAAATTAAGTGAGAATAATTTCCTGAGCCTCAAATGAGAAGGACAGAAGAACAAACTTTGAAATATGCATGTGCGTGCCTTCATTTACCTTTCTGGGCTACACATTCCAGATTTATGAAGAAATTTTATGATTCTAATATGGGATGAACGGTTATTCTTTTCTTGTATCTGTCTTCATCTCCAGTATTCTTCGGTTGCTAGTATGAATATATGAAGCAAAGATAGTTTGCTAAAAACATGTGCAAATATCTTTATACCATGGTTATATGTGGATGGTTTAGATTTAAAAGAAAGAGATACTATACAACCTTTAAAAAAAGTATTACCCTATATCAGAAGTCTTCACAGCCAATGTGAATTGTGCTGAGATTATGTTTTTATATTTATTTGTTTATTATCAGTGTGCTTATTTATTATATGTGCACATGCCTATATACGTGTACCTTATGTATTCAGGGGTAAGAGGAAGTCAGAAGGAGTGTCAAATGCCCTGGAACTACAGTCATAGGTGGTGTTAAGCTGGTATGTGACTGCTGTAAACTTGAATTCCAGCCTTCTGAAAGGGCAACCAAGCCCCTTGTTGCCAAGCTCTCTCTTCCAGCCTCCCATATGGCCTTTTGATCGGGCTGGCTTTAGCTTGCTGTCTTCTGAAGAGACTTCTCCCTCTGGGGATCAGGTCTTGAGGAAAGACTGGCATATGGATTTATCATCTGAGTTAAAAGCAACACGCTCTGCCCTCCTTTTTGATAAATACTTGATATTCTGACCTGTTTTTTGTCTCAAGCATTTCCAAACTTAAGAGTTCTGTCAACAGAATTCTGTCTTCAAAAGCTTGATGGCCAGGTTATTCTCGCAGAAATACTTTTAAGAGTCCATGGAGTCTTAGATGTTTGGGGGCGATGTACACTCCAATGTTCAGAACAGAGTTCAACACAGTTTGGGGCCCAGGAAAGATCTGTGGATAAAGGAACAAGAGTGGATGGAGTCATCAACCTGTGTCAGAGTCAAACTAAGCCTCAAAGACACCTGGGTTGCTCTTCCTTTCTGTCATTCTCCCAGACCGGCCACTTGCTGCTACCTGAAAGCACCAGGGACATCTGAATGCCTGGGACCAGTGGCAGAGCTTCCCTGTAAAAATCAAAGGACACTCACTCGGTGAGCTGCTGAGTTATCAACTAGACTTCATTTATGGTGGTTAAAATCCATCCCACAGGACAACCCGGAACAACTGCAGCTAAATTTCGGGCATCAGTGTTATATGGCGACTAACCCAAAACCATATAAAGAAAAAAGAATAGTAAAGAGCCCACTTCTGCTGTATTCACCCTGCTCCTTGTTCTGGGCCCTAAGACGTTTCCATAAGAAACTACATTGTTGTCGCTGTAACATACGCAGAATTCACCCAGTGACAGGGTTTCAGAATATCGAAGCTGCCTTCGTTTCAAAAGAGGATCATTTTTAAATCAACCTTCCTTGTTGCCTTACTGTGAACCAAGAAAGTACCAGGGTTGTTTCTAATACTACCAAAACATTCCTGGAGAATGCGATATAGTCCGGAGATGCCCAGGGGCTTTGAGGAAAATTATCTATACCCAGCCTGTCTTGAGTCATCCATCAGCTGACCAGCAGACTGCTCAGACAGACAGCCACAAGATGAATGTGTGAGACATGCAAAGGTGCATCTCATGGGTGACTTAGACTGAATCTAAATAGTAGGGACCTGTGAGTGAACTACCAACCACCATGACTCAAATCATGGAGGCCAATGAACAAAGCTTTCTTGTGGCAGAGATTGTGAGGGTCAATAAAAAGATAAAGCTCATAACTTTAGCCCAAAAGGAAAGGGGAAAGTAACCGGTACCTGCTATGGTAAATCTCCATCCCAATTTAAGCCTCGGCAATGAAAACACAACGCAGTTAATACGATTACATGCTGTGTGCCTAGATTGGGCAGATCTACCGCTACACTCCCGTCTTCCACAGCTTATGAGACCCCTTAGAACTTGCAGTTTCTCCAGGTCATGTGCTTCTGCTCCGCTTTTCCTCCTCTTCCTCCTCTGCGTCCTCTCCCTCTTCCATTTTCTCCTTCCTCTCTCTCTCCACCTTCCCTTTTATCTGCCCAATCATCAGCTCTCTTTTATTTTACAGATTAAGGTGGGAAGCAGGTTTACAGGACATCACCTGAGTGTTGATTCATTCCTTGTTCACAGCCACTCACAGGAGAACAGAATTAATATCAAATATAATTAGCCTCAAGGCTATCCACAACAGGTACCCATACTCGTATCCCATGAGCCCCTTTTCATATGGTGAGAAGATGACAGGCTGTAGCTTAGGAGAAGCTTCAGTTTCCAATTCAAACCTACACGCTGCCTGCCAGTTTTATCAAATTTTGACCTGCTGTGGCTTACATTTTGTAAACAAAGTAGCAATAGCACCTACTGCCATGGTTGCTACAGGGATGCATGGGATAATTGGTTGTGATGAAATGAAAATATTCTGTGTAAAATGAAATGCATCTCTTAAAGCCACCTTTGATAATTGGAAGGAGCCAGATTCAGTCTTTATTGTGTAACCCAGAAGAAGGAAGCAGAGAAAGCAAAATTTTCCAGGGAGAATATGGGATGGAGCAAGGGCAGGTTGTGACCCCAGAAATTGTGAGTCCTGGACCTGAAAACCAGAAAGGCTAAACAGGGAAAATGTCAGTCATGGAAGAATTAGGTGTTAATGGCCCAGCAAACTTCTGCTGCAACTTTCTACACCTATGAAGTAGGCAATTTAAAGTTGATTTATAGTTTTGCTACATGGAAATGTTTCCTTTGTTTGTTTAATACAGTTCTCAGTATTTTTTATTTTTTGGTAGACTTAGATTTGTTTGTGGGAATTCAACCGAATTGTGAATTCTGATTTGAAGTGTCATGGCAGGAATTGAAAGCATATGAATAATAATAAATAATAATAACAGTAAGAAAGAATCAAGGCTGCTGTGTGTTCTAGTGTTCTCCAAGCCATAGTTGCTTGGCTACTAATGACAGTAGCATTAGTATATATTCATAGTCAATGTTGAGAAGAAGGAAAAATGACTGTGTGCTAAAGAGATGAAAAAGACTCTTTAAGGAACAAGATCTATATTTGTCTTTTAAAATGGATACACATTTTAAGAAAGGAAAAAAGTGAGGAGACATTGCAAGTAGAAGAACCCCCTACATCCTCCCCTCTTTCCCTCTCCTGATAAATAGATAGATAGGTAGGTAGGTCGTTCGATCGATCGATCGATAGATAGATAAATAGACAGACAGAGATGTGTACATACACACACAAAAGAGACAGTTGCTAAGCAGGACTTTCTGTCATTCTTCTAGGGTATTCCTGGCAGAACCTTAGGTTATAACAGGAATGTGTATTACAAAAGGTGATCTATGACATGTTAGCTCAGATTCACATTGAGAAGGGTTTGGGAAGTCATAACACTGTATGCTTGAAGTAGTAAGCAGGCAGAGCCTGCAGGAAGCTTTCACTGTGTTTCTGTTAACTGTGGAGTTTTCTCTTTTTCTTTTTTTTCCCCAATCTTTATCAGACAATGAAAATGACTGAATCAGAGGGAGAAGGAGTCAAAGCAATTAAACCAAACAAATAAAAACACAAGTAGGATCTTACTGCCTGGAAATAAGAAAAGGAAGAAGATGACGTAAACATTTGAGAGACAGATTGTGCATTGTGGTAAAGAGTATGAAAGACTTAATGATAAAATCAGTGTTCAGTCAAATGTATGCCATAAAAGATAAGGGACCAGATGAACAGTGGAATCTGCTTGGTGTCCAGTAATAACACTGAGGATTTGAGGTGTCAGCAAGATATTTGCCTTTAAAAGCAAGCTCAGTTGTGTAGGTGGGGGGCCCAGTAAAGGAGCTGCCAGCACAACTGCTTCATGATCCCATTATGGATTTAACTGTAGATATAAGAGAGGGAACAGCAAGAGCCTGGGGTAGAGAGAGGAAGAAGCAGACTGGCCATGGCCAGGACTAAGGATGTGGGAGAGAACGATGAAGGTGGTGGCAAGAAAGTAAAGAGAGTGACAGAGTGACTGAGCCAGTGGCGGGCTCAGAGGAGGGTGAGGAGCTGTGGCAATTGAGGGGCCAGGAGTCTAGCTTGTGCACTTTGACATTTCCAACAAGCACTTCTGAGTAGGGACTGGGGGGACTTTGATATGCAGCCAAGGCCAAGGATAAATGTCAGCAGAAAGCCAAATGTCCCTTCTTACAGAAGTAAAGAAGATGACTCCTTTTGGCCAGAGGGAACCCATTTTAAAAGTTCTGAGGGATACTGGTTTTTATTTAACCACCAGAACTCCTATGGTCTAGCTTGAGCTGATTTTGGGCTCTGTGGACTGCTTTTGGAGTCTGGGGAGAAAGTTTCCTTTGGGCCTGACCAGTTGGTAGTATCTAGAACAAACATGGAAGGTGGAGGGTTGCTGCTGCTGAAGGCACTGTGTGCATAAGATGTGGTAGCTTGCCCTTCTGTGGTTTCAGTTGTACAGTGAGAGGTGGAGGGGAGCAAAATAATCATTTGCTAAGGGATCATGGAGACAGAGAAGCCTACAGGAAAGAAGAAAGAATTCCGAGAGAGGGGATTTTTGTGTTCATTCCATAAGAGACACTGTGTCTAGCCTTTAAACCCTGCATTTAGCACAGAGCCAATCTGGTTGAGTCAGACTTCCTAAGTTGAGTTGCTGTTTTGTTGCCTCCACAGTGACCACTCTGGCCAGCATCATCTCTTCTAGAGCAACTACAGAAGCCTCATTAAGAATCTTAATATTTGTGGGGCAGTGGTGGCGCACACCTTTAATCCCAGCACTTGGGAGGCAGAGGCAGAGGCAGGCAGATCTCTGAGTTTGAGACCAGCCTGGTCTACAGAGTGAGTTCCAGGACAGCCAGGGCTACACAGAGAAACCCTGTCTCAAAAACAAACAAACAAACAAAAACAACCAAACAAAAAATCTTAATATTATTCTTGGCCTCCACCAGTCTTAAAACCATGAATGTCTCACTTGAAGTCTAAGTTGTCTTAAGCGCTTCCCCTACCCTGACTTTTCTAATAATTCCTCATTCCCAGACAAAACTCAATGTCCTTGCTGTGACTCCAGAACTCTAGATGAACTGAGCCGGGCTTTGACAAGCATAACAGATACATGTGTGTAGGGAGTCTGTAGACGAGACAATAAGGCTCCTTTTGGCAGACAGAAATTCCATTTTTACAGGTCCTTGAGCAATTCTGCATCTTTGCAGTTTTTAAAAAATTATTATTATTATTATTATTATTATTATTATTATTATATATTTTCTTCATTTACATTTCATATGCTATCTAGCCCCTTTCTAGTTTCCTCTCCGAAAATCCCCTATCAACTCCCCCCATCTGCTCCCCAACATGTCTCCTCATTCCTTTCCTTGCCTTCCAACACTCTAGTAAGTACTAATTGAACAAAAATAGAAAAATGGAACATGATATCAGGTACCATAAGTTCTGTAAAAGCAAAACAAAACAAACAGGCAAGGAGAAAAGAGTGTAAACCCAAGCTTTCCTTTGTGGTTTCTAATTCCTGGACTTCACTTTTGCACAGACCCTACCACTATTATCAAACAGCACACATGTCTATTCAAAATTTTGTATGCTGTTAACTATTGACCTAGATATTGAGGATCTGGCAGAGGGAAGGTTGCGATGGCAGTGCTCACTCCTTGTTCTTGCAAAGGTGACATCCTGTGCTGTGAGCAGTAAAGAAACTGCTGCTCAACTGGCCACTCTGTGGATGGGGAAGAAAAAGTTTACTCCAAACTGCCAAGGCTGTGAAGTGTGATGTAGAAGCAGGACCAGGAAAATAATAAGGAAGGGACTAGAATGAGAACCTGGGAGGAGAGAAGCCTGTGAGCTTAAGGTAGAGGAGGAGAAGGTCTGGGACCCTAGCATGGGCTTTTTGTTTGTTTGTTCATTTGTTTTTTTGTTTGTTTGTTTGTTTGTTTTGAGACAGGGTTTCTCTGTATGGCCTTGGCTGTCCTGGAACTCACTTCGTAGACCAGGCCGGCCTCTAACTCAGAAATCTGCCTGCTTCTGCCTCCTGAGTGCTGGGATTAAAGGTGTGTGCCACCACGCCCGGCTAAGCATGGGCTTTGACATGCATAACAGATACGTGTGTGTGTGTGTGTGTGTGTGTGTGTGTGTGTGTGTGTGTGTGTGTGTGTCTGAGTGTGTGTGTGTGTGTGTGTGTGTGTAGGGAGTCTGTAGACGAGGCAATAAGGGAGTGGCTCCTTTTGGCAGACAGAAAACCCATTTTTACTGGTCCCTGAGAAATCGGCAGGTGAGCTTCTGCCAGCAATCCTAGTCCAGCTGGAGCTGAGCCAAAACTGTCATTTTGGGGTTTTTCACTGCTTTGGGGGAACTGGAGTTCCCGTTGCACCTGATATGTAGGGGCAGGGATCTGATGGGACATAAGATGGCTAAGTGAATGGTTGCATGGTAGGCGGTTCTACATGCTCAGGAGGAAAGGAGGCAAGGGGAAGGGCTACGCACATCTTTGTGGGTTGTGTATATGTGGATGGTAATTTTAGGTAGGGTGTTCAATGAGCTCAGAGACGGCAGCAGTGAATGGAGGCAAGAAAAAAAGGATGGATCCAGGAGTAAAACAAAGTCACCACACAGAGAGAGCCAAAGGCCCCTAAGATCCGAGGGCGGCTGACATATTGCCAGGGGGTGGGGAAGGGGGAAGGGGGGAAGGGATGCAGAAATGCAAAGCAGAAATAGAAGGAAAGCGGCAGAAAACATGGACCAGCTGGGTCAGCTATGCAAGGTCTTATATTCCTCTTGTGCATCTGTTAGTTTTTCTTTGTAGAATTGGTTGTCACCTGATACTGAGTATGTATTGTTTTGTTTATTAAAGATCTTTCTCATACATTAGAAAATAGGCTGCAAACCGCAGGACTTTGAACTTCACACCACACCAGGGCTTGATTGCACTACAAACTCACCTTTAATGGAAAACTGAATGTGTGAATGGGAGGGGCCTGTAACAACACACTACCCATGAAGAGGAAGAAACAGCCTGTTGAATTGACAGAAGGGTATTTACTTATCTGATATCTTTCTTAAGTCCTTGACAATAAAGTGCACCCAGCGGGGCAAAGGCACCAAGGAAGAGAAGGGAAGAAACCTAATGATGGCATCCAGTTCCCTAGTTTCCTAGCAACATTTAAAGCAGGTGTTGCACAGCTGGTTACCCGGGTTCCACTCAAACATAGTCCAGGCTTATAGGTCTTCTGACCGAGAGACTTTACAAAGTGAGCAGGTGATCCTATAACTGGCCTGCCTGCCCAGCAGGAATAAACACATTCTGAAGAGACTCTTTTTCCCCCTCTAGACCATCAGAAAGAATGAACTCCCGGAAATTTGAACTTCCCTAGGAATCTCCTGCTAAGAGGGGAAATGGTTAAAGCCTAGAAGAAATCTCCTGGGAGAACTCTCAGCTCTTGGAGAAAGATTTAAAATTCTTCAGAGAACCTTGAAGGAAAGACTCAGGGCTGACACAGCAGGAGGCAGGGTACTGTACCTTGCTGGAGTGTTTAGTTATTTCATGCTTCCTGTTTTAAAGCCTACCCTTCCGTCAGGAACCCAGAGATGGGCTTGGGGTGTGACCAGATCTCTTTGTTCCCCTTCATAATGTGGCTAAAGGAGTAAATCTCCTTTTTATCCTTTGTTTTGTTTTACTTTTTACTTTTAATTGGTCTTTTGTTCTTCTTTTTTTTTTTAATTCTCCTTTTCTCCCTGCCTCCTCTCTTCTTGTTCTTTTTTTTTTTTTTTTTTTTTTTTTTTTTTTTTTTTTTTTTTTTTTTTTTTGGTTTTTTGAGGCAAGCTCTCACTATGTAGCCTTAGACCAGGCTGGCCTTGAGTGCTTCCAGATTTTCTATCCTGTGCCTTAAGTGGAATGCTGGTTTTAAAGGCATGCCCCAGCACCCTTAGCCTAATTTGGCCTTTTTTAGGTGGCTTACTGAAAAGGACAGGTGCTCTAACCTAGGAAGAAAAGTACATTTTTGGGTATCAACTGCCTACAGCAAGTGGACCCCAAGTGGAGAGGAAAGATGGCCATTCTGGCAGCTGCCTGAGTATTCTCCAGGGACACTTTCCTCTTTTTTTTTTTTTTTTTTTTTTTTTTGGTTTCTCGAGATAGGGTTTCTCTGTATAGCCCTGGCTGTCCTGGAACTCACTCTGTAGACCAGGCTGGCCTCGAACTCAGAAATCCACCTGCCTCTGCCTCCCGAATGCTGGGATTAAGGCATGCGCCACCACACCCGGCTGAGGGTTTTTTTAAATGGCAGATTTGATGGACAAAATAGGTGGGATTACAGGGTCAGAACATAACCATAAGTTAGTCATAATGACATCCTGAAACAAAAACATGATTGCAAAGTGGCCAGAATAAAGTCGTTACAACAACCTTCTGAAGCAGTGGGGGTAGGGTTGCAAGATGATTTTGAAACAAGAACATGGCTGCCATTTCCTGGAACACACAGTGCAGAACTATTTGTAGTTAAGGTTCTAAGTGGGTTATAGCCCAATCTTTGAGAAACAGAGGTTTAATCATAAACAGAAATGAATCTGGTTTGTCTGTTCTATGAGGTGGCTTTCCAGCCTAAGATGGAGGCAGGCTAGTTCATCATTGAAATCATGACTGGCCATTTTTGCAATTGGAGGCTTCGCAGGGAAAGCACATTTCATGATAAATATTGACATGTGTCAGTGTTGAGATGTTCTAATTTTAGTTAATTGTGGAGACACAATACATTATGTTGTATGTAATGTCTTACAGTTCCGTATCTTAATATCTAAATATGTTACAGGAGGTTCGCGGTTTCTTTTGAGGTGCTTAGTCTTAACATGGGAATTTGGAAATAGGACTCAGAAAGAAACTTGAGGGCCACTTAGTTTGAGAGAAAGCAAAACAGCCTTGGAAGTAGAGTTTGTAGAATGTTCCGGGGAGGAACAGAAGTTTTCAAAGTATGGATGAAAATGCCCAATGTCAGCACAAACATGCTTGGGATTTTAGAGCCACAGAAAAAACAGAATAAGGAAGATGACGTGTTAGGGTTTTGTTGCTGATGCCATTACTTGTTTTTGTGCTGTTTTCCTTGGGGCTCAAGAGAATAGTCTAAGCTTACCAGTAAAGATTGCAGATAGCTGCATTATGGGAAGGACAGCAGTAGGTAACATTACAGCTACTGAGTACTTTGGACTTTGAAGTTGCCACCCCAGGCCTGAGCAATAAAATTCAGATTCTATTCATGTGGAAAGGAGAAGTAGTTTTCCCTTAACAAGCCTCCACCCTTCTTTTCATATGCTATTTTGGATCTTGAGAAGGGGCTGTTGTTATTTTCCCTTCTGTATGTACGTTTTGTCATGGAAATTCTACTTTCTGGGGGTCCAGCCTTTCTATATTATATTATAGCCAATGAAGGGGACATACTTGTCTCTTTACAATGTATTTATTCCAGCCAGGCAGGCTGGCCACAAAATTATGCCACTCTTTTAGGCCCCACCATGCTTGTTGCAGACAAAATTGAAGTTGAGACATTTTTAAAATCATGCCAGGATTGAACTGTAATATCATTTGCCATTTGGGAGGTGTTATCTGTCTTATGGTTTAAGTAAAAAAATCTGAGCAGATATTCCCAAACTGCAGAGTGCAAACCATAGTCCAGCTACTGAAAAGATAAGGAAACGTCATTGAAGACAGATTTCTTGTGTCACCCTGAGCAAATTCAGACCCTCTAAACAAAACTGCATTGTGAGAGAAGATGAAACAGATGTTTTCCTGAAACAGATGTCTAGAACCTTACTTAGAGAAATGTAGTGTAGGCAGTGAGTTAATTAATTTTTTCCCTACACTTTAAATCTAAATACTAAGGAAAATACGCCAGACATGGTGGCATATACCTTTAGTACTGTCACTCAAGAGGCAGACGCAAGTGGATGTCTGAATTCAAGGATAGCCTGTTCTATACAGAGCAAGTTCCACAGTGAACCATTGTCTCAAGAAACCAAAACCAACCAAACAAAGGAATAAATAAAACAGGTGTCTGAGGTTGTATGGCTTTCTAGTGGATACAGCCCTAACAACACCGCACTGATAGTAGAATGAATAACAGAATAGGAAAACAATAACTTTATGAGTCCGTGTTAACAAGAACAGACTGAAATCCTCTGTGGTCCATGCTGCCTCAGAAGGCCATGTCTGTGTTGTTCTGCAGAGGGGGACCTGTTGGTGTCTGTGGCCTGTGTTACCACCAAAGGCCACTGTCCACGTTGCCATCTGAAGCCATGTTGATGTTTGTGGGTCTTGCTGCCACTGGATGCAAATTGGTGTCCATGGCCCTGTTTACCCCAAGTCTGTGTTGATGTCACTGCCACTGGGGTCATGATGGTGTCCATGAACTATGCTGCAGCAGGGAGCCATGTTGATGTCTGTGGTCTGTACTGCCACCAGAGATCCTGCTGAGGTCTGTGGTGTGTGATGATGCTGGAGACCATGTGGAAGTCGTGATCCATGCTTCTACTGGGCTGTAAAGGGTAACAGAGCAAATGTTGCCATGGTATCGGTGACTGCAGACTCACAGTTGAGAGAGGGATGTAGAAGGCTTCTGTGACAACCCCTATCCCCGTCCTACAACCCACCCCCCAAAAGTAACAGCTTAGAAAGGAAACTGTTAAAGACAACTCTTAAAAATTGTGATAAGGAGCCGGGCGTGGTGGCGCACGCCTTTAATCCCAGCACTCGGGAGGCAGAGGCAGGCGGATTTCTGAGTTCGAGGCCAGCCTGGTCTACAAAGTGAGTGCCAGGACAGCCAGGGCTACACAGAGAAACCCTGTCTCGAAAAACCAAAAAAAAAAAAAAAAAAAAAAAATTGTGATAAGGACATTGAAGTGTGTCTCTCCACAGTTGAGGGCTTCTGGCAGGGATGCTTGTGGGGAAGGACTCAGGGTTTTTGTTTTTCTTTGTTATTTTCTTTTTGTTTTCTTTTTGAAGTGTGTCTCTCCACAGTTGAGGGCTTCTGGCAGGGATGCATGTGGGGAAGGACTCAGGGTTTTTGGTTTTTTTGTTGTTTTCTTTTTGTTTCTTTTGTTTTCTTTTTGCTCCTCCTCCTCCTCCTCCTCCTCCTCCTCCTCCTCCTTCTTCTTCTTCTTCGAGGTAAAAAGGGTCTGGGTAGACCTGGGAGGACTCAAAAGTAAGTGAGCTTTGGGTGCGTGGTGTAAAATTCCCAAATAATCAATAAAAATATTATGCTGGAAAAAAAGGAGCACTAACAAGAAGTGTTCTTTGCTGGGAATAGTGCCAGTTTTGTTCAGATTAGATGCTTCCTCTGGACAAGGTCTTGTCTTATCTCATCATAAGCCAAGTCACCAAGAAAAATCAATACACATGAACAGACTCATCACACATTAAAGTGCTGATATTCAAAGACATGCAAAGTTTCCCTAAGATTGTCTTACAGCCACTCCTAACTGCTATGGAAATTTTGCTACTTATAACCTGCTCAAAGCTATTTAGTCCAAATATAGAGAAGCTTAGTATCATGTAGCCTTTCTTTATATAGCAGAAAAAACTATTAATTTTATGTGGTGTCAGAAATATAGGAAGGCATACATTTGAAAGTCACTCTCAAGATTTTTACAAAATGAACTTCAGAAATATGCATTTTCCTTTCTTTTCCTGGAGAATTCAGATAGTTGCAATGTAAGCATGAACATATTCTAACTGCACCACAGTAACTGAAAAGGGACTGTTTCCCCTGCCTGGGAGGCTCTACTTTCTGTTTGAATGGAATAGCCAAGGGCAATGATGGGCAGCTATAGTTATTCAGTTGCTAGGCTACAGGTGTGCCGATTAACCTGCCTTGAGACTGTGCCGTTTCCAAAGTGTTGTGCAGGAATCCACCGTTGTTTCCTGGTAAAGGGGAAAAGGCAGTTTGACTTCCCTTCTAGCCATGTTTGGTTAGAGGTGTGTATGGATGAGGAAGGCTAAGGAAACCCTCAGAATGAAGAATCTTAAGGAAACAAGCTACCTCTGCAGGTGTGCATGGGGTGGGTGGGGGTGGAGTCCCCAAAACAAAAGACAGGGCAGAACCTCGTCTTCTTTCTATTTTCGTAATCTTTTAAGTCATTAATTTTTTAAAAAAATATTTATTGTTTTATGTTTATATGAGTACACTGTTGCTGTCTTCAGATACTCCAGAAGAGGGCATTAGATCCCATTACAGATGGTTGTGAGGCACCATGTGGTTGCTGGGAATTGAACTCATGACCTTTGGAAGAGCAACCAGTGCTCTTAACCGCTGAGCCCAAGTCATTAATTTTTTAACTGCTTATTTTTCCACCTTGATAAAATTTACAACATATTTAAAGGCATCATACTGAGTTTCTTTTTTGTCCTTGAAGGTCACAATCAAATTCATCTCCCCTTTCCCCATGGCCCTCCTCCTTCCCTGTGCTCCTCCCACTTCTCTGTGCCCCTTCCCCTTCTGCATGCCCCTCCTCTCATCTATGGAGCTGTCTTCTGGAAATGTAAATCTGTTTCCATTGAGCCCTGTCCTTGGGACTCCCGGGAGAATTCCCAGTGTGAGGTTAGGTAAGGGAGATTTACAATTTAAGGAATGTTATTCCTCACCCTGACTTTACAAACATCCTTCATAGAGATCTGCCTGCATCTGAAGCTGGAGCACTAGATTTAAAGGTGAGCCCCATCGCAGTCAGCAGCCTCCATCAGTTTTCTTGCACCGATGCTGAGCTCCTGCTTTGTCTTAGCTGTGTGATGAACCTCGCCCAAACTACACATTTATTCCCAGTGAATCAAATACTTGACTCACTTGCTGCAGCCTCTGTTACAGCCACATGTAAGATCAATTTTAGAAATAAATGGGTCTTTTTAAAAGTCTGTAGAGATGCTAGGAGTGAGTGTAGAGTCTCAAAGATGGTCATTCTGGAGGGACTCACCACCATAGCTGTCTCCAGTGACTGTTCACTGCCTCAAAAACCTGGCCATAGTTTGGTGCTGGTTTGCTTATGGTCTGCGGTCTGTGATGTGGATGCTGCGTTTCAAGGCTTGGCTCTGCTCTTTCCTATGTCCTATGTGCTTGCACAATTTTAAATGGAGAATTTGTTTTTCAGGTTTGGGATCAAAGCAGCACCAAGGTCTCACTGAAACAAGAAAAAGAGGAAGTTCCACTTGCAAAACCAGGTAAAACAAAGCCAAGCGCTCTAGATTTTATGCTGTTCTCAGTCTTTGACTGCCTGGACAGCAATTTGGACTTGAATAAGCTCGGTTTGTTTTGTTTTGTTTGTTTGTTTGGTTGGTTGGTTTTTGTTTTTTTGAGACAGGGTTTCTCTGTATAGCTCTGACTGTCCTGGAACTCACTTTGTAGACCAGGCTGGCCTCAAACTCAGAAATCCGCCTGCCTCTGCCTCCAGAGTGCTGGGATTAAAGGCCCACGCCACCATGCCTGGCTTTCTTTCTTTCTTTCTTTCTTTCTTTCTTTCTTTCTTTCTTTCTTTCTTTCTTTCTTTCTTTCTTTTGGTTTATAAGCTTGTTTTAGAAGAGCAGGTCTCAACCTATGGGTCGAGACCCCTTTGGGGTCACATATCAGACACTTAAATTATGATTTATAACAGTAGCAAAATTACAGTTAGGATGCAGGAACAAAATAATTTTATGGTTGGGGTCACCACATGAGGACCCGTATTATGTGGTCACAGTATGAGGAAGGTTGAGATCCACCATTCTAGAAGGAGAAAGGATAGAAGGAGAATGTGCTTTTGACAGTGCAGAGAGATGCCTCCTGTCTGGGAACAGTGTCCTGCACACTGCCCCACTGCCTTCAACTCACACAGGCTTGAGCCAGGCCACATTGAATTCACTTTGGATAATAGTTTTTTTGTTGGGATTCAGACCTGGAACAAAAGGCTGAGGGGCATATTTTACATACCAAAGTGTACCTGGCCGGCCTCCAGGTTCTCTTGGCATCTCTCAGTCCCTAACTGTTTCAAGGTATGGCTGGCAGACCTGACCTCGGCCCTGAACTTTCCAGCAGTCACTGGGCATCCCCTCCCCTAGAAGCCAACAACATTTTGCTGGAGTTACACCCCCCTTCTTCCCCCCCACCTCTCTCTCTCTCTCTCTCTCTCTCTCTCTCTCTCTCTCTCCCTCCCTGCCCCATGTGTGTGTGTGTGTGTGTGTGTGTGTGTGTCTATATGTCTCTGTCTTTCTCTCTCATCTTTCTCTGCTCCTGTGCTCTCTCTTTCTCTTGCCCCTCCTCTGTCTCCCTCCCATGGCAACTTCACCGATCCCCTTCTATGTGGTCAGTGTCAGAAAGCTGCTTCCCCATAAACCTGCCCTTTCTATACTCTACTCTGGCTCAACTCAGGCCACCATGGAGAATATCTTAACAATTTTCACAATCCATTTTAAAATTATAATGTTTGCCCCAGGTTTCAGTCTTCTACTCTTCCTTCCTGCTTTTATGATTTCCCCAAGACTCCCCAAGAATATCTCAGCAAATCTATTCATTATTTATTTCATGCTCATACGATTTAATGCATTTCAGATGAGATTTGAACTTACAGCAGAAAGTTCTCATCTAACAACATTCAAGTCAGCAAAAATCTCCATGGACAGCTGTCCCTAGGAAACCTTCATCCTTCGTAGTAGCCATTCTTCATCAGTCCAGTATTTGTGTCTCATCCTAAGGCAGCCATTGTGCATTCTCTCTTTACCACTCTGTCCCTGGTCCAGGCAACACACACAGTGCACTCACTCTCATCATCGCCTCTGGCTGTTTTGTTTGTTTTTGTTTTGGGACGAGGTCTCACTGTGTAGGCCTGGCTGGCCTGGAATGAGCTGTGAGGACTGACTAGTCTCAGACTACAGAGCTCTGTTGGCCTCTGCCTCCTGAGTGCTGGAATTTAAGGTGTGCACTCCCATGCCCAGCAATTGTCCTTACAGTAAACTTAAATTCCAAAGTCTTTCTTAGTCTTCTTACTTGGTGACCCTCAGCCAATATACTTGACTTTGTCATTCCTAGCACTTTTTTCCCCCTCTTTTACTCCTTTCCTCTTTCATCTACACCATCATTTTGCAATCGCTTCCCTGGCAATGTGTTTTTCCTGGCATCCTCTGTTTCCTCGGTAATGTCTTCCTGGCATCCTTTGTTGCTTCTATAACCTTCTCAGCTATTTACTCACAACTTCACTTTTGAATTCATCAGTGAGGCCCTAAGAAATCACAGTCTTTCCTTTTCATCTTAATTAGAATGAGTTTTAATTCTACAACAAGGACTTTTTTTGGTAATGGTCTCTTAATTTTAAAGCCAACATCTTAATTTTAGTGTCAGTTTTTCAGAGGTTTCCAACCACTACTTTGCCATCAAGTGTGGTTCCAATTGGTAATACAAAAATTGTTAATATAATTTTGATCTTAAAATTCATATTTAACTTCAAGTACTCATTTGAAGTTTGGCCAGAATGAATTTTGAAATATTTCCAATGTTTGTCATTGTGGACTAGTTGACTGTTGTTTTTGAATACAAGTCAGCAGGCAAAGCTCGTGGTGCCAAGCATGCTCTTGGAGAGCCTGTACATCCATTAGTTCCTTTTGTGTTTGCCTTAAGGGAGGTTGGCCAGTCCTCATCATTCTAACCCTTTCCCTGTTGCTCTCCTGTTCTACTTGGCCTTCAGTAGCAATAAACTATAGCAGTGATTAATTCTGTGAAGCAAAAGTACCAGGAATGTCATAACAAGGAATTGCTGGGCTGGAGACATGGCTCAGTGGTTAAGAGCACACTGACTGCTCTTCTGAAGGTCCTGAGTTCAAATCCCAGAAACTACATGGTGGCTCACAACCATCTGTGATGAGATCTGACTCCCTCTACTGGAGTATCTGAAGACAGCTACAGTGTACTCACATATCATAAATAAATAAATAAATAAATAAATAAATAAATAAATAAATAAATAAATCTTAAAATTACAAGGAATTACTGAGCAGGATAGAAGCAACTCACTCAGCTACTTCATGAGCCACAATGCAATTCCACACGGAAATTGTAAACTAAATGGCCAACTTCTCTTAAACTATAATTCTGAGATTTCCTGAGTGATCAGATCTTCTAGAAATAGCAGACTTCTTCCTGCTCTAAAGTTCAACTCTCTAGTGGAGCCTCCACGCTCATCTAGACTCAGAACTCTGAACCTGAATCCCAACGTGAGAGTGGCATATGAGAGGAAAAACAGGGTCATCTTAGGAGAAGGTAGAGTGAGAGGTGACTTGAGCAGACTGTATCGGCTTTCCACACATTCGTAATCGTAAAACATTACAGGCAAGAGGTTGCAGAAGTTCTTAGATCATAATTACACCAATATATACTTCATTAAAATTATTACAAATTCCCTTAAGAATGTGTTAAAAATTGCACTGAAATTGGCATAATTTACAAATGGATGTTTAACACATATTCAGACTCTACACAGGTAGTTAGTGAGCTGGCATTTTCTTTCTTTCTTTTTTTTTTTGGTGTAATTTATAGTATGCTCATAAGCCTGATATTTTGTCTGTGTTCTTTTGAAGACAAACAAGAGCTGTGTGATGATACTCCAGTAGTGAAAGGAGATTCTTCAGCGCTTCACTGGAAAAGGTGTGTATACTATAATTATACAGATTCCAAACGAGTGTAATTACGCTGCTGGAAAGTAATTATCAATGTGGAAGTAGAATAAGACAGAAAATAATAGCAACAAAGGCAATTAAGAATGACACCCAATCTTACAGCACAGCCGAAAGCATAGGCATTCTCCTTTTCTGTAAATCTTTTCATTTCTTTTGTGAGGATTTTGGAATAGCGAAAGGGAGCAAGCTTCACTTCCTGTTCACAATAGCTAACCATCTACAAATTACTGTATAGTCACCAAAGAAGTGAGAGTCACTGGGCGGCGGTGGCTCACGCTTTTAATACCAGCACTTGGGAGGCAGAGGCAGGCAGATTTCTGGGTTTGAGGCCAGCCTGGTCTTCAGAGTGAGTTCCAGGACAGTCAGGGCTACACAAAGAAACTGTCTCCAAAAAATCAAAACAAACAAACAAACAAGCCTGTAGTAGCCCTGTCACTTGGAAAGTGACATTTAAATTTCCCCATGGCATACATAGTCCTTACTGTATTCCTCCTTAAAACGAAGTCTCTACTTTGTTTCCCAGGAATTCTAAATTATTTATGATGCAGACATCCTTCCCTGTCTATACATAGATACTTGGATGCACACTGCCAGCCTGTGTCCCATCAGCCCCGCTCCCATTATAGTTGGATCTCAGGTCAATGTTCCCTTCCTTGGGGTCTCCTAGCTGTCCTGGGCAGATGTGGATATCCACAGAGTCTCTGCAGCAGTGCCTAGGTACATGGCAAGTCCTTCCGCTTCCAAAGTTGTTTGCTAAACCCTTTACCAGTTGCATTCTCTCTTGCTTGGCTGTTTCCTGCCTTTTCCATGAGAAATAAACCTAACTCTGTAAGAACACAATCTGCCTTTTTATCCCCATGTCTCTAAGTAACCAGACAGATGCCTGTCCATAGTGGGCACTTGATGTTTATTTGGATATCCACCAGTGCTGTGGCCAGGCCTTGTCATGGAAAAGACTGTAATATACAAGTATTTGTTAAAATAGGAGTTAAAAATTTGGATAGAGCCAGATACTAGAATGTATGCATGTTCGGGGTGAGTGTGTTTGTGTGTGTGTGTGTGTGTGTGTGTGTATGTGTGTGTGTGTATTATGTGAATGTATGACTTTTAGTTCTTGAGGTTCATTTTAACACTGTTGAACCAGGCTAGGTGGTAGTCGTACATGCCTTTAATTAGCACTTGGGAGGCACAGGCAAGCAGATCTCTTGAATTGGAGGACAGTCTGGTTTACAGAGACAGTTTCAGGACAGCCAGCGCTACACAAACAAACCATGTTTCAAAAAAATAAAGAAAAAAAATGAAAAGAAAGAAAGACAGAAAATAAGCAACCAATGAAACAAAAAGCCCTGTTGACTTAGTATAAAATGAATGTTAGACCTATAATCATATAAAACAACCTTCATGGAAGAAATTGATCAAATCCAGAAGAGATAGTAGCTATGAAAAAGATGATTATAATAACAGTGGTTATTAGATACTGTTTGTTGAGCACTTAATCCTCAGAACTGAACTAGTTATACATTTCATTTAATCCTCAGTATTCTAATGTGAGGTACGCCCCGCTATTAGTTGTTTTGTTAGTGCTTAGGATGCTAGGCAGGTGCTATACCACTGAGAAATGTCTCCATCCCTGTGACATTTGACAGAAGAAATGCTGTCCTGGGATCTGGCCTAAAATATTTTACCCTTACTGTCAACACCAGAGACAATTTCTGGCAACTTTAAAATGCTTTTAGAAAAATCTTAAAATGTCAATATATAGATAGAAGATTATAATTAATGATCACTTGGATGTTTTATATATACTCTTTAACAGATGACTAAGCAGTAGTTTATATAATATTCTTCATCGTAAAATGGATGGGTGAAGTAAGACAGTATGCTTAACGCTAAAGAAGAGTTAGCAGCAGAGGCACCTTCCTCATTATTTAAATTATCACCCCATTCTTAAAGGCCTTCCCAGGATAATCAGACCAAACTCTTTGAAGCAGAGGTTTATAGGTGTCAGTGTGAAAGGATTTAAAAAAAAAAAGATCTTTATTGCTACTTGAAAATAAAAGTGCCTGTCTACCCTCTCTACCCATCTGACCTGTGTCCACCTCCACCTCCTTTGCTCCACCACCTTTGGTGTCAGTCACTGTTGTGTTCCAACCATGCCCAAAGCATTGTTCTTGTCTCCTGCTTCACTCTCATGCACCCTCACGTGACTGATACTCTAGGATCATTAACTGTTCCTCCAGAACATTCTTCCCTCATATCTTTACTAGGAATTTCTCTTTTTACCTTTGGCCCTTATATGTTTGGTTATTGTGCATCTTTGCAAGTATAAAATAGAACCTAAGTCTCTTCCTGCAGAGAAGAGGTGAGTGGTATATGACTCTATTGTTGACTAGGTGTGATAGGATATACCTAAAATCCCAGCACCCAGCACTTGGGAAGTGGACAAGAAGATCAGGAGTTCAAGACTATCAGCTGTATATATAGTGAGTTCAAGGTCAATCAAGTCTAGATAAGATACTGTCTCAAGCAATCCTAAATAATTAGTGAATTATCACAAATTGTGTTTAATCAATGCTAGCCCCAAACCTTGAAGCAATGTATAAGACTAAGTTATTTTTGCTATAAGACTTTTGTATACTCAAATACGTGGGATCTCTGAGTATTACATTGATGCCTGTCCTTTTCTTTCATTGTGTATTAACAACTCATGGGAATGTTTCTGAAATGGGTGGAATCTAACATGGTTATTCTTGACATCAGAAATCCCAGCTTGCCCGGGGTGCAAATGGAAGATTTAAGTCCACGTTCTGGACACAAAATCAACTCCGTGAGTGGTGACTGTCAGCTACCGTCTTCACCAATGCCTTCTCAAAGCATGTCTGTGGAGGAAACAGCAAGAAAACTGCTGTCTCACTTAAGGTAAAAATAATTCCTAATTTTCCCACATGCTGTATTGAATCTTTAAAATAAGCAGTGACAAACCGTGTTTTGTTTTATGTTGGCTTCCCGCTGATAGGGGATGTTTTTGAATACATTCAGTGGAATGATTTTTATGGCCTATTTCCTTAACCATATTCAGTTAGATACACCATAAGTTAATAGTCCCTTGAAAGAGAACTTGTGGTCACTAGCTGCCCATTGTGATGTGACCCAGCAGTATGGTGGATATACACACATAGGCTACTCTTTCCTTGAATATAATAAAGAAGATTTTTATTGAATATTATGTTTTTTTTTCTACTCACAAAGATACGCATGACATTCTCATGGCCTTTTGAAAAGGATTTTTTGTGGGTTTAGATATGGAACTTACAGAAGAGAACTGAGTTTCACTCTTTGGTGGGTTGAATTTGGACATTTGTAGACATGGTTACTCAAGGAATTTAGATGTCATAATCTCAGCTCTCAAAGGAGAAGCTGGGAAGGAGAGATGATTCTGGGTTTTCCGAATGGGACAGGTACAGGAGATGGCTTTACTGTCAATACCATGAACGTATTGTCCACAAGTGTGTTCTCAGAAAGCTGTCATAGGGAGGGCTGGGGTAGGAGCAAGAGTCCAGTTCACTTAGTGGGCACCATTAATTTTTCTGGGTTCAAGGACTTGCTGAGTTAGGTGAGGGGACTTTGAGCCAAGAAGAACAACAAAGCCTATGATCGCTGGAGGGACATTCCCATAAGGCCTTGATTTTCTTAGCAACTGAATGAATTCCCTTGTAGGTGGAAGTTCTCAAAGAATAGATGGTAGAAAGAAAGGAAGGAAGAAAAGCCAGCCATGGCTGCTGCTAACACCCAGGTGCTGTCCTGTGTGTGAAAGGACTAGAGAGCACTGTAGACATAGACTCTATTATGCATCTGTACAGAGCCCTGTGGCAGCATTAAGGGCCGAAGGGCTACATTTACTTGGATATAGAGCCTATCCTTCAAGAGTCATGTCTAACAGCAGTCCTGCTCCAGGAGATTAAGGGCACTTGATTTTATGTAAGGAGACAAGGTTGATGGACCAGTAAACCACTAGCACTATGTTCCTCATTAGCTATGCTAAGCACCCATTGAGCCTGAGTTGGCAACCCTGCAGTCATCTAGAAAGGAGACAGAAAGAGGGCACACCCAACTGTGTAAAGATGTTATAAGATTGTAAAGGCCACTAGTCAAGTGGCTTTGGATGGATGGAAAGGCAGATGGATAAATGGGTGTCATATTGTTAAGCCTACCAGCGAATGTCTGAAGAATGAGTTCTCCCTATAGTGCTTCATCCTTTGACAGCATTTTTTCAGAGGACCATTTATTTCTTACCCTTTGCTTTGTAGTTAACTGACTGTAGATTTAGCCTGGTTTATTTACTGATATTAAAGTCAGGGCATATCAACTGGTTACTCAGACTTGATAGTGTGCAGTCAATTACATTCACATATATAAATATAATAATAGATATATTGATGTATTGTGTGCACCTATATGTATCTGAATAAATATGTGATCATTTAAAAATGTGTGGATATGACTACATAATAAGTAACTTGGGACATTGCTGAAAGTAAACCAGAGTTTCTTGATAATAATAGTTATTATTTTGTGCCTTTACAATATTTTAGATATCCATCCAAGAATTATTTTGAATTAAAACCACGAATAGGTGAATATCTTCCTGGGCTCTCCCCACTGAGGCTAGGAAAGAGCTGCCTGAGTGTGTTGTAACGGAGGTTGAATGCTTTCCTACTTAACTTTTTTTTTTTCCGGAGACATAAACATTCTTTTCAGATTCACCATCTTTCTTATTTTTCACTTGGCTAGTCTTTTTTCTTCATGTCAGTGCAACGCCGGTACTATTAATTTTAACGAGTTCCATGTGATCAAAAGGAGGTAGTGCGATTGACTGTATTAAGACGTTAAACTGGGTCTGCCTCTATCGTTAGCCAGCAATGGCATATTAAACCTTCCCAGAAACCATCTCCCTAGTGAGCACATGGACTCAGCAGTGCCCAGAATCATCATATTGAGCGTTGATTCTTAGGGTGTTTTTTTGGCATGTTTGCAGGCACAACTCCTTTAGGGGTCCCCAGTGAATTATAGACTGGCTGTGTCTGGTTAAAGAAACCTGAAATTGGATAGGCTTATAGAGTTAGATATGATAAACTCTGAAACAAAGGAAAACATCCTTAAAGAATACGATAGAATAGGAGAAAGGGACCCATGCCAGTAACGGAAGGAAGTTTTAAGAACTGCTAAATAGTTATAATCAGAACCTACAGGTGTGAACTTTTGTTACTCTTTGGCTTTTTTTTTTTGTGCCTGACCTTGGGCAGGGGTGAATTAATCCTGCAGAAAAATGAGGTCGTGTGTGTGTGTGTGTGTGTGTGTGTGTGTGTGTATTTAGAGGCTGCATTGTTGTATCACTTATCTTTCTGTCTAGTCAGTCCGTGGAACAGAATTCCCAAAGGAGGAGCTATTTAGCCATTTAGCCACAACTTGCTTTAGAAAGGCACAAAAGGCTAAACATAGTAAGTGAATCAGAAAAAAACCAAGCCGGGCAGTGGTGGCGCACGCCTTTGATCCCAGCCCTTGGGAGGCAGAGACAGGCGGATTTCTGAGTTCGAGGCCAGCCTGGTCTACAAAGTGAGTTCCAGGACAGCCAGGGCTACACAGAGAAACCCTGTCTTGAAAAACAAAAAAACAAAGCAAAACAGAAAAAAAACCAAAAAAAAACACCAAAAACAAAAAAACAAACCCACACAACTTTCAGATGTGCTGGCCATACATTTCTAGATTCTCTGTTCTCTTAGAAATGAAATATGTATCATGAATATAATTAATCCCAGAGAAATATGATATATTCTGGCAAAATAAAAGATCTTCAGACCAGGGGACACCATGGTCTGGGAAAACTAAGATCCATATGTGATTTCTTTTTTGTTCTTCTTTGAGACATGGTCTCATTATGCCCCTCAAGATGGTCTTAAAGTCAATCTTCCTGCCTCAGTTTCCCAAGTGTTAGGATTAAAGGTTGTGCTTCTGCCTGGGTCCATCTGTGAATTTCAAGACTAGCCCTGTAGACTCTAATGAAGGGTATTGCTTTGGGTAATTAAACACCTTTGTTCTTGCGGGGGGGGGGGGGGGGAGGAGGAGGGTGTGGAGTGAATAGAGCCAGTAGTGGTTTTTCTCCAGGAAGCTTTCAACACTGAATTCTCTATAGAAAAGGATATTCACACAGGTGCAGAGGTTTCCTAGAATGGTAGTTGCAGATTTCTAGGTATTGCGAATCTTTGAATCTTTTTAAATATGTCTCTTCTGTTTCTGCCTCTGTCTCTGTCTCTCTATCTCCCCCCCCCCCACCCCCACACACAAGCAGGGATATATCTGTGATTATGCATGCCTTTGTGTGTGTTTGCATGTTTGTGACATGTATGTGGTGTGTGTGTGTGTGTGTGTGTGTGTGTGTGTGTGTACAGATGCCTCTGGAACACTGGGATTAAGGTGCCTACTATGCTCACCCAGCAGTTAGTTATATTGATGCAGGGAATCCGAACACCAGCCCCTTTCTGTTTTACCCAATAAGCCATCTACCCAGCACCCCCGCCCCCTGTCTCTGTCTCTGTCTCTCTCTGTCTCTCTCTCTGTCTCTCTCCCTCTCCTTTTCTATTCTGTTGCTTGTCTTTCCTTCCTATCCTCTTTTTCTCCTTTGGTTTTCCTTTCATTTTATTGTTTTAATGAACTTTTAACTTTAAAATAAATAATAAAATACAATGTATGGTTTAAAGAGATAATAAAATTAAAAGTGTACTTTTATAATGGAAATATCTTGAAAAACTGAAGAACAAAACCACAATCAAGGTATTACTGTTGACACAGTCAAGAAGCAGAGCATCTCCATCTCTGAGAGGCTCCCTCCTATTGCCCTTTTATGACCACATCCAAGTTCCAACCCCAGTCTCTGTTTCCTGAAGATGTTAATGTTGAAAACAAAATAATTAATAGGAACTAACATCTATCTCTGCCAGGAAGTTAAACACACAAGAGACAAACTCTGTTCTTAAGGATGGGTGCTGCCTCTCTTGTCTGGGTACACTATGATTTTGTTGTGATTGTCTTCTTAGGGAAATTCTTCTATACTTTGTTCCCGAGTTTCAGCTATCATCTGAATTTGAGTGCACATCTGTGGAAGAACTCATAACAAATCCTGAGGTAAGCTGGCTATTTTGGAACTGGGTGACTGACAGAACAGTGTGAACATAGAGGAGGACATAGAAAGGCTTTCAGTGATTGGAGATCGAAATTCCATACCAGGTATGTGAGAAGTCACTGCCATCACAGGCAAAGCAAGGTAGAGAAGATCTCGGAGACTGAGACTGTTAGCCATGACTATCATGGAGGACAGCATGGTAATAGCAGGAAAGCAAGTGTGGCGTTAGAGCAGTAACTGAGAGCTCACATTCCGATCCACAAGCACAAGGCGCAGAGAACTAACTGGGAATGGCATGAGATTTTGGAAACCTCAGAGTCCATGCCCAGGGACACATCTCCACCAACATGAATGTGCCTCTTAATCTTTCTGAACAGTTCCACCAACTGCGGACACAAGCATTCAAACCTGAGCCCATAGAGGCCGTTCTTGTTCAGATCACCACAACACTCTCCTACCAAATAGAGTTTCTCATTTCATCCTCCATTATTGAGATGCTGAGCTAAGGATTGTGCAGCTCAGCCCTCTGAGGTGTTCAGAGTACTCTTTCTAAACCTCATGGGGAATGATGAAGACAAAGCACTCACCGAAGCTCCTCTTGGTGACAGTGCCATGGAAGATGGGAGGAACAACTTTGGCCAGCTGCCTCAGATGCAGAGGGTGACTCTCACACCGGCCTTGGTTCAAATCTAGGGGCAAAGTGCTAACAGGGTTTAGTACCCTCCAGGTGGAGGTGTTGGTAAGTGAGGAGTACATGTAGCAGGCCAATGCAGGGAAGAGACACTCCAGGTAGGACTCTGACAGGCCCTTCTCGGCCACCATGGTCAGCATGGACTGTAAGATCGGCAGGCACACAAGGAAAGGTTCTCAGTGAAAAGAACACAGGTTACTAATAGGATAGAAGTGCCATGTGCCCAGGATTTCATTTCTTCACCTTCTTTCATCTCAGCCTCTCATTGGCTTCTACTGCATTGCTTAGCTGAAGTCCTTCCTGTAGGGGTCACCAGTGAGCTCTGGGCCAAGTGTGGTAGTTGTTTTCTTACCTGACTTCCAGAGGTATTCAACCCAGGTTTCTGCTTTCTCCCCAGAGTGCTTTCTTTGCATAGCATCCATGACCTCATGGCCCACTTCCTTGTTTTCTGCACCTCTACCCCATCATCTTTACAGTAATTATTTCCTGTTTGAATTCTGGATGCTACCATGTCTGAAGCCTTATTCCTGGACCATGGTGCTTTCTCTGCTAAGAGCCATTTCTGGGTGGCATCAACTAATCTCTTATCTAATCCTGCTCAAGATACCTGTGACTCCTAGTCTATTGCTACCCAAATATATGCCTTCTTCACACTGCATTTTGGATAGTTGTCATTTGATTTTCCTTCACCTTGATTTGTACTTTCTGCAGATTGCTAAACTAGGCTGAGTTTATTATTTAACATAGGCTACCTTGCTTCTTTAAAGAAAATAATAAATTCAGGTAGGTCAGTTCAGTTAAATAACTTAATTAGGCTTAAAAGATGCCTAGTAGCAGTGTTGGTGGATTCTAAGCTTGGATGATTTTTCATACTAGAAACATCAGTGTTCTAACAGTATTCTAGACAGATCACTCTGTAAAATTAATGTCCTTTTCTGTTATTGCTTATGAAAACAGCTGGAGCGATGCCCAGAGAATATAAACGAAAAGCTAAAAACGTGTTTCAACCAGGTAAGCTTCCTTTCCATGAAGCCATTTATATCCTGAAATCTAAACAACCCTTTGCTCCAAAGAAAAAATAATATGTGTTTTGAAATGTTAGGTTTGGAAGAAAATCAAGTTTTTCTGTCCTTATCCAGACTTAGATTAATGTGTAGCCCATCAGATGTCACGAAGCAACATCTTTTTGAATTTGAAGATGCAAGTGTTCCCACAACCAGTGCTTATGTAGCACTGAAATGGAAGTTAGTTTAAACCAGAAATGGGAATTTTCAAAGTTTAAGAAATATCTCCAAATCTTTGAAAGACTGGAACAAAACAGAAATTGTTGAGGAGTCACAGAAAATTAAACAAGCTCCCAGGTAGTTTTAGCTTTGGGGAAAAAAAAATCCATGATTTGTTTACATAACAATCAACCAACCTCCTAGTCTGTCTCCTCATCTGCATGCTGCATACACACACACACACACACACACACACACACACACACACACACACACACACACACGGCTCTGCTGGTGCTTTTTCAGAGACTGTTCTCAATTGAGTTTATGAAAACCACAGGTATTCAGAGGGAAACTTACCAACATAAGCAGCAGGTCACGGTGCTGTAGGGTGAGGCTTTAACTAAGGTATCATCGGTTGATTAAAGTTGCTTTACCAGCTTTCATATGGGATTTTCATACATACTTCACTATGGTTGATTCTCCCCATGCTCTCTCTGCTCCACCTCACTTCCCTGCACATACACCCTGCACATATACCCTGCACATATACCCTCACACAAACCTTGCAATATACCTTGCACATATACCCTGCATATATATACTCTGTACACAAACACTACAATATACCCTCATACAAACCCTGCACATATACACTGCATATATAACCTTTTACCCCAGTATTCTCCACAGCTCTCCCCACGTCTTTTCTGCTTCCTTTACCCCACTCTCTGTTTTTGTTCTTTCGCAAACCTCTTTCTAGTTTCTCATCTTTACCCATATTTGCTCCCACCTGGATACACAGAATAGGAGAGAGAACATACTGTTTGTCTTTCTGAGCCTAAGTCACCTCAATGTAGTGGTTACTAGTTCCCACCCACTGTCCTGTAAATGTCATGACTTCATTTTCTTTCTAGCTGTATAAATTCTGTAGTGTATAAGCATATACTTAACCAACCGCTCATCTGTTAATGGATGCCCGAGCTAATTCCATTTCGCTAGTATGGTGAAACATAATGCTGTTCAATTCAACGGACTCACACCCTCTCCACTGCAACACAGAGCCAGCTGGTAGCATGGAACTCTTCCTCACAGCAGATAGAATTCTTGAATAATTGCACTACCTCATGCTGCCAACTAAGACGTGCCTGAGGGCAAAGTCAGCCTTATGTATCTTTGTATCACTAATAATGAATTTCAATGCCTTGACTTAGGATGTTGTTAGTAGAATGTTTAGGAAACAGAGCTATGGGCAGGTGAGGGTTTGAACATTGGGTTTTATAGAGGAAAAACTCATGAAAGCAGCATGGCCAGCAGACGTTGTAGATGGTGCAGAAGAACTTTGCACACATTAGTGGATTTGAGTGAGAGCTGTAAAGTGTGTGTGTGTGTGTGTCTGTCTGTCTGTCTTACAGTTCCCTGCCACCCAGCCAGCACTCAAACCCAGAAATCTTAAGATAGAAACATTTAAATGTTTATCAAAGTGGGGATTGCCCTGTATCTGTTTTCTCAGAATTCCCCCCGGTCCTCTCAAAATGTTGATATGAGTAAGTAATACCATTCTAACATGGAAGAGGAGCCCGTGGGAACAGCATGACATCTTGGAAAACAGCCCAGACCCTAATCCTTGAGGGGCTTTAGGGGGCCTTTCAATATTCTTTATATCAGGATTTAAAAGGAAATAATATTAACCAAAAAAAAAAAAAAAAAAAAAAAAAGGTCCCAAGAGCAGAATTCCTTACTCTGCAGCCTCTGTGCTCTGAATAGTACAGATTTGAGTTACAGCAATGGGTCATCACTGAGTTGCTCCACGTGACTGGCCATCTGCCAGTGCCTGTGGTACTGCTCCTTGAGATGACATTATACCACTGAGGAGGAAAACAAAGTCACACTTCACAAGGTTTCTTCTTGATTCCAAAACTAAGGTCATTACTCTCCCCTCTCTGTGCCTCTCCATGCCTTCTGTGATAAATACTTCCACATGCTTTTCCTTCCTTCCTTCTTCCTCTCCAGCAGAGAGTATGTTCAAGCATCATGGTTGATTCTTAGCCGCTGTGTGCAGAGTTGGAATGTGAAATTGCTTTGTGATATTATGGGGAAATAATAATGTCGTTAAAAATGTACTTGTGTTCTTTAAAAACCTTCGCAGATCCAGAATATCTACATGGCTCAGTATGAGAAAAGACTCAAGAGGAAAATGCAGTCCATTGTGTATGAGGCAAACAGAAGGGGCTTACTCAACCAAGTTTTTCTGGGACAGTGTGAACTGAAAAGGAAGAGGACTGAGGAGAAACTCAGTGACCTCCGTGCAAAGCTGGCTTTGCTGCTGCAGAAATTTCAGCTGGTGAGTGACAGGGTGAGGGGCAGCAACAAGCTCTGGGGAAAGAGCCTGTGACTGGATCTCCCTCCTAACGGTGTGCTTTGCTAACTCACCTTGGGGAAACCGCCTAACCCAGGCCTTGATGCCAGTAATGATACTAAAATCTTTCTGGTTCAGATCTGGGCTCGAGGGATAGTGTGATAGACTGTTGGGGACAGACAGGCAGAGGACAGAATGACAGGGCTCTGAAGAAAGTTCAGGCCCTAATACCACTACAAAGAGGCAAATGGTGACTGCTATGAAGAGAGGAATCAGGCACATGTGGCCTAGTTGGAGTCTTATGTTTCTGAGAAAGAAGGGTGGTGTGTCACAGCTGTCTTCTTCAGCCCAGCAGGAAAGGGGTTTGGGGTGGGGACAGGATGTGTGGCTTCCAATCTACTTTCTTTGGTAAAAACTCATGGCTCTAGGCAAGACCTGGAAGTCTGTTAGCTAGTTACAAGCAGTACTTATAGTAGAGTGCTTGCCCATGCCTGTGAGGGGAGGGGTTGCTGTAGACACAGAGACCGAGCAGTCTGGTCTGTCTAACCGTACACTGTTACAATAAATTAACTTTCAAGGCATACATTAGAATTTTTCTGCACTTCTTTCTCCAAGGAAACACTAGAATATTGGCTTGTACCATTAGTTGATGAAAATACCTGGACAAAATGAGCTTATGAGAGAAAAGAGTGTGTTTTGGTTTACAGTTCAAGGATGTGGCCTATCATGAAAGTCAGAGCGCAGGAGCTTGAAGCTGGCCACATTGCACCTGCAGTCAAGGACAGAAAGCAATGAATATATTCTACTACTTAGGCCCTTTATCCTCTTACATTGTCCAGACCCACAGTGCACACAGTGGGAGGGTCTGTTTACCTCATTTAACACAGTCAAGATAATCTTCCATAGGCATGCCCAGAGCCCTATTAACTAAGTAATTCTAGATCCAATCAATCAGTCTCTCAATAGCATGTGTCCAAAAGATAATAATTTCCAACTTTTTCAGGAAGTGAAATATTTTAATGCAATTTTATTTTATATAAAAATAAAAATATAATTTTCTTAATCTCAGAGGGAGGAGTTAAAACAAAACAAAAGCCAGGGAAACATCATAAATCGAAATTATTGTCACTTTTGCTTGTATGCTTCCATGATGAATTAAGTAATGGGTAAGGGCCCATCTTCTTTTATTGGTATACTTTCACTGTACATAGCGATGAGTTTTATAAATACATTTACTTTCTAGTATATTGTTGGGAACAAAAAAGGGGGGAGCCTGGGGCCCTGGGGAATAACGGAAAGAAAAAGATGCCCACACCCCGCCAGAGTTTCCCTGTTCTCTGGTCAGTCAGGCATGGGAGGGCTGCTACCTACCCTATCCACTCATCCCTGGGTGGGCATTCCTCTATCCTACTCTTCAGGGGGTGGTCAAGGGCAGCCCTGCCTGGGGATCCCCCCCCACCCTGAGCTACTTTGCTAAAGCCACCAGGGTTGTGGGAGAGAGGGAAAAGGGAAGAAGTTCCCAACACTGACCAGAGTGGTCAGTGGAACTTGAAGGAGCAGAGCAGAGACTCTATGGTTTTAGAGCTTTATTATAGAAATGCAGGGGAAAGAGAGAGAGAGAGAGAGAGAGAGAGAGAGAGAGAGAGAGAGAGAGAGAGAGAGAGAGAGAGAGAGAGAGAGAGAGAAGAGGAAAGAAGACAAAGAGAAAGGGAAGAGGAGAGAGAAGTGAGAGAAGAGAGAGGTGAGAGGATAAAGGAATAAGAGAGTGAGGTGCGAGCTGAGCACCCCTTTCTAAGGTCTTCCCTGTTGCTAGGTAACTGGGGAGGAGTTTAGCCTGAAGGTCAGAAGCTTGGGCCATTGCTTACTTGACTACTGACCATGCTTCTCTTGTGGGGGCTGTGGGAGGTGGTACCTTAGGCAGGGGCTGGAGTTCCAGGAGCATGAGGGAGCGCCTACCATGTCATGTAGGTAAATATGACCATCGGGGTTCAGACCTCAGCTCGACTGGAGACCAGCCTGCAATTCCCCACAGTATATCATGCCCCTATCCCATGTCCCTCTAGACCTATAAGAGTGGCCCAGTTTCTAGACAGCACATAGGAATCTTGGTTATATCAAAAACTTAAATATAGTAGCCAAAGCTGTAAAGGCTTTCTGTGGATTCTAGAAATATATGGAGAAGTCAGAGTCAAAACTGAGTTTAAGGAGCCTGTGATATTTTAGATTTAAGTCATGAGGTAAGTCTTCTGGAGCTTCGCACACTGTGAGAAGGCAGGACCTTATGGAAAACTTTGAGAATTGGGGTGGCTTTATCCTGGACTGGAAAAGAGACAGGCAAATCTGCCATATATCATGACAGAGTTGAATCCAGGCTGCATGGGTTTCTGTCTGTAAGGGTTCATGATTCAATAAAGAATGATACCCTGACTCAAACAGTATGTAAACGCAAAGAGTGTTTTATTCAGCAGAAATCTAGCATGCTGGGGTCTCCCATTACCAAGATAGAGACACCCAACTGAGCTTGCTGGCCTGATTTAAAGCACATTAGGGAATTCCAGAGTAGGTGACCTCTATGTTAATCTGTTGCATTCATCTCTACGGACATTCCATTGTGTGTGTGTGTGTGTGGGGGTGTTAGGGGTAGGGGAGTTGGGAACATATTGTGGAGGGAACCATTACTGAGAAAGTAGCTGAGGAAGTCTGGAAACTGCTTCAGGCCAGGTGGCTGGGACATTACCTGGTCATGAAGTTGGAGCCTGGGCTTTTTTTTTTCTATTAGTAATTGACTTGCCTGGGCTTGCCTGGACTTGTGCAGTTTTTAGGCCTAGTCTCCTTAACTGCCAGTTTGAAGTTTGTCATGGAATCAGCCTAGCCTTCTCATGTCTTAAGTTGTGAACATGCTGAAGTGGGAGAGTTCATTTTCTCTAATATCCTCATCTTCAGCTTCACCAAGAATTCTTTCTCTATTGAGTACAAAACGAGACACACAAAAAGTACTTCACACAAGCTCAGGCGGCAGTCCTCACTCCTCCATTCACCCAGGAAGAGCTATGGAGAAGGTGGGGGACTTGAACCATGAGGACCCTCACCTCCGGTGGTAAGGGGCTTCTCCCCCACCATCCAGCCCAATCTCTTTCTGTTCCCCAAACCCAGATGGAAAGGTTTTTTTAAAAAATATATTTATTTATTTATTTATTTATTTATTTATTTATTTATTTATTTATTATATGTAAGTACACTGTAGCTGTCTTCAGACACTCCAGAAGAGGGCATCAGATTTCATTTTGGATGGTTGTGAACCATGTGGTTGCTGGGATTTGAACTCAGGACCTTTGGAAGGGCAGTCAGCACTGTTAACCACTGAGCCATCTCACCAGCCCGGAAAGGGTTTTAACATGCTGCCAGACGGAGAAATCCCTGGTGATCCAGTAAGTGATTAAGAGGCTACATTATTAAAGAGCAAAAAGATAATTTATGCTAAATTATTTCACACATAGTAATTGTATTTGGGCTTCTGTCAGCACTACCACTTCAGCCAATTCTTGAAAGAGGAAAACTCTGACTTCCACTGAAGAAGAAAACATTATTCAAATCCTTAACCACTTGTAAGCGTAAAATAAGATTAAATGAGAGAAAACATTTGCAAAGGTTAAGAGCATTAATCAGACTGTGATGTAGGGTTGCTGCTGCATGAATCTCCACGATGACTGCAGGAGGCTTCCAGAGGGACAGGAATAACAGCTGAGCCTCTCCTCCTGGAGTGACTATGGCTTCTCTCTTCCAGGGTGGTCCAGCAGGAGACCTGCAGCAGATTGATGCTTACTTAGAAGATTTGCTTAAAGAAGATCGGCTCTCGACCACTTTACATGAAAAGTCTCCAGAGTCAGCTTAAGGGAAAGATACAGAACCCTGAGAGGGTATCTCAAAAGTCAGAAAAGATGTTTTTTCTTAAAACCACTAATAAAGAAAACTGGAAAATCCTTTTAGAAAACATTTCCTTTTGATTGCTATTGTAAAATTTAGCCTGATTCTTTTTTTTTTCTGTCTTTGTTTGCTATACATCCATTCCCTTATTTCTTAATTCTTCCAATTCTATAAGAAGCAATTTCTAGAGTTTTCTACTTTCTCTCTGAGGTCTAGAGAAAAAGAAACTGCCACTTAAGCTTAAGTTTTGCTTGAATTGGACTGTGATATGCTTTTTTATACTAATTTCATTATTTAGGTGGAGTGAAAGAGTAACCTTTGTAAGTATGACATGCATATGTTATACACATGTTAAGAATTGTATTTTTACACTTCTATGTATGTGAAAAATCATTTTACACTTCCCTCACTGATTGCTTTGATTAGAAATTTCTGCCACTTTAGAAAGCACAAGGAAACATTAAACATTCTTTTGCAGAATTGTATTCTGATGTATAATGTGCCTCCTGTGACATTGGGAACATGTAGATGGTATATAGCGAGAAGCCTGTACCTGATTTGTGTCTTAACCTACTTGTTAAGCCTTCCCACAAGGCATGCTCCTATCAGTTTTCTTACTAAAATTCTACATTGGTATGTTTTACCATTTTCTGATAAATTTATTACTATTCAGTGTATGGAAACCATACGAATCATGAAAGAGCTGAAAACAAGAACGTAATAGTATCCAAAGGAGGCTGTTAGGTTTCCCCACTGAAAATACCGTCCAGATTATTTTATATCATATATGCTATATATAACTTATTGTAAAATTACTTTCTTATTTCTATATGCGGTACTGAGACAATAAGATAATATTACTCTTTAATGGTTTCTTGTTATTCAGTTCTACAGAAATACTAAAATTTATTTAGCCATTCCCCATCAGTGAACATTTAAAGGTTTTTTTGTTTTTGTTTGGTTTTGGGTTTTTTGTTTGTTTTGTTTTGTGTTTTGATTTTTCGAGACAGAGTTTCTCCATATAGCCCTGGCTGTCCTGGAACTCACTCTGTAGACCAGGCTGGCCTCAAACTCAGAAATCTGCCTGCCTCTGCCTCCCGAGTGCTGGGATTAAAGGCGTGCGCCACCACACCTGGCTACATTTAAGGTTTTTAATCTTGTGTTGACTGCCTATTGGATTCATGATTGATATGAATCAATATCCTGGGAGATATGTTATTGGGAGATATTTTAATTTCATCTATGTATAGCTGTTGCTGTCAAATCTGAGAAACAGAACCTCTCGGTTAAAGGAGCTCATGACGCTTCATCGTTGTTATCATTTTCACCAAGTTTGAAACAACCTAAGAAACACAGCTCTGAAGATGGCCGAGTGGATGCTGCCAGAAAGGAAGACCCACCTTGAATGTGTTCCACCATCCTAGAGTAGGGTCCTAGGTTCACTAAGTCAGAAAAGAGGAAGCCAGCTGAACAAAAGCAGTCCCGTGTCTCTACTTCCTGATTGCAGAGGCAGTGTGACCTAGGTTCCTCCAGTTAAGTCTTCTCCAACATCTTGAACTGTGTCCCTCAAAACTGTGGAGCCAAATCAAACCTCTTATTCACTAAGTTAGTTTTGTCAAACCAACTTATTGTCAGGGCAATGACAAGCTAACAGGTATCACCTACCGGCACTCTGAAAATCTACAAATATACATCCCTCATCCCTATACAACATATGAACCCTCATATCATCACAATTTTGCCTGCATTATCAACCTGTTGATCAAATAAAAAGTTGTATTTCCTCGTACATTTAAGGTCCGACTGCTGAGTTACTAGTTGGACTTCTTATGTTTTATTGACACTCAAAATTTAAAATTTGACTTCTGTAGGTTTTTCTATTTGGTGAAAGGTCTGTTTATGATTTATGTGAACAATTTTCAAATGAAAGAAATTATCTTTTTTCTCATAGTATATGTGAAAATATTCCATTTTTTTTTTCAGTTTTAAATGTTTTATTGTGTCTTAAGGCATCCATATGAGATTCCAATTTTTTTCTCTAGTATCCATTTGTTAATGCCCTTTGTAGCTATATTTAGAGAGAACATTATGGTGCTAAAGTTATTTTTAACAATAACAATTTTTAATATTTTCTTATAACTTTAATAACTATGAATATATTTTTATTTGTTTGATTCACGTAGAATTTATTTTGTTGTAAGATGTTAATTGGAAATCTTTTGTGTATGTATTTCTACACAGTTACTTCCTGGTTCCATATTACATACTAATCAATCATTTCCCCACTGAACTAAAATTTTACTTTTATTATATATTAAATTTTTTCCTGTATAAATCTTTTAAACAGATGTGAAAGGAGGAAAACTATTTGGGACAAAGAGGGTCAGCAGGACTAGGATGGGAGGGATGAGGTATTTGTACACAGTTATAACCATGGTATACATATAGGAAGTTATAAAATATTTAAAGCATTACAAATGAGTCTTACATTGAGCCTACTTCTAGATTTTTATTTTTATTTTTTCTCATGTCAGACTCACAGTGCCATGGCAAACTAATTAATGGTTTTACTTTACATAGTTTTGTGTATGTTTTTGTCTATTCAGACCTCATGTCGACTTTAAATAAGCTTTTTCAGTTACCACCCACTCATAAATTTTATTTGCATTTTCTTCAGTTTGTAGTGATAGTGTAGAAAAATATACAGTTTTCGAAATTAAGTCTTTCTACAGACAAAATCAGATTGATCTTTCTATGTGTTCTAGCTGTGGTAACTATATTGGTATTGAATATTCCCTTTCAAGTATTTTGTGCATTTTTACTTACATTTCTTGCAGTTAACTCTTTCTGTTAGCTAATTATAAATGATGTTTTTCCATGCTCATATGACTGGAAAAATGTTTGAAACAGAAAGAGTCCTTGTTGTTGGATATTGATACTATATCTAATATAATAAGGCCCAGAAAAGAAATAGTTTAAATAAATAAATCTTTAAAAAAAAAAAAAAGGGGGGCTGGTGAGATGGCTCAGTGGGTAAGAGCACCCGACTGCTCTTCCAAAGGTCAGGAGTTCAAATCCCAGCAACCACATGGTGGCTCACAACCATCCGTAACAAGATCTGACTCCCTCTTCTGGTGTGTCTGAAGACAGCTACAGTGTACTTACATATAATAAATAAATAAATCTTTAAAAAAAAAAAAAAGAAATAGTTAAATTTGTTCTGCATCAGTAAGTCATCATTATGCAAATTTTAATATGCATAATGTATAAATAATAAGATATGTGTAATTTATATGAAGAGACACACTTTTAGTATTTCAGATCCTTGTAGTTTTAATCTATGCAAAGTTTTCTTGGACCTGAAAATGAATTTCCTTCCTCTATCAACATCAGTGCACATTTTTTCTTTAATTTTTAAAATTGGTGATTAATAAAAGTGAAGAGTAAAAAGAAATCAGTGTTCTGAACCTCCTCCTGGCAGACATTTAGAGGCTGAAGAGGGACTTCCCCAGAGAGCACTTTCCACTCAACTAAATCTTTGTCATTTCTAAGTTCTCCAGACCTCACCATCCTTTTCAGGCTACCTAAAAAAAAAAAAAAAAAAAAAAAAAAAAAAAAAAAATCTCATCCACATGGTTTCAAGCAACACTTCCAAAAGAATTGATTTTAAACTCTATGGCCCTGCTGTGCATCTGTTATTTAAATTTAATTGTGAAACAAATGTTTTAGGGAAAGTCTACATTGACCTAATAGAAACCAAAGTAATGGTACTTATTTTAAGTGCCTCTCTTTCTGTCATGGCAATTCTTTAGGCTCCATTGGATCCAAGTTTTGGGAAACCTTAGATGGTAAAGAGGCAGTCTGTCAGGACTTGTGTAGACTGCCAACTGAGCCAGTATAGGAATGGGAAAATCAATGCACGGAAGTTAGGTGAGGAAAATAGATTTTATGATTAGAACAATTAGATGTCCATCTGGAGAATCTAGTTTTCAGTATAGCTTACAGGAAAGTCTATGGGACAATAGAATTTGTTTCTATCACTGGACTGTGGGTGTACATCTTAGATTCATTGATTCAGTCACAGGTCCAATTGGGACTTAGCTAGGAAAAGTTTAGCTTATGAAGTGAAGTGAGGTAAGACCAGCAGGCAAAGGATATATGTAGATACAGACTTGAGGAAGAGAGGGGGAAGACCAGAGAAAAGAAGTAGTGTGGAGAAGAAAGCAACATCCCAGGTTGGTCTTTTATCTTCAGACAAGTTTAGCTATTATATCTATAATGCTACTTGATACTAATCAGTTTACCTTTGTTTTCCTTCCTCATACATAGACATTCTTTCCTTTTTCTTTCTTTCTTTCTTTTTTTTTTTTTTTTTTTTTTTTTTTTTTGGTTTTTTGAGAACTGGAACTCACTCTGTAGACCAGGCTGGCCTCGAACTCAGAAATCCACCTGCCTCTGCCTCCCAAGTGCTGGGATTAAAGGTGTGCGCCACCACCACCCAGCTATACATAGACTTTCGATTTACTAATATTCTATTTATAATTTCCATTACAAAAACCCATTGCTCCTCTAAATACATATTTCCAATATTCAGGTGTGCACAAGCAGACACTCCTTACTATACGGATAAGGAAATGAGACCCGAGACTCGTAACGTGGTAGAAAAGTCTAGAAACCATGCATCCACAGATGCAATTATCCTATCACTAACTTCACTGAAACATTATTCAGATTTCTCAATTTCAGTTTCTCCATCTGTAAAATAGAAATGACTGTGTCACCAGGAGTGGTGGCGCACGCCTTTAGTCCCAGCACTCGGGAGGCAGAGGCAGGTGGATTTCTGAGTTTGAGGCCAGCCTGGTCTACAAAGTGAGTTCCAAGACAGCCAGGGCTACACAGAGAAACCCTGTCTTGAAAAAAGCAAAAAAAAAAAAAAAAAAAAAAAAAGACAGTGTCTTCCTTTTCTTACTATCTATCTATCACCTATCTATCTATGTATCTATCATCTGTCTACCTATCTATCTATTTGGTTAGTTGTTGTTGTTGTTTTGACAGGGCTTGTAACAGCTCTGGGTGTCCTGGAACTCCTGTAGACCACACTGATCTAGAACTAATAGATATCTGCCTGCCTCTGCTTTCTGGATACTTGGATTAAAGGCATGTGCCACCACTATCTGAACAATATCTTTCTTTTCTTAATATAATTATTTTTCTATGCACTCAAAAATGTAGGCATAAGGTATAGCCAGTAACACCACAAGGAATACACTCAGTAAAATAATTGCCTCTGCCTTTCTCTGCAAACTCCCATTGGCTAGCTGTAAACACGGTATCTTCAGTTAGTGAGAAGTGACCTTATTTTTAAACTGTATAATTAATCTCACTAGCTTTCTGATATTATTTAGCCAGTATCTATAAGAGGTCTGGAGTCACTTTCAGAGAACACAAATGTTTTCATTACTTTTCTATTCCTGAGACAAAGCACCACGAAGAAGAAGAAGGCAATTTACAAAACAAAAATTGTTTAATTAGGATTACAGTTTCAGAGGATTAGACTTTGTGATGGTGGAGCAAAACCTTGGTGGCAGGAATCTCTTCAGAGCTTACATCTTTGTCAATAAGCAGGCAGCAGAGAAAACGGGCTGGGGATAGTGAGAGTCTTTTGAAACTTCAAAGCCAACCTCCAGTAGCATACTTCCTGTCTTGGGACCACACCTCCTAATTCTCAAATACTTCTACCAAATTGGGACCACGCATTCAAATACATGAGTCTACAGGGGCCATTCATATCCAAACCATCATAACATGCTAGCTTCATTTCACAGTGAAGAATGAAGGTCTAAACCAAGAGATAATTTATACAAAACCAACCTGAGCAAAAGGCTGGGTTTTGAGAATCATGTCAGGGATCATTGGATCCATACCTGATGATAAGACAGCCATTCCTCAAAGAGACCTGTGAGTGGCATAGAGCCTTTAAGATGGAACTCCTGCCCAGCCTGTGAACACTGCATAAATCGAAAGCATTTTGGATTGGTGAGGTCTGTAGCAAAGGCCAATCAATAAGATCAAGTTTATAATGCCTTCATTATGACCCTTTGCTTTTTTTTTTTTTTTTTTTTTTTTTTTTTTTTTTTTTTTTTTTTCCAAGCAAACCAACACACTTTACTGTGGCGCAGGCTGCCTCAGACTGTTACTTATTCCAGCCCAAGAACTAGAAGGACTTGACCAGCTTGGACAGGCATCTGCTCCGCTCCAGACTTCCACGAGTCCTGGCACAGAAGGGTTCTCTGAAAAGTCTACCACAGGAACTGTGTGCTCAGCACATGCCAAGTGGGGTTCGCCCACTGCCCACAGGGGAGGCTGAGCCCAGTGCTCAGGCGTGGTCACCGGCTCTCTTCTGCACCACTGCGGGCCTGGACAGAACCTGCTCCTGAAGCCGCTGGACCAGCTCCTCTACGTAGACCTTGAACAGGGGTACAGGGTCCTTCTCCTCCAGAAGCCTCTGCTTCTCCAGGGCCTCCTCCAGCGTCAGGCCAACCCACTCGGCCTCTGCCTCGGGGATGACAAAGCTCCTGTATTTGTCATAGATGGCTGCTCTCCGCTCAGGGTTCTCAGGGTGGAGATGGGGGTCCTGGCGAGCAAGCCTCAGCAGCATCCCTCGCTTCAGGTCCATGCCAAACTTGGAGCCCAGGTCCTCCTTAGGGGTCTTGAGAATATAGAAGTCAAATCCATAGGCCTCATCGATGAGATCCAGGGTCCTCATGGTCACAGTCACGGTGAACTTCTTGTCAAGGATTTCACTGTAAAGCTCCCGAGTAAACAGCTGTGGCTTCCACACCTTCTTCACCCTCTTGGAGAGCTTGTCGTTGTTGGCGTATCTGTAGCCTAAAATCAAGCCCTCTCCACCCCACAGTCCCTGCTGGGACTCTGGAGGGTAGTGAACTGGAATGGGTACGTCCTCAACGCGCTCACGCTGCCCATTCTTGGGGTTGATCTTGAACTTGGTCCCGTGAGGTTTGTAGTGTACCGGGGTCGGCGTCCGTTCTTCTTCCAGTGAGCGCAAGAAGTGGGCGGGCAAGCGTGCACAGATGCCCTGCCGCAGCCGCAGCTTCTGCCATAGGTGCACAGGATACCTGTGCAGCGGCATCGCGCGACCCTCTACTTCTGGGAGAGCGACCCTTTGCTTTTCATTTGTTTCTAATTCTTCTTTCTCCATCGTTTGGTCCCTATTAATTAAGCTCAGGTAAAACACATGCATCCACTGCCTTCACACAACCCACCATGTGCAGGTGAGCCAGTCATTTAAACACATTTAGCATTGGCGGCATGAAAATAATTGGGAAATCGCCTCTCTAAACTTGGAAATGTTCTGCATGTAGAGAGTTATTTTAAACCAAATTAAGACTCAGCATGGAATTCTAATGCTATCGTTTAAATAAATCTAATAAGTGCAAATTGATTTACAAAGACTGTTTGCAAAGTATGTAATGCATTGGTGACATTTTATCAAAAGGCACATTGTAGGGGTTTGCTTTTAAAAGTGTGATTATATCTAGTTTGGCAGATAAAATCAATACAAACTAGCCAATGTGGTGTCCATATGCTTTGCATTGTCCCTTTTCCCATCTACCCTATTTAGTTTAGCTAAAATAAAACAACTTGGTTTGTAATTCACATCCATTTTAGCTTATAAAGATTGCTACTTGGCTAGTGTTATGAGTTACTCACTCCCAAGAAACTGAAAAAAAAATGCCTACTTAGATTTCATGAAAGAGAAGCAAGTTTAAGAAGAAAAGTAACGATACAAAACAAAAAGAAGACAAAACAAAAAACCCATGAAGTCACAGGCTCACGTTCTTCCTGGTTTTCCTTATGTATTACCTACAGACATCTATATAATTAAAATGTCCAGATGGCAAGTGGAATCAAAGAAAGGGGCAGAGAGGGATACTACTAACAGAAAAGTGAGTAAACTTTGAAGGCTATGCCAATGTTACAAGAAGAGTCAAGTAACTAAGGAAAATCCGAAACAATAGGCTGGCTTTAGGATGTATGGAGTTCGGCTCACACCTCTGATCAGTTTCCAAAACCAGGACACAAGTGACCTAAATCAAGCCAAGAAAGCCAAGAACTCGGGAAAGTTAGACCTGTGTGAATTAGCATCTGTGTCAGGGAAGACAGTCCTGTCTTCTGTGTTTCATTATCAAGCATGAGTTAGGTGGTGACCACATAGCATGCTGTGGTCTTCCTCGTAAACTTGCCTTCAGGTAGATGCAATCCTGAGCCAGTGGGAATGGCTCTGTCTTGCTATGTATCTATAGATTCTCAATCCCCCCCCCCCCCCCGCCACCCCGGCTGCTACTATCCCATTGTACCTGCAGTAAGTGATACAGTTTCAGTGTGGAAGGCAGATGCTCTAGATAGTAGCTTTCCAGCCCTCACAGAGCCCCTGAGATTATTTGATGTGAGATGGTCAAGCTCTACAGCACAGTCTCAGGGATGTGGATGTTGCATCCAATAAGAACAGTGATGTTATCTGCTTAATAAGTGAGAAAGCACTGTGCTCTCCGGTGGCGTCTATGCAAGAGCAGGAACAATGCGTGAAGAAACAGGCTGGGTGGGAGCAAGGGTCTGCTGTCAAAATGAAGCCTGTTTTCAAGGAAGCAGGAGGAGATGATGTCTGGGCACATGGATGCTGCTCATGAGAAAGCTTACTTAGTGCCCGTCACGGAAATGGATGGGCCCATTTTAAGATCTCTGTTCCAGAGGCTTATCAATGTTGTTGCTATTCATGACTCAGCCATGGGGATTTTAGGTTTGGCTATGAAATAAGTGCTCCTGCACATTCAGGACACGCCCCGAACGAACGCCATGGGGTGTCAGTGTAGAATCTGGTGGTAAGATGAGATTCGTAAGGGTTTCCTGGTATCAAGTGACACCAACAAATGATACGAGATTTGGCACAGATAAATAAAAGGGCTTATGTTTATTTAGGCAAGTCAGTATAACTGTCCATTATTCCTGAGGACTGGATTTCCATGAAGCACCTCTGTGCATTCATGGGTTCCTGGATCTTCACAGCGCTGGCAAGGCTTATTTTTGGTATGTGTGCATCATGAATATGAGCATCAGCTATGACATTTCATGCAATGTCACAATCCGCACATGCCTTTTAAAGCTGGGGTCAGTTTTCTGAGTGTTAAAAACCCCGGGGGAAAACCATGTTTTCCTCATTCTGTTTTTTTCTTATTCTTTCCATGTTTCTGTGTCTTCAGTTGTCAAACTTTTTATGGCTTTCTTCTTGTTTTAATACTAAAACAAGTTGTTTGATCTCTTTTTTTAACTTATTCTTCCTAAACTGGTTTTGGCTAGGCCAGGCTGTCAGAAGAGTCCTTAAAGCAAAAGCAAACACATCCTGAAGTTTAGAGAGTAAAATTTATAACAATTCCCTCAGCTACTCGCACGGGCTTCCCTTTGGTATTTCACATATGTTTTGAATATTTAAGGTTTGAGGTCAAAACAGAACCTGTTGTACACTATTGGCGATAATGTATATAACTACAGCCTTGTGAAAAACAGTATGGCAGTCTCTCAAAATATTGAAAATAGGGTTATTGTATAATCTAGCCATGTTATTTCTGGGTGTTTATCCAAAACCACGAAATCACCGTGCTGATGAGACCTCTGTACCTCCACGTGTATTGCTGCAGTATCTGTAGTAGATGAGATGTGGTATCGACTTTCATCTAGGCCGATTAAAGACACGATACACACCAGCACAAAGGAACATTCTTCAGCCTTAAAACGGGAAGAAAAATCTCAGTGCTTGTGAATGAACCTGGAGCATACTGTTCTGAGTGAGATAAACGAGGCAAAATTTGTTACTGAATAATTTTTTTTTTTATGTGTGGCTTCTGAAGTGAGTTGAATTAGTGTAAAAGCAGAGAGTAGAATGGCAGATGCAGGGGCTAGGATGGAGGCAGAAGAACAGAAAGACATTAGTTAAAGGATGGTAATTGTGGTCACTAATCACACTTTATATGTCTGAACTTGTCACAAAATAAGTGTATGAGATGATACATATGTTGCTCTATTTAATCATTATATGTGTGTTCATATATAATACTTTGTGTTGTAGACTATAATATTGCAATTCTTAAAAAATTATAAAATTATACTTATTCTATGTTTATGTGTATGTGTGGGTATATTAACACTATAACATGCATATGGAGGTCGCACAACAACTTGGAGTTGTTTCTCTTTGCCTTGTGGGTCCCAGATACTGAATTCAAGTCAACAGATTTGGGTGGCCAGTGCCTTTGGCCGACTGCAGCATCTCACGAGCCCTATAAATATATATAATTCTCACTTGCCAATTACACCTTATTAAAATTCAAAACAACTACATCTGGAGTACTTGATGTATGCCTGACATGTGTGTACACATGCATGATTAGCAAATTCCATCATCACAAGGACGATGGGACCTATTTTACCACAGTAACCATGACAACCACACTTGATTTTGCAGTGGGCGTCACTGAGAGGGACCTACAGATGCTTTTCATCAGTGTGCTTGTGCTGAGGACATGCCTCCTGTGCCTAGAGTGTCCACAAGGATGGGGTAAAACAGATACTATGGCCGTTCCCTACAGACCTTCATCTGGATTCGGATGGCATGGAGGGCTGACTGATTCCTGAACTGCCCCGATTCTCTTGTTTCCATTCAGAGGAGCAGCTGTCTGGATGAAATCCCTATCATTTTAGCATTTGCACAATCTCCAGTGATAAGTCTAAACTTTGAGATATCGATAGAGGTTACAACAGACGTCTGCACTGGTGCTTAATAAGCTCCATTTTCTCTCATTTCCTGTTCACTCACAGATCTGTGAGCCCCCCACGTCAGATGCTCTTTAGTGTCAACACACACTGAGATATGGAAACCCTTTTAGAAAGATCAGTTTAGCAGGGCAGTGGAGGCGCATGCCTTTAATCCCAGCACTTGGGAGGCAGAGGCAGGCGGATTTCTGAGTTCGAGGCCAGCCTAGTCTACAGAGTGCATTCCAGGACAGCCACAGAGAAACCCTGTCTCGAAAAAAAACCAAACAAACAAAAAACAAAAAAAAGAAAGAAAACTCAGTTTGGTGGACATAACCTTACACTCTTTTCCCCAAGCTCTTTGGCTGCAGGGGAACCTACATGGTTGTACGCCAGCAATGAATCACAGGCACTTCTGCCTCTTACGGTTGCCAAACTTGGTATTTAATGCCTTCCCAACCTTTTCCTGCAATGGACTTTAGCTCTCACATAGCAGGACGACAGGATACTTAATGTATGCTTGGCATGTGTATGCATTGCACAATTGACAAGCTCATCATTACAAGGACTATAGGATCTATTTTACTGCAGCAACTGTGACAACTACACCCCCAAACCTACAGGGGGCGGCACTGAGCAGGACTCACAGGTGCATTCCTTTGGGAGACATAAGTGTGCTGATGTTTGGGAACCTTCTTTTCCTTGTCTTGTGCATAGATTAGCACGTTAATGATTACTTCTGAGTCACAAGTAACACCTCCATGTAACATTAAGAAAAAAATTCAAGGCGCTTCCCCTTTGTATCATTGAACTAAGCGTGAACCCTGGTTTGGATTCTTTACTTTTCGCTTTCTGTGTCTTCTGCTGTCCCTGCCAGTCCGTTGCGTGAATCTGTCCTTGCCTTAAGGCTCTCTTTTGAATCTGTCCCTGTCCCTGTATGTCTGTCTGACTGTGTCTCTGTCTATCCTTAGCAAAGGGCTTTGCTCTCTCTTTATTGAACAGCTCAGAAAGCACCATGTGGGGACCAAATGAGATACTTTACAGAAATCTTTAACAGAGTTCTACGAGAGATTGTCACTAAATCCAATTAATCCAGATAAAAAAACAATACACAAAAGCCATTGTTTATTAAGCAATATCCAAGTGTGTTTATGGTGGATATCATTTGATAAGATTGCTTTCAACCCCTGTTACATCTATTTCCAGCAAATAATTATCAGAGCACACATGCTTTGCTTTGGAGCAGTGTCATGAAGAGGACTTACAATCACAGCTATACATTAGCTTAGGCTGTAAATATTGATTACATGAGAAATCATGTATGGTTATTTGTTCGGTTCTCTTAAAGCCAGGTTAAACACAGTCTGAGTCCACAGTAGGATAGCAGTCTTAAGTCTTAAATGACCTTCGAGGTATGTTATTAACTCTGGCTAATGAGGTCCAGCAAAAAGTCTAGTCTCTCAGCATATAAGTGACATTATTTATTAAAATGAATTGCCATGTTCATAGTCCATACCTACCCAGCAAAAGATATCTTTATCTGGTTTGGGAATAAACAAGATGGGAGTTTGGGAGAAACAAGATGGAACTTAATTTTTGCATTCCTACCTCTCTAGTTTCAGGATTTTTAAATCATGTTTGTCAATATGGCCCATCGTCTAGCCTCTTCCTCTATAGGGTGGTCTATGTGGGAGGGATGGCTTAACAGATAGTTCAGTTCTACCCAGGTAAAGCAGGAAATGGTAGGAAGACCATAACCCCATTTGAGGACATGGTGTGGCATTGAATTAGTAGATAGACATGGCTATCTGTGCTTTTCTTTTTTAAGACTTATTTATTATATATAAGTACAATGTAGCTGTCTTCAGACACACCAGAAGAGGGCATCAAATCTCATTACAGATGGTTGTGAGCCATTTGAATTCATGACCTCTGGAAGAGCAGTCAGTGCTCTTAACCGCTGAGCCATCTCTCCAGCCCTCATCTGTGCTTTTAAGCCATTTACAATGTGTTTGTGAAGAGAAAGTTATGTCCAGATGAAGAAGCGAGCAGAACAATGCTGTTGTGACATGCAACAAGATTAGGACTGTGTGGTCCAAGACACAGTCTTCCATCAGAAGATGTGACACAAGCTAAGTCATGGAGCTTTCTGGAGAAAGTGAGGCATTTTCAGATCACTGAGGAAGGGAATAACTAACAAAACCTAACACTCAGTAATTCTACGCCAGTAACTGTATTAGACATTTTACATTTGTAGATTATCCCATAGAACCTTATATAATATATAATCTTATATAATTATATGTTATAGAATGAGTACGACTTTAACGACTCTCCTTTTACATAAGAGAAACCTGAAGCACAGACAGTGTAAATCATACTTAAAATTGCATAGCAGAATTGGGAAGTTAATACTGGCTCTAAGGGTTGTGCCTTGAACTGGTATGATATTGCATCTTTACTATAATAGCTCTGGTCACAATACACAGTATGAGAGACCATGGATGCGGGGGCCTTATATGCAGAGGTTACTGCTAGCAGCTTATGGGGTCCACTCACTGCAAACATTCTATCTAATTTTTTGCCTCATTCAGGATTGAATTTGTATCCTACGCTGGAGCCACTCAGCATCCCAAGATGCCAGCAGTGAGTACCTGGAGAGTCTCGGTATGGAGATTCAGCCTTTGCTCCCTCAAGTTTATGGTACCTTCCTTCACACATGGAGGAAGTATCTACAGTATCATCATTGGCTATGCAAATCATGTCAGATGCAGGAAGACAGGAGTGAAGCCACTTTTCTCAGACTAACATGAGCTGCAGAGCCTAATTGTTAGGACTCAGGAATTGTGGTTGGGTAATTCTGTCTATCTAAATTCTATAAGAACTTAAAGTCCTTGTCTCATGTGGGCTTTCAGGAGGTAATTTGGTTTTGTTAATTTATGTGTACAGTGAATGCATACATGCATGTGTATGTATATTTGAGACAAGGACTCATTCAATAGCTTCAGGCTGGCCTGAGACTTACTTTGTAGCCTGGAATGGCTTTGAACTCACTGCAATGCTTGGGCTTCAGTTCCTGAGTACATGGATTACAGTCATGTGCCACCATGCCCAGCTTGATCCTCAGAAGTCTCAGTGAGGTAGATCAATGATCTTCCTGAATATGTGGGTCTGAGATTGCAATCCCAAATACAGTTAACCAGTTTAGTTGTACAAGGGATCATCCACAGGCTAGATAAACCAAGTAGCCAAAAAAGAGTCTCAGGTTGTTTTACACTAGCAGCCCTGGGCAAATTTAGTGAATTAGGGGGTGAGGTAATGAGCAAACACTTACTAGTGTGGGCAGGTCATCTGACACACAAAACAAAAATAAAAGTGGCAAAGGGACAAACAATGGAGCTTGGGTATGTGGCACGAGTGCTCAGTCATTGTCTTGCCTCAGTCTGTAGAGTAATGGGATTACTAGCCTGGACCTCACGTCCAACTTCTTCCTATTTTAGAATACATTCTGTGATTAATTTCTTCATAAGTCTCAACTCAATAAGGGGACGGTGGAAGAAAGACCTTGAGAATTATTAGGATGCCTGGGCTCTTGTCCCAGCTCTGACCCTTACTTGCTGGGTGTAATCTCAGACAATGCCATTAGCGTCGCTGCATCTCAAATTCTTTATTTTCAAAACTGGGACAACATGACCTATGCTGACTACATTATCATTGAGTGCATGAGATGTCATGTAGGTGAATGATCTTTGAATAACAAGTGTATGTAGCACAGTCAGCAAAGGGACAGCCTGTTTGTCCTCAGAATGCAGATGATGGACCTCGGCATCTCGGGTATGACTGATGTGCTCAAGAGCCTGCTTCCTGTCAAACTTGAACTGTATCCTCCTGAGGAAACGATGCTCCTCCAGGTTTAGGGCTTGCTTTCCTACTTTTCTCAGCTCTCACTTATCCCCGTACTCATTTGTGTTATTTTGGATGACATTTTCAGTTTGGGATGGTTGCCAGTCACAGAATGAAACTAATGAAATGAGAGTCAGCTTAAGAGTTTTGATTGTCACCTCAGTCTAAACCCGAACACATGCGTGGGAGTCTCAGCTGTACTTGAAATTCAGAAGTGACCTTTGATTATCTGTTCCCTTCGTGCCCAATAGCTAGGAGTCCTGGAAGGATGTGAGCTTCATGACATGGCTCTCATCCTGTGTCATGGGTGCTAATATTCATCAACCCCAGGCTACTCTCACCTACAGCACTGTGTGGGATTGCTTGGTCTATATAGTGACCACAATTACTGTTACTACTCATGAGATGCAATTCCTGGAAACACATGACCATCTATGGGGACACAGACCTTTTAGCCACAGCCCCTTTAGGGTAAAAATCAAGATTCCTCACTTCAGAACCCCTGGCATGGGCGCTCTCAAATATTTGTTAGTATTGAGAAAATGGCACATTTGCTTTAAAAATCCTACAGTTTATAATTAATTTTCACATGTAGCATAAATTGTTAACATTATAGCAAGGGCTTTGACAGAATTTTATGTGCGAAAGATGTCAGCTTTACTAGACAATGTAGGGTAAAATGTAAGCCGTTATAACCCGTGTATTGTAGTGAAATTTATTGAAGCTGTGCTGTTTACTTCTGACCATGGGTTCTAGGACATCTTTTCTACCTTAGAACAATTATCTCAGAAAAAGTTTTGATTTTTTTTTTTTTAACTTGCTGGGTGTCTTGGATGAACAGCCAGTTATGGGTACCACTGTTATCTTACAAATAGGCTAGATGGTAAAAGACTGGTTCTAGGCCCATTTCCTACCACCAATGAGCTGAGGACTTGTAAAAAAGGGATTTTGGTGACAGACAAAGACAAAGAGATAATCGATACATGATTGATAAATAAACAGATGGTAGGTAGAGAGATAGATGGTAGTTCGGTCGGTGGATAGATAGACGCTATAGATAAGTGATGGATAGATAGGCAGATGATAGATTAGCTTGAATAAATAATCTTCTAATACAGAAAGTTGTTTTATTTTCAGACGGTTTCAGTTCCGTTCCTTGTTGCTATGACGGAATACCTGCAGTCAAGAAGTGCACAGTGATGGGTGCGTCTGCTCACTTGATTCACTTTCCTTTTTTATTCAATCCATAACCCCAGACCCATGAATGGTGCTGCCCCAAATTTAAGATTCGTCTTCACACCTCCATTAACCCAACCTAGATCATCCTCCCTAGCATGCCAGAGGCTTGCCTCCAAGGTGATTCTAGGTCACATCACATTGACACTTAGTTAAAAAAGCAAACAAACACAAATCCATGCCACCAGCCATTCTGCATTGTCTATGTCCTCAGCTCACTCTTTTTACTCATTAGTGGACCCAGGATCATTTTGCAGGAAGTAACAACACTTTCACGAAAACAGACTGACTAAATTAAGGCACAGCTGGATTTTATATCTGCTATGAATGTCAGGAGACAGATGTTTGGAATGGCAACCAGGTTTGACACCAGAGGTAGTTCTGTGTAGAAAGCTGATGTAGTTACAATCTCCGATCTTTAGTATTTGGAGCATTCAGAAGTCAGCAGATTTTCACTCTTGTCTCTCCTTCCCCAGTACCATAAGAGACTGACTTCAGATTTCTCTTGAGATGGATGCATGCTGGTCAGGGTTTCCTGATATCAAGGAAACCTATTAATCATCTAGCATTTGTCTGGAAAACATGGGAAGCCCTTTGTCTCAGAACTCCTGAACTGTGTACAGTCATGGTCAAGTCAAAAGCAGCCATATCTGATCTGCATAAAGATCACATTGTGAAATCAATTTCCTAAGGCAGCAAAGCATTCTTATCTTACTGAGGTGACTCTCTCTTCAGGCATGCTAGCAATCTTGCGTGGCTAGAGATTATGTTTGCTGTTAACTGGCATCCGTGGGTGAATCTAGGCTAGGTCATAACCCTGAACACACATCTCTCTTTCAGGATTTTTACATTCCACAAAAGGGACTAATGTGTACTTAACATAGGGTGGCCCTTGTTTTATTCTTTTTTGTTGTTGTTGAAATTTTTAAGATTAAACACCATCTCATTAACAGTTAGTGATTAACGATAGGATGTACATAAACAAGCCATCTGAGTGTCTTTATTTTTCAAAAATTTCAAAGTAACTTGTAGTTAGCATACAAGACAATGAATGGGCTTCACTGTGACATTCTCATGCATGTGTATTATGGAGCTTTGCCGATGGTCTCTCCCTCTATTAACCTTTCTAACTCTGGGTTAACCACTCTCAGGCAGATGTTTCAGTCCATCTGGTTTGTACTGACCCATCACAGCAGGCAAAGGATCACTAAGATGTATCATATATAAAAGGAAGAAATCATCTGGATATCTTAAGGTTAGAGTGAAATTTCAGGATCTTTGTCCAAACTCTGAGAAATTAACTTACTTAGTGCAGTGGGAGGAAACAGTTTTTAGTGGATTGACAGTTTCGTGAATTTGTGTTAGAGGTAGACATTTTAGCTTACTGAACTAGAGAGTAAATAGAATGAACAGGGTTTGACAGCTACAACCAAAAACATCCTTTTCAGTGTTCGTTGTTATTGTCTTGTTTGAACTCAAGGCTTTGTGGATATTAAACAAAAGTTCTATCACGGAGCTTCCCTCCAAGCTTCCACGAACTTAAATTTACTAGATGACAAGATATTGTGATCCTTGCTCAATAGATCAAATGACCTTATATGTGCAAAGTACAGTGGCTAGCCTCATATATACTTTGAGTACTCCATTACAGCAGGGATTATCATTGTGACAGATATAATACAGATGTTACTAATACTAGTTTACAGTGTTTGCTATCTTAAAATGAAGAAATATTTCCTTCATTATTGAAGGAAATTTTATTCCTTCAATAATGTTGCTCACGTTCATGTTTTCATGGCACCAGCATTAACCATTTCACCATGTAAGCATCTATTTTAGGAATCACTTGGGCACAGAGATAGATACTGAGCAATGGTGGGATGATCATGGGCACATTGGGTAAAGTCTATAGTGGATTTTTACAGGGAGCAAAATAAGATTATTTCAGCATTTTATGGGAGTGAGAGGCCTGGAGGGGTAAGAGAGATGGTGATCCAAAAGCAAGAACTTCTCCCTGAAGCTAAGTAGCATAGTGTACCCAGCTTAGTTTCCTCAATCAGCCCCAGGGGTGCATGAATGTGAGACTCTCCAACCTACTTTTCTCTTTTTACATTAATTAGTTAATTAATTAATTAATTAATGTGTGCCTGTGAATGTGTTCGCACCATGGTAAGCAGGTAGAGATCAGAGGACAATTTGTGGGTATTGGTTCTTTCCTCTACTTTGTGGATCCTGGGACCTGAACTTAGGTTCTCAGCTTGGTGGTAAGTGCCTATACCCACTGAGCCATCTTGCCAGTCCCTTGACATAGCTTTCTTTGTACCTTCCTGTCTTTTCACAAATAGCTCACACCAGAAACCAAGTGTGGTACACTGCATCAGATACGTCCCCTCGAGTCACACTTGTGTCTCCCTTCAAGAAAGAGAATTCTAGCAGTAACCAGTTCTGACCTTCAAGCAGGGCTGACTGGGCTTAAATGGTGCAGTCACCTGAATTTTAGTCTCGTTACCTAGCTCCTTTATTTAACTCCTCTGAAAGCTAATTCTGTACTCTATAAAATAGGAATAATTAGACAATCTGTCACAATAAGGACACTTTTAGAATTAGAGATAATTGAGGTGGCTATCATATCCTAGAGATATAGGCTTTCTCTTCCTTCCTTCCTTCCTTCCTTCCTTCCTTCCTTCCTTCCTTCCTTCCTTCCTTCCTTCCTTCCTTCCTTCCTCCCTCCCTCCCTCCCTCCCTCCCTCCCTCCCTCCCTTCTTTCTTTCTTTCTTTCTTTCTTTCTTTCTTTCTTTCTTTCTTTCTTTCTTTCTTTCTTTCTTTCTTTCTTTCTTTTTTCTCTCTCTCTCTTTCTTTCTTTCTTTCTTTCTTTCTTTCTTTCTTTCTTTCTTTCTTTCTTTCTTCTTTCTTTCTTTCTTTCTTTTTCTTTCTCTCTCTCTCTCTTTCTTTCTTTCTTCTTTCTTTCTCTCTCTCTTTCTTTCTTTCTTTCTTTCTTTCTTTCTTTCTTTCTTTCTTTCTTTCATGTATAGTGTCTCTTAACTTTACAAATATATGAAATACTTATTTTCATGTACATGTATGTTTTATCATTTGCCTTCTGCTTATACTTCAATTGGTCATATTCTGGAAAGAGTTGTGACTATGGCAGTTCTTAGACATCACCCAGAGACTCCTGTTGGGCAGATCTGTAGGACCTTGTTCTAATTTTAAAAAATTATATTATATTTATAAAGTCTTATATTCTTATGGCAGAAAAGAAAATGTAATCATATATGCTTATAATTTCCTTACAGGTATAAAACAACATGTGTTTATAGTTTTCATGTGTTTTAGAGATTATTAAAAACAAATCTATACACATATACATACATAGTATATATGTGTATATGTATATGTTTATGTATATATATATATATATATATATATATATATATATATATATATATATAAAATTTCTAACCCTTCTACAAAATGAAGCCTAGCTTCCTAGTAACCTGGAAGACTATCATGTTTCCACACACTTATTTTCTGCCTAACTTCTCCTGAAACACATATTATCCCAAAGTCATGATAAAGAAGTCTATAGATATGTTGAGATTCAAATTCTGTCTAATGTGCATACCTTTAAAGCTTTCTTTTCCTTGGGCTTCCTAGAATAAGTTCTGTTTGCCTACCTGTGGGTTCTTCAGAATTTTATGAAGCAGAAATATGATGAGATAAAAGCATGAGATGCTGTCATGGGAGACCCGGTGGAGAAGGAACTGGGGAATTCCTGAACACTCCTTGGTGAGGTGTGTGGAGAAGAGGATGGACAAAGAAGGAGATGGTTGTAAAGAAATCCTTCGATGGCTTTACTCCTGTGAATGCTGAAAACTGAGGCAGGCTCTCACATGCTCTACAGCCGGGCTACATTTCCAGCCCTATGAAAACATGTCAAGAAAAAAGAAACTCAGGATGAATGGCTAACTGTGGCGCCTATTAGCATTATGAAGTGTCTGCTGGCCTCCAGGCTCACTCAGTACCTTTGGTTTCTCTCAGTCCTTCTCACTCCTCCCCGACTCTAAACTTCTCCAGCTCATGGGCACCCCTTCCCTGCAGCTTCTTGACCATGCTCTCTTAGTCCCATATCCTCTCCTCTCTCTCTCTCTCCTCTTCTTTTCTTACTTCCCCACCCTCTCTCATGGCCCTGTTCAGTCTACTGGTCATGTTTAGTCTACTACTCTCTCCCTGCTCTGAAACTCTTCCAGGGGCCTTTGGCTATACTTTCTCTCATATTAATAATAAAAACTTTCCCTTCAACCATACATTGAAATGATCTGGTCCTCACTTTATTCAAAGCAAAAATTCTTAACAAGTCGTATTTGCTCCAGAAATATAAGCAAAGACTGTTCATTATTTTTGTTAATTTTTGTTAGATTATCTTCCTATGACTAAATCACTATTCTTTTTAAAAAAATTTTTATATTTATTAATTTATTATATGAAAGTATACTGTAGCTGTCTTCAGACACACCAGAAGAGGGTGTCAGATCTCATTATGGATGGTTGTGAGCCACCATGCGGTTAATGGGGTTTGAACTCAGGACCTTCGGAAGAGATGTCAGTGCTCTTAACCACTGAGCCTTCTCTCCAGCCCCTAGATCACTATTCTTAGACTGAACAGTGAATTAGAACTTTTTAATTAGCTTAATAGCATTATGCACTCACATCTGATTACACCAGAATTAAAAAGCCACTTGAACAGGTAGCAAGGTGACAATTACTTACCAAAAAATAAATAAAGAAAGAAAGAAAAATGATGCTTAATGTCTATAGTTCACAAATCTTAGCATATACATAACTCAACACAGCAGTGTGTTAATAAAGCCCTTTGGATTCTGTCCTGAACAGCTTTGATGGTGTGCTTTTTGTCTTTTGTCTATTGGTTTGTTTGTTTAATGGTGGTGGTATAAGCATGTAGTAATTTTTTACTTCTACATGATTCTGATGCAAGGAGATAGCTTCACTTAGGCCCAGACCATAAACTTCAGACATATCCAGAAAGTTCTGTACAATAGAGGAGCTCCTATAGGTCAGCTAAGGAAGCACAAGCTTACTAATGCTTCTTTGGGTTACCTTACAGAACCACCTTTGGCTATTTTATTTTATTCTTCATGGTCCCACCTGTGGGCATACTTAACTTCCCAATAAAGTTTAGTTTCTTCCCTTGCCCTTCATGTGTATGGTTAATGTCAGAGGCTAGGCAGGGCCAAAGACCCTTCAGGATCTTGTGGATGGAACAAAGAGCACTGGGCGTTTTTTCTCTGGCAGGGTCACACATGGCAAGGCCATCAATGGACTGGCCAGGGCTCTAGGGGAAGGGGTTGCCTGAGGCCAGGACTTTGAAAGGATCAGTCTTCCTGTAAAGCTGTGGTCAGATGTTCCAGACACTGAGATGGGAAATGCTTTGCTTACTGTGCCAGCATGTACCTTGCTGAGGAGGAACCAGAGCTGCTCTGAGATGCTCATAAACCTTCTGTCTGATGAACTCACTCCACTGATGTTTTTCTGCTTCCTCATTTGAGGAGAGATGAAGATCTATGATACTAATAAACTTGCTGGCTTGGGTTATCAGCCCTCACAGCCCTCCTGACCCCAACTTTTGATTATTTTATTATCTCAGGTCCTCCTTGTTGGAATGCCAGCATAAACTCAGGAAGAACTGCTAGTGCAGTACAGACTAAATTTTTTTTAAAAGTTTCCATTTATTGATAGGTATAGGAATTTCAAAATTCCAAGGCTATATATATCTTCTACATTTTAATACGGCTTCTGGTTTATCACAGAGTTTCTCCTCCAAAATGTTACTCTTAGCTAGATTGAAACAATATTTGGGAGATAATTCCACAGTGTGAATTCTGCTGGAGATCCACAGACATTTCCTGTTGTGGAGTTGAAAACAAAGAGCACGTAGCAAAATTGTTGTGGGATTCCTGGGTCATGAAGTCAGAAGCGGGAAGGGAATGAGAAACAGTTCTGAGGATTCAGGCTGCAGGATGCTGGATGCTGAATGCAGATTGCAGGATGCTGGATGCTGGATGTAGGATGTTGGATGCAGGATGCAGGATGCTAGATGAAGGATGCTGGATAAGGGATGCAGGATGCCTTCCTTTCAGTCAAAAGCAAAAAATAAAAAAATCAAAACAAATGACTTGGAAATATGGTATTTAAGAAAATGCCAAAGTTGTTGTGGACTGGTTCCCAAAGAATCTTGTTCTCTCCTTGGAGAGTGAAAACAGTTACATATTTTCCCTCTCATACAATGAACCTTTCCCTACAACCTATACAGTGCAAACATGAGCTGTTGAATTACATTCCCCAAGGCATGCACATTTCTTCCTTCCTTCCCTTCTTTCTTCCTTCCTTTCTTTCTTTCTTTCTTTCTCTTTCTTTCTTTTTCTTTTTCTCTTTCTCTTTCTTTTTCTTTTTTTTTTTTTTTGTTCGAGACAGGGTTTCTCTGTGTAGCCCTGGCTGTCCTGAAACTCACTCTGTAGTCCAGGCTGGCCTCGAACTCAGAAATCTGCCTGCCTCTGCCTCCCAAGTGCTAGGATTAAAGGCTTGCACCGCCACTGCCTGGCTGCACATTTCTTTACAAATCACAATAGATAACTACAGGAAAGAAGATCTGACTATAGCTTTAATGGTTAAACTGTGATTGCAAACAGGAGTCAGAGGAGTGTTTAACTTCCAGAAGCTCTTACTAGAGGAAGAACTATTTTAATCAGAAAGTCTCCCTACTTTAAATCAGCTTTGCATGAAAATCAGATTGGCCATGTTAAATCATTCCATGCAAAATATTTTCTAAAAGATTTATTTATTTATTATATGTAAGTACACTGTAGCTGCCTTCAAACACCCCAGAAGAGGGCATCAGATCTCATTACGGATGGTTGTGAGGCACGGTGTGGTTGCTGGGATTTGAACTCAGGACCTTCAGAAGAATGGTCAGTGCTCTTAATTAACTGCTGAGCCATCTCTCTAACCCTCCATGCAAAATATTTACACTCATCTCCATATAGGTTTTGCTCATGATGTCTAGAACCTGGATTGGCAGGTGTCAAGACCACTCAGGCACTTTATTGAATAATAAAATACCAAATATTCTAAGGGCATTATTGATTAATACATTTGTCACCATTTTTCTTTTTCAATGTAGCAGGTACCAGGAGATGTGATCACTAATCCAGAACTCAAAAAAAGCAAAGTGATTTTTATAGACACTCTGGAGATCACATCACCAATAAACCAGGTTTGTTGCAGGGAAGGTTCTGTGGTCCTCTGGTAAGCTCACTCATTAACTGCCCAGGGCAGAGATAGTCAGCCCGAATGTCCCAGGAGCAGTGTCTAGCAGCAGCTGTACCCCTGCTTGAAGACTGCCCGCCTTGATTATTCCACACAACTTATCAGACTGCCTGAAAGATGGTGGTCAGACATGTCCTGCCAAAGCTGAACATACGATGCCTCTATTCATGTTAAGTGTATTTCAGTTTTCTAACAATATATTTCCTTTGTTTTAAACATAGCTCTGTGTGGGGGCTAACCAGATGAAGCTGCAGCTAGCAGTAGGAAAAGCAGGCGGAGAAAAAGTTTTCACAAAAGAAAATGTGTTTTATTCTTTGAATCAATTCCTTTAGGGGACCCTTTTGGCCACACTCTCCATCTGTCAGTAGAAATAATTTCTTATATCAAGGATATCGATGGAATAAATATACTTAAGTCATAAAGCATAGCACCCTAATACCAATTATGGTGGAATGTTTTTGGATGTTTTCTTATTCTGTTTATGATGGTAAAAGCAAAGTGTAGGGCTGGAGAGATGGCTCAGCAGTTAAGAGCACTGGCTGCTCTTCCGAAGGTCCTGAGTTCAAGTTCCAGCCACACGGTGGCTCACAACCATCCATAATGAGATCTGACGTCCTCTTCTGATGTGTCTGAAGACAGCTACAGTGTACTTACATACAATAATAAATCTTTGGGCCGGAGCAAGCAGAGGTCCTGAGTTCAATTCCTAGCAACTACATCATGGCTCACAACCATCTGTACAGCTACAATGTACTTATATACATAAAATAAATAAATCAAATAAAAAAAAAAGAAGCAAAGTGTCACACACGCAGGCTTTCCTTCTCAGAACCACTGTGGGTTCCTCAGTTGCTCATCTCGCAGACTTAGTTGCGTTGTTTATAGACGCTCAGGATTCAAAGACATGCTATTTTACAGACCAACACGCTGAAAGCCCTGTATTTCCAAGGAGAAAGGATACTTTACATTTTACCTGCTGTGTGAACAGATAGGGGCATTACAAGTGTTTCAAAAAGAACCCAGCTGGCAGCTGATTTCCCTGAGCTGAAGTTACATGGGAAAACAGCAAAGATGCATCTGTGCGTTTCCCAGGGCCGGCCACCTCTCTTGACACTCTCCCTTAGCTGAACAGTTTTTGTGCCGGGTTTGAAGAATGTGGCTGATAGTAATCCATGTTTCTGTTCCAGCTGAAATGTTTTATTCTTTTAACTCAGGCGAAGGGGAACCCCCTGAGCTTCCAACCTGTGACTGACTTGTCTGTGATTGAATACCAGGACAAAATCTTCATAGACAAGGAGCCTCAAACACGTTGACTCGTATTTTACATTACCTGCGTAGAGGAAGCATGCCAAACTTAGAACCAACTATTGGTTCAGTAAGAGGAATGCAGCATTATATACTCTCGTTCTGTGTGATGGTATATGTCTGCAATCCCAGCAGTTGGCAGGTAGAGGCAGGAGGATTGGATATTCTAGGAGAGCTGCCAGTATTCAGCATGAGACCCCATGTTAAAACAAACAAAAATAATGAAAAATAATTATACACTTGGACATGTTACACTCTTATTAAAATTTGGTACTTTATCTTCTTCCCATGAAGTACTAACTGGTATTGATCCAGAAGCATAGAGCAGACTTAGTTTTCTTCCCAGGAAGTACTAAGTAGTATTGATCCAGAATATGCATTGATCCAGACAATCACTGGAGTGAAGGGTTAGGAGTCAGCCTTCTGTCATAGCATTTCAATGTTTCTTTGGATTAAGAAATAAATATTTTCCCAAAAGGCATCTCAATTTGATGATTGTTTTAAAAGTAAAAGCAAGCATCCATTAATAATGGCAAGAGAAAGAGAAGCGTTGTCACAGAGCTCAGGAGCAAGGCTGGGATACTCTTCCTCACTTCTGCTTGTCACCATCACAGTGAAGTCACAGCTCATGCAAAACAAACTGTATACAGATTGAGAAGGAAGAACTAATATGGTCCTTCTTTACAGGTTGTGTATACAGAAAATCCAAAGGGATGGAAATAAAATGTCTCCTGGAGATAGCAACACACAACATTTTAAGATGCAAAGTTGGGAGACAAAAGCCCCATTTCCTCTACACCAGCAGTAAGTGGGCATTGAAAGTGAATACCAGTGCTATTTTCAGTCACACCCTCAAAGACAATGCTTAGGAAAACTATAAAACCCAGATGAAAGGTATCAAAGGATTAGAAATAATCCCAGCAATGTACCAAGATGGTAGTTTACAAACAGCTTCTGTGAGATGCCAGGACAGGAATGAGTCTGGATATAAAAGATAAGATTTTATCCTGGAGAGAGGAAGAGCATTGCAAAACACAAACATGGACGACCATTAAGGCCACCAGTGGTTCTCAACCTGTGATCCCTTTGATAAACCTCTATCTTCAAAAATATCTAACATTACAATTCATAACAGTAGCACAATTACAGTTATAAAGTAGCAACCCAAAGTAATTTTATGATTGGGGTCACCACAATCTGAAGAACTTTATTAAAGGGTCTCAGCCTTAAGAAGTCTGAGAACCACTGGTACACAGTGAACAAAACTAGCTAGAAGATCGTTCCTGAGTATAGGAAGTAGAGTCAGGGACTCTCCCACAACTTAAGGCAGACAGGAGGAGAGACTCAAGTCAGCAGTCTAGGTGTAGGACATAACCACAGCTCTTACAATCCTTGAATCCATTTTAGAATTTGGTGTGACAGTGTCTCCTGTCTAAGCCAGCACTGAAGAAGTCCATTTTGGTGGTCAGCCCTACCAGCAGGAGCTATTTTCAGGCCATTTTGAAAGGGTTTCTTTCTTTTCTTTTTCTTATTTTAAGCCACAAAATTAGGTCATTTTACATTTTCTTTTTAGTTTATTTATTTTGTGTGTGTGTGTGTGTGTGTGTGTGTGTGTGTGTGTGTGTGTGTGTACATGCTTGTTTGTGATATGGAAGCAGAGGGATAAGAGGGATATTTAGGGATAAGAGGGAATACTTTTGTCTTAGGGTTTACTGCTGTGAACAGACACCATGACCAAGGCAACTCTTTTTTTTTTTTTGGTTTTTCGAGACAGGGTTTCTCTGTGTAGCCCTGGCTGTCCTGGAACTCACTTTGTAGACCAGGCTGGCCTCAAACTCAGAAATCCGCCTGCCTCTGCCTCCCGAGTGCTGGGATTAAAGGCGTGCGCCACCACGCCCGGCTTCCAAGGCAACTCTTATAAAGACAACATTTAATTGGTGCTGGCTTACAGGTGCAGAGGTTCAGTCCATTATCATCGAGGCAGGAACATGGCAGTGTCAGGCAGACATGGCTCTGGAGGAGCTGAGAGCTCTACCTCTTGTCACAGAAGGCAGTTAGGAGAAGACTCACTTCTAGGCTTCTAGGGTCTTAAAGCCCAAGCCCACAGTGACACACTTTCTCCAACAAGGCCACACCTCCTAATAGTGCTACTCCTGGGGCAAAGGATATTCAAATCACCACACCATCAGGAGGCATAAAAGGAGTTAAGAGCAAATATGAAAAAATTGCAATGATATACATGCATGAAAATGTTATAACTAAGTCCATTATTTCTATAGAAATACTCAATAAAAGGAAATGAAAAAATTAAATAAATGATGAGATATCCTATGTTTATGGAAAAGGAATATTCACTCTTGCTAAGGTATCAGTTCTTCTCAACTTCATCTATAGAGTCAATGCCAATCAGAATTATAATTTCATGAGCTATTCTGTGGATCTTTCCCACCTTAATCTGAAGTTTACATGGAGACACAGAAGATTCAGAACAGCAGACACAATCATGAAGAGAACAATGTTGCCATACTTACTTTAATCTGACTTCAAGGTTTGATACAAACTGTAGCAGTCAACATGGAATGGTACTGGAGAGGAGATAAATAAAGCATAGCACATCATAGAGCCCAGAAATAGGTCCCTATAAGAATATTCAAATCACTTGACAAAGCAGGCCAGGCAGTCTAATGGAGAATAGACTCTCTTTCAGTAAGTGCTACTAGAATAGCAAGATGCCAACATACAACAAAGTAAATGAATCACCGCTAAGATCCCATGACCATCACAAAGGTTAACTCAGAAGGAATAAAAGGCTTAAGTAAAAGCTAAAAATCTAAACATATTTACACGGCAATATTAGAGAAATTCTCAGTAGCCTTGAGTTTGAGGATGAATTTTCCAATAAAAATCAAGATTAAAGATCTCATTAAAATTACAGTCTTCTGGTCTGCAGAAGGCACTGTCAATAGAATGAAAAGATCAACTATAGATGAGGAAAAAAAACATATGCCAAAGACATCGCTGATAATAAATCAGTGTCTAAAATACACAATTCGGGCTGGAGAGATGGCTCAGTGGTTAAGAGCACTGACTGCTCTTCCAAAGGTCATGAGTTCAAATCCCAGCAACCACATGGTGGCTCACAATCATCTGTAACGAGATCTGACCCTCCCTTCTGGTGCATCTGAAGACAGCAACAATGTAAGAGTGTGTACTTATATATAATAATAAAATAAATCTTAAAAAAAGAAAGAAAAAAAATACACAATTCATACATGAGACCCAATAATGAGAAACAGGAATCCTGAATCAGAAATGAGCCAAAGATGTCACTAAAGGAGACATGCAGATGACAAATTCATAGGAGAGAATTCCAGCATCTTATATAATTATAAAAAAAGCCGAAGGAGACATCTCTACACACTCCCACTTAAACAGACTGTGAAATTCCAGTGCTGGAGAGGACTTGGAGCAACATGAACTCTGGTTTATCACTGGTAGGCAAAAATGGTCAGCCACCTTCAAGAGTTTGGTGAATTTTTAAAAACCAACTTACTCTTTTTATATTGTCCAAGTATTTTACTTTTTGTTCCAAGGATTTTAAGATGCACAAAGAGACAAAACTCTGCACATGGATATTTATGGCAACTTTATTCATAATTGCCCATTCGAGTGCAACCAACACATCCTTTACTGGGTGAGTGGAGGAATGGGTGTATCCAGACAGTGGAATATCATTCAACGTCAAAAATAACTGAGCTATCTTGCACAGCAAGCAAGCATTCAGCATAGCGAGGAGACAGCCTACATGGTGGGAGAAATATTTGCCAAATATATATCTGACAGGGGATCCAATCAATAAATGGGCAAGTGAAGAGAACAGATGCTTTTCAGAATAGCTACAAACAGAATTACATTGTGAAGGGATTTTTCACTATCCCTAACAATCATGGAAATACAAAGTAAATCTATATTGAGATCCCATCCCACTCCAGTTAGAGTGGCTGCCATCAATGAAACAAATGATTACAAATGCTAGTCAGGAGGTGGGAAAAGAGGAACACTTGCATTGCAGCCTGCATGCACACCAGAGCAGCCACTATCGCAACTGAGATGGAGCTCTCTCAGAGCTAGAAGTGAATCTACGGTGAGATTCTTTTATACCACTCTGCTGAATCCCAGACAGAATCCCAGACAGAATCTAAGTAAGCATACCGCAGAGACACCTGCACACCATTGCTGACTGCAGCTCTAGTCACAAAAAGCAAGATATGGATCCATCTCAGACATCCACTAACAGATGAATGAGTAAGAAAAATGCTACACACACACACACACATCAAGGGTTTTCTGAAAGAAATCAAGTTATTTGCACAAAAATGAGTGGAACTGAAAGTTATGATGGAATTAGCCAGTCTGAGAAAGACAAACATCACATTTCTTTACTACGTGGAATCTAGATCTTAATGAAGCATATGTGTACAAGTAAGAAAGCACCAATGGGCGCATGCAAGGGAGAAAGGGGCTTGATAGAGGGGCGGGGGAACGAGAGAAGGGGAAATAAATATGTCTTTATGTGTGTATGTGTATGTCAGAGAGAGAGAGAGAGAGAGACAGACAGACAGACAGGCACACAGACAGACAGACAAACAGACAGAGGCACAGAAAGAGTAACTATTTGGGAAGGAAGAGAAACAGGACTGGAGTTTATTCTCTCCCCAGCTCCCATCCACATTTTTCTCAATGGATTTGGGATGTTTTCATGGTTTGTCGTGAAAAGGATCCTAAACTAAACAAACAATCAAACAGAAGAAAAACATTAAATGAAAATTGTACCATACCAAAGATAGAGCTGTAATAAACATTTTTGTTGCGAAACAGTCATCTCCTACCATGAACTGAAAATGAGATAAAAATCAAATACGTTATAAAGATTTGGTCTACATTTATCCTTCTTACATTAAAGAGCTGAGTGACTAACAGACGTACTATAGAAAAATGAACAGAGATTTTAATCATAGCCCAATGTTGCAACAAATGGGTAAAATGGATGAAAAGGTAACCTTAAGCTAATATGAGTAAAGCTAACCACTGTGTGGACAGAGCTCAAGGGCAGAATAGTAACAGTGTTACTTCTCGCACCAGGCATTCACCACCATCAACAGAAAAAGGGTGTTAGATGTGGGGGAAGCAAAGTACAGCCATGTTCATATGTGGACTGCCATAGTGAGTCCTGACTTAAAAAGAAACTTTACTTTAGGTCAGGTATGGTGATTCCACCAGAGGTTTTTTTTTTTTTTATCCTTGAGAATAGAAGTGGATGCTCACAGTCAGATATTGGATGGAACACAGTGCCCCAACGGAGGAGCTAGAAAAGTACCCAAGGAGCTAAATGGGTCTGCAACCCTATAGGTGGAACAACAATATGAACTAACCAGCACCCCCTGGAGCTCGTGTCTCTAGCTGCATAAGTATCAGAAGATGGCCTAGTCGGCCATCAGTGAAAAGAGAGGCCCATTGGTTGTGCAAACTTTATATGCCTCAGTACAGGGGAACGCCAGGACCAAGAAGTGGGAGTGGGTGGGTGGGGGAGCGTGTGGGGGACTTTTGGGATAGCATTGGAAATGTAAATGAAATAAATACCTAATAAAAAAAAAAAGAAGAAACTTCACAGGTGGACATTAAAGTCCAGACAGTCAGTCTCCTTTGTTTCACAGATTGAACTAAAGTTTAGCAATCTAAAAGATGGTGTAAAGTTTCTAATCAAAATTAAATATAATCTTAGGGAAGTGCCACCACCACATTTCTCAAAAAGAAAAAAAAAAAGAAAAAGAAAAGAAAAAGAAAAAATTAATGGAAATTTGATGAGCTACATAATGCGGCTAAAGCCTGTCTTTATTTTAGATTCGAGATTACTTATTTTTTATTTTCCACGAAGGATTATTATTAAGAAAACAGACTTTGAGCTGGGTGATGGTGGTGAAGCCTTTAGTCCCAGCACTAGGGAGGCAGAGGCAGGCAGATCTCTGAATTTGAGAGCATCCAGAGTGAGTTCCACGACAGCCAGGGCTATACAGAAAAACCCTGTCTCAAACCAACCAACAAACAAGAATAAAAACGCCATAAGTTACATTATACAATCACTTAATTCAGTAGAAATAACTATCTTTACCATTTTTCTTTTGCTTTTGAGATTGTAATATAATTATATCACAATCCTTTCCTCCCTCCAAACTCTCAGATACACTCCCCTTACTTGTTTTCAGATTTGTGTTTCACTTTTCATTAATTGTTATTGCATGCACTTATGTATATCTACATTCATATATATCCCTAAGTGTAGCCTTGCTCAGTCTGTATAGTAAAAATATCTCATAAAATGAGCTGAAGGAGAAAAACGTTTAAATGAATCAGTGCAATGGGATCGTGTGCTTGATAAAAAGTCAGTGATTTAAAAATATACTTTTTAGATTTAGTTTTATTATATGTGTGACTATTTTGCCCTTCACGTGTGTATATGTACCACATGCATGCCTGGTTTCCTCAAAAAAAAAAAAAAAGAGTATCAGAAGAGAGTATAAGATCCATTGGAACCAGAGTTACAGGTGGTTATGACCACCATGTGGATTCTAGGAATCTAACCCAGGTGCTCTATAATGGAAACAAGTGTTTCTAACTGTTGAACCATCTCTGCAGCCCCAACCTATGAACAAATTTTATATACAAAAGCAAGTGAAAGAAAAACTACAGCAAAATAAAGATGAATAGATGAAGTATAATCCACCCCCCCCACCCCCGAAGCTAGTAAAGCTATTGAAATGGAATTCAGCTGAGACGTCAGAGATTAGCAGGGAGAACTATATTACAGCGTATACAATTTTACAAAGGACGTACTTGCATCTTCATCTCAATTGAGAGACATGAAACTGTCAAGAGAAGTCATGTTAGCCTTCCATCATTCTGACAGAGCACAGGAATAACAAATGACAAGGAGAAAAGATTTATTATGGCTCATGATTTCAGAGGGTGTAAGTTCATGGCTGTTGGGTCCTGGGTGTGGAGCAAGGGGGAACATTACAGTAGGGAACAGATAGTAGAAAACACTGCTTGCTCACAGCAACCAGAATGCAAATAAAGATAAGAGCCCGACTTCCTCCCTCTTGGATAAACCCTTATGTCCTAACTCCCTTCAACCAGACCATGCCTCTGAAAGATTCGACCACTGTCAATTTCACCATAGGCTATGGACTAAGACTTTGACACACTGGCCTATGGAAGGCATTTCAGATGCAAACTATAGCAGATTAGGTGTTTGGTATTTGTTTGTTTGGCATGTATTTAACAGGGTCTCACTATGTAGCCATGGCTCACCAGAAGCTTGTTTCTAGACCAGGTTGGTGTCAAACTCCCAGTGATCCACCTGCCTCAGCCTCTCAAGTGTTGGGTTTAAGGGCATGTGCTATCATACACAGCTCAAAGCATGACTTCTTTTTCTTTTTTGAGACTTTTAGAAACACTTGAAATTGGACCCCCAAAATCAGTAATAGGTGTTTTTGTTTGCTTTGTTTTCATTTTTCAATGAAAGAGGTATTGAAGGAGAGTATTGAGAGGTGGACAGATCCCGTGGTTCTGGAGAGCACTGTTCTTGATATTTGAATTGTGCATGGGATGTGTAAGGGAAACAGTTTAGGACAGTAAACTGAGGTTGTGCCAAGGATATGATACTGGGATGCTTCCCATAGGTCCAGTAGTGACCTCTGCAGAAGAAAGATGGCATGTTGTAGAAGATCTTCAGCAAGGCAACATTCAGGAGTGGGGAACTGCGGGTTGCAGAAGAGTAAAGGACAATCAAAGCAAGCTAGCCCTGTTCATAAGTATCAATCTTAGATCCAAAGTTACTGTTGGTTGCAAATCAGCAGAGAGGAGGCCATATTTAAATCTGTGACCCCCTAACTGAAAGACAGTGCCAGCACTTTCTCTAAGATCCCATTCAGTCAACGTCATCATATCTGCATTCCGAGATAAGTGCTCTGCTCTCCTTTTCTTCTGCGTTTCATTGTAAATCTGAGTCACTGGCTTCAATCACCCTAGGGGAGGAGCTAAATCTTCCTTCTAAGGAGGCTGGAAATGTCACTCGTCCAGGGTCTCTTGACAGCATTCGTGACAAAAAGGTGGTGTCTGAATGTGAGAGGAATTTAATGTTCTTTTGAGGCATATATCTCTCTCTCTTGTCTACTGGTCATCCTATAGAATGTCATAGAGAACCAGAGGTGCTGAGGGTGGAAGCTAGATAGGAAACCTTGGTTTTTGTTCAGTTTCAGCCATACTTAAAAAAAAAACACTTATTTGCTTATCTATCTATCTATCTATCTATCTATCTATCTATCTATCTATCTATCTATCTGTCTGTCTGTCTGTCTGTCTATCTATTCACTCATTCATTCATCTAGTGCAGGCTATGCCTTTAGAAGTTTATTCTCTCCTTTAATCTGCTCATTCCAGAGATCAATTCCAAATCCTTGGGTTTGATGGCAAGCCATTTCTCTGGCTCTCCCGGCCATATTCTCTTGCTCATCCCTAAGGCACAAAAAGAACCTGAAACTGAGAGCTATACCTCTTTTTTATGATTCTTATGGTCATGACAAAGACAATATCTTTCGTAAGGGGCTCTTTGAATCTTTTGCTGCCTAATATGTTGAACGTATTCTTGGGTACTATATTAAACCAAACCTCGACAATTCATTTAATTTCTAAGCTTCATTACTAAGTACCACATATAATGTTTTCATCTTGTTTTTAAAAGCTAGAACAGGTTATGAAGCAAAACTTATACCAACATATTGCCCAAACCTATCACATTGGCATAGGAATGCTGCAGAAAGCATTTGCATCCAGCAAAGTTGAACTCTGGTTGCTTGCAGGTTATGTAAGCCCTCAACAGCCAGAAGTCTTGAGGCCTTTACAATGTGGTGCTTCATAATATTGACATAGACCCCAGTGCTAAAGCTTCTGCTCTCTGGCTGACATAGCTAGGAAGTATCATTTACTTAAAAGAATGAAATTTCAAGGCAACATTGGGTGGTTCTTGGGTTTTATAACTTTACTAGTTCAGTGTTCTATACTAAGTGCAGTTCAACTGAGTAAATGTTTATTGGATGTATTTCTTTTTAATGTGTGTTGGTTGGTACTTTCACATATATAAAAGACTGTGTAAGGGACTTGGGTGAATATAGAATTGTTACATCATGTTTGTTGTTCACCATTATAAAGGAGAAAGAAAACACCAATGGGTTCGCAAAAACAACAAAATCTTTCATTGTTCCCACCACATAAGCAGAGTCACTGATCTATCAGGATCAGCAGACAGGGACTCAGGAGAATTGTTTCTTCTGGCAGTCCAAGTAGGAGCTGAAGAGGACCTATAAGTACCTGCAAGCATCTGGGCCAAGTTACAGTTGTAATTTTAACCAATCAGGACTTGGGGATTAGGGTCTTTCCCTAGTGTTCCATCCTTATCAAATGACATTGAATGTAAATGATGTGTTTTTTGCCCAACCAATCAAATTCAGTTGCTCTTTCTGTTGTTAGGAACAAGAAAACTTAATTAGTTGGGGCTGGCAAGAATGCCCAGAGAGAAACTCTGAGCTCTTTTAACTCTTAAGTGTACAAACATATAGACAGATAGACAGACAGACAGACATTTGGATGGATAGATGGATGGATGGGGTAGAGTCCAACCACAACACAACACCACACCATCTTTATTTTCTCTGGCTTTTTTTTTAATAGACAAAAGTTCTTAGAGAAAATAGCCTCGAAGAAAAAAGTTACACAAAATAGGAGTTACAGAAGGATGTTGATATTAACTTCAAAGCAGAGCTGCATTCTATATGCTCATAATAAGTCCAAAGCAACAGTTTCTCATGGCTTTATCTTATCATAGTGCACAACTGTGGCTTCACCCTTGGACCTGCATGCTTTTCCTTGAACACAAATTTGTCCCAAATCTATTCCTCTTTTTAGTATAATTATGAAAGCTCATTGTATTTCTTAATATGCAGCCTTTACTTAAGCTCATTGTATTTCTTATTATGCAACCTTTACTTTCTATTATGAGGAGTGGGCACATTCTATTCTTGATTCTAACTTTATTATATCTTTCTAGCAAAACAACTAAGACCATCTTTTAAATTTTTCTTCCTCATACCAAAGAAAAAACTGAGAACCGGGATAAGGGAGGCACCCAGGAATCAATGGGGGTGACCTTAGCTGTGACTCACAGCATTGGGTATGTGGAACCTGAAGAGGCCACCTCCTGTAGCCAGGCAGGAACCCCAGTGGACCAATAGAGACACCAACCCACCCACAAAACTTTTGACCCAACATTTATTTTGTCTACTAGAAATGCAGGCATGGGGAATGCAACAGAGTCAGAGGGAATGGCCAACCAATAACTGTTCCAACTTGAGACTCATAAGCCCATGGGTAAGCACCAATTCTTTTTTTTAATTTATTTATTATATATAAGTACACTGCAGCTGTCTTCAGACACTCCAGAAGAGGGCGCCAGACCTCGTTACGGATGGTTGTGAGCCACCATGTGGTTGCTGAGATTTGAACTCCGGACCTTCGGAAGAGCAGTCGGGTGCTCTTACCCACTGAGCCATCTCACCAGCCCCAAGCACCAATTCTTAACACTATTAATGATACTCTTGTTTTGCTTGCAGTCAGGAGTGTAGCATGGCTGTCCTCTGAGAGGCTCCACCTAGCAACTGACTCAGACAGATGCAGGCAACCACAGCCAAACTGTGGATGGAGGTTGGAGATTCTTATGAAAGAATAAGAAGGATTTTGGCCTCTAAGGGGATAGGAACTTCACTAGAAAACCAACAGAACCAACTAACCTAGACCCTTGGGGTCTCTCAGAGACTAAACCACCAACCAAAGAACATGTACTGGCTGAACCTAGGCCTCGCTGCACTTATAGCAAATGTGCAGTTCTGTCTTCATATGGGTCCTGAACAACTGGAGAAGGGGCTATCCCAAAAGCTGTTGCCTGCACATGGGATATGTTCTTCTAGCTGTGCCGCCTTGTCTGGCCTTAGTAGATGTGCCTACCCTCACAGAGATTTGATGTACCAGGTTGGTATTGAAGCATGCAGTGGTCCCACCTGGGTAAGACCATTGATGGCGTTTCTGGTTTGACAGCTTGCTTATCACATTTCAATTTCATGAATGCTAGTCAGCAGGCACGAAGCTTCCAATTCAGGTTCATCTTGATTTTTCTGAGTCCTATGTCCAAAGTGTGTGATGTCTGTAGTATTGAGTCTTCAGATCAAGTTCTGGTGGGCAGCCAAAGGCAATGGCAATAGCTTGCATTATTTCTGGGGCCTCTGGGATCTCCTTGGCTAACAGGAACTCCTAGGGAATGATAGAACAGCTGGCATTGCAAATGAAATCCCTATTTCAAATAAGCAGCAGAAAATTGCATCATCACATAGGTAAAAATTGCTGTAGGTTTTGTCCTTGTTTTTGATCTTAAAGGTATAAGAGATTGGAGTAGAGAGGACAGATGATTTCAGAACACCAATGTAAAAAGGTTCAGTTTTTCTATGAGGAAGTGGGGTATGTGGGTATTTTAAACAGTCTATGAAATGAATTTTAAGTCATCAAGGCAAGATGTTTGATACTATCAATGGTGCTGCTTCCTGTGCAAAGAAAAATTAGGTAGAGAGTAGCATCCCTGGAAGAAGTATGAGGATTCTGTTGTCCTTAGTGAAAGAACTATCCTGAGAGAAAAGTGTCTACAACCCCAGAAAATATGAACCAGAAGAAGGCAGGCAGGGTTTTTTGCTTGCTGTCTGGGGTTAATTCTGCACGAGCAAACACAGCTGCTAATAATAGGAGGACCGTGGTTAGAAGGCCCCTTAAGACAAAGAGGTGTGGATTAAAAAAAGAAATGATGCAGGCCTAGAAAAATAGCTCAGTAGTTGAGAACACACACTGGTTTTGCAGAGAAACCATATTCACTTCCCATCCCCCATTTTGGACCGCTATCAATCACTTGTGACATTAGCCGCCAGGAAATGTGCTGCCTCTGGCCTCTGTGGGCACCCACAACTCACATGCACACACCCACACACAGGAACATAATTAAAGTAAATAAATTTAAAGTGCCTATAGAAGAAAAATGATATTCAGACTAGAGCTTAGGTAAAAAAAATGGGACATCTGAACTGGAAGACTATGACAAGAACAGATGTATCACAGTTCCTAAAAAGCACTACAGAATTATGTGTGTTATTATTTCCCCTGGCTTTAAAAATCACATTTTAAGCAAAAATCAATACATACGTAAAACTATGCACGTATATATACATATATATATATAATATATACACACACATATATATAATATATATACATATATATATGTATATATAATATATACATATATATGTATATATAATATATACATATATATATAATATATACATGCATAGTTTTACGTATGTATTGATTTTTGCTTAAAATGTGATTTTTAAATATATATATATAGGAATAGGAGTAAACCACTAAATCCTGCATTTGGGGAATTAAAATTGATAAAGTTTTCTTTAAATGAGAGATTATTAGGGGTGTTTGTGTTGCCTCAAGTAAGTGACTGTCTACTTACTTTCCTGTTGCTGTGACAACACACCCACCATAAGTGACTTAGGGGAGGAAGGCTTATTTCAGTTCACAGTTCCAGGGTATATCTCTCTGTCATGGTGAGAAAGGCATGTGACACTTCAGAGTGCCATCTCCCTGCCACCTTACCCATCTAGGAAACAAATAATAAGACTGGAAGCAGGGGCTGGAGAGATGGCTTAGCGGTTAAGAGCACTGACTGTACTTCTTTCTAGAGGTCCTGAGTTCAAATCCCAGCAACCACATGGTGGCTCACAACTATCTGTAATGAGATCTGATGCCCTCTTCTGGTGCGTCTGAAGACAGCTACAGTGTACTCACATATAATAAAACTTTAAAAAATAAATAAATAAAAGGCTGGAAGCAGGACCATATAATAGCTCTCAAAGTCTGTCCCACAGTGGTGGCCTGAGCCACTGCTGAGGCCCCATGTTCCAAAGGTTTCATAATTTCACAACACAGTGCCATAACCTGGGGACCAAGTGTTCAAAGATATACAAGCTTATGTAGGGAGACATTTTACATTCAGCCTATGATGGCGAACCATTACAGGTGTCAATAAATGATGTTAAAATAGTTTCTGTTGGATAGAGACAGTCCTGTGACACAGAGGATCAAAGTGAGGAAGTAATAAAGACAGAAAGTCAATATTTGCTTAAGTAGAAGAGGATTGGCAGCCATGAAGCATGCAAAGGAGAAGCCACTGCAGAGGAAACTGTCTGGTCACATTTGTACAATCCAAAGCATGTAGACCTCAAATACATTAAAAAAAAAGGTTCCCCCCCTTTTTAAAAAAATTACTTATTTAGTGGTGTGTGTGTGTGCAGATGGGATGTGTGTTTGTGTATGTGTGTTTGTGTGTGTGTGAGTGCAGGTGGTGTGTGTGTGCAGGTGGAATGTGTGTTTGTGTGTGTGTGCAGGTGGGATGTGTGTTTGTGTGTGTGTGCAGGTGGGATGTGTGTTTGTGTGTGCATGTGTGTGTAAGTGCAGGTGGTTTGTGTGTGTGTGTTGTGTGCAGGTGGGATGTGTGTTTGAGTATATCTGTGTGTGTTTGTGTGTGTGTGAGTGCAGGTGGTGTGTGTGTATGTGTGTGTGTGCAGGTGGGATGTATGTATATGTGTGCAAGTGGAATGTGTGTATGTGTGTGTGTGTGCAGGTGGGATGTGTATGTGTGATTGCAGGTGGTGTGTGTGTGTGCAGGTGGGATGTGTATTTGTGTATGTCTGTGTGTGAGTGCAGGTGGGATGTGTATGTGTGTGCAGGTGGGATGTGTGTGTATGTGTGTGTGTGTGTCTGCTTTGAATTCTTCTAGCCTGAACAGTCACAGTCAGCTTTACTTTAGGCCCACTCTACCAATGGTCACTGCTCTACAGGAACATCCCTTAAGTATTCTGTGTTCACATTGGCTGGGAAGACATGCTCAGAATGGGAAACTGAATGGAAAGGCTTGTAAAACCAGTACCCTCTGTGACTGAGAGAGACTCCAAGACACAGTGACCTTGGAAGGCTGAGAAGGACAGGGCCCAGCCTTGCCACCACTACAGCACTTACCCTGAGGGTTCTGGATCAAGTAGAGGATATGCATTATGGAGAATTCCAGAGCCTTCCTTCTTACCTGGCAGTTCTGATGGTAGTGAGGAAGGGGTGGGGGACGGGCTCTCAGTGGCTGCTGTACCTCCTCATTCACCCCTTCCCCATGTATCAGTAATAAAACAGTCAGTTTCAGGGAGTGGCCCTCCCGTGCTTTCTCTTGAGGTTCTTAGACACTTCTCAAATTGTTAGATATATACTTCTCATTGTGTTAGTTCCAACAGCATCACTTTTCATTATCGAAAGATGGTTTTAAGACAAAATAACAAATTTGGGGACACTTACTTCTAAATCAGGCCTGGTTCTTAAATGGAGACAAATGGGGTTTATGTTGTCCTTTCACACACACACACACACACACACACACACACACACACACACGAATTTATAGAAAAGAACATATGCAAATACCTGTGCATATGTGTGCATAGACCCCCCCCCCCCCCACACACACACGTACACGTACACTGAAATTAAGCAAGCAGTTCTATAGGCTTCACTACCCAGAAAGAAGCAGCTCACATTTTACCATGCTCTGTTTGGAATTTTTCCTGGTGTGATTCAGGAAGAGTTGTGCATATTTGTTAGAAGATCTTGCTATTTAAAGGTCTTAGTCTACCATCTCCAGATAGCTCCCTTGAGCTCAGAACAAAATAGAGGACTCCCGTTCCCAGCAGGGCTTCCTCTTCTCTATTTTACCTACCCCCACACTCTACCTGAGGAGTGTCAGGTAATCCAAATTCCTGGACCGGGTTATCCCCAGTATTTAAACCTCAGTCAAGGAAACCACTCCATAAAGAACCGCTTCCCACTCTCCAAGGCTTATGTAGTCCGTGCTCTTCCCTAGTAAAGAGCTTAAACTGATTGGCTATTGTTTAAGAGAGCTGTTTTCTTTTTTCTTTATTGGATATTTTCTTTATTTATATTTCAAATGTTATCCCCTTTCCCAGCCTCCCCCAAGCCAGAAGTGGAAAAAAAACGGAACCACACATGCATTCGATGTAGAAAGTTTCTAGATTAATTTAAGAAGGAGCCAAAGAGCACAAAGAAAAAAAGGGTGACCTCAGTGACTCATAATTATAAGTTGTGATAATAAAGAGAAGCCAAGGAAGAAATGAAAGAGACTGTGGTTCCTAAGCAGGTATTTTACTATTTTACGTTTTATTTCCTATCCATGGAGCTTTTCATGCTGCGTGTCAAGGTACCATCACTTGCGTGCCTTGTGTGTTTAGAGTTACAGTCCGTTTGAGCTTCCATGTGAGCGCTGAGAATTGAATCTGGCCCCTCTGGAAGAACAAGTAATATTAAACTCTGAGCATTTCTGTCGTCCTGGATGAGCAGAGATATTAGGTACAAGAAAATAAGCAAAGAATATAAAGGAAACTATTTCCTTGGATGACTAACAAGAAAGACGAGTACTTCAGACAGGAAAAAAATGTGAAAGAACCCCCATCAAGGTCAGAATGAATCAAACTAGGAGACCGTGAAACAATGGAGTGAAGGAATAAGGTTCCCCAGAGTCGCAGCTGCTGCCAGCACAGAACAGGAAGCTGCTACTTCGTGCCGAGAGCGCCACCTTGTTGACACGTATAAAACTAAAGCCTTAAACTTGTCACTGGTGCTCTCCGGTGAATAAGATCTGTTGCTCTCATCATCTGCCGGCTCCGCCCCGTCTCATCTTTGTTAATTTTCCGTTCCCAGCACATGTTTTCTTAGAGTTCTGACAAAGCAAAATTGTAATTAAAAAAAAAAGCTTTCTTTGCAAACCAAGGTGACTTCATAAGAGTTAATGTGAGTGTGAGCTTTTCTGGGAGGATGCATTGTTTGTTATAAAATGGTAAGATGCTGATGTAGGAAATATATGATCCAAGAGTATTAATGAGGACACAAAACTTGAAAGGAAATACACGGTCATCCTGTAGCTAGACCTAGAGGTCACTTGTAATTCACTGGACTCCAAAATTCACAGCTCCAAAAGGAAAATGTGGATCATCACATAGTTCAACAAGGTAGGTACCAATTGTATGCATATGTATATTTTGACACATAAACTAATTCTTTTTTTTTTTTTTTTTTTTTTTTTAATATTTTTATTACATAATTTCCTCAATTACATTTCCAATACTATCCCAAAAGTCCCCCATAGCGCCCCCCACTTCCCTACCCACCCATTCCCATTCTTTTGGCCCTGGCATTCCCCTATATTGGGGCATATAAAGTTTGCAAGTCCAATGGGCCTCTCTTTCCATTGATGGCCGACTAGACCATCTTTCGATACATATGCAGCTAGAGACAAGAGCTCCAGGGTTCCGGTTAGTACATCATGTTGTTCCAACAATAGGGTTGCAGATCCCTTTAGCTCCTTGGGTACTTTCTCTAGCTTCTCCATTGGGAGCCCTGTGATACATCCAATAGCTGACTGTGAACATCCACTCCTGTGTTTGCTAGGCCCCGGCATCGTCTCACAAGAGACAGCTATATTTGGGTCCTTTCAGCAAGATCTTGCTAGTGTATGCAATGGTGTCAGCGTTTAGAAGCTGATTATGGGACGGATCCCTGGATACAGCAGTCTCTAAATGGTCCATCCTTTCATCACAGCTACGAACTTTGTCTCTGTAGCTCCTTCCCTGGGTGTTTTGTTCCCAATTCTAAGAAGGTGCACAGTGTCCACACTTTGGTCTTCATTCTTCTTGAGTTTCATGCGTTTATCAAATTGTATCTTATATCTTGGGTATCCTAAGTTTTGGGCTAATATCCACTTATCAATGAATACATATTGTGTGAGTTCTTTTGTGATTGTGTTACTTCACTCAAGATGATGCCCTCCAGGTCCATCCATTTGGCTAGGAATTTCATAAATTCATTCTTTTTAATAGCTGAGTAGTACTCCATTGTGTAAATGTACCATAATTTCTGTATCCATTCCTCTGTTGAGGGACATCTGGGTTCTTTCCAGCTTCTGGCTATTATAAATAGGGCTGCTATGAACATAGTGGAGCATGTATCCTTTTTACCAGTTGGGACATCTTCTGGATATATGCCCAGGAGAGGTATTGCTGGATCCTCCGGTAGTACTATGTCCAATTTTCTGAGGAACCGCCAGACTGATTTCCAGAGTGGTTGTACAAGCTTGCAATCCCACCAACAATGGAGGAGTGTTCCTCTTTCTCCACATCCTCGCCAGCATCTGCTGTCACCTGAATTTTTGATCTTAGCCATTCTGACTGGTGTGAGGTGGAATCTCAGGGTTGTTTTGATTTGCATTTCCCTGATGATTAAGGATGTTGAACATTTTTTCAGGTGCTTCTCTGCCATTCGGTATTCCTCAGGTGAGAATTCTTTGTTCAGTTCTGAGCCCCATTTTTTAATGGGGTTATTTGACTTTCTGGAGTCCACCTTCTTGAGTTCTTTATATATATTGGATATTAGTCCCTTATCTGATTTAGGATAGGTGAAGATCCTTTCCCAATCTGTTGGTGGTTTTTTTGTCTTATTGATGGTGTCTTTAGCCTTGCAGAAGCTTTGTAGTTTCATGAGGTCCCACTTGTCAATTCTCGATCTTACAGCACAAGCCATTACTGTTCTATTCAGGAATTTTTCCCCTGTGCCCATATCTTCAAGGCTTTTCCCCACTTTCTCCTCTATAAGTTTCAGTGTCTCTGGTTTTATGTGAAGTTCCTTGATCCACTTAGACTTGACCTTAGTACAAGGAGATAGGAATGGATCGATTCGCATTCTTCTACATGTTAACAACCAGTTGTGCCAGCACCATTTGTTGAAAATGCTGTCTTTCTTCCACTGGATGTTTTTAGCTCCCTTGTCGAAGATCAAGTGACCATAGGTGTGTGGGTTCATTTCTGGGTCTTCAATTCTATTCCATTGGTCTATTTGTCTGTCACTATACCAGTACCATGCAGTTTTTATCACAATTGCTCTGTAGTAGAGCTTTAGGTCCGGCATGGTGATTCCACCAGAGGTTCTTTTATCCTTGAGAAGAGTTTTTGCTATCCTAGGTTTTTTGTTATTCCAGATGAATTTGCAGATTGCACTTTCTAATTCGTTGAAGAATTGATTTGGAATTTTGATGGGGATTGCATTGAATCTGTAGATTGCTTTTGGCAAGATAGCCATTTTTACAATGTTGATCCTGCCAATCCATGAGCATGGGAGATCTTTCCATCTTCTGAGATCTTCTATAATTTCTTTCTTCAGAGACTTGAAGTTTTTATTATACAGATCTTTCACTTCCTTAGTTAGAGTCACGCCAAGATATTTTATATTATTTGTGACTATTGAGAAGGGTGTTGTTTCCCTAATTTCTTTCTCAGCCTGTTTATTTTTTGTGTAGAGAAAGGCCATTGATTTGTTTGAGTTAATTTTATATCCAGCTACTTCACCGAAGCTGTTTATCAGGCTTAGGAGTTCTCTGGTGGAATTTTTAGGGTCACTTATATATACTATCATATCATCTGCAAAAAGTGATATTTTGACTTCATCTTTTCCAATTTGTATCCCTTTGATCTCCTTTTGTTGTCGAATTGCTCTGGCTAGGACTTCAAGTACAATGTTGAATAGGTATGGAGAAAGTGGACAGCCTTGTCTAGTCCCTGATTTTAGAGGGATTGCTTCAAGCTTCTCACCATTTACTTTGATGTTGGCTACTGGTTTGCTGTAGATTGCTTTTATCATGTTTAGGTATGGGCCTTGAATTCCTGATCTTTCCAAGACTTTTATCATGAATGGGTGTTGGATCTTGTCAAATGCTTTTTCCGCATCTAAGGAGATGACCATGTGGTTTTTATCTTTGAGTTTGTTTATATACTGGATTACGTTGATGGATTTCCGTATATTGAACCATCCCTGCATCCCTGGGATGAAACCTACTTGGTCAGGATGGATGATTGTTTTGATGTGTTCTTGGATTCGGTTAGCAAGAACTTTATTGAGGATTTTTGCATCAATATTCATAAGGGATATTGGTCTGAAGTTTTCTATCTTTGTTGGGTCTTTTTGTGGTTTAGGTATCAGAGTAATTGTGGCTTCATAGAATGAGTTGGGTAGAGTACCTTCTGTTTCTATTTTGTGGAATAGTTTGTGAAGAACTGGGATTAGATCTTCTTTGAAGGTCTGATAGAACTCTGCACTAAACCCATCTGGTCCTGGGCTTTTTTTAGTTGGGAGACTGTTAATGACTGCTTCTATTTCTTTGGGGGATATAGGGCTGTTTAGATCATTAACCTGATCTTGATTCAACTTTGGTACCTGGTATCTGTCTAGGAACTTGTCCATTTCATCCAGGTTCTCCAGTTTTGTTGAGTATAGCCTTTGGTAGAAGGATCTGATGGTGTTTTGGATGTCTTCAGGATCTGTTGTTATGTCTCCTTTTTCATTTCTGATTTTGTTAATTAGGATGCTTTCCCTGTGCCCTCTAGTGAGTCTGGCTAAGGGTTTATCTATCTTGTTGATTTTCTCAAAGAACCAGCTCCTTGATTGGTTGATTCTTTGAATAGTTTTTCTTGTTTCCACTTGGTTGATTTCACCCCTGAGTTTGATTATTTCCTGCCGTCTACTCCTCTTGGGTGAATTTGCTTCCTTTTGTTCTAGTGCTTTTAGGTGTGTTGTCAAGCTGCTAATGTGTGCTCTCTCTAGTTTCCTTTTGGAGGCACTCAGAGCTATGAGTTTTCCTCTTAAAAATGCTTTCATTGCGTCCCATAAGTTTGGGTATGTTGTGGCTTCATTTTCATTGAACTCTAAAAAGTCCTTAATTTCTTTCTTTATTCCTTCCTTGACCAAGGTATCATTGAGAAGAGTGTTGTTCAGTTTCCACGTGAAGGTTGGCTTTCTATTATTTATTTTGTTATTGAAGATCAGCCTTAGTCCATGGTGATCTGATAGGATGCATGGGACAATTTCAATATTTTTATATCTGTTGAGGCCTGTTTTGTGACCAATTATGTGGTCAATTTTGGAGAAGGTACCATGAGGTGCTGAGAAGAAGGTATATCCTTTTGTTTTAGGATAGAATGTTCTGTAGATATCTGCCAGATCCATTTGATTCATAATTTCTCTTAGTTTCACTGTGTCCCTGTTTAGTTTCTGTTTCCATGATCTGTCCATTGGTGAAAGTGGTGTGTTGAAGTCTCCCACTATTATTGTATGAGGTGCAATGTGTGCTTTGAGATTTACTAAAGTTTCTTTAATGAATGTGGCTGCCTTTGTATTTGGAGCATAGATATTCAGGATTGATAGTTCCTCTTGGAGGATTTTACCTTTGATGAGTATGAAGTGTCCCTCCCTGTCTTTTTTAATGACTTTGGGTTGGAAGTCAATCTTATCAGATATTAGAATGGCTACTCCAGCTTGTTTCTTCATGCCATTTGCTTGGAGAATTGTTTTCCAGCCTTTCATTCTGAGGTAGTGTCTATCCTTTTCTCTGAGATGAGTTTCCTGTAAGCAGCAAAATGTTGGGTCTTGTTTGTGTAGCCAGTTTGTTAGTCTATGTCTTTTTATCGGGGAGTTGAGTCCATTGATATTAAGAGATATTAAGGAAAAGAAATTGGTGTTTCCTGTTATTTTTGATGTTAAAGTTGGCATTTTGTTCTTGTGGCTGTCTTCTTTTAGGTTTGTTGAGGGATTACCTTCTTGTTGATTCTAGGGCGTGGTTCCTGTCCTTGTATTGGTTTTTTTCTGTTATTATCCTTTGAAGGGCTGGATTCGTGGAGAGATAATGTGTGAATTTGGTTTTGTCGTGGAATACTTTGGTTTCTCCATCTATGTTAATTGAGAGTTTGGCTGGGTATAGTAGCCTGGGCTGGAATTTGTGTTCTTTTAGTGTCTGTATAACATCTGTCCAGGATCTTCTGGCTTTCATAGTCTCTGGTGAAAAATCTGGTGTAATTCTGATAGGCTTGCCTTTATATGTTACTTGGCCTTTTTCTCTTACTGCTTTTAGTATTCTATCTTTATTTAGAGCATTTGTTGCTCTGATTATTATGTGTCGGGAGGTATTTCTTTTCTGATCCAGTCTATTTGGAGTTCTGTAGGCTTCTTGTATGTTCATGGGCATCTCTTTCTTTAGATTTGGGAAGTTTTCTTCTATAATTTTGTTGAAGATGTTTGCTGGTCCTTTGAGTTGAAAATCTTCATTCTCATCCACTCCTATTATCCGTAGGTTTGGTCTTCTCATTATGTCCTGTATTTCTTGGATGTTTTGAGTTAGGATCTTTTTGCATTTTCCATTTTCCTTGATTGTTGTGCCGATGTTCTCTATGGAATCTTCTGCACCTGAGATTCTCTCTTCCATCTCTTGTATTCTGTTGCTGATGCTTGCATCTATGGTTCCAGATTTCTTTCCTAGGGTTTCTATCTCCAGTGTTGCCTCATTTTGGGTTTTCTTTATTGTGTCTACTTCCCTTTTTAGGTCTAGTATGGTTTTGTTCATTTCCATCATCTGTTTGGATGTGTTTTCCTGTTTTTCTGTAAGGACTTCTACCTGTTTGATTATGTTATCATGTTTTTCTTTAAGGATTTGTAACTCTTTAGCAGTGTTCTCCTGCAATTCTTTAAGGGATTTTTGTGCTTCCTCTTTATTGTCTTCTTCCTTTTTAGCAGTGTTCTCCTGCATTTCTTTAAGTGTGTTATTAACGTCCTTCTTGAAGTCCTCTATCATCATCAGGAGATATGCTTTTAAATCCGTGTCTAGCTTTTCCGGTGTGTTGGGGTGCCCTGGACTGGGTGAAGTGGGGGTGCTGGGTTCTGATGATGGTGACTGGTCTTGGTTTCTGTTAGTAAGATTATTACGTTTACCTTTCGCCATCTGGTAATCTCTGGGGTTAGTTGTTATCGTTGTCACTATTTAAAGATTGGAGCAGAAGCTTTGTTCCACTCACCAGCAGTCCCAAAATCCTGCGGCGGGGGTCGTGGGTAGCTGGCAGGGTGTCAGGCAACCCTGCGCTCCCGCTACCCTGGCGCTGATCCGGCCGGGTGAGGCCTGTGGCCCTACTCAGGCTGGTTTCTGCTTCCCTAACTAATGCAGTCTCAGGTCCCGCGCAATTGGATTGGAGCAGAAGCTGTGCTCCCCTCACCAGAAGTCTTAAGATCCTGTGGCGGGTGTTGTGGGCAGTTGGCGAGTGTCAGCAGACCCTGCGCCCCAGCTGCTCAGGTGCTTTTCTGACCGGAAGAGGCTTGTGGCCCTGTGTGGGCCGGATTTCTCTCTCCCCAACCAGAGCAGTCTCAGGTCCCGCGTGATTGGACTGGAGCAGAAGCTGTATTCCACTCACCAGCAGTCCCAAAATCCTGCGGCGGGGGTCGTGGGTAGCTGGCGGGTGTCAGGCAACCCTGCGCTCCCGCTACCCTGGCGCTGATCCGGCCGGGTGAGGCCTGTGGCCCTACTCAGGCCGGTTTCTGCTTCCCTAACTAATGCAGTCTCAGGTCCCGCGCAATTGGATTGGAGCAGAAGCTGTGCTCCCCTCACCAGAAGTCTTAAGATCCTGTGGCGGGTGTTGTGGGCAGTTGGCGAGTGTCAGCAGACCCTGCGCCCCAGCTGCTCAGGTGCTTTTCTGACCGGAAGAGGCTTGTCCATAAACTAATTCTTAATTCATGTCATATTGGAATGTGCCTTCATATATAAATTAAATGATTTTAATATATGAATTATATTATATATATTAAATTTCACAAATGGAATAAACATTCAATAGGCACTCCTGGAGCCTGTGATCTCCAGCTCTCCTTTTTCTCTCACCTCTCTCTCTCCCTCTCCCTCTCCCCCTCCCCCTCCCCTCCCCCTCCCCCTCTCCCTCCCCCTCTCCCTCCCCCTCCTTCCTTCCTTCCTTCCTTCCTTCCTTCCTTCCTTCCTTCCTTCTTTCCTTTTCGAGTCAGTGTTTTATTTAGTGAGGCTGGTTTCAAATTCATTGCATTTCAAGAATGACTTCAAACTGCTGATTCTCCTGTTGCTGCCTCCCAAGGCACACACCATCATGCCTGATTTATGTGATACTTAGCATTCATTTGTGCTTGGAAAGGATGCTACCAGCCCAGCTCTATCTCCAGCTCTTCACAGTCAATGACTCTTTGGAGTGAATCTTGTAGGCCTGCACAATTGACCCCCACCAAGCTTTATCTGGAAACCATCCATTTGATTTGTTTGGGATTCAATTCATAGCCAAACAAGAAGGATTAGGAAGCAAGGTCTCCTAGTTATCAGTTGTCAACATGTCAAAGTCCAGAGTTATCTGAAAGAGTCTCCATTGGAGGATTGTTTCAATCTCATCGACATACAGGCATGTTTTGGGGGACTTGTTAAAATTATGAATTAAGAAAGCATACCACAGTTGGCAATACCACCCTAACCTGGAAGGTCTGGGTTATAAAAGAAAACTAACTTAGCCAAAGCTAGGGATCAGACCAGTAAGCAGTTTGGCTCCCAGTTCTTGCCTCTGTTACTGCTTGAATTCCTACCCTGACGTTCCTCAGTAATGGATTATAACCTGGAAGATGAAAGAAAGACTTGCCTCCCCAAGCTGCTTCTGCTCATGGTGTTTATTGCAGCCACAGAAAGCCAAGTGGGATGTGAGGTAAGCGAAGAGCAGACCAACAGAAACAGTTCCCCTTGCTCTCTTCGTGTCTGTGTGGTTACACTCCTTCACTGGGCTGTGCTCTAACCAGGCGGAGGTGAAGATGATGATCGCACACACAGGGGCTTAATACACATTTGATGAAGAAATAATCTGTGCAGTCAGCAGGAAAGAGTGAGGAGCAGTAATACATATTAAACTGCAGGAGATAAAACTTGGTGATTGCGTAATACTTTTAAATGGAAGCATTTTCATGATTTAGGAACATTGGAAATGTTAATTTCAGAAATCTGAAGGACATTGAGGGACTAAGGGCAGCGGCAGTGAAGAATTCCTTGTTGGTTTGTTGTTGTTGTTGTTGTTGTTTTGTTTTTTGTTTTTTGCTTCTGTTTTGCTCCGTTTGCCCGTGCTGATTTTCAGCTGAGGCAGTGACTAGCCCATTGCTTTCAGTCGACGTATCTTGACCCTATAGGTACAACAGACTTGAGCAGCCTATTTCTGCTCTTGCTTCTTTTCTGTTCATGCTGAGTCCCTAGAAATGTGACTGTCTTCTGGTTGGGAGTTTACCAGCTGTGACTTCCCTGTGCCAAGGGATTAGGTTTTGGTTACTTAAGATGCCCTGTCTCATCTACATGGACCTCCCTACCCCCACGCCCTTTTCTTTGCAGTGTTTACAACTTCCCTGTGGTTAGTAGTGGATTTTCCCCTTCAGACTTGAGGTTTCATTCCTTGCTGCTGTTAACTGTAGTTTTTGCCTAGACTATTATTTGATGAATACTGAGTAACTGTGGAGCAGCATCTGACTTCACTTCCTGCTGGTGTTCTGCTCTTTGCACATCCCCTAGTGACTGGATGTCTTGACTTGTCTTGAGCTGATCTTGTACATGGTTATAAACCCCATTGGGCATAGTTTCTGTGAGATTTAAGTTCTGCACCAGTATCTCACAACTAGGACACATTCAAAACTCTAATTCAAATGATTTGTGTCAACAAGGATTCCCTCCACCCTCCAACTGAAAAAGCACTATCATGTTGGTGAGGGTTGAGTGTAACCATTGCAGACAGTGCATATGTTACAAGGTGATAGATAGCAAAATTTGGCTAGCATATAGTCCAGGCTTCAGTCAAGATGATAAAATTTGAGGGCATAATACATTAAAAGGAGAGAAAACCAATGATAAATAATAATAGGCATGAAGAGGGAGATTCCTCAGTGGGCAAAATGTTTGATGCATAAGCACAAAGACCTGAGTTTTATCTTCATCACTCGAGAAAAACAAACAACAACAACAACAACAACAACACGCCTCCAGGCATGGTAGCCTTGGTAAGGTAAAGGTAAGATCAATTCCCAGAACACACAGAAAAGAGAGATGGAGGGAACCAACTCCACCTCTACACATACCCTCCGACCACTACACATACATCATAACACACATATCTACATACTTCACAATACAGTAATATTTTTTTTAAAATCTACAATCTCATAAATCCATGACCTAGTCTCACTTTCAAAACTAAACGACACATAGCCAATATTAAGAAGAGATGTAAAGGGCTATTGACCATATTGCATTAGGCATATTATCCACCATAGCCAACCAAATATAAAAGCACATTGTGTTCTTTGTCTCAGATTTTTAAGGCATACATTGAATGGTTTTTCATATATTCTCAAACATTTAGATCTTAGATTCTAGTAGAGATGAGAGGGTTAAAAACGAGCTAGCCAACAGAGCTACTAGTGAATATAGTGGGTATCAATGAGCCGGAGTGGGTATATCTTGCTACTTTCCAAAAGAACTGTTTTACAAGGTTTACCAACTTCTTGGGAAAAGATCAAGATCTCCTAGAGATGGTCACCATGTGCCTCAGCCTGTCCTATAATGAGAGGCTGCCAGATGACAAGGCTGACTCTATAAACATCCTAGGCAGGACGATCTGGACAATGGAATTGAAGTAGCCGCAAGACACCCTCCCGAGCTCTCAGTGAGTGTGACATGTGCGGTGGAGAAGAAATGAGGCCTTCCCTAAGTACCAGCTGTTGGCTTCAATCTTTATCATGATTAAGATGGGCCTCTGAACGAGCTACTCATAGCTTCCACACAGGTTTTCACAGATAAATCATTCCTTTGGGGTTTGTGTATTATGCAATTCTCTGCAGAATCCAATGTGATCATTAAATTGAAAGCATATCTCTGTACCTAAAAGTTCAAAGCAGGACTTGTGTGCATGCACCTTGAAATACATCTGCATTACCTGGGCGGGGTCTTTACAGTTCAGCATTCTTGGATTAAGCATACTGTTGTCCAATGCATTTGCTGTGTCCTGGCTCCAGATGCATCTGTGTATTATACGTGACTGAATTCTGGAATATTTGAGAATTAGTTTTTCTGCCCTGGTTTCTTACTCCTAATGCTGAATGCTGTCTTGAGTTTGTAGTAATGTTTTGCTCCAAAGGAAAAGCAACTGTGTAGGATAAGGAAAGAATTTCAGGCTGGGCAATGAGAATGTATTCATCAGACTACTCATGAATCTGGGGCCAGCCGCACATGAACACCTTGTGTATCATCTGTAATTATTATACCAGTTGGAGGTTTGATTGGAAGAGCAGACAGGCTGGCTGTGCAACAACAGGCACTTGACATTTTAAATGCTCCCGATATTATAGCATTGACATTTCATTTTTCATATCCTTTCCCTCCAAAATGAAATGATGAATGGGGTTTCTTGATGGGTTAGAGCTTTTAAGTTTTCCGTCCTATATCATGGGCCCATTAGCATGTCTGTCAGTGCATGGCTTTCTTACAGAAACACCTCAGAGGCTTCAGAGACCACATGTGAACCATCTTTGTGTCAAAGTCTTCCTGATTATGCTTTCATATTCAAATGAGAGTTAAAGCATACAAAACTTCTTCAGGGAAAACTGAAGAGACAGAGATGGACTGTCTTATATACTTATTAATATCAATATAAATAGAGATAAGGATGAAGGTTTAAATGAGAGATAAATGACAATAACAATAGAGAGTAGAAATATCTAGGAGATTTTCTTCCCTCAAACACTCTGTGAAGATTCACTCTGATGTGCACACTGTATAATAAAGAATGTGAACATAAAATGATCACAGGTAAAATACAGTGAGTAAGATTACTGCAACCGTATGATAAAATTCTATTGTAAAATGTAGGTTATGGATTGGATTTTATGCATCCTGGCAGTGGAAGTTAAAAGGAAAACACTATCATAAGAGGCAGAATATCAGCAAGACAAATAACCACAGAAAGTTACTGTGCTGTCAGATGTCAGACTGTCTCCAATTGGTAGGGTTCCACGAATTTCAAAGATTTGCAAATACAGGGTGTTATGCAATGTTAAAGATAGATCATTTCGTCTGTGGAAGGAAGACAGCATGTCACAGAGCAAATGGGACAAAAAAAAATGGAGTCAACATTCTCTGCTGGGATAAGGCTGCTGCTGAAGCAAGGTGGGCAGGAGAAGGTCATAGCCTTCTGCCTGCCACTGAGAAATTTTCTGCTAATATCCACAAAGGGCTCAGTGAGAAAGAAAATGTCTGGTAAAGGATACACAGACATGGATGCTCACAGTCATCTATTTGAATCTAATCTCCACATGAAGCCATGCTGCTTTAGTGATCCAGGTTCCCTCACATATTTTCTTGTTGTGACTAGATGCTGGGAGGAAGCAAGTGAGGAGGAGAAGGCTTACAGTTTGAGTAAATCATGACCAGCATGGCAGAGAAGGCATCGTAGCAGGAACAGGAGGCAACTGGTCACACTGTGATCACAACAGGGAAACAGAGACAAGATAGAAAGTAGGACTGGATTATAGAACCTCAAGGCCCTTTCCCCACAGTGGAGCCTTTCCTCCAGTGAGGCTCTACTTCTTAAGGTTCCACTAATGAAGGGGCTAGAGAAAATACCCAAGGAGCTAAAGGGGTCTGCAACCCTATAGGAGGATCAACAATATGAACTAATCAGTACCGCAGAACTGTGTCTCTAGTTGCATATGTAGCAGAAGATGGCCTAGTTGGCCATCAATGGGAGGAGAGGCCCTTGGTCTGGCGAAGATCATATGCCCCAGTACAGGGGAATGCCAGGGCCAGGAAGCAGGAGTAGGTGGGTTGGGGAGCAGGGCACGGGGAGGGTAAAGGGGGCTTTTGGGATAGCATTTGAAATGTAAATGAAGAAAATATCTAATAAAATTTTTTTTTTAAAAAGATACATATGGACAGGTGGGCCCAGGTCAGCCACACAGAGCAGGTTCTGGAAAGAGGGCTATGACTGAGAGCCTGCCTTGTAGTTTCCCCACAGGTGGGATTGGTCTAGTAGGTTCAGTAGAGTCCTACAGATATCCTCTCTATCCTAGGATATTCTCTCTACAGACTAGGAGCATCCAAGCCTGCTTCTCATCCAGCCTTTTTCCCATCTTATGTGTTGAACCCTGATGCTTTGGTGTTTTCTAAGTTTCTGAGTCTATCCCAGACCCCCTCAGCACTTCTTCCCTTTGGAGTCATGACTGGCTTATGAAGTTCACTCTGAGGAGCCACTGACAGAACAGAGTTATTCTTTGTGATAAAAAGAGTTACCACAAAGAATAACTCTGTTCTGTCAGTGAAGAGGGCATACACAGTCCACATAGTTCTCCTGGGCCGGCTTCTAGGAAACTGCTTTGGTGAGCAGGGACAGAGAGAAGTACCTAAAAGTTTGTTTAAAAATCAAATGAACAAAACAAAACAAAACAAAACAAAACAAAACAAAACAAAACAAAACAAAACAAAACAAAACACCAAACCCCATAAATTCTATCTATTTCGTAACTTTTCCTGAGAACAGGTCTACAAAGATAAGTTTGAAACTTACAGATACAAAATGTAAATTAATCCATGATTATCTCAGCTTGGAAAAGAAGAGGGACTGAGAAGACTGAGACTGTATCTCCCTCAACTCCCCATCTCTTACAGACCTGTACCCCCACCTACCACCTCCAGATAACATCCCATTCCCCAACACCCCAACTCCAGTCATGCTCCTCAATGCTGTCTGAAGTTTACCTTAGGTCTAAGGAAACACTGCTAATCTTCACGTGAAGCCATGCTGCTTTAGTGATCCAGGTTCCCTCACATATTTTCTTGTTGTGACTAGATGCTGGGAGGAAGCAAGTGAGGAGGAGAAGGCTTACAGTTTGAGTAAATCATGACCAGCATGGCAGAGAAGGCATCGTAGCAGGAACAGGAGGCAACTGGTCACACTGTGATCACAACAGGGAAACAGAGACAAGACAGAAAGTAGGACTGGATTATAGAACCTCAAGGCCCTTTCCCCACAGTGGAGCCTTTCCTCCAGTGAGGCTCTACTTCTTAAGGTTCCACTACCTTCCAACCCAGCACCATCAGTTTCAGACCAAGTGTTTAAATGTCTGAGTCTATGAAGACTTTTCACATTCAAAGCATAGCACACATGTTTTGAAATATTTTCTTCATATTATGAGTATAGCCTACCTTGCAGTGACTTAATATTTATGTTTTTATGTTTTTTTTAAATGTTTTAAAATCACAACTCTATGCACTTCCTTTCTTCATGGCTCTAGAATAACAATGTCCATGTGCATGAAAGAGTCCCAACTAACCTTAATGACCTTCTGACCATTTATCAAAGATCAGGGACCCAATCACAATCACATCACCATTCCATAAGAACCTAGATTCTTCAATATATTTCTTGTCTTATTTCTACAATTAATCATTGCTTGCAGGGTAGATGATCCTTGAGAAAGAGAAAAATGAAGATTACCATATTGCAGGGTCTGATAATATTGGCTTTATGAGAATGACACTCTAAGAAAAAGCAATAACTGTTTACTTGAAGTTTCTATAAAGATAAAGATACACAGGAAGAAGATAGCCTGGTTCATTGGTTCAACAGGTAGAAAAATAAAGGAAGAAAGGTGCTCAAGATGACGCAAGGCAGATAGCTGGACACAAGGACAAGTAGTGATTCATTTTCTATCCTTCCCAAGCAGGTCCATGACCCACAAGTAGGGCTTGCTTCTAGCACCAACAAAGAGCATTCCAACCCCAGAGTGCCATCTGTAGCAAGTAGAAGAGTAGATTAAAGGTGGCTTAGGTAGGGCCAGTGTTACATTCATTTTTCTTTCCAAAACGAATTGGCATAAAAGTGGTGAAATATATGAGAAAAATATGCTTTGTGTAAAATAGAATTTATGACTGAAAAAACAGTAATTTAAAGGAACACTTAGTACATCAGAGAAATAACATGAGGGTTGGGAGAAGTGGCTTTCCTCTCCACAACCTTATATTAGAATAACCTTTAAAAGTGAAAATGAAATACAGAAAGCCCTGACATTTAAAAGCAAGCTAAGATTTCATGCTTGCTGGGGAAATCTAAATCATTGAAACCCAGTAGACAGGGAATAGATTTTTCAATACTCAGATCGTGTTTCTGGGGACAGCTGTAACTAGACAAAGCTAGATGCTCAGATTAAACCAACAGACAGAAGGCTTTCTCAGAGGGATGACTGACTACATTAGAAGAAGTACACAAGGGAGGTAGGATTGTTCTGTGGAAAGAGAACTGGGTTGAGCCCCAGGTCTAGGTTCTTCTGACCCTTAGTCTTCCCATTTCTAAAGTGAAGTGAACAATCTCTGAGATTCCTCTACTTCTATTAGTTTGATTCGATGAGACTGTCACAGTGTGGGGTATAACACAAACATATGAAAAAATTGTTAATATTTGACTAAAATTAGCAGATGTGTAGCTTGGTCTTCCTGCAGGTCCCTCAACAACTGGGAGTGGGGAGCTGTCCCTAAATCTGTTGTCTGCCTGTGGATCTCATTCTTCTAACTGGCCTACCTTGTCTGACCTCAGTGAGAGAGGATATGCCTAGTCCTGCGGTGACTTGATGTGCCAGAGTGAGGGGATACCCAGGAGAAGAGAAGGGCAGGGTGTAGGGGATGGGAAGAGAGGCTGAGGGGAGACCAGAGGAATGGGGCAGAAATTGGAATGTAAAATGAATAAATAAATTAATTAATGAGAAAAATTGGCAAAGCCAAGGTGTTGGTTTTCATTTACTCGTTTATTCTTTTGCTTTTAGAACCCTCCAATTCTTTAATTATTTTTTCATTTATTCTTTACACATTTCATACATTATATTTATATCCTATTCTTTTCCATCCCTCCAGCTCTTCCCAGATGCTTTCTATTTCTTACCACACACACACACACACACACACACACACACACACACACACACACACACTTCATGTTCCTTTTCTCTCTTAAAAAAAGCAAAAATCCAGGGTTACAATTGGGATGTGAATGAATTAATCATCTAATGGAAAAAAGCAAACCAAAGAAAACAGCTACTAAGCAACATGAAATCTGATTGTGTTGGTCAACTACTCCTGAGTGTGAGGCCTGCTCTGGCCTGTGATGACCAATGTAACTCCATTTAAGAAAACTGATTTTTTTTCCTCTCCTAGCAGCTATTATTTGGAAATAACTTCTCAGCCAAGAGTGGTAGTTTGTACTTACCTCTCCTCCTCTCTGCTGGGACTTTGTCTGGATTGACCTTGTGCAGGTCTCATGTATGCTGCCACGGTCTCTGTGAGCTCATAGGTGCCCTATTGTTTCTGAAAAATGCTGTCTTTCTACCCATTCTTTAGAGGACCCTGAGGCTTATTTTATTGTCTTAGAATCCTATAGCCAGTGAATATTGGCTACTTATAAACTCTGTACCTGAAGTTGCTCATTGCTGTTCCTATAGATAAGTCAACTTTGCTCTCTATTGTGTATGAAATGCTACATGAGAGAGAGGCTGTCTACATAGAATTTGCCTGGAAATCCTTTTCCAAATAAAAAGAAAACGTATGGCTCCACTATGCAGTGTGATTTTAATGCTTGACCACCACACGGTTTCTATGGTTCTCTTTGGTTGCCATGGAGATGACCAGAGGCCATCCACACTTTATTTCTTAGCATTGACCTTTAAAGTACATTGAGACAATGGGCTCATGAATATTTCTTTTGTAAAATACAAAAAAACATTCAGATGCACTTGTTGGCATTCATTGCTACATATGTGATTCTGGCCAAGTTGTTTTCGCCAAAAAAATTAAACCTAGGTTTCCATGTTGATGAAATCAAATTAAAATGCTTATTAATAAGGAGTGATACATCTCCATCAGCAGGGGCTTGGGAGGCTGTCACTGTGTGCTTAGTGAACCTTTTAGATTCTTCAGGCACTCAGGTAGAAGCTATGGGTGCTCCCTGGGAAGTGCTCCCTTGTCTGGTCAGGCAGCCACCTGGAGACTTATCCCAGACAGTTTCATCACCTATTCTGGGCCATTTTAACTGGCCTGTAGTGAGGTCTGGGTAAACTATGGTTTGGTTCAATAACTGAGACCTCTGGGTAGACAAAGCATTTTAAATGTCAACAGTCCCCAAACGATCACTTGCCCACACATTTATATTGTCCCCACCCCCGTGCCCTTCAAATGATAATGAGCCCCACCCACTTTTAGAAAAAAGTACTTAAAAATAGATGTCTCTCTTGGCTCCCATTCCAGTATGAGTGTCCAGATCATTAAGTCTTTCCATTATTATGTGATCTCATGAATAATTCATATTAAGATCATGTACCCCCTGCAAGTGGGGTGTGTGTGTGTCTTGCATAGGCTGATGTCTAATGTCTTCTTCAACTGCTCTCCGTATTGTATTGAGGCTAGAGCTCTCACGGACACCCAGGATTTACTGACTTAGCTAGCTTGATGATTCACCTTGTCCTAGGGGATCACCTGTCTCATTTTCATGAGTTCTGCAACTTCAGGCAAGCTTCTGCGGCTGCCTGGCATTTGTGTGGAATATAGAGATCGGAACTCAGGTCTTCACACTCAGGCATCAAACACTTTGCCTACCTAAGTCATCCTCTCTGGCCCTATTTTGTGCTTTTATAAAGGAAAGGTTTACAATATACAATGTCAAAGCTACTAGTCATTCATTAAGATAAATTTGGCATATATGTAAATCTTATATCTGTCATCTAATGTGTTATTTAAATTGGCATATATAAAATAGTTAAGTAAAATGTACTCAGAAGTTGTCTTTCTTTACCAACCTACCTCCTCTATTCCAAGCCCTCACTAGGATGGATTATCTTTTGTCTGGTGTATTATATAGCATTTCCAACTTTGTTCCCTTTACTCTCTGTTTCCAGTGAGCAGCCAGAGACTCAAAGCACAAAGCAGATCACAGCATTCAGAATACCATTCAGGCTCCATTCACTCTCAAGAGAACATTGAAAGTTCTTGGATGGGATTTGGACTTTCCATAACCTGCCTCTCTCCTCTTGCCTCATAAAATCATGGTGGATACCGCAACTCTTGCCTTCCTTTCCCCACATTAACTACACTGACTGCTTTCTCTTTTTACAACACCTTAGACAAAAGCCCTGTGCAGAGATTGGACTTTTGTTTATGTCTCCACAGGAAATGTTTCTCCAGATGGGAGCATGTTTTTTTTCTCTCATCTTCTTCAAGCTTTTGGTCAACTATGAAGGAGGCTTTTCCTAACCACACATTTAGAAGTACATTTTTAATCAACTAGTTGGTATGTATATTTCAAAATGATTATGTGGATTTTGTTCTTCATTATGCAGGTACAGTGTACCTCTTTCTGTGACAAAATGTTGACAGTTCTTGGGCTAGGAGATGGCTCAGCCTGTAAAAGTTCTTGCTCTGTAAGGCTGATGACCTGAATTTGATCTTCAGAACCCACAGTGGCAAGAGGAAAGATGGTTCCCGAAAATTGTTCTTCAAACTTTACCTACATGCTATGTGCCTGGACCTGGTCTCTGATGCACACTAATATGAATAAAATAAAATAATGATTTAAAAGTTTGCATATTCTGGTGTAGAATGTCTATGCCTCCGGATAGAACCCCTTTGCAATAAGTCAGTAGCTAACATCATTGTGAGTGAGGAAAACTGAAGGTTCTCGAAGATGTAGAAGAAGATAAAGGTGCTCGATTTTATTACTTCATTTGCATCACTCTCCGTAATTCTGGAAGGTGGAGCTAGAGCAATCAGGTATGAAAAAGAAACAAGATGGGCTGGAGAGATGGCTCAGTGGTTGAGAGCACTGACTGCTCTTCCAGAGGTCCTGAGTTCAAATACCAGCAACCACATGGTGGCTCACAACCATCTGTAATAAGATCTGATACCCTCTTCTGGTGTGTCTGAAGACAGTCACAGTATACTTATATATAATAGATAAATAAATCTTTAAAAAAATAAAAGAAGCCGGGCGTGGTGGCGCACGCCTTTAATCCCAGCACTCGGGAGGCAGAGGCAGGCGGATTTCTGAGTTCGAGGCCAGCCTGGTCTACAGAGTGAGTTCCAGGACAGCCAAGGCTACACAGAGAAACCCTGTCCCGAAAAACCAAAAAAAAAAAAAAAAAAAAAAAGAAAAATAAAAAGAAACAGAATATTTAAGTTGAACAAGTGGCTGTCAAATGTCACTGCAGGTGATGTGGTCTGTATTTAGCCCCAGGATTTCAACCAAGAACTAGTAGAACTAATAAATGCACCAATTTTGCCAGACATAAAATCAACATACAGAACCAGTAGAGTTGTCATAGCAAGCTAGTGCATTGTCTGGAATAGAAACCAAGAAAGCTACTCCTCGAACAACACTACAGAGAGAGATGGAATCCTTGGGAAGAGTTTAACCAAAGAGGTGAAAGACTGTAAGAAGTTATAAAACACTGATGAGATAGAAGGAATTCAAAGGTTAATAGGTTGGTAGACTTGATTAAGCTAAAATGTCAGCACTATTCAAAGAAATCTACAGATTCAATGCAATCTCTTTCAAAGTACCAAAGGCATTCATCAAACAGGAAAAGCAATCCTAAAGTTTGCTAGCATACCTCACACTCCCTTCATCCACACACAAAATACAAATAGCCAGTGATATGTGAACAGAGAAGAGCAAAGCCAGAGAGATAAGCATGTTGGCACACACCTATAATTAAAGCACCTGAGAGGATGAGGCTAGAGAATTACTTTAAGTTTTAGACCAACCTGAGCTAGAGAGTGAGGTTCTGTCTCGAAACAAAAAGAAATGACAGAGAGGGAGAGAGAAAGGGAGAGAGGGAGAGGGAGAGAGAGAGAGAGAGAGAGAGAGAGAGAGAGAGAGAGAGAGAGAGAGAGGAAATTAAAAAAGATATTGTCTAATTTCAAATGCATAACAAATCCAAATTCATTCAAACATCATAGTCTTGGGTTTTTTGAAAAGATTTAAAAAATTAAAAACCCCCAGCTAAAATAAACAAAAATAGAAAAAGAGACAGAGAGAGGGAGGGGGAGTTATGTACATAGGTACAAAATACTGAAGTATTAATTTAAAAAGTAACAAGATAAAGACAAGTAGAAGACCTAAAGGAACAGAATTAGAGATGAGAAAGGAGTGTTAGGATAAATTCCAATGAAATGATCTAGAAAAAATGGATAAATTCCTAAATGCACATGACTTTCTGAAGATATAAATGCACAGAATAGAAATGGTATAAACAGAGATATAAAAAGCAATGGGGTCTTTTTAAGCTCTCACCTTTCTTACTCTCATCTCTAGCTCCCCCCGCCCCCCTTCTTCACATGGCCATGGCTGGCCCTTCTTCCTCTTTTTTTTGTTTTTCAAGACAGGGTTTCTCTGTATAGCCCTGGCTGTCCTGAAACTCACTCTGTAGATCAGGCTGGCCTCAAACTCAGAAATCCACCTGCCTTCCAAGTGATGGGATTAAAGGTGTGCGACACCATGCCCGGCTTCTCTCCCTCTTTCTACCTTCTCTCTTTATCTCTGTCTTTCTACAATAAAGCTCTAAAACCATAAAATAAAAAAAGTTCGCCGGGCGTGGTGGCACACGCCTTTAACCCCAGTACTCGGGAGGCAGAGGCAGGTGGATTTCTGAGTTCCAGGACAGCCTGGTTTACAAAGTGAGTTCCAGGACAGCTAGGGCTATACAGAGAAACCCTGTCTCAAAAAACCGCAAAAAAAAAAAAAAAAAAGCAATGAGGTTGAAGCAGTAATTGTTCCATGACGATCAATTTACCTCAGAGTTCTACTATACTTTAAAGGAAAATCCAACACCAACAAACAGAAAGAGAAGAAACACTACCAAACTCACTCTACAAACCTAATATAACCTTGATAGTCAGACTGCATAAAGACACAACAACAATAACAACAACAACAAACCCAAAAAACAAACAAACCAAAAAGCCAACTAACCAAACAAACTGCAGAACAGTCTCCAATGGACATAAAACTTGCAAGCAAAATTCAAAATTACATTAAGAAGCTTATACAGCTGAACAAATAGGCTTTATGCCAGGGATGCAAGGTTATTACAAAGACCACAGATTAATAAATGAAATAAATCACATGAAAGACGCAAATAAAGAAGTCACTTGGTCATTTCCATAGATACAGAAAAGGTATTTGACAAAGTTCAAGACAGTTCCATGAGAATTGTCCCAAAGAAATTAGGCATAAAAGGAATATACTTTAACATAATAATGGTTACAAAGGGCAAATGTATAGTAAATATTGTACTAAATAGTGAAAAACTGAGAGCTAGTCCATTTATTTAAAGAAGTAAATGTGGAACTGTTGTATGGTTTAGCTATACTACTTATGAATATATACCCAAAGGACTCAGCAGGCTGCACAGGGGTTCTTCCACATGATGGTAAATGCTGCTGTTTCACAGTAGGAAGGAAGCAGGATCAGCCTAGATGCCATCAACAGGTGAACAGATAAAGAAAATGAAGAACTCATACACAATAGAATTTTATCCAGCTGTATAGAGGAATGCAACTGTGCAATTTGCAAGAATCTTGATAGAGCTGGGAAATGTTTTATTAAGTGGGGTAACTCATGCTTGGGAAGACAAACCCCATGTGTTCTCTCTCAAATGCAGATCCTCGTTTCTAACTGTTAAATAATATGTGTGCCGATGTCAGAGTCTTCGTGAGAGACACTCAACACTAGAAAGGAGCCTGGAAAAGAGATGGAATAAGGTATGAGGTAGAGAAGGCAATAGAACACCATGGAAAGGCGAATCCAAGAGCAAAGGATAACAGCAAGAAACTGAGAGCTCTGAGACAGGAGAGCTGCCATTAGAAAGACCTCAGAGAGAAGCTGGTGAAGGGGGAAAGCTATTAAGACATCAGTGTGAAGGTTCCTCAGAAAACTAAACTACAAAGACTATATGTCCCAGCAGTTCCATTATACTATCTATGACACACATAAATGAAATTCCTCTTCAAAGAGCAATCTGTATTCTTATGCTCCTTGCAGCACTATTTACCATGGCAGAGAAGAGGAAACAACCGAAGTGTTCATGCAAGTGGATAAACACAGCCATGTGCGCACACACAGTTGAATGCTATTCAGACAGCAGAGCTAGCAAACACCTCCTACTTATGACACGGATGGAACTGGAGACCATCATGCAATCACAATATGCCAGTCAGAAGAAGAAGTATCTCTTGATGACATTTCTCTATAAAATATAAACTGTTGATTGTCTACAAATCGATGAGTTGAATGGAGCTAAAGAGTGGAAGGGAGGTGGGGACAAAGCAAAGTAATCACTGTGTGCTAGGTTACAGTTCTGTGTACAGTAGGGCAACACAGCAAATTACAGTAATATGTTGTAAATTTCAAAGTACTAGCAGAAAGGATTTTGGAGTTCTCACCATATAGAATGCTAAATGTTTGAGGACAGATACGTCGAAACTTATTTAAATATTATACAACTTAAACACATCTCAAAATGTAACATTGTGCCATATTTACCCACGGTGCCATTATGAGCCCAGTAAGTTCAGTTTAATTTAAAGATGAATAACTAAATTAAGAACACTGATTTGGCATTCCTTGACTCTGCTCCTTATGGGCCATCCTTACATCATCCCGGGTGCTTGTTCCCTATCATTGATCTCCAGTGGGATAGGAATCCTCTCCATGGACTCTGCAATTCACTCCATCAATATATATATCTACAGCACTCTCCATCAGCCACACAGTAGGCACTCCCCTGACATGCAAATAAAGACAACGCAGCAAAACTTGCCGATGGTGACACATTTAAAAAATGACAGAGCTAAGCAGAGCCTCTTGCCCTTCTGCAGAATTGTAATTTCATGCCATCTGTCCCACATTATCTCACACAAGTCAGAATGAAGAATACTTTTTCTATTTTCCTTCATATTAGTTTCCAGAAAACCCCATATAATCTGACTAATGCTGCTACTTAAAAAATGCATTCTAAATTCACATTTAACCAGTTTTTGATCCCACAAGAAAGCCATAATGTGAAATATATATATATATATATATATATATATATATATATATATATCATCCAAGATTATCTCCTTTTGAACTGATTATGCATTTTCTCATCAAAATGCCATTTGTTTATCTGGTCACCTAGCTTGACTGCAAATGATGTCTGGTTATTTAAGGAAATCAGGATCTATTCTCAGAACTAGAATGGTGAGGCTGGAGGGAAGCCTCAGGGGTTAAGAGGACTTCCTGCACTTGCAGAAGACCTGAATTTGGTTCCCAGAATCTACAGTCATGTCAGGAAGCTCACAATTGTCTCTAATTCCAGTTCCAGGATATCCTACTCCATCCTTTGTCTTCCATATATGTCATCTGTACCCATATCTCTGCATATGCACACACACTCACACAGGAATTAAAAAGGAAATTGACATGCTACCATTGAGTGAGTAATAGAGAAAGATATGAAACTCACTCATTAATACAAAGGAGAATCATTGACTTGAGAGAGAGAGAGAGAGAGAGAGAGAGAGAGAGAGAGAGAGAGAGAGAGAGAGAGAGAGAGTATGTATGTTTTAATCTGCCCCCAAAATGGACTGTGTGTACTTCCCAGTGTTAAGTTCCATGCAGGCACTACCCACCAAGTCATCATTGATCAGTAAGTTAGACTGAGCAGAGCTGGGGTCCCCCAAACTTACCTCTACTGACAGGTATTACATAATTGCTTTAAGTGTTTTGTAGGTGTATTGTATATAAATTATTGAACTAAATTCATATATAATTTTTTAAAGAAAAATATGATATGGTTACTTGAACTTATACAAGTATAGATTAACACAGTTAAATATAAAGACCTAGGCAGATTTCTAAGAGAAATACCATTTCTTCAAAGGTCAAAGGGAAAGAATATTTACAAAGGAGAAAATAAATTCTTCAAGGTCACAGCTCAGGTATTAGGAAAAATACAAATTAAAACATAAAAATGATTTTACGTGTCAAATTTAGTGTTTACATAAAAACAGTAAGAGTGTGACATCGGAGGAACTGGGAGAGCAGGTGTAAGAAGTTCCTCATCTCAGTTGTTCATCTCTCTGTACGTCTAGAATTAGTTCTCCATGTTAGATAGAAGAATGGCTGCTTCATTGAGCTTCCGTGGTGCTGCTTAGCTTGCTGCACATCAATACTGCACGCATAATTACTAGTATTGTCGCAATCAGTCTTGGCATCTGGTATTTGCATCTTCATCATGATTCTCTTGGTTAGTCCAGACCCTTAGCGTTTCTACAGACAATGTGAAATCAATTTGTTAATTTCTGCAGAATGACTTCTGGGATTTTCTACTAGAGCTGTACTGGATTGTAGCTGAGCTCGAGAGAACTAACAATGAAAGAAGAGGCCTAGTGTGGCAGCAAAGCACTGCATGGGCTGCCCAAATGTCAAGCTCAGTGCAGGTACCACTCACCTAGTCAGCATTAATCTGTAAGTTAGACTGAGCAGAGCTGGAATCTCCTAAACTCAGTCTACTCCAATACACATCAGTGTTTACAATTTCCTTTCTGATAACATTTTAACATGCTGGAGAAGTGAAACTCATAGAAATTGTCTTCTAGATTAAGACTATTAATCTAGTCTTAATTAATTAAATTTATATATATATATATATATATATATATATATATATATATATATATAAATTTAGTCCCATTTAGCAGACATACGTTTCCTGGTTTGGAGTACATTAGTGGCTGAACTTCTATAGCTTATAACTCAAGGACAGGAATGCATTTCAGTGGAGTATTTGACAGCATGTGCTAAAATAGCTCTAAGTAGAAATGAAAAGAATATCTCACCACTTACATATCTGTATGTAGGCACCTGGACACAAGGTCTCAGACACGGGATGATTCTGCACTTCTCTAGGTCTCTGATCTCTATTTGCCTCACTGTGTATTAAGCAGATTTTCCTCAAATTCTTCTCTGAGATACAAATGTATCTAACACAGTCAACTCTCCATTTTTTTGTGTTAATATGTACTTTATTTTGGCTACTATGGACATTTTAACAATAACGTATCATAACCTATCGAGTAAAACATGTCATAAATGTGTGTGCAAATGATCATTTGTGTACACATGTGTTTGTTTATTCCACATTTCTTTTTTTTTTTTGCACACACATTTATGACATGTTTTACTCTATTTTTTTAAAAAATAGACTTCCTCCTCACCATCCCAGCTCACCTGTACTGAAGCTGAGTGAAGATTGTTTTGCTGAGCCTTGGGTGCATTGGTCAGCAGACCAGAGAGTGTGGCTAGCTTTACTCACATACCCACTCTATTTGACTTTGTTGCGTATTCTGAAGTTGGAGGCAGGCCACTGAGAACCACCACTGGCCTCACCTATATCGTACAAACAAACATCTCTCAGTGAGGTCAGTTCTCTTTCCTGAAAGGGGTGGGTGGAGCTGGTCTGACAGGAATAGCTTCTATCACCAAAGTCATGAAATCAGGGCCTTGTTTCACATCCATGATAGTGTTTATCATCTGCCCTTGAGAGAGCCAAGACAATGGTGGATGGAGGCAATGCCCTTCTTCTCACTCAACACTGCTGAAGAAAAACCTTGCAGAATCCATGTCAATTTTAAGCATTATCTGAAATCGATTTTCAAATATGTGATATAAAATAGTACCAAAATTATTTTATAGTTATTAGGGTAGGATTTTACCCTAATAGTTGTACAGACACACATACAAATTATAAATATTGGAGGTATATGTTGCAATGATTTGATATACATATACATTATTAAATGATAGTCACAGTCAAATTAATTCACATGTCCATAGTCATGAGATCTTCTGTTTGCCATTTTCAGCACATAATACTGTATTATTAACTACAGTCATCATGCTGTAAAATAGAGGCTTAGTTTTTACTCCTTGTAACTTAAAATTCCTACCTTATAACCAGTATCTGTCCAACCCACCCCTACCATAAAGCTGCCAGCAACCAGCATTTAATCGTGCTTTCATGGATTTGATATTTTTGCACTTAATGAAGCCATGCATATTTGACTTTCTGTGGCTGGTTTAAATTGTTTGTTTACTATGATATTCTGCAAAGATAAGAAAAAATCAGTAAGACTCAATGTATTTCTAAATTTAACCTGACCCCACCCCCCAAAAAAATGAATAGAGCCACATCACTAATATACACAAAGGACAAACATGCAAATTCACTGGCAGTCAACATTATTAGATACCAGGAAGGGAGAATTCAAAACCACACAAAGAACTTATGTGTCTGTAGGAATGGCTGAAAGGAAAAAGAATGACAATTCCAGAGCTAGGGAGTCCAAGCGGGAATGTGAGTGCCCATCTGGAAAACAGTGGAGCAGTTTCCTTAATAAAATTAAATAAAGACAACACAGCAGTGACAACACCAGAAACAGCAGCAACAACAAACCCCTTAAGGATGCAGCTAGGCATGGTGACATATGCCTGTAATCACAGAGCTGGGGAGACTGAGGCAGGAGGGACGTGAGCTGAAGGGCCAGCCTGACGTACATAGTGAGGTGTATGTAATTTAGTGATTTTAACAAGGCCCAGAGATGTGTCTCAGTGGTGGAGCCTGGCTTAACAGGAACATATTGCAATGATTTGATATACATATACATTATTAAATGATAACCATGTATTCATTATTCAATAATGGGTTCAAGCTCCAATACCAAGGGAAGTAAAACAAATAAAATAAAAATCCCAAACATGCAATTACCTTATCACTAAGCAATGGCTCCATGGGATTTTACAGCTCCATTATTCATAAATAACAAAAAGTAAAGAAAGCATGGATGTTTTTGTGCTTCGAATGATGAAGCACACAGTGGTGGATGGAGCCATATTATGAAATACTAGGCAGCCATGAAAAGAAACCAACTGCTGGTGCATGCAATAACAGGAGTAAAATCTCTAGAGAATCATTCCGAGCCTTAAAATAAAGTTACAAATAGTTACATACCATGTGGTTTTATTTTTATAACGTTTCTGAAATGATAAAATTATAGACATGGAGGACCAGCTAGTGATTAAGGAAAAGGTGGACAAAAGAGGAGAGTGGGTGTGAGGAGAAGAGCAACATGAGGTGTGTGTGTGTGTGTGTGTATGTGTGTGTGTGTATGTGTGTGTATGTGTGTGTATGTATGTGTGTGTATGTGTGTATGTGTGTGTGTGTGTGTGTGTGTATGTGTATATGTATGCGTGTATGTGTGTGTGTGTTAATGGCAATGGTGGGCATCTTGACTGGTTTAACGTCAGTATCAATGACGTGTGTATTTCGGTACTACACTCTAGACTAAGTGTGGTCGCCATCAGAGAAGTGGTGGGTGTCTAAATGTCAGTATCATGATGCATGCAGTTTGGCATTACACTGTGGACTGATTGTGGTTACCATTAGAGAAGTTTAGTAAGGATTGCTCTACTGAGACTCCTTGGTTTATGTGAATCTGCAATTGTCTTAAAGTAAAATACTTAAAGAATATGAGGATGTTTTGATGACATATGCCTGTAATCCCAGTACTCAAAACTTGCAAGAGAGCTGCTGAGCCAACTCAGTGGACAAAGCCACCTGCTACCAAGTCTGATGGCCTTAGTTAGATCCCTGGGATATATTCATATATATATGATAGATTAAAGATGATAGATAATAGATTATAGATGATAAATATATGATTGGCAGATAGATTATAGTTTAAATAGATAGATGATAGATAGTAGCTAAATAGATAGAATGTTAGAAAGATAATTTGAATCCAGTCTGGATATATGGTATAACATTGTCTTTTTTTTCTTCTTGGCTTTCCAAGACAAGGTTTCTCTGTAAAGCCCTGGCTGTCCTGGAACTCACTCTGTAGACCAGGCTGGCCTCGAACTCAGAAATCCACCTGCCTCTGCCTCCCAAGTGCTGAGATTAAGGGCATTCTCCTCCACCGTTGCCCAGCATGACATTGTCTTAAAGAAACAAAATTAATAAAAACAAACAAATACTAGATAAAAATCAACAAGGAGCAAGGAACACGGTGATGTACCCAATCTTATTTCTAGGTTTGGTACCACCATTGTGCTCATAATTCATTAAATATGAAACACAGTGCTTTTCTTCATTATGTTTTCTTGTTGGTAAAACAAGAAGACTCCTCTCTTGTGTCACTGAGGTCGTTAAGCGCAACACCTTTACAGAAACAGGCTCCCCAGGGTCTCTCTTGCGAGGCAGTGCCTTCCTGTCTTATGAATTAGTAACCACACAGCTGTTGGGCAACCGCGTACTAACCTGCTTTGTTTTCCATTTGCTGTGCTTACCAAGACAGGACCCTTTGCAGTTGCCATGTAATTCATTTAGTTAATGACCCCTGTCAGCTTGTACACAGCTAGAAGACACAGCTGTGTCTGATTTTATTAATGTTATCTCCATGTTGTCTATCTCAGAGTCTTAGGCAGGACTGTCTATGATAGATTTGGGGTGAACCATGTATATTAGTTACCCATGACTCTTTCTGCCCTTCCCACTTCATCAGGCAGTTGTCTGCCCAACAGAGCTCTGGCTGTGGGCCACGTGGTCAGATGGATGAAGATTTGGCTTCCCGTTCCCACTTCAGATCTTGCTGTGCCGGGGATCCTAGTTCTCTCTGGTGCCATAGTGCCACTGTTTGTATCTCCTGTCAGGATTAGCTGCAAAATCAGGGAAGTGGAGCAAGATGGGACTATTGTCACTGCTGGAAATCATGCAATGGATGGAGGAAGATGGCTTCCTACCGAAGTTCACTCCCATTTGCTTAGGCAGAGAGGTTCTCAACCTTCCTAAGGCAGAGACCCTTTAATTCAGTTCCTCATGTTGTGGTGAGCCCCTCCCCCACAGCCTGGAAATAAATTTAATTGCTACTTCAAAACTGTAGTTTTGGTACTGTTATGAATCGTAATGTAAATAATTTCAAAGAAAGAGGTTTGTAGAAGGGGTTCCGACCCACAGGTTGAGAACCATTGGCTAGGAACTTTCTTTTCTCTGGACAATAAGACCTCAGTGTGGCTTGTTTTGTTTTGTTTTTGTTTTGTTTTGTGTGTGTGACCTCTATAGTCCAGACGACAGTGTAACAAGCATGAAAAATATTAATGATCTGTGTTTGCACAGTTCATAAATCAGAAATGTCACATATTTTATTTTTCTCATTCTTATGACAGTAGCATTTAAAATTGCTCTTCAGTCAGCACATAGATAAGGATGCTCTGAGATAACTCTAATTTACTGAAACTGTTTCTAAACACTGTAGAAGAAAGTTCTAGATCTTTTTCCAAAGCAGGAATCAAACCAACAGTAGTGTTTTCACAGACAGCCCTGTCCTACTGAGGAAAAGACATAATTTTCTCAGCTTTAAGTAGAATTGAGGTTATGTGAAAGGCTGTTATCCCACTAATTTCAGTGGCTGGACAGTCACTGACAAGGTGCACATTTCACAATTTTTCATAACACAATTTGTAAGCAAACAGCAAGGAAGAACAATGTGGAATTCCCATACAATAATTCTACTTCTTATGCAGCTGTTTTATCAAGTGTCCTCAGAGTCTTCCCTTTCTGACCAACAACTGCCAATGGCTCACTTTCCCCACAAGGCCCTAGAGTATTTTGTGTTCTAGCTGATCCCATGTTAAACTGAAAAACCAATTTCCAAAAGAGTACTTAAGATTCAGGCTCTCAAAATTCATGGTTTGACCAAAATCTAACTTAAAAAAAAATAACTAAATATTTTTGGAGTTAAATTATTTTGTTTTAAATGGAGTCTTTTTAAAATTACTCCTGAACAAATTGTCACATCTTATAAGTTCTATAGCGTTTTTATTAAGAAAAATACAACTCACCAGGAAAGTTCTACCTTCCAAATGCTATATTAGAGAACGAATAAAGTGACCGATCTTTAATGTCGATTTTATGCCTTTTCATCTGTAACTGAGCTATTTGCAGGGCAATGTTTAACATCCGTACTTGTCTGGGGATTCTTGGTAATGCTGATTGTGTTATAAATAAAACGACTATAAATAAAATATCTGCCTCATTGATTTGTTTTTGTCAATTTCAAATAAGGTGTAACGATTTCAGCTCTAAGCTATTGCTTACCATAACTGTCAGCTTTGATTATAGCTGTGAGAAATCCTGTTTAAATAGTGAACTGTCTGTGTCCAAACAGTTACCCCCCTGAATGTTTGAGATTCACTCCTTTTGTGGCCCAAATCCTAAGTTGTGTTACCCAAATGTCTAGTGATATTTTTCTGATAATATTTGTTCTCGTCAGAACATATAACATTCCTTAGACCTTAGCCTGGATGAAGTTTCAAAATAAGTTGTTGAAAATATTTTACTGAAAGTCAGTAGTCCTGAAAACTTAACGAGGCGTTTAAGTCTGGCTTAGATATAGCTGTGCCACGGTCTTAGTAACATATTACAGTATCTAGTAAGGTGGTTAGTAAGTACTGCCTGTCAACTCGGCAGGATCTACCATCACTTAAGGGAAAACCCTCTGTGTACGCCTGGAAAGGATTTTGTAGGTTAGGTTCCCAGAGATGGGAAGACGAACCCCTAATGTCCACAGAACCGTTCCACGAGCTGAGGCCTGAGAGAAATCGCAGAGAACACAAGCATTCACCTCTGCACTCTTTCACTGCCTCCTGCATGTCAGCCAGCTGGTCCCCTCCGCCCCCTGCCCCACTATGCTCATTATCATGTTTTCCCAACCATGATGGAATGATACCGACGAAGTGCAAGCCAGAAAAACCTTTCCTTCCATACATTATTTTTTCCCAGCAGGTATTTTTGGCAGCAATGTGTGAAGTAATATTCCACCCCACAAACTGAAGCTGGGAAGAACCGCGCGGCAAAAGACCGAGAAAAGCATCCGATCTGCGGATAACCAGAAGTTCAGATGGGAAATAAGAACAAGAGTTGGAAACCCGGCGGTGGTGGCGCATGCCTTTAATCCCAGAACTTGGGAGGCAGAGGCAGGCGGATTTCTGAGTTCGAGGCCAGCCTGGCCTACAAAATGAGTGAGTTCCAGGACAGCCAGGGCTATACATACAGAGAAACCCTGCCTCGAAAAAAACAAAACAAACAAGCAAAAAAGAGTGGAGTCTGATTACAAACTTTAGAGAACACTCAGCCAAACTGAAAACTCTATTATTTCTTGGAAAATGAATTGCTATTTTCCCTTTAATTGGTATGGCATTGCATTAACATGATATACTGTAAATATCACAAAGCAGAATAAATGACATTTGATGGAGGAAAAAAAAACTGTCGCTGGGTTTTGTAAAACCCTTTTTGTTGTTGTTGCTGGTTTATTTTGTAGCTCATTTTGCAAGTTCTGACCCTAATCCTGAGATGCAATATTGCCTGGCAAATTCATGTTGCTCATTAAACAAGGTCTGGGTGACCCTACAGGAAAATCATCACCATAGCTTGTAATTGGCCCCGAGAGAGAAAAAGGAAAACCGCACACATTTACCCATCTATCTGAGTGTAGTGTTTGCTGGAAGCAAGCATTGCCATTAAAGGGGAAAAAGAGTCATGAAGATAAAATGGAAAAGAGGGTGGAGAAGGTCACCATGAAATAACAGTCTTGGGTCTTGCTTCTCAACTGGGATGATATGCCTATTCAGTTAGTTAACAACTGTCTCTGTGTTCCAACCAGTCACAAGGACAGAATGCAGAAACAATCTTCCAAAGTATAAGTCAGTGGCTAGAAAAATAGAAAAAGGGAGGCCTGGGAGCGAATTTTGGGAAACTTTTTCCAGAATGTGTTATTTAAAGGATAATAGCAGTGGACAAAGCAGACACAAAAAACCAAAGCAAGTTCTGAGAAATACAGCTCATGTCAATCAGAAGTGTATCAGCAAAGACAAAAACTGAAAGGTGAGCTAAGTTTGCAGAATGGAAAAGAGCATAAGTTGAGGCTGGAAACAGATTGGGCAGCTACCCAGAACCTGTGGAGCTGGGTACTAATAACTTATGCTGGGTTCTGAATTGCTCTGATCAACACATGCCCGCCAATGTGTGCTAGGGCTCAAGCCCCTTCTGGAGAGAGATGAGTGTTACTGATCAAAAGTTGGTTACGGACCCAGGATGGCAGAAGATCTACAGAAGCCACAGAGGTTACAAAAACGTGTTTCCACTAGACACTGTGGTACCGAGTTCTGCCTTTGGGCAGTTAATGTGGTGAGCAGAGAATATTGGGGGAGACCTGAGGGTAGTGACACTGTAGAATGACTGGGTGTTTGTTGTCTCTTTCATTTGGTTTCCTCAGGATGTTGGTTTGCACCCAGGCAAGTTCTGTACCAACACATTTCAAATCATTATGATTAACTCCTAATGAAATAACCCAAAGAATGGGCAGGGTTGCCAAAACAAAGACTGCTCCTGTGTTTGAGCTGTGTATTCGGAACCCAGACAGATAGACTTGAGTATCAAGCAGGTATAGTGCTGAACACTGAAGTGTATAATCAATATATATTATATTCCTTCTCTTTTAGATTTATTTATTTACATGAATGTTCTGTCTGCAAGGCTAGGAAAGAACATCGGATACAATTGTAGATGGTAGTGAACCAACATGAGCTTGCTCAGAATTTAACTCAGGACCTCTGAAAGAGCAGCCGGTGTTCTTTACCATCTTTCCAGCTCCTATATAATCTGTCTTAACATTATCTTTTATCTAATAAACATTCTCTCATGTTTAGTCAATAGGGTTTGCAGCCCAGCAGGCATCAAACAATCAAACAAACAAAGATTGCTCTTGACTGTCAGAAGTCAAGACCAAAAGGCCTTGAGCAACTCAGACTATAAAATATTCACACTAAACTATGGGTTTGAGAAGATGTAGGAAAATCTAGACTACAGAACCCTGTTAAAGAGATTCTTGAGGCTAGACAAGGGAGGGTGAGATATTAACAGATCTATTTCTGAAAATTATCTGAACTTTATCCTTTTGTCCCCATTACCTCTAACCTGCTTTAAACCAATGGATGCTTGATATGAATGAGCAATGGCAGAACACGTTAATAACCCTCTGATGGCTCCAGCATGAGCCTCTGAGTTGAACCCAAGAAGAAGGGAGAACTATGACTTTGCCTGTGTACTAAGGAGCAATTGAGTAGAAGACCATTTCTATAGACAAAAATGGACACGAGTTGTGTGTAGGACCCATGCATCTGAGAACTGATTGGATTAGGTACAGGAGCCATAGGGGTGTTGATTCCTTGATGGGGATGATATAATTAAGTTGAGGCTTGTGTGCACCAGCACCTCAGTGGTTCATGTCCATTATGTTTTTTGAGGGCAGCAGCGTTAAACCAGAGCTTGGTTTACCATCTGTATTAGTTATTCTCTTTATTGCTGTGACAAAATACTTGACAGAGGCAACATAACAGAGGCAGGACTTAGTTGGCTTACAGTCCTAGGGGACACAGTCTGTCATGGCGGAGAGATTTGGTGGCAGGAGCAGCATAGGGCTGATCACATTGTGATCAGCCAGAAAGCAGAAGGAGCTAAATGATGCTGCTCAGTTTTCTTTTCCCTTTATATTCCTTTTGGGATGCAGGTCATGGAATGCTGCTACCAACACCCAAGGCCTCCCTGCTTCAGCTACACCTTTTCAGAGGTACACTCACTGACGGACCTAGAGGTCTGTCTCCTAGGCAATTCCAAACCCTGTCAAGTTGAAAATCAAGATTAATCATCATGCCATCCAAGACAAAATGATATATTCCCTCAAGGATAGGAAAAATGACTGATCTGAGAGCGATGCATTTAAAGTGTAAATTTTGACACATGAAAACCCAGGGCCAAATCAACTTAAGAATTCTCCAGGTATGTGTCATCTGGGCATCAGGTTGCAGTGAGGATGTTATTTATCTTACAAATAATTTCCATCAAAGTTACAGCCCAATTCTCTCAGGCATCTCCAACCTAATGAACTGCTCATCACAGTAGTACAGCATAAAGGAGCTCCTCTTTGAAAGTGACTCTAGTCACTTTAACTCAGAGTACAGTGGCAAGTTGTCCCCTGCCTCTAATCCCAGCTGTCAGAACTCCTTCAACTTAAGCACATCTCTAAAGCAGGTACACATATGTCTTCATTGATGCCTGATTGGCCCTTGAGCATATTTAGAGTTTTTGATATTTGTTGTCTTGTGGTTAAGTACTAGGGGAAAAGGATGGGAAAACCTGTAGAAACTCAAACACTTGATAAGATGGGTATTTCCGGAATATGGGATGATGCCCATTACTGTGTGATGGAACCTGGCATTAAGTGATCTTTCCAGTTATTAATGCATCATTTATTCTTCTCCAGGAGGCCATGATGTGAAGGGCAGGGCTGAGAAAGGAATCTAAGGCTTTTGACTTCAAGGTTTTCTATGGCACCAAATTATTAATTTTAACCCTGTTTTAAAATATGGGAGCCCAGAGAGCTATTTTGGAAAGTGCAAAAGGAATAGCCTCTTCCCTCTGCCTCATGCATGTAGTCACCAAATAAATGGAAACTACAAGTGTGTGTGTGGGGGCAGTGTCTTGGTCATCTTGGCACATCTCATAGACGTGTACAGACTAGGTACTTTACAAAGAACAGAAATTTAGTCTAACACAGTTCTGAAGTCTAGGAAGTCCAGGGTCAAAGGAGTGGTGTTTAGCCTGGTGAGAGCCTTCTTCATTCTTTCATGGTGGAAAACAGAAGGAAATTCTCATAGAAGGCTCTATGGAGACTTCATCCCTGTCAGAGCGGTCTTTATGGCTTAAAGTACTCTTTAAAACCTTAGTTCTTAGTCACACTGGCAATACACAAATTATCAAGGGTACCCATTCAAACCATGGTGTCTTCTGGTATCTGCTTTCTTCTCTGGGTAGCCCAGCCCATTGAGCACCAAGTTGAATCGGAGGGAGGGAAGCTTTAGCCAAACCTGGGTGAAGGCAGTTCAGGATCTAGGTTGGCAATGAGCAACTGGCAATGAATACCTGGGAACAGCTTCAGAGAACTGGTTTCATTTACGAGTGGGGAAAGAAGTATTTATGCTCCTGAGATAGTGGCCAGGGTCTCTGGGAGCAAGGTTTGTGTGACTGTGTACCACTGGCCAGGGCACAAGTATTGGAAGATGTTTCACCTAGATAACCAGGGGCTTGTAGGGTGAGGGTAAGGGGAATCACATAAAATCAAAGGAGTGAAGCCTGATAATGGTCAGAGTAATAAATTCTTGCTAGGGTTGTCGGTGGGGGAGACAGCTTTATGGTGCCAGATTGGGATTGAAAAGCTAGCCGATTCCTAGCATCCTTACATTTTAGGAATCTGGCATTGAAGCTCCATCAACCCTTCGTCCATAACCCTGGGGCATTAGGGTCCCACACCATGGCAGTCGTGAACACTAACTCAACTTATGGCAGATCAGTGAACCTGCAAATAAAAATAAATGGAGAGAGAAGGACAATTCTGACTTCAGAGATTAGTGTCCAAAAATATCCAGGAACTTGAAATTCAACGATGCCTGTTAGTTCAGCCTTGCACCAAAATATCATTACATAGCTTTCCTTTCTTTAAAATTTATTCATCACCCATACATATTCATTTCGAACCTTACTTAGTTCAGCTAAAAGCACATGGACTTTTTTTTTTTTTTGTAAAAAAGCCTGGCACGATCAGTCCCAACTCTTTTGTGCCTTGCATTTATAACAAGATCAGGATTTATGCCCTCCAGCATCGAACCTACATGGACTCCTGCATGGGATTTTCCAGCTTATTAGTATTTTGAAGTGGTCAGGATAAGCTTTACCACATTAAATAGAATGTCTCAGTGACACATGAAGAGCTTAGTGAGAAAACATAAGGAAAGCCCGCAGGAGGGACTCAGTGCAAGAAGTAGCTGAGCTGTTTCAGTTGCCACTGATTTAGGCCATCTGATGAAGTTGGGAATACAAAGCAAGAAATCAGGAAGGAACTATTTTGAGGCTGAGGAGATGGCTCAGTGGTCAAAGTGCATGGTGCAAGCCTGAGATTCCAAATTCAGATTTCTATCTCCCATGTAAAAATTAGGCACACCTTTGTAAGGACAACTCTGAGCAACAGTGTGTGTGTGTGTGTGTGTGTGTGTGTGTGTGTGTGTATTTACCAAATAGCTAGATTCCAAGGAATCACAGGCTCCAGATTCAGTAAGAGACCCCTGTCTCAAAAGATAAGGTAGAAAGAGATAGAGGAAGATACTTGCAGTTGACCTGTGGGTTGCAACAAAAGATGACTGATAAAGAAAGCAACTCCTTCTTGTTAATTATAATGAGGCTTTCCCTCCTAGTACTATATTCCCTGAAGATTTGCACTCTAAACATTCTAGTAGCAGAAGCAAGAATCAGGGCTTAAGGTCTCATACCTGTGTGTGTGTGTGTTTTCCATAAGCTTGGCTAATTTTACTGTGCAATTTTGTAGAACATACAGCTTTTCAGAAATGTTATCACTGTGACAGAGATCACTGCATTCACCAGGTTTGGTGGGAAGCAAACTCTGAGACAATAGTTTCAGTGTAGGAGGATTATCACGGGAGTAATGCTTGTGGAAGGAACATGATGAGAAGAGAAGCAAAGAGAAGGGAAGGGGAGAGAAGGGGAGGAGAGGGAAGGGAAGGGGAGAGAAGGGGAGGAGAGGGAAGGGAAGGGAAGGGAAGGGAAGGGAAGGGAAGGGAAGGGAAGGGAAGGGAAGGGAAGGGAAGGGAAGGGAAGGGAAGGGAAGGGAATGGAAGGGGAGGAGAGGGAAGGGAAGGGGAGAAGAGGGAAGGGAAGGGAAGGGAAGGGAAGGGGAGGAGAGGGGAGGGGAGGGGAGGGGAGGGGAGGGGAGGGGAGGGAAGGGAAGGGAAGGGAAGGGAAGGGAAGGGAAGGGAAGGGAAGGGAAGGGAAGGGAAGGGAAGGGAAGGGAAGGGAAGGGAGAGGGGGAAGGGAAGAGGAGAGGGGGATAGAGGAAGGCAGGGAGGACTGTAGGCAGGGGGCAGCTAAAAGATGGTGCCGGCCTCTGGTACACCGTCACAGTAAACAATGCCACTGCGCAGGCGCTAGCCGGAATCTGGAGCCAACTCCTCCTGAGTGGGTGCATACAAATCAAAGTGCCGGCAGACTAACCAATCCCAGGAGGACACATAGCTCTCCCCAGTGCTGGGGTTTATAAGCAGTCCTCGCTGGGTTTTCCGGAGTTCCCATAGCATTGAGGTGTTCCTGAAATAAAAAAGGCTGTTGAGAAGAATTCGACCGTGTTGTGTTTTTTCTTGCTGGACGAGGTGAGTGCAACAATTTGGTGGCCGATAAGGGGAACCGAGGATCTCGTGGATTCAGAACTCTTCAGCTGAGGAAGGGTGGTACTGGTAAGTCTCCCAAATTGATCCCTGGTTAAAAGGAGGGATATATTTTTCTCGCCCGTAGACCTAGTGTGGGTAGCTCTTAGTGTTTTTGTTTCGTTTTTTGTAATTTCTGGCCTCTGCTTTTGTATGATAGAAGGCAGGTCAGAAAATTTTCACAGAACAACAAGAAAGTATGTCAGAGGAAGATAGAAAACACATAAGTAAAAGAAAGAAAAGGGGTGAAAAAGAGAGAGAAAAGGAAAAGGGAGAAAAGGCAAATTCAAAGGAAAAGGAAATAATGAGAAAGGAAAGGAAATAGCAAAAAGATATCCCCCATTAAAAGACTTAACAATAAGTTCAGCAAGTTCTGACTCCAGTGACTCAGAGCTTGATAAAGATGAGGAAGCTGATCTAGAAGAAGAGGCAGCTTGGTATGAGAGGGATAGGTACGATCCAGATTGGTCATACAAAACCAATCCTTTAAGAAAAGGGGGGTTGGCTGTCAAAAGAGTAAAATCGAAAGTGCCGACCGCTCCACTTCTTAACCCTGAGTATACAGGAAAAAAGGAATCTACAAAAGCTGGTAAACAAGGTACCTCATTGTGCCCAGAGGTTTGGAAGGAAGCTGAACTGACTTTCCCTGTCTTCTTAGATGGCCAGGGACGACGGTATCATGAGCCAATAGATTTTAAAACTATTAAGCAACTGGCTGAGTCAGTCCGTACCTACGGGGTGAGTGCAGCTTTTGTAGTTGCACAGGTCGAGGTGCTTGCTAGATATTGCCTCACCCCGGGGGACTGGAATAATATTACTCGGGCTTGTTTGTTGTCTGGACAGTATTTAGACTGGAAGTCCTTGTCCTATGAATATGCAAACAGTCAGGCAGCAGCAAATTTAGCCACAGGACAAGATCCTCAGAGACATTGGGATGCAGACATGCTTCTAGGTTTAGGACGTTTTGCTTTAGATCAAACAAATTATCCTGAAGCAGTCTATGCCCAAATAAATGAGGTAGCTACCAAAGCCTGGAAGGCATTGCCGAACAAAGGCGCAGTCTCAGGCAATCTTACGAAAATCTTGCAGGGTCCCACAGAACCATTTTCAGACTTTGTAGCATGCCTCGTTGAAGCAGCCACTAGAATTTTTGGAGACCCTGATATAGCTATGCCTTTGGTAAAACAGCTAGTGTATAAGCAATGCACTAAGGAGTGTAGAGCAACTATTACACCCTATAAACATAAAGGTTTAGAAGTTTGGATGAAGGTTTGCAGAGAACTAGGGAGCCCGTTAACTAATGCAGGCCTGGCGGCAGCTGTAGTACAATTGGGTAGATCTAATAATGATACTTATTATAAATGTGGCCAGAGAGGACATTTTAGAAGACAATGCCCCGAAAATGAGAAAAGGACTCCATTAGATAAACCTAGACAGCCAGGAATATGCCATAAATGTAGAAAAGGAAAACATTGGGCTAATGAGTGCAGATCAACAAAGGACATAGAAGGCTGACCATTACAAGCAGGATATGGTGGCACTAGGCCAAAAAATGGACAACGGGGCCCACGTCCCCAGGGCCCTCAAATATATGGGGCTCTCCAGAAAGACCAGATGAAACCTTGGCCGTCTCTCTGTCATCTGAGAGACCACGGAGAGCCACTACTGGCTCCACAGGATTGGACCTCCACTCCACCACCAGACTCGTATTAACCCCACAGATGGGGGTATGGCCCATAGATACAGATTTTAAAGGCCCCCTTCCCAAAGATACTGTAGGACTATTGCTTGGCCACTCATCTGCTTTAAAAGGATTACAAATTACCCCTGGAGTGATTGATCCAGATTATATGGGGGTTGTGAAAATCTTAGTGGCCTCCCCCAGTGGCATTTCAGCTATCTCCCCAGGAGATAGAATTGCTCAATTATTACTGTTGCCAAGTTTGCATAAATATTTTCCAGCAAATAATAAAATAAGAGGAGAGAGTGCACTAGGTTCTACAGGTTCTCAGTTCACTTTCTTATCAATGGAATTAGGAGATCGCCCCATGTTAACTTTGGAAGTTGAAGGACGATCCTTTCTGGGGTTGTTAGACACAGGTGCAGATCGCAGTATTATCTCCACTCATGATTGGCCGCCAAAATGGCCTTCGCAAACATCATCTCAAAGCCTCCGTGGTCTAGGTTATGAGACTGCTCCCCTTATAAGTGCTAAGGAATTGACTTGGAAAAATGAGGAAGGTAAGTCAGGGAAATTTTTTCCTTATATTGTGAATATTCCTGTGACCCTATGGGGTAGGGATGTCTTAACCAAAATGGATCTTAGACTAACTACTGAGTATTCCCCACAAGCCCAAGAAATTATGTCTAGTATGGGCTACACTCCAGGAAAAGGGTTAGGAAAGTCATTACAAGGCATGACTAGGTCAGTGCCTGCAAAGTTCAAACAAGATAAAAAGGGATTGGGTTTTTTCTAGGGGCTGTTGAGGGTGGTATACCCATTACTTGGAAAACAGAGGTGCCTGTATGGGTTCCTCAATGGCCTCTTTCCTCTGAAAAATTAGTAGTTGCCAGAGAATTAATAGAGGAACAATTGAAATTAGGACATATTCGACCATCCCAGTCACCTTGGAATACACCCATATTTGTGATTAAGAAAAAATCAGGCAAATGGAGGCTCCTGCATGATCTTCGAGCCATTAATAATCAAATGCAGATTATGGGCCCCATACAGAGGGGTCTGCCCCTACTTTCTAGTTTACCCAAAGAGTGGCCTATTATAATCATTGATATTAAGGATTGTTTTTTCTCTATCCCCCTTGCATTGTGTGACAGTGAGCGCTTTGCCTTTACTCTTCCTTCTGTAAATAATGAAGAGCCTGATAAATGGTATCAATGGATAGATTTACCTCAAGGGATGGCAAACAGTCCTACTATGTGTCAACTTTTTGTAGGAGAAGCCCTACAATCTGTCCGTGATGCATTCCCAAAATTAAGGATAGTACATTATGTAGATGATGTCCTTCTTGCCTCAAAGAATAAAGAAAGTTTAGATGAAGCCTATATTAAGCTAGTAAAATAATTAGAAATGAAACAATTATTTATAGCTCCCGATAAAGTTCAAATGGGAAATTTAGGAGCGTTCTTGGGTGCTCGAGTTACTCCACATTTTATTACACCTCAAAAGATAGAATTACGTAAAGGTCATTTAAAAACATTAAATGATTTCCAGAAATTGCTAGGTGACATAAATTGGATTTGTCCATATAGGAGGCTATCAAATTTTGAATTAATACCTCCTTTTTGATATATTGAAGGGCGATCCACAGCTTTCGTCACCTCGTGCTCTCACCCCTGAGGCCCAAGTAGCATTAGAAAAGGTAGAAAGGGGTTTAGAAAAGGCCAAGCTGTATAGATGGAAAGGAGAGGACATCCTCCTATGTGTTTTGAAGACATTCCGTTAACCAACAAGAGTGTTGTGGCAGTCAGGTCCCCTATTGTGGATTTATCCTCATGTGTCTCCCAATAAAACCCTTGAATATTATCCCATTGCTGTAGCTCAATTAGCGATTTTGGGCATTAAATCGTGTATTCAACATTTTGGAGCACCCCCTCAGAAAATCATTACACCTTATAATGCTAATCAAATACAGATCCTAAGTTCTTTGATAGATGATTGGACCCTATTGTGCTGTAGTTTAGATGGGGAATTAGATAATCATTATCCCAAAGATCCTTTGCTGCAATTTTTTAGTGAACATCCAGTGATTTTCCCCAAAGTCACAGCATCTAAACCCATATCGGGTGCATTGGATATTTATACAGATGGTTATAAAACAGGTGTTGGTGCCTATGTAGTTAATTCTCAAAAACCCGTTCTTTTTCAATACAATCCTGGCACCCCACAACTTACTGAATGTAAAATTGTGTTGGAAGTATTCAAAGCTTTTAAGGGATCTTTTAATCTAGTCTCTGATTTGGCTTATGTAGTAAATGCAGTGCGTGCATTAGAAATTGCAGGACCCATTAGACCTACCAGCCCTGTGTGCACCATCTTATTAGAGTTACAAAAATTGATTTGGAAAAGAACACATAAATTCTTTATTCAACATATTCGAGCTCATTCTACCTTGCCAGGCCCTATGGCTGAAAGAAATGCCTTAGTGGACGCTAGCACTCACATGGAATTTATTTTTCACGCCACCCCACTGGAGCTTGCAAAAGATTTTCATCGATTGTATCATGTTCCTGCTGCCACACTTCAGCAGAAATTTGATATCTCTCAAGCCTCAGCATGAGATGTGGTGTTACAATGCCCACAGTGTGTACAATTTCACAACCCTCCTCATGTTGGTATTAACCCTCATGGATTGCTTCCTCTAAAACTGTGGCAAATGGATGTTACTCATGTCTCAGCATTTGGAAGATTAAAATATGTTCATGTTTCAATTGACACCTGTTCAGGTGTCATTTTTGCCTCTCCCATGTCCAGTGAGAAATCCTGCAACGTGGTTGGCCATTGCCTAGAAGCCTGGGCAGCTTGGGGAAGGCCAGATAGTTTAAAAACTGATAATGGCCCCGCATATACATCAAAATCATTCCAAACCTTTTGCAAAATAATGCAGGTTAGTCACTCTACTGGCCTTCCCTACAATCCACAGGGCCAAGGCATTGTGGAAAGAGCACATTGAACCTTAAAAGAACTCTTACAAAAACAAAAATGGGGAATCGCCGATGGCCGGCCACCCAAAGAACAATTATCTACTTTAAATTTTTTAATTCTGGACGAACATGGTCGTTCGGCTGCAGATAGACATGCCATGACCTCGCCTATCCTTAAACAGGATGTCAAATGGAAAGATGTCCTAACTGGAAAATGGTATGGCCCAGATCCCATTATTTCGATATCCAGGAGAGCTGTTTGTGTTTTTCCACAAGGTCAAGAACACCTGATTTGGGTACCAGAGAGGCTAACGTGAAAATTGCTCCCCCCGACAGAGATATAGATTGTAATAATTCCGGAAGGACATGTTTTTTAGCAGAGTGTTGGCAGGGTATACTGCTGTGGTTGTGAAACTTCCCACCTTTGTGCCTACAGTAGATTTTGAAATGTTTGCCACCTATGCCCATTAGGTGCTCCTTGTATAAAGTTGTACAAGCTAATTTCTCTCAGTCTCTTGAACAGATTCGCCTCTTATCTGAGTAGGAAATTGGTCAGCTAAAGCGGAGCAGTGGTCCAGAAAGCTGCTCCTCCAGATTGCAAAACTCAACAGCACTCGACTGGACCCTGTCACCTTGGGGGACTTCACCTCCTGGATCACCGATGCCTTCTCATTTTTTAAGGAATGGGCGGGAATGTTGGCCTGGGGGGCAGTGGTCCTCCTGGGTTGTGTCTTTTGTATCTGGCTATTGTGTCGATTCAAACGAGAGCACACTCAGTATAAGGCAGTGGTGTACCAAGCATTGATGGCGCATCTCCCAATGTTTGGCTGGCTTCTTTAAAAAAATTAAGAGTTCGCCCTAGGTCATCTGGCAGTTGTAGTCACACAGATCCATGGTATCCAGTGACAGGCAACTTTCCTTATGCACAGACCAACCTAAGACATGGGGTCTGGAGGTGATAGGGTAACCCTAGGACGGGTAAGGCTGTGACATGAAAGGATCAACCTAAGACAGGAGCCATGGCCGATGGACAGACTTGCCCAGACCTAGTCCAGCATCATATTATTAAACAAAAAAGGGGGAGATATAGGCAGCCGGGCGCCTAAAAGATGGTGCCGGCCTCGGTACACAGTCGCCGTAAACAACATTACTGCTGCAGGCGCTAGCCCAAATCTGGCGCCAACCCCTCCCGAGTGGGTGCATACAAATCAAAGTGCCGGCAGACTGACCAATCCCAGGAGGACACATAGCTCTCCCCAGTGCTGGGGTGTATATAAGCAGTCCTCCCTGGGTTTCTGGAGTTCCCGTAGCATCGAGGTGTTCTTGAAATAAAAAAGGCTGTTGAGAAGAATTCGACCGTGTTGTGTTTTTTCTTGCTGGAAGAGGTGAGCGCAACAGAGGACTGCTACATCCACTCCAGAAGCAACGCGTGCAACAGGCCCCCAAAACCTGGACGCTGCCCTGAGGCGAAAAGTTCACAGAAACTTAGTCTCCTGGAAATTTGGCATTCCCACAGCTAGAATGCCCCAGATTTGTCCCTGTGATAATGTGCAGGGTCTTGCATGCTTTCTTATGGTATCTTACTGGATAAGAGTTGGAAATCTCAGGGCATGCTACTCCCATATGCAGGAATTTACCATTATCTAGGAAGAAGGAAGGATGTAGTCTAAGGAGGAACCAGAGTAGAACTATAGATAGCTGAGTTATACCCATACACAGGAATTTCCAATGGCCTAGAGGGAAGGTGGACTATACAATAGACTAGAATAGGAACTATGGCAAGGGCCCTTGCCCCTGACATCTAAGATTAAGCAGACCTTAGGTGGGGCTGCTTTTGATTCCCAGTTGTTAACATTGAATTTTATCCCAGTTGGTTCCTGCCAGTCCTCTGTAGGCATTCCTCTGTTTTGTGTAAAAGTCACTTATAAGACTGGTGCTTGCTTTGAGACAAATTACATTCAGATCCAGCACACTCTCTCACGCCTGCGTCTGTTTTTCAATTCTCGCTGACTCTATGCCCATCTGTGTGAACTCCTGATTCCCACGGATTGAGGGGGGCCCGACTAGGCCCAGTCCATGGCAGAGGATAGGGCCGGAGAGTGGAGAGGAGAGGAAGAGAGAGGAGGGGAGGGGAGGGGAGCAAAGGGGAAGGGAGGGAAGAGAAGGGGAAGAAAAAAAGCTGAGAAAGTCATTACGACATAGGCTGATCTCACAGGTGGCTTGAAGTTAAAATGGCCATTAGAATACTTAATATCACCTTAAAAGGTCTAGGGTCTTGTACTCTGCTCTTGATCAACTAGTCAATGTGGGGGTAACTTTGTGTGATCTTACACAAAGCATTCATACACACACACACACACACACACACACACACACACACACACAAAGCAGCTGCTTGAAGTTGAAGCAGTTCTAGAAAGGCTGATGGTTGAAGGCTGTGAACTGACAAGTGATGCAAGAATTTATGGAAAGGAGTATCCAGACCCAATGTCTTCAAGTCTGCTTTATTATGAGTTTTAAGTAAAACTGGATCAGTGTAAACCCTACACTCACAACTTATTCTTTGGTTTGTATGTGTATATTTGCAGACTCTTCTTTAGATCCTTGTGTTGTTTTGTCTTTGTGTTTGTGTGCACAGATATGGATGTAACAATGGGATTTTATAGTAGGTTTAATGCCACAACTGTTTCATTTGAAAATATATCGTGGAGATGTGTCTAGTTTGATTCTTTCATATATAGCAATTCTTCTTTTACTAGCATTTGTATACATCCAATGCGCGCACACACACACACACACACACACACACACACACATACACACACATACACACACACACAATGTATCAGTATATGAATACATGGATGCATTTGTGTTTTAAAATGGATGTACACCTGCCACAATGTACCCATGGAAGTCAGAAAACAACCTTTGGCATTGATGCTGGACTTCCATTTTGTTTGAGACAAAGTCTGTTTTAGTTACTGTTTCTATTGCCATGATAAAATAGCATGACCAAATGAAACGTGGGGAAGAAAGGCTTTATTTCAGCTTATAACTCCACAGCACAGTCCATCTTTGAAGGAAGTCAGAACAGGAACCTGGAGAAAAAACATGAAAGCAGGAACTAAAGCAAAAGCCATAAAGGGACCCTGCTTAATGGCTTGATCCTCATGGCTTACTATGTCTTCCTTCTTATATAGCCCAGGCAGTAGTACTATAACTGAGGCAGTAGCACTGTCCAGAGGTTCTCCAATAGCAATATACCCCCCCCCCCCCGAGCTCATGTCTCTAGCTGCATATTTAGCAAAAGATGGCCTAGTCTGTCATCATTGGAAAGAGAGGCCCCTAGGTCTTACAAACTGTATATACCCCTGTACAGGGAACTCCAAGGTGAAGAAGTGGGTGTGGGTGGGTAGGGGAACAGGGCAGGAGGGTATAGGGAACTTTTGGGGTAGCATTTAAAATGTAAATAAAGAAAATATCTAATAAAAAATATTTTAAAAAAAGCAATACCTTATTTAAACTTCTCCCAAAGGCTTGTCTACAGGCAAATCTCATGAGAACAATTTCTCAAGTATCATTCTCTCTTCTTTTTTTTCCAATATTTTATTAGATATTTTCTTCATTTACATTTCAAATGATATCCCAAAACTCCCCTATACTCTCCCTACACCCTGTTTCCCTACCCACCTACTCCCACTTCTTGGGCCTGGAGTTCCCCTGTACTGGGGCATATAAAGTTTGCAAGACCAAGGGGCCTCTCTTCCCAATGATGGCCAACTAGGCCATCTTCTGCTACCTATGCATCTAGAGACAAGAGCTCTGGGGTTACAGGTTAGTTCATATTGTTGTTCCACCTATAGGGATGCAGACCCCTTCACCTCCTTGGATACTTTCTCTAGCTCATCCATTGGGGGCCCTGTGTTCCATCCAATAGATGACTGTGAGCATCCACTTCTGTATTTGCCAGGCACTGGCATAGCCTCACATGAGACAGCTTTATCAGGGTCCTTTCAGCAAAATCTTGCTGGCATATGCAATAGTGTCTGCATTTGGTGGCTGATTATAGGATGGATTCCCAGGTTGGGTAGTGTCTGGATGGTCCATCATTTCGTCTTAGCTCCAAACTTTGTTACTGTAACTCCTTCCATGGGTATTTTGTTCCCTATTCTAAGGAGGAATGAAGTATCTACACATTGGTCTTCCTTCTTGATTTTCTTGTGTTTTGCAAATTGTATCTTGGGTATTCTAAGTTTCTGGGCTAATATCCACTTATCAGTGAGTGCATATCAAGTGACTTCTTTTGTGATTGGGTTACCTCACTCAGGATGATATCCTCCAGATACATCCATTTGCCCAAGAATTTCATAAATTCGTTGTTTTTAATAGCTGAGTATTACTCCCATTGTGTAAATGTACCACATTTTCTGAATCCATTCCTTTGTTGAGGGACATCTGGGTTCTTTCTAGTTGCTGGCTATTATAAATAAGGCTGCTATGAACATAGTGGAGCATGTGTCTTTCTTACCAGTTGGAACATCTTCTGGGTATATGCCCAGGAGATACCTCTTTTATTTTATTTTATTTTATTTTATTTTATTTTATTTTATTTTATTTTATTTTATTGCTGGATCTTCCGGTAGTTCTATGTCCAATTTTCTGAGGAACCACCAGATTGATTTCCAGAGTGGTTGGACAAGCTTGCAATCCCACAGCAATGGAGGAGTGTTCCTCTTTCTCCACATTCTTGCCAGCATCTGCTGTCACCTGAATTTTTGATCTTAGCCATTCTGACTGGTGTGAGGTGGAATCTCAGGGTTGTTTTGATTTGCATTTCCCTGATGATCAAGGATGTTGAACATTTTTTCAAGTGCTTCTCAGCCCTTTGGTATTCCTCAGTTGAGAATTCTTTGTTTAGCTCTGTACCCCATTTTTAATGGGGTTATTTGAATTTCTGGAGTCCAGCTTCTTGAGTTCTTTGTATATATTGGATATTAGTCCCCTATCAGATTTAGGATTGGTAAAAATCCTTTCCCAATCTGTTGATGGCCCTTTTGTCTTATTGTCAGTATTTTTTGCCTTACAGAAGTTTTGCAATTTTATGAGGTCCCATTTGTTGATTCTTGATCTTACAGCACAAGCCATTGCTGTACTGTTCAGGAATTTTCCCACATGCCCATATCTTCGAGGCTTTCCTCCACTTTCTCCTCTATAAGTTTCAGTGTCTCTGGTTTTATATGGAGGTCTTTGATCCACTTAGACTTGAGCTTTGTACAAGGAGATAAGAATGGATCAATTCGCATTCTTCTACATGATAACCACCAGTTGTGCCAGCACCATTTGTTGAAAATGCTGTCTTTTTTCCACTGGATGGTTTTAGCTTCCATGTCGAAGATCAAGTGACCATAGGTGTGTGGGTTCATTTCTGGGTCTTCAATTCTATTCCATTGGTCTACTTATCTGTCACTGTACCAGTACCATGCAGTTTTTATCACAATTGCTCTGTAGTAAAGCTTTAGGTCAGGCATGGTGATTCCACCAGAGGTTCTTTTATCCTTGAGAAGAGTTTTTGCTATCCTAGGTTTTTTGTTATTCCAGATGAATTTGCAGATTGCTCTGTCTAATTCGTTGAAGAATTGAGTTGGAATTTTGATGGGGATTGAATTGAATCTGTAGATTGCTTTTGGCAAGATAGCCATTTTACAATGTTGATCCTGCCAATCCATGAGCATGGGAGATCTTTCCATCTTCTGAGATCTTCAATTTCTTTCTTCAGAGACTTGAAGTTCTTGTCATATAGATCTTTCACCATTCTCTCTTCTTAGACAACTCTAGATTGTGTTACTTGACATAAAAACAACCAGAATAGTTTCTTTTGTTGTTTTTCTGTAGACTAGGTGGTCAACAAGCTTCTGGAATTTCTCCTATTGCTGCCTTCTATCTCCCAGAAGAAACATCTAGACTGTGCTACACATCCAAGGGTTTTTTTTTTTTTTTTTTTTTTTTTTTTTTTTTTTTTTTTGTGCCACAGATGCAACTTTTATCTGGGGCTTAAACTCAAGGTCTCATGTTTCCTGGCAAACACTCTGATTCACTCAACCTATAGCCCAGCCTTCGGTCACAGTTTTCACTTTCTAGTATATTCAACTTACATCATTCTTGGTCAAAGAGTTACTCATCAGTCTGGATCCAGATTTTACAAAGATAATAATGTGCACATCCAAGAAGTTCACATGAGTCGAAGAAGGTGATACATTTCACAGTTCTGTCTAACTCACCAAGGGATTTAAACAGACATGCCTCCTTAGATTCTATTTGCCCTTTAACAAGAATAACAAGCTAATAATCCTAACCCACGTAGGATTTAACTATCCTGTTTATTGTTGAAAATGTATTCTTGGTCTCTAAAGTGCCACCACTTCCAGAATTTTCACAAGCTCAATCAATACCCATGTGGGGAAGACTCACCTGTAAGCCCCTATAAAAGTCAAAATATAGTTATTTGCTTAGAAAGTACAATAGCACTTGGTGGAAGTTCTCATTCTAAATGGAAAGCATTAGAGCATACAATGAAGAGATTCAGCCAAGGCAAGCATAAAATTGAGTAGGAAAGACATCAAGCTTTATAGCTCATTATGTGATGTTGGGAGGCATGGTCAAAGTTCAAAGGGACCTATATGGTCCTGAAGTGAGGAGGCCTAACCTTCCTACAAGGCCTCTCTCCTGGCCTGTATCTGCTCATTGTTCACAGATTTCCCTGTCAGATAGTCCACATTCCTGGTGTCTCTAACTTCCTAGAGTTTTCAGTGCATCTTGAGATCTACAAGGGTTGCCTGCAGGCATCTTGACCCACTATCCATTTTAAGACCTGACATTGCCTATAACTATTGCATTCTTTAGGCCTAGAAAACTAGTAGTATGTGCCATGGTCTGTTTCCAGCTCAAAAAAAAAGGCTGCACCACCTTGAGTCATAGCTGTGGTTTCCTCCACATGCCCACATGGCTAAACCCAGGGAAACATCTCCTCAGGCTACTCTTGGTGAACAGTATGTTCTAGGGGTTCTCTCTGCTCAAGGGAAAAGTGAATTTACACTTTTATACCTTGGCTTTGTGGTTAGTGATGACTCCATATGCCCTCAAAGCATCTTTTCTATTATACTAATGCAAAGTGCCTAACTTCCTTATGATACTAATCTCTTTAGCAAGCACTTCTTGGACTGAACGTTCAGCTTGCACCATCTCTGGCCTTTCTGTAAGCGTTTCTAAGCCTTGCACTCTACTCTTTTGCTTCTTTTTACAATTCTCAATGTAAGTTGGATGGAGAGCAGGCAGCAAGACTCATGCCACAGACAGAAGACTGGGCCACCTTGGAATTCCACCCAACAGTTAATCCATAACCTTTCAATTCGGTCTCACAGAAATTCTTGGAGAAGGCACAAAAGACAGCCGAGTTCTCTGCCAGAACATAACGTAATTGTCAGTAGAGAACATGCGCCCTTCCATAATCTAATGAGTAGTTTTTACACTTCTCACTTGTGTTACTCATTGTCTTCTATTCTCCCAGGATAATTTCCTATTAAACTCTTCAGATGGAATTCCAAGACTTTTGTCACCTACATCTCTAAACATTTTCAGCATCCTCCTTCCTTCCACCTCCAAAGATTTAAGAACCACATGGTCAGGATTTGCCACAACAAGGTATCCCCTTTTCGGAGCTGCTGATTTTACTGTGATTAGTCACCATGGCAAAGCACCTAAGAAAAGGGACAAAAGTGCATTTCATCTCATGGTTTCAGTGACTTATGGTCAGCTGGCTGCTATGCTAATGACTCTGTTGTCAGGCATTGTCATGACAATAAGAGCATGTTGTACTCAATTCTAAGAAGAAGAGAAGAGGACACTTCCCATGGAAGGAGTTACAGAGACAAAGTTTGGAGCTGAGATGAAAGGATAGACCACCCAGAGACTACCCCACCCAGGGATCCATCCCATAATCAGTCACCAAACACAGACACTATTGCATACGCCAGCAAGATTTTGCTGAAAGACCCTGATATAGTTGTCTCCTGTGAGGCTATGCCAGTGTCTGGCAAACACAGAAGTAGATGTTCACAGTCATCTATTGGATGGAACACAGGGCCCCCAATGGATGAGCTAGAGAAAGTACCCTAGGAGCTGAAGGGGTCTGCATCCCTATAGGTGGAACAACAATATGAACTAACCAGTACCCCCAGAGCTCTTGTCTCTAGCTGCATATGTAGCAGAAGATGGCCTAGTCGGCTGGGAAGAGAGGCCCCTTGGTCTTACATACTTTATATGCCCCAGGAAAGGGGAGCAACAGGGCCAAGAAGTGGGAGTGGGTGGGTAGGGGAGCAGGATGGGGGGAGGGTACAGGGGACTTTCGAGATAGCATTTGAAATGTAAATGAAGAAAATACCTAATAAAAAATTGGAAACAAAAAAGAACATGTTGTAAATGGGGACACTCACCTCATGGTAGCCCTGAAAGAGAGAGGGGTCATGAAAGTAGTACTATTTTACTGCCTTGAGCCAAATGAGACACTAGATTGAGTCGGGGGGAAAGCTTGAACTATGCATTAATAGAACCCCATGATTGCTAGATTCTATTAATAATAAGTAATATTTTGTATTGCTGAACATTCTGCTGCAGGATTTGGTATTTTCTCTGCTAGATTTTGGCTTTCTAGTTTGATCACTCATAACCCAGCTTTCCCTTTCAGCACAGGAAGGTTAATCTGTACCATTTTATGTTGGAAGTATGTAATCTCTCACAGTTAAGGAATTTTAGACTTTTAGAGTTTTTGAATTGTTAAAGACTATGGGGACTTTTAAAGTTGGACTGTATTTTATATTATGAGATAAACATGAAACTTTGGGGACAAAGCATATGCTGTTATGGTTTCCAAGTCACATTGGTATGACAAGTTGAAAAGTGACAGTTTATGATAGTTTTAGTTGTCGATTTGATGTAATCTAGAATCACCTAGGAAGGAAGTATTAAGTATTAGTGACAGATTGCTTAGATTAGGTTGGCTTGAGAGCAGCTCTCTGTCTCTGTCTCTGTCTCTGTCTCTGTCTCTGTCTCTGTCTATTTCTGTCTCTCTGTGTGTCTCTCTCTTTCTCTCTCTCTCTTTCTGTGTAGGGTTATCTTGATTGCATTAATTGAGATGAAAAGACTCACCCACTCTGGGTGACAACATTCCCTAGGCAGGGAATTATGGATTATATAAGAGTGGAGGAATCGAGCTGAGTATAAGCATGCACCCATTCCTTTGTGTAATGGGTGAATACAAGTTTTATGGCTGAGACTATAGGAGGATGGATACAAAGCATATCAGTGAGTCCTGATTTGAGGAACTTAATGAATTAACACTTTCAAGAGTAACTAATTTCTAAACTTGTAAAGTGGGAATCATAATAAAGCCTTCTTCATGTAGCTTCAAAAACCAGACAGAAAAGTAATGAATTTTAAAAATGACTTTTAAAAAGAATATAATTGTCCAATAAATTATCCCCAAGCTTTGACTTGGCAGATTACAATGTAAGCCCACAGTCAGTCATGGTATATTGCAGGACCAAGCATGGCCACATCTGCAGAACAATTGCCTAGGACAGTTGTCTCAGAAGCAGCAAGTAGACAGGGCAATGGTTTAGATAGAATGGAAGTCACTTCTAATATGCTGGATAACTGTGTGGACTGAGAAAAAGTTTTATAAATTTAAAAATAAAACCATCAAATCCTACTGTTAACTGTTATATTCCTGTAGAGTCTAATGAGCATGAATCTTAGAAAGTAGATTTCAAGGTTCAACACAACAAAAGGGGTCCCTGGTCTTTTAGACATTCTGACCAGAGAAGGATGTTGCTCCCAGAAGAAGTCATTAATCAATATGATGCTATTTTGAATTTTACATAAATAAGAGGCAAACAGTTTGATTCAACTCAACATCTATTTTTAAAATGAAAGTGAATTTTAATATAGAGCAAGTGGAAGGGTTTTCCTCTAGCATTTAATGTTTTGTCAGAAAAAATGTCAAAGCCCCCTTTCTATGAAGTGCATTCTGGAGGGAGCTCACAAGGCTCTAGAGAATTCTCGGGTGGCAGGATTTGTGTCTTGGTTTGCCTGGCTTCACTACAGTGCTTTCCTGAGCTGTTTTGGAAGTGTCTCAGAACAAGGGGGAAATGTCAGAGTAACTGCTGCTGTCCAGCATGACAGGGAATGACCATTGTGGGTGGGGATTTTGATAGGATTTCAGGACGTGGTCAAACTCAGGAAAATACTGTTTCTAACATACTGAGCATGGTTCAGCTCATGGAAGAATGTCACCTCTTTAATGTAACATGGCAAATGTATCATGAACAGACTGTTCTGTGGCAAGAAGACTTCAAAACACACCAAAATGAGAAAACGAACATTGCTCAATAACTTAGGAAATTTCTAGTATATCCAACAGCTGTTTGTTATTAGGTTTGTTTGTTGGGCTCTCCCAACCTGAACTCCCAAATCTACAGAGGAAAGAAAAAAAGTTATTATAAATAAACCGTGATTAAGTTAATATAGCCTAGAGACCCAGTAGATTCCTTGTGCTTATTTAATTTTGGAGGAATGGAGTGAATTTTGAATTTCAGCCTAGCTTTGTTTGCACCTTTCTTCAGCAAAGGTCCTTTCCCTATACAGGAAACAAGTATTGATCATTACACAAAATGGTCATTTCATTTGAGCACTCCCGAAAGTTGAGTCAAAAAGTGGGCCCTTTGTTGCTGACACATGCGCAGGTGCTATTGAACAAAATGCAGATGCAAATAGCTGGTTCTTGTATTCTTCTATCTTGTGGAAGCTTCCTTTATAATCAAGTGGGCGTTTAATTCCCTTGATTAGTGGAGGACATTACCCAAATTGAAAGGAAGTAGATTAAATGGAAGCATTGGAACTAGATGAATTTATCTGTTGATGAGAACACAATGACAAGTGATTAGCATGCTTTTTTCATCTTAATTTGCCCAATTATCTTTATTTGTTTGATTATCCTGGGTAGAAAATGAAGCCAATAAAAATTGAAAGACAGAAATGTGCATCATTTTGGTGGAGCTAATATGAGAAAATGGGAACCAATAAAGTCAGCATCTACATGGAGTCAAATTGCTTCGTTAATATTTAGCGCACTCACTGCTTAAGCCACTTGAGGACCAGGACAGGCATTAATCCAAAGGCTTGATGGGAGCTTTGACTTTCTTCCTAACTATAATTCTGCTCTCACCCCGGGGCTGTAAATTCATGAGAAACGAAACACCAAGATGCCTAGTAGCTATATTACAGAAAACAGATTTGGTAAAGCCTGCTAAGGAGGGACCAGGAAGTTCCGTTAACATTATGAAGTTGCTCAGAGTGATCCGTCTGTAAGGAATCCAGAATTCTATCATGGCACAGGCTATGCCTCTTCTTCTAACACTCAGGGTGTAGGACCATGCATGCCAGATTATAGGTAAACAATTAAATCCCCTAAACCCATGAATAGGAATAAATGACTTTTCTCATTCCACATTGTGTACTTACTCAGAATGCCTTGCTAATACCTTTTCTCCATTGAAAAAGGAATACACAAGTACTTCTGAATAAAACAGGAGGCTGGAAAGACAAGCACAGTTGCCAAATACATGGAGAAATTGGTTATAGTAGGGAAGTCCTTGCTTATGTAACAGAATGTTTAGAAGTAGACAAGATAGTCTAAGTACTAACCCCTCCAGGCCGTAATGCTAATAGCTATTACACATATTCTTGAATAAGATGATAAGTTCTCTCATGCTCATGGGTAATGCCATATCTAATCAGGGAAATTAAATGCTTACTTGATTATAAAGGAAGCTTCCACAAGATAGAAGACTACAAGAACCTCCGCTATTTGTATCTTCATTTTGTTCAATCAACAGCACTGCTCATGTGTCAGCAACATGTGACCTACTTTTTGACTCTACTTTCAAGCGTGTTCAAAATTTCTTTAGAGTGTACACTCCAAAGATGATTGGCCTTCAAGTAAGAACAGGTAAAATCAAAGAGTTATTGAAAATGTTATTTACTATTTGACGTATTAGATGTGAGTTTTTCTGTGACACTTTGGTTTAAGCAATTCTGCATGGCTTTATTTGTGCAAATCAAATTAATTTTGTTTAATGCCCTCCTCTGTCAAACTGGAGTGACATTTGATTATGAGTGCATTTTAGGAGACCTTTTAACACCTTAGCTTGTCTTAAGTGTTGTCCAAAAGTTGAGATTAAAAAAAAAATAAAGAAAAGAAAAGAAAAAAGAAAAGAGCCAGTGAGGTCTTCTTAAAAGATGAAAAGAGGGTCTTGTGTAGAAACATAAACAAAAGTGAAGGTGAGTCGTTATTGATAGAAAGCAAGAAGAACAAAATAGTTCCTGGACTATACAGGACAGTAGAATAATGTAAGCACAGAGTGGGCCTCTGGAAGTAGTTGCTGGAAAAATACCTTATGAGGTCATTTTGAAAATCTCAGCATTCTGCCTTTTGCATAATGCTTTTTTCTACATTTATAGCCTCATCTGACCTCCTTAATAGCCTTGTAAGTAGATTTAAACATGTATTTTCTGGATAAATTAGACCCACAATCTCCTTGTTAAAACAAGAGAAGCTGCAATTGTAGACTTTAACTTTTCCCCTCATGCCTATAAAAGAAGAAAAAAGTGCCAGAGAGTCTTTTCTGATACAACTTAGTAACACTGCAAGTATTTATATTGCCTAAAAGCACCAATGGGTCAATTACAATAATAATATCAGGTCTAGTAAGATAAGGAGAGAGAACTGCACATTTCCCTGGGTTTTATCAGAGGAAATGGCAACAATCTTCAGTTTTGCAGGTCTTTTCTTTCAATGATATTTTCAAGGACAAATTTATATTAGAAGAAAGACAGGAAGGAGCTGGCAGTGGTTATGAATATTCACACAGGTCTCCTTGTCGCACAGGAACCAAGATTGATATTCTTGTGAACATTCTCAATTTAAAACCTTAGCAAATCAGACTATCTGAATTTGTTTTATGATGCAGAAAGCTTTGTCTTCTAAGTTAAGGAGAGTGGAGACATCACTTCATCTTTCTTAGACTCCTTTTGTTAATTATGAATTTTTTTTTTTAGAGACCAGGCTCAGGATTCTATAACTAAGCCTGAAAATGTGAGAAAAAAAATCAGATCCAAGACTTCATTTGTATTTGCAGAGATGGAATAAAGTGTGAATAGGATTTTACTTATTAATAGTGTAAGGAGGCCCATGTGGCATTAATCTTCGATGCATTCTGATTATGTCAATGGAGAATGTGTCATTATCACAGAATGGCAAATTGTCCGAAAGAAGGAGCTGTCAACAAGTGTAGATAAGATTATTTCTTGCCTAAGGTATGAAATGTTCAGAAACTGACAGTAACATATTAAGGAAGATACAGATACCTGCCAAGGGCTAGCCTCAGCTTAGAGAGGGGTTCTGAGATAAGGGGTGTCTGGAAGCAGTGAAATAAATGACTTAGAGTCAAATTGTGGGTCCAAGCTGACAGCCTATGCTCTGCTCAAGACAGCTTTCCAGATTTCTCACTCTCTCTCTCTCTCTCTCTCTCTCTCTCTCTCTCTCTCTCTCTCTCTCTCTCTCTCTCCCTCCCTCCCTCCCTCCCTCCCTCCCCCCCTCTCTCCCCCCCCTCTGTTTTGTTACAGTCAGCTTTTTCAGAGTGCTCTCGGTGTTCTCCTTTGGAGACAGCTTTCTCTTGTTATTCTAGACCCTCTGTGGATAGCTCATCTCTTGCAAATCAAAAGCTCAGTGTTTTATTAACTATCAATGCAATCATTACCCCAGGTTCCCTTGTCATGCCATCACTGGGATGAGAAGTACTTACTATCAGCCTCAGCTTTTCATATAGTTATAGGGAGTAAGCTATAGGTAGGTACTCATGCTTGCCAGGAAATTGGTTTATAAACTGAGCTATCTCCCGAGCCCTTGATGTTCTCCATCCTCCATTGAGATAAGCCCAACTATTAACATTTTTGCTGGCATTTTGTCTTCCATAGCCTCCTGAACTTTGGTGAATTAGGGCAAATCAATAGCTACATGGCAATTAAATATCCAGTAAGTGAAATTGTTCTTATAAGTATTTCCCCCATCAAGACTCCTAAACATTTCATTATTCCCCAACTCCAAACAGTGCCACCAACTGGAACCAAATAGCTTAGCCTATGGGGGAACATTTCTCAATAAAGTTACCATAGAGATTAAAACAGTGATAAACAGTACAGGAGAACATAGCTAACATTTATATCCTAGCTCTCCTGTCTCTAAATTTTCATATTCTCTGCCTTTTATATCTTAACATAAGTTGACTGCCTTATTAAGCAAATAAAGACAAAACTTCAGAGAGAAAGAGACTATGCTCTAACACAAATCTCTCTATCTTTATTCTACTACTATAAATAAGCTATTTAATATCAAAAGGAAATAAGAAAATATCTATCTCCTTGAGATTTGAATTGTACTCTTTTTTTAAACTTTAGGTAGCATCAGTTATTGTATAACAGTTTCCTCTGAACTGAAACATACGCCCTCCCCCAGTAGGGAGGGGGAAGACTTCTGAGACTCAGAAAGTAATCTGATATTTGTAAGTCTGGGAAAGATGAAACTTGCAAGGTCCAGGAGATTCCCTCTCCAGGCTACAGAAGCCATAAAGAACAGCTGGCAAAAGATGCTGTAATCAGTTAGGTGGCTGAGAGGAGCTTGGACCCATCTAGATGCCTTCAAGTCCTGCACAGAGCTTAGTATTTTCACCCATGTTCTGCTGGGATTTACAGTGATGCTGTAACCAACCAAAAACTCAGTGGTTCAGCAAGTTGGACTTTCATTGAATCTTCACTTTGGTCTGACATTGGTTCACAATTTGGGATGAATAGATGTGTGTGTTGTATCTTTTCAGGAAAAGTCTCTGAGACAATATCAATGACAAACTCAAGTGCTTACAAACTTTGTTTTCTTTTGATTTTTTTCTTTGTGAGTCCCTGAGTCTATTGTTGTTAGTATGAAATAATATAAAGACTTCTCATGCCATTTTAGCAGAATAGCTAAACTACAAACAAAATATATAAATCAATGGAATGTAATATATTGACCATCAGGCAATGAAGTACAATGTCGAGGAGTAACGATGTCCAGGAGAAAAATAAAGGAGTTGAACCCGCTGTTTCTCTACATTATTGTCTAGAGCAGTAGTTCTCAATCTTTCTAATGCTGCAACCCTTTAATATGGTTCCTCATGTAAATATGTAAATATTTGTGTTTTCTGATGGTCTTTGAAAGGGTCATTGGACCCAAAAGGATTATGACCCACAGTTTGCTTTAGTAGTTGTTTTCAAATATTGTCATAAGCAGAGAAAGTTTAGGTATCCTGTGAACTGAGGAAACAGGTCAAGAAGGAAAAATGTTGTAGGAGGGAGTGATGGAGTAATAGAATATGTTCTAGAGATATGTTAAGGATGTTCCTCAAAAACTCAATACTGATCACAAAGGGTAAATGGAAAGAGAATCTCTCTACAAATTACTGACCAAGGAGATTCTAGAGGACTTCAAAAAAAAACCACAGGCTATTGCTATCATCTTGGTTACCCGTGGTAACCGTGTAAAAGGCCTTTAAAATAAAAACTTTAAGACACCATAGAAAGAACTCAAAAAATACACTAGAAGATGGAAAGACTGCCTTTGATTATGAATATGATTTATATGAATATTATATCAATATGAATGTGATTATTATAATTTAAAGAATTAACATAGTAAAAATTATATAGTACCAGAAGGTGTCTTACAGGTCAAATAAAATCTCCATGAAAGCTCCAATAACAGTCAAAAACAAAAACAAAAACAAGAACAAGGACAAAAACAAAAACAAAAACAAAAGCCAGTTTAAAAGTTAAAATAATCCTGATATACGGGGGTGTAGGCGGCACAAAACACCTCTGGGCAAAGACATCCTTAGCAGAAAGAGTAACACTAGACTTATCACAATACCTGATCTCAGAGTGTATGACAGATCCATAGTAACAAAATCGTATGGCCCTGGCACAAAGGCAGACATATAGAAAATAGGGCAGAAAAGAGGATTCAGAAATAATCTTTACAGCCATAGCCACATCATTTTGTAAAAAAAAAGTTAACATTATAACATTGAAGAAAGACAATCTGTTTAACTGGGAAGCCTAAATTTACACAAATAGATCCTGATCTCTCACAGTATATGAAAATAAATTCAAAACAGATCAAAGAACTTAATGTAAGACATGAAACTTCAAATAAACACAACACCTGCAAATACAGGCATAGGCAGAAGCACTTTGGAAAGTATTGGTTTTTTCTATCCAACAAATAACGTCCTTTATTTTTTTTTTACATTTTTATTAGATATTTTCTTCATTTACATTTCAAATGATATCCCAAAAGTACCCTATACCCCCCCCCACCCTGCTCCCCTACCCACCTACTCCCGCTTCTTGGCCCTGGCATTCCCCTGTACTGGGCATATGATCTTTGCAATACTAAGGGGCCTCTCTTCCCAATGATGGCCTACTAGACCATCTTCTACTACATATGCAGCTAGAGACATGAGCTCTGGGGGTACTGGTTAGTTCATATTGTTGCTCCACCTATAGGGTTGCAAACCCCTTCAGCTCCTTGGGTGCTTTCTCTAGCTTCTCTAGCATTGGAGGCCCTGTGGTCCATCTTATAGATGACTGTGAGCATCCACTTCTGTATTTGCCAGGCACTGGCATAGCCTCATACAAGACAGCTATAACAGGGTCCCTTCAGCAAAATCTTTCTGGCATATGCAATAGTGCCTGCATTTGGTGGCTGATTATGGGATGGATCCCCGGGTGGGTTAGTCTCTGGATAGTCCATCCTTTCGTCTTAGCTCCAAACTTTGTCTCTGTAACTCCTTTCATGGGTATTTTGTTCCCTATTCTAAGAAGGAATCAAGTATCCACCCATTGGTCTCCCCTCTTCTTGATTTTCTTGTGTTTTGCAAATTGTATCTTGTGTGTTCTATGTTTCTGGGCTAATATCCATGTATTGGTGAGTGCATATCAAGTGACTTCTTTTGTGATTGGGTTACCTCACTAAGGATGATATCCTCCAGATACATCCATTTGACCAAGGATTTCATAAATCCATTGTTTTTAATAGCTGAGTAGGACTCTATTGTGTAAATATACCACATTTTCTGTATCCATTCTTCTGTTGAGAGACATCTGGGTTCTTTCCATCTTCTGGCTATTATAAATAAGGCTGCTCTGAATATAGTGGAGCATGTGTTCTTATTACCAGTTGGAACTTCTTCTGGGTATATGCCAAGGAGAGGTATTGCTGGATCTTCCGGTAGTATTATGTCTACTTTTCTGAGGAACCTCCAGACTGACTTCCATTGTGGTTATACAAGTTTGCAATCCCACCAGCAGTGGAGGAGTGTTCCTCTTTCTCCACATTCTTGCCAGCATCTGCTGTCACCTGAATTTTTGATCTTAGCCATTCTGACTAGTGTGAGGTGGAATCTTAAGGTTGTTTTGATTTGCATTTCCCTGATGATTAAGGATTTTGAACATTTTTTCAGATGCTTCTCAGCCATCGATATTCCTCAGATGAGAATTGTTTAGCTCTGTGCCTCATTTTTTAATGGAGTTATTTGAATTTCTGGAGTGCAGCTTCTTGAGTTCTTTGTATATATTGGATATTAGTCCCCTATCAGATTTAGGAATGGTAAAAGTCCTTTCCCAATCTGTTGATGGACTTTTTGTCTTATTGACAGTGTCTTTTGCCTTACAGAAGTTTTGCAATTTTATGAGGTCCCATTTGTCAATTCTTGATCTTATAGCACAAGCCATTGCTGTTCTATATAGAAAATTTCCCCCTGTGCCCACTTCTCTATAAGTTTCAGTGTCTCTGGTCCTATGTGGAGGTCTTTGATCCACTTAGACTTGAGCTTTGTACAAGGAGATAAGAATAGATCAATTTGCATTCTTCTACATGATAACTGCCCGTTGTGCCAGCACCATTTGTTGAAAATGCTGTCTTTTTTCCACTGGATGGTTTTAGCTCCCTTGTCAAAGATCAAGTGATCATAGGTGTGTGGGTTCATATCTGGGTCTTCAGTTCTATTCCATTGATCTGCCTGTTTGTCGCTGTACTAGTACCATGCAGTTTTTATCACAATTGCTCTGTAGTACAGCTTAATGTCAGGCATGATGATTTCCCCAGAGGTTCTTTTATTGTTGAGAATAGTTTTTGCTATCCTAGGTTTTTTATTTTTCCAGGTGAATTTGCAAATTGTCCTTTCTATCTCAGTGAAGAATTGAGTTGGAATTTTGATGGGGATGGCATTGACTCTGTAGATTGCTTTTGGCAGGATAGCCATTTTTACTATATTAATCCTACCAATCCAAGAGCATGAGAGACCTTTCCATCTTCTGAGATCTTCTTCAATTTCTTTCTTCAGAGACTTGAAGTTCTTATCATATTCCCTAGGGTTTCTATCTCCAGAAATTGTTTCTACTTCCATTTTTAGTCTTGAATGTTTTTGTTCAATTCCATCGCCTGTTTGGTTGTGTTTTCCTGTAATTCTTTAAGGGATTTTTTTTTTTGTGTTTATTCTACCTGTTTAGCAGTGTTTGCCTGTAGTTCTTTAAGGATTTCTACCTGTTTAGCAGTGTTCTCCTGTAATTCCTTGAGGGATTTTTGTGTTTCATCTTTAAGGGCTTCTACTTGTTTAGCAGTATTCTCCTGTAATTCCTTGAGGGATTTTTGTGCTTCCTCTTTAAGGGCTTCTACATCTTTAACACTGTTCTCCTGTATTTCTGTAAGTGAGTTATTAATGCCCTTCTTTAAATCTTCTACCACCATCATGAGATATAATTTTAAATCCACGTCTTGCTTTTGGGTGTGCTTGGGTAGCCAGGACTTGTTGTGGTGGACGTACTGGGTTCTGATGATGCCCAGTGTTCGTGGTTTCTGTTAGTAAGATTCTTATGTTTGCCTTTCGAAATCTGGAAATCTCTGGTGTTAATGATCAAGCTGTCTCTGGTTGGAGCTTGATCCTCCCGTGATTTTGTTAGCTTCTGTAAGCACTCTTGGGAGTCCAACTCTCACCTGAGTTCCAGTGGTCAGAGCAACTCTCTGAAGGCAAGCTCTCCTCTTGCAGGGCAGGTGTCCAGCAGTCTGGGGCTCTGATCCACCTCTTGAGTGCTGGGGTCAGAACCCTCCCTGTAGGCAGACTCTCCTCTGGCAAGCAATGTGCCCAGGGGTCTGGGTCTCAGCTCCGCCTCCTAGCTGAGGATGAAGGCCTGAGGGGACCCTGACCAAGAAGCTCTGTTGCTTCTATTGCCCACATGCTCTCAGGTGATCAGGAGTTCCTGGTTGTGCTAGGGGTCCTGTGGCGTGGAGAGTCCTCTGGTGCCCTAGATGCCCGGCCGGGTTCATGCAGAAGATGGTGGGGCTGGCCCTGACCTGAATGGATCCCAGCATCTGGTCAGGCGGGGTTCCTTTGTTTCTGTTCCTGCTGGCACAAGACCCTCAGCGATTCTTTGGAGCTGATGTTGCGTTCCACTCACCTGTGTTCCTGAGGTGATTCCGAGGTGCTGCGGCTTGAAGAGCACTCTAGAGCCCTTAGCGGCCTCAGCTAGGCTCAGAAGGAAGATGGAGGGGGTGGCTCCAGATCTTTGGAAAGGATTTTAATAGTTCAGGGGATAATGCTAAGAGTTAAGTGATAAGAATACAGGAAGTTAGAAGTTTCTGCACCGTGTGGTGGCGCACGCCTTTAATCCCAGAACTCGGGAGGCAGAGGCAGGCAGATTTCTGAGTTCGAGGCTAGCCTGGTCTACAAAGTGGGTTCCAGGACAGCCAGGGCTACACAGAGAAACCCTGTCTTGAAAAAACCAAACCAAAATAAAACAACAACAAAAAAACCCCAAAACACCCTCCCCCCCAAAAAGAAAATGATCATCTCAGTGAAGAGAATAGGAAATGGTCTTTGCTCACTACTTATCAGAGAAGAGATTATTATCCAGGATATATGAAGAACTGCAGAAAAGTTAAATATAAAAAACTGAAATAGTTCAGTTAACAAATGGAATAGTGAACTGAGTAGACAGACTTCAAAAGGAGAAATGCAATTTTTAAAAAAAATACTCACCTTATACATGAGGAAAACACAAATGAAAACTGCTTTGACAATTCATCTCATTCTTGTAAGAATGGCTATCATCAAGAAAACAAATGACCTCAGATGCTAGAGAGGATATTCATGCTGTGTAGTTACTACGGAAATTAGTTTAGGTGTCATGAAAATGTTTAAATTAGAAGTACCATATGAGATATCTATTTTTATCTGGGGGATATACTCAAAGGATGGTACATCCCCATACCATAGATATACCTATATATCCAAGTTTAATGCTGGATCATCCACAGTACATAGGAAGCAGCCCTTGTCCATCAACAAAACTCAAAGATGGACCAAAAAATGTGGTACATATACAAACAGAATTTTATTTATTTTTATTTTTTATTGGATTTTTATATATTTCCATTTCCTTTCCCGGTTTCCCCTCTGGAAACCCCCTATCCCATCTTCCCTCCCCCTGCTTCTATAAGGGTGCTCCCCCACCCACCCACTCCCACCTCCCCACCCTGGCATTCCCCTACACTGGGGTATTAAGGCTTTCCAGGACCAAAGGCCTCTCCTCCCATTGATGTCTGATAGGGCCAAGCTCTGCTACATATGTGACTGGAGCCATGGGTCCCTCCATGTGTACTCTTTGGTTGGTGGTTTAGTCCCTGGGAGCTCTGGGTGTGTGTGTGTGTCTGTTTTGTTGATATTGTTGTTCTTCCTATGGGGTTGCAAACCCCTTCAACTCCTTTAGTCCTTTCTATAACTCATCCATTGGGGACTCTGTGCTCAGTCCAATGTTTGGCTGTGAGCATCTGCCTCTGTATTTGCCAGGCTCTGGCAGAGCCTCCCAGGAGAACAAACAGAATTTTATGCCACAGAGAAAAGTGAAATCATTCCAGAACAAAATACCCATGGAAGGAGTTTCAGAGACAAAGTTTGGAGCAGAGACTGAAGGAATGGCCATCCAGAGACTGCACTACCTAGGGATCCATCCCATAAACAACCACCAAACCCAGACACTATTGTGATGCCAACAAGAGCTTACTGACAGGAGCCTGATATAGCTGTCTCCTCAGAGGCTCTGCCAGTGCCTAGCAAATACAGAGGTGGATGCTAACAGCCATACATTGGACAAAGCACAGGGTCCCCAATTAAGGAGCTAGAGAAAGTACCCAAGGAGCAGAAGGGGTTTGCAGTCTCATAGGAGGAACATCAATATGAACTAACGAGTACCCCCTTAGATCCCTGGGACTAAACCACCAACCACAGAAAACACTTGGTGGGACTCATGGGTCTAGCTTCATATGTAGCAGAGAATGGCCTAGTCGGTTATCAATGAGAGGAGAGACCCTTGGTCCTATGAAGGTTCTATGGCCCAGTATAGGGGAATGCCAGCACCAGGAAGCGGGAGTGGGTGGGTTGGGGAGCAGGAGGAGAGGGGAGGGGATAGGGGATTTTCAGAGGGGAAACTAGGAAAGGGGATAACATTTGAAATGTAAATAAAGAAAATATCTAATAAAAAAAAGAAATCATTCCAATGCCAAGAAGATATATGTAACTGGAAAACATATTGAGAAAGATATAAATGCTGCATGTTTTCTCTATTATACAGAATCTAGATTTATAATTATATATGAATCTGCATTATTAACAATAAGACTGTTGAAATTGCAGAAAATGTCAGACATTACTCTGAGGAAGCATACAGGTATCACGAAGGTGCCCAGAGAACTCCCCTGTAGAGATGCTAAACACATTAGTGTAGAGCTGAGTTCCTTGAAAAGAATATGTAGAGGCTCTAGGTTGATGAATGGTGAAGCAGAAAAGAGCCCACTACTGTCCAATCTATTTCCTGACATGTTCACAACATGATCAAGGTTGTTACAATGGGCTTCCATTACAAAATGAGGTCCGTGAACTCACACCTCATCAGTGCTGTTATTGAGAAGAATCAGTCTCTCTGATTGAAATCCATAATTCATTGGGTGAAAATACAGCTACAATGTTCAAATAGGGACAAGTGTTGCTCGTTCTTCTTCTTAAATCTAGAAGGATTACTTAATCTTTGAAGGAAAAGATACTCAACTTGTTTCAATTCCAGAAGCTTTGAATCAGTAAGGGTGGCAGCAAGTTTTTGGATGGCATCTCTGTGTCCCAGAAAGGAACCGTACAGATCGTTCAAAGAAGCATCGTCAGCTCAACCTTAGAAATTTTTTACCCAGTGACAATTTCTCTAAAAAACTAATACAATGGCTTTTTCAGATGTATAGCAGCATGCTAGGGGAGTTTTATCACTCATGGACCTGAATGATAAAAATAGTTAAAGAAGTCTTTTAAGCTGACATGTGGGGTACCAGACAGAACCCTGCATGGGCACAAAGAACGTGAGAATGTCTAGACAGTCTTATTACATGGAAAATTATGAAAGTACTTTTTATTGTTTTAATACATTCAAAATCAATTGGTAATTTAAATAAAAACAGTAAAGTCTCATCAACATGACTGACTGATTGGAGCAATGGTGACGTCAGTGGACATGCCTTCATGGAAGGGAAGGTGTGCAGGGTCTAAGCTTTAGACAAACACTACAGGCAACTGGGTAACGCTGAAAGATAGAGAAATAGTCTTCTCCATGGAGAGCTCTCCAATTACACATATACATATTTGTCACAATTAAAGAGAGAGAGGTCACTGACAGAAAGCAAGAGGGGTTATATGAAGAGGTTTGGGGATAAGGAAAGGGGAATTTTTTAACTCTATCAAACCTTAAAAAAGTATTATAAAAATGTGATGTATATGAATTCTGTAGCACACAGCCAGAAAAGTAGAGATAAAAGTATGCTGTGTACAAGTGTCTCTATCAGAATAGCATTTTTAAATACAGTTTATGACACTTAGAGATGCTTATTATAGACTACCATCAAGCTTCCTTTCTCTTTTTTTTTTTTTTTTTTTTTGGTTTTTCGAGACAGGGTTTCTCTGTATAGCCCTGGCTGTTCTGGAACTCACTTTGTAGACCAGGCTGGCCTCGAACTCAGAAATCCGCCTGCCTCTGCCTCCCAAGTGCTGGGATTAAAGGCGTGCGCCACCACCGCCCGGCCCAAGCTTCCTTTCTCAATGGAGGGTAAGAGAAGTGATTTTGTTTCTGATTCTTCATTTTGAGTCATAGTTTCACTCTTAGCCCAAGCTGACCAGGAATTCACTCATTAGTCTGAGATGGCCTGGAGCTAACAGTGTTCTCTCTACCTCAGCCTCCTGCATGCTGGTTCACAGTGATACATCTCCATACTGTGCTGAGGTTTATGGAGTTAACTGTTTGGGAGACAATGTGGGATAAGCCTTTAGAATCTAAGGGGTATGTCTACTTTTGGTCCAGTTGCTGACCTTTCAGAGATCTGATCTATGGAAATTAACAATACAAAACCTTATCTTTAAATATTTAATTCCCCTTTAAGCACTTAACACAAAAAAGAAACTAGATAAGTATCCAGACCTGTCTTGGAACATTCTCATTAAAATATTATTTGTGAACACATTAAATAGAAGCTTGAAGTAATTTAAGTAGTCTTCAAACTCCTTTAAATGAATTATGATTTAATCATAAATGAGATACAATGCAGACATCAGAATTTTTAGACAGACTTGGGATGGAGCTCAGGGGTGGAGCACTTGTCTTCCATCTGAAAGACCTTGTGTTTGCTTCCCAGAATCATCAAATACAAAACTGTATACAGGTTAATATAGTTAAATATAGTAGAGCTAAAGCCATAGTCTCTTGATACACAAAGAGAATTTAAATACTATGCATAATCCCCTACTTTTAAGTTAAAACAGAAAAACAAGAAAGGCTGATACACATAGATGGTTATGTCCAGTAAAATATCCCAAAACACAGAGAAAGTTATTCATATTGATTATCTCTGACTAGTAAAATTTTCCATGTTCTTAATTTTTAATTGTTGCAAAGAGCATGGATTTATTTTTATAACAGTTTAAAAACTGATAATACTATTTACATTTTGGAAAAATACTCAAGCTTATTCTAATTTTCTTGGCAGTGTACTTTTAATCAGAAATTTCTTCTAATTATTTATTCACAGTGATGAAAGAAGATGTGTTTTACTGATTAACCTTTTAAGACACTGGCTTTTCTCTTTTATTCAAGATATCCTATAGCACATATGTACTTTGATATTTTTACAATTTGTCCTTATTAGGTATTACTGTTCGTTTTGATTTTATTACCAAGTAATTTAAGTTGCAAACTGGATTTTATTATTTTCCTTTTCCTATTTGGATATTCTTTGACTGAATTTATCTAGATAATTTTAATTAGACTTAATGTGCAGGGATGCAATCCATGAAGAGAAAGGAAGGTACCATCCCATTGACAAATGAGCAGACTGTCACCCTGCCAGTCCCTGTGTGTCACATGAGGGATTTTAACCATCTTTCATAGGGTGTTATCATTGAGATGGATGATGGTCCAGTTAGATTACAGGCTCTCTTTTGGCACGGATCAACCCAAACAGTCTAGCGGGATCATCATGAATGCTTTCCTCTACTACCTGGTTATCTGGTGGGAAACTTTCTACCATATTTATCTGAGAAACGTTGGCATCCATTGTATAGACTTGTGTATCCTTTCCTCTGTCTGATAAATTAGTATTCTGTTTCCTGGGCCTTCTGCGTTTCCCCTTCACGCTGTGATCCAGTGAGGCATAGCACATCTGAGCTTCAGCAGGTACCTAAAAATGAAAATTTAAAAAAAGTTATCTTAGTTTTCCATTGTTAGTCCATTCTTTAATTTCTAAGAAGTCTACAGATTTCCATGGCCTGTGAAAATGGATTTGTTTTCTGGCTTTGGTTACCTTATTTTGCCAAAGTTGAGTGTTAACAACAACAACCACAACAACTCAATAATCAACTCAAGACTTTTGAGTTAAGGAAGGAAAGTATTTAGATGAAGCCTCATGGATTTTATTTTCCATCATCAAAATTTACATGAACATTTTGAACCATTTCTATCTTCACCTTCATTTCAAGTAGTTTCTGCATTACATTAGTCCTACCAAGTGACTGTAGAGTAATTTGCTTATGAGGGAAAGCATGAAAGGGAGACATTTTATAAATCATACAGTATGGTTTACATGTTCTTAATAATTAGTGTTTAATGTTTTAAACCTTCCTCTGCGTCTTAATTTACATTTTAAAAAAGATTCATAAGAAGAAGGCAGACAGAGTTCCAGCACTCTGGAGACAGAGGCAGGCAAATCTCTGAGTTCGAAGCCTTCTTGGTCTACAGAGTGAGTTCCAGAACAGCCAGGGCTACACAGAGAAACCTTGTGTCCAAAAACTAAAAGAACAAAACAAAATAATAACAACAGTCAAACAAACCAAACCAAACAAAACAATAAAGCAAACAGATCACCTCACACAATGGATATCAAAGATAGAATGGAATTTGTTATCCTTCCTTTGTGTCCTACAGTTGGACCAATGTCAGAGTAAGGACAGGAGACTAAGGTAATTTAGGGAAACACAAGTTGATAGGTTGGAGCCCAGACCTTTAATGTGGTGTAGGAAAACTGCAGATTAAGTCTCAGTTGTACTATGTGCATGCTTCTTAAAAACCATACTCAGTCTCAGCATTCTTACTTTTCAAATGAAAGCAATAATATTGATCTCCTAGTATTGATATGATTGGAAAATGGAGAAATATATATCAAAGCTATAATTGTTCAAAAGCAAATGACATTATGATTATTACATGCTTCAAACTAAAATTGGACTTCCATTGAGTATAGTGTAGCTATCTATGTTCAGAATCTACCTCTAAGACCAGGCCAGTAAGGCCAGAGGCTAGGGAAGTGACATTTGGATGAACAATTCCCAGTGCCTGGGAAGGTATCTCTCTACTGGTATAAAGGAAATGCCTTGTGTTTTTATAGTAGCCAGAAGGCAAGGCTCTGTTTACATGCTCTTTCATTTCATTATCAGACTTGCTGTTCTTTAATCATTTCTGCAAAACCAAAATAGCTCTCTAACTGGTATGCACACTCCAATCTTTCCCCTCCACCATTCATCCCATATACTCTTTTCTTTTTTTTTTAATTTGATATTTTATTTATTTACATTTCAAATGTTATTCCCTTTCCTGGTTTTGCCTCTGGAATACTGTTTTCAAAATATCTTTCTTGTATTTTGTCATCTGTCCTTCACAATCACAGCCTATGGACTAAAGTTTGGATTTCATGTCCTGCCCTTTAAAGTTTCCTATTTTGATGCCCAGTACTCCCCCCCCCCCACTCTGCTCTGTATCCCAGTGAACTTGGAAATTCACTGCTGTACACTTTTAGTCATCTAAAAAGTCATCTGCTTTGACTTCCCCCAGACAGACAGGTGAAAAGCCAGCAAAGTGCTCTTAGAACCACAAAAGAATGGCTATTTGTTGACCTTTCAGGACTTTGTTGAACTCCTTCATCTCCTTTGGTAAATTTTGCTCTACCCTGTTTTAGATTCTTGGAGTGATGTATCCAAGGCCAGCAAGACTAAGCAACTGACCTATGCTGGACCAAGCACCCATTACCTTCCATTCCCCTGGCAACAGGACCCAAGAGAATGGTCCAGGAATGGAAATGTTTTGGTGGCATTTTAAAGTTGATATTTACTCTCAAGAACAGAAAAGGTATTTTTCCCCTGAGTCAAAATGAAAAGTGCATGAGCCTTTAGTAGCTTTCCAAGCCTCACTGGTAAAGTGTCCTGATGACAGAATACAAAGAGGTATTAAGTTCATGAAGAGGCAGAGGACAGATTCTCCACTCAGTCATCTCAAATGCAAAATACAGTCTTAGCTCTGTCTATCACATGAGGCAGTAATTTCCCTTTTATTCCAAAGTGTTTGAAATTTGGTTTCTTCACTTATAGAAAAATCACTCAAAATAATTTTCGACTGCTCAATAGCTTCTGTATTTTATCAGACAGTATCAAGGTACAAGAAATTCGAGTCCTAAGAAAGTATCATGGTTGTACTTAAACTTCAGACTTTCCCTGTGCTGGCTCAGTTGAATGAATTGGGAGTGGGAGGACATAGAGGAAAGGGTAAAAGACAGTGAGTCTCTCGAAAGAAACAGAAGCTATGATGATGGAAAAAAAATCCCATCTAGTTTCTATCCAGTTCAGAAATTATAGGGAAAAGCAGATCAAAAGGAGTTTTAAAAATTATTATTTCTTAATATAGAGATCATTTGCACACAGGTTAGGCAAATAACCATGATTCATTTCCAGAAAGAAAAGGAAAATTAATCAGAATTGTAAGATATTGAAAGACTCTGGAGAAATAGTGAAGAGCATAATTAGTATTGGCCTGGGAAGGAAGATGATGCTTTTGATACAGTCCGGAGGCAGAACATTGATCCGAGATCAATAAATAAATAAACGGAGCATCATGTGTATAGCCTTCAGGTTTATAGGATGAGAGAACCCTTGAGGATTAATCTGATTCCTAGACTTTCTGATGAACTCCTAGCAATTGACTTAATTTGTTGAGGTAGATTAAGATACTCAAAGTACAGTCTCTGAACCACATACATCATTTTCAAAGGACAATGAAATGACCCAAAAACATCCTTCTCCTTCACCATAGGCATGTTATTGTAGATTTCCTACACTTCTGTGATTCATCAATGCAGAGAGTATTAGAGTTGCACACTGGTGTGATGATTATGCTGATAAAGTGAAATTGACCAATTAGGAAGAGACGACTGTAATGTGTGAAACTAAATTTTTAAGACTGTAATAGAATAAAGACTAGTTTTCTGAATAGTATCTTTAAATACACAATTCATAAGGCAGACAGCTTGAAGTCTTACATGGTTTGCATCATTTACACTTGAGTAAAAACCAGATGTAGCTTGGACAAAGCTACTCCGTGCAATTCCCATGTATTTAGTCATAATGTCTATTCAGAATTCTTAGTATATTTATAGCTAAAACTGTGTGGATGGGTTTCTACATTTCTAGATGGTGCAATTACACCTCAATATTCCTCAAGAGCTTTTCTTTCACAAACTTATTATCATGAGTTTAACTGAAGATATGTCATGTATTTTTTCCTATTTTAAAAAAGTAAAACTGTCCTTTAAAGATTTGTGTTTATGAGTATACATGTGTGTATGCTATATGCATCTCTCTGTCTCTCTCTCTCTCCCTCCCTCATTCTCTCTGTCTCTCTGCTCTCTGTCTCTCTCTGCTCTCTGTCTCTCTATCTTTTGTCTCTCTGTCTCTGTCTCTCTGTCTCTCTGTCTCTCTGTCTCTCTCTCTCTGTGTGTGTGTGTGTGTGCACAGAGGGCAGAGAGGAATTTAGATACTCTGGAGCTTGAATTAGCAGTGATTGTGGGCTCTCCAGTGTGGGTTCTGTGAACCAAATGCTTTTAACCACTGATCCATCTCTCCAGGCTCTAAAGCATATTTTATAATGAACCAAATATCAGATTGCATATGTGGTGACTTTTTTCTCAAATGCCACATCTTGATTTCTTTTCCTTTTTACATTTTAAATTATCAATTTATTTACTTTACATCTTGTTCCCACCCTCCTTTCCTCCCAGAACTGTCCCCCACCTCTCTCCCATCCACTTCTCCCTTTTTCAGAAAAGGGAAAGCCTCCCATGGATATCAACTAGCCTTGGTGTATTATGTTGCAGTAAGACTAGGCCCATCTCCTCCTATTGAGACTAGACTGGGCAGCCCAATAAGCGGAAAGGGTTTCAAAGGTAGGTAACAGTCAGAGGCAGCCCCTACTCCTGCTGTCAGGGGTCCCATATGAAGACCAAGAATTATTAAAAAGTATGATTTCTTGCAAAAATAATGTAGCATAAAGGAGAAAAATTCTATCACAATGGGGAATTTCTAAAGCATGACCTACTTTAGAATAAAAATATTATATGTAAGATGGATCTACCTTTGGATTCTGTCTTCACATGTAGTATCTGGGTGCTCCAAGACACACTTTTCTTTCTTTGTAAAATTGGGATTTTAATGCTGCCTCTTTCATGGGAATCTAGTAGATAATACATGTAGGAGAAATGAAACAAAGCCAACACAATTGTCTTGGAATTGTTGTCCTCATGACTCGTCTAGGCAGAGGTGAGAGTATATAAGAGAAACGATTTTGAAAAAAAAAAAAAAGAAGAATTTTTAACAACTTTATGTTTCTTTCAAAGCATGTTTGCCAATTTGCTACTGTCCATGTATGTATACACACACACACACACACACACACACACATATATATATGCACATGTATGCACAGACACAGTCTATTATCTTTTGAACTATACCTAATTTTGAGTCTTTAGTTTGAGTTTTGGTTTTGCTTCTTTATTTCCCTGTAGGGCTCAAGTCTCAGAAACTGGCATGTGGTTCATGCTGCAAAATTTTTAGCAGGCTACTCCAAATGTATATCAGAAAACACTCTTGTGCTCTTGAACCATGTCCAGGTGCTGTGAAGTCAACGCACTTAGCGTGTATGGAAAACCCCACCTGTGCAGGTGCAGCCACTTCCTGCGGATCACTTGCAGATCTCTGAGGTCGACCTTTCATTTGTTCATAGCAGTCCTCATCCAGTGGTTCTTGGGAGTAGAAGAGATTGACATTTTCACAGAAAAATGAAAAGTGCTGGTATAAATAAAATGCATGACTCAAACAATATTTAGCTAACCATATATAACGTCATGAATTATTGAAGTAATCTCTGAGATGGATGTGCAAAGAGGTTATGACAGCATGAGCGGCTGCAGATCAGGCAGAGAAGTCTTTTGCCCACAACGTTAATGACAGATAGAAAGAAGCTCAAGGTGTGGACTGTATCACAGTGGTATGTGGAAGTTTCTTCTAAGCTATCGTTTGAGATGATCTAGAGACATGATGGAGTTAAAGGGTTGTCTATGGAATCTGTTACCTGGGTGTGCCTGCTCACGGTCCACTGGCATGCACATGGCATGAAGCACAGTGCTTCAAAGTCCATCAGTGACTAAAGTTTTGTACTTTGTCCTATGAATAAGATGTTTTATTCGGAGGCATTTAAAATACTTCACTGTAATTTTGAACAAAATGGCCTAGATTCTGATTTTTGACCCGTCAAACAATGGCATCTCAGTTAGACAGGACTGTCCTAAGACCTCAAGATTGTTAAACACCACGCTAAAGATCTAGAGTCTGTGGTGTCTAAAAGCCAGCAGACTTGTACCTACTTCATCCTATTCTGTCTCATTATTCTCCCAAATACATCTCTACACACATCTACATAGGGTGGCCACCAATTTGTCCTCAGAGAGGAAGATATAATTATACCCGAATGTACCTAATAACCTTTCTACCCTCATGAAAAAATACCATGAGGAATATGTCCATAGAGTAGTGTCTCTGAAATCATGGTCCATGAAAAACTAGCATCAGAATTCTTGTATTTGTTTGTTAAGTAGCAGATTTCTAAGCCCAATCCAGAGCATGAGAGGTCAGAATCTGGGAAATAAACACAAGGCATACTTTTATTTGGAAATCATATTTCTGGTGGGCTCTGAGCCATTGGAATTCATAAGTATTTAAGTATTAAAGATCATAATTCTGCCAAATAAAACACAGGGGATACTATTTTGATATGTTTTTGATATAGTTTCTTCTGTTACAGTACAGAAAGTTAGTGGACATTCATAATGGAAAAAAAGGACCAAGTTAAATATTTGAATCTTATAAGTTTCCATATCTCTATCTTTATAATCCCATATTGGTGGATGGGTAGATATTAAGGTATTTTTAGATTATGGAAACACTTTGTGTTTGAGACAGAGACCTGCAGCAGAATAAACCCAGAGACTCCACTAGTGAACCTAGTGAAGGCTCGTAGACAAGCGTCAGTTTCTTTTATCAGTCCTGGGGCTTCATCCCAGCTGACTGCTTTGAGGATTTTACAGTGTTTAGTTTTGAGAGAAGGTTCAAGTGGAGAGAGCTCTCGTAGAAAACTAAAAGCACAAACCACTTGATGGCTTGGTTCTGCTTCCCCCACGCCCCCACCTGCTGTCAATCCAGCCCCAGGTTCCCCACTCAGAGAGAAGAGGTTAAAACACAGGAAGCTAGAGAAAGTGTTCATTAGTCTGGCCATTAACTGTAGTCATGCTTTTATATACAGATCACAAAATACTGTTTCTGTGGATTATATTTTTGTTCTAGAAATGACTTTATTTTATAGAATTCTCTGGGTGTTAAAATCCATGGAAATTAAATATGCTATCACTACTCTGGTAGTGATATACTGTAACAAGAGGGAAATGAAGAAGAGCTCATAGAGAAACAGGAGCTGCTGGCTTGTACTGAATATCATAGTGCTACTTACAGTGTAGCCCTTGCGAATATATTCTATGTAATATACTAGATATCACTATGGCTTCTAGAAACCTAACTGTGATGGTTTTTAAAAAGAGATACTGTTTGTGGAATTAAGTAGTTTTCTTTTTCACATGTTTAATTATAGAAAAGTAAAACTTACCTGGGATTATATTTTCTAAGTTACCATAAATTGGAGCATCTTCAACATAATATTCATCAACTCTACAACAGGGGAACATAATTTTCTTTATTAGACAAAATCCACTTTATACTTAGTAAAACATAACTTCTAAGTAATAACTGTTTAATTAGTAAACAGCAATTAATAACTGATTTCTCAGTTCACTTCAATATGTAGTAAACCATCACCTGTTCTTGTTCAGGCTCAAACTCCTATGGTAGAAGCGATCATATGTGAATGAGTTAAAATAGGATTCATGCATTTGTGTGCATGAGTGTGTGTGTGTGCACGTGTGCATGTGCAAATTAAAAGTGAAGATTGGAACCTTCTTTCAGGAATACGTAATAATAGTAAATGATTACTGAGAACTCTTATGTGTTGGGAACTTTTTGAGGTACATTTCATATTTTTTTTATTTAATTCTCAAAACAATTCGATAGGCTGGCACTATCACCCAAATTTTATAGATAAGAAAGATGAAATACACAGATATTATATGGCTTCTAAGCTTCAGGGTCACAGGGTGTTTCTCCAGGTCACAAGAGTAGGAAAAAAGCAGAGTTCAGACTAGAATGTAGGTTGTCTGTGTTCCTAGCTGTACTGCCCCTTTGTTTGCTCCCAGTACAGCTCTGAAAGGTCCTTTAAAACTACATTTGTTATGTAAATACTCTAGACTTGGATTAGAAGGTGAAAGATCACGATTGGAACCTACTAAACTTGTAATGCAACTACAGACAGGAAAGCCCTATTCAGATAGATTAATTTATTAACTTAGTTTGTGAGCAATATTAGACATAATTACCAGTTATGAGAATTTTCCATTCTTCCAGGACTCACTCAACCTTTGGGTTATGATTCCCTGTACTGTACATACTAGGAGTCAACAATGCATTAAATACCTAGGCATACAGTCAGTAATTGTAAACCTAATAAAAGAGCTAGAATCACAATGTAAACTTGATTGGAAGGTCCTATACTCTATGTACATTCTGAGGAAATCATGAAGAAAGATGCATATCACAAGGCTCTAGAGAAATAGTCTAGAAGGCCATATAAGGACCACGGTTTCCTGCACCTCTAGTGAAGATAATCAACACAGATTCAGGAGTATTAGTTTTTGTTATTTGATTAAATTTCCATCTTGTTTTCCATTATGCTATTATTATAATAAATACCTTGTCATCATCTCCAGATTGTCCTAATGATATCATGCTTATGACAATGGCCCTAATGGCTACATTTTACATTAGTAAGATAGGGGCAGAGGAACGTATCACTTAGTAAGTGGAATTTTATGAAATAAAGCCAACTGCCTTCACTTTGAGATTACATGTCACAGAGAGGTAAAAGGAATTATATCTAAAGAAAAAGGAATTTATTCCAAGGGACAACACCAAAAGTGCTTCCCATACTTCTTAAAGAAGACAGAGTATATATAACAGTTCAGGAGATGCCCATACACATGGTTTCAAAAGTCCGGATGCTGGCCCACATTTCATTTAACTGATAGTGAAAGAACTCATCTAAAATGGACTTTCTATCCAGTACACCTTAATAAGGAACCAATGGTCTTGAGCATGACTTTTCTTTGGATATGCAGAAAATATTACCGCAAAAGGTGAAGACTTTTAATAAGACAAGCCATCCATTTTCTCAGCCCACAGAGATAGCAGCCACAACCGACAAATGATAAATCATGTCCAAAAAATGAATATCACTCTATTCCCTATGAATGAAAATAAGATGTGATTTATAATGCATTGTCCCATGTCTGCAGGCAGGCCTCAAGTGATTAATCACCTCAAATAAACTATTATTCAGGAGCAGCTGCTTAACGAACAAATTAAAAATTGTGTTTTTACTTAGCAATGCCAAATGGCTCCAGCTTATTGCAGACATGTAATAAACTTCAACAACAAATGTTTGGCAATGTTTTATGTGGGAGATTACAATAATTGCTGTTTTTTTCCCCCTTTGCAATGCTGAAAAATCAAATGTCAGGTCTTGCACATGCTAAGTAGGTGCTCTTCCTCTCACATACCCAGCCGATACAGTGATTGCTCTTTGAAAAACATTAGTAAGTGAGCTTATAACTAAGGGAATAATGTATCCTGAGTTTTGGTCAAATTAAACTCTCACTCTCTGAGCATGTCTGAAGAAGGACTCTAGCCATTAGGTATATTTATTGACACATCAAATTTGTAAAATATATTATTGTAACTTCTATGGTCCAATTTTGAGCTTCCATTTAGACCGTATGCAGTTATTGTTTTAAAAATGTGCTTACTTTATTTACCTCAAATGCTTTGTGATCTAAGCAGATTTTAAAAGATTACTTTCTAAAATACAACATTACCTACCTGATTCCCTCACACTTCAATTCTGTAAGTTATAACTGTATTATTTATAAATCAGTTATGCTACGTAATTCTTCTCAGCCTCCAAATTCCATAATATAATATAGAGTTCCAACATCCAAATAAGGGTAGGCTATTGCTTTAAAACTAATAAAAATTGTTTTAAGGAATTTCGGAGTTATTAAGCTGGGGAAGGAGTAGGTTTGGGGGTCTATTGGAAGTTGTTGTTGGCAAATGTTAGCTTGATTTACTTGAAATGCATTTCTTTGACTATGTAGAAATGTAATTTTGTATTCCATTGGTATCTGAATGTTACCTAAAACCATGAAGGAAAGTGAAATTATTTGGGGAGTGAATAGTGGTAGAAAAGTAGTTTGCTAGAGGAGTGCTGACACTCTGGTGTTTTAAGGTTCAGGAGAAGAAGCTACTAGAAAGGGAAGCAAAATCAAAGGGGTCTGTTGGTAGCTCAGAGCCAGGGAAGTGAGCATTTCGAGTAGAAATGCTTCAGATGAGGCCAGCAAAACAAAGTTAGGATTTGTCCTGTGGAATTCATTGGTCAACTATGCAAGAGCTGAGTCAGTGGATTGGAAGCCCAAAGATTGAACGACATAGACTCAAGACTTAAAAGGGAAAGGGGGAAGCCAGAAAATATAACCAGAATGCAGCTGGATAATCATGTTTGACTGCAGTAGGTGTATAGTGGATAAGCAGCATTAGGCTGAGATTTTATGTATTAAGGTAAAAGATACAAGAAATGCAGAAAGACTATTAAAGCAGAAGGAAAGGGGAAGCTACTATGGGTATTCCTCACTATGCTTGTTTAATTGTAACTTTCTCCACAACTCCACAAACTGACATCAAAGTCTTTTGCTAAAGATAACACCCACACAATTCATTTAACATAGAGAAGTTGATCTCATGCCTATATGGAGCCTTTGCTCCAACATGCAAGCACCTTTGGTACAGAAAAGTTATATGCATGCTATTAAAGGAGAAATGTAAACACCCACACAGCCCCAAACCCTTTAATCTGCAATGATACTCTGCCTTCAAGGTATGCTAGTGCAATGGTAGCACAAAGCTGCAGGAGTATCCAGTTAATATCTGAGTGGAGTCCCACTCCACAAGATGGAATCATACACTACACTGCTTGGGTGACCAAGAACCTGAGACTAGATAGCCCAGTGACCAGGGATAAAACTAAATACTTCTGTTCCACTGAACAAGCGTAGCAATAACATGATTTCTAATATCATTTTGCTATGCTCCTAGATCAACCCCTTGCTCAGTCATTATCAGAGAAGCTTCCCCCTGCAGTAGATTGGAACCAATACAGAGACGCACAGCCAGACAATATGTAGAGAGTGAGAAGCCTTAGTACACCCAAGCTGAAATGGAATGTTTTCATCAGATCTGTTCCTCAGGGATCAGGGAACCCCGTGGAAGAGGAGGCAGGAAGAGTAGAATAGCCAGAGGGGATGGGGGACAGCAGGGAAACAAGGCCCTCTGAACCAACAGGATGCAGACACCTATGACTTCACAGAGACAGAGGCAGCATACACAGTGCCTGCATGGAGCTGTACCAAATGGGGCCCTAGAGCTGAAAGGACAACACGGACACAGGCCTCCATTCCTAACCCAGAAACTATCCCTAGTTGATGGCCATTTACAAATGAAAATTTAGTTTTATACAAGGGAGTCTCACTGGGAAAACCAACAACTTTTAAGAGTAAAAGGTAGGCCCAGTAGAAGATAGTCAACAGAAAATTAACTCAAAGGCTTCACTGGAGGTTCCATATCAGGGCTTTCTCTCTCTCTCTCTCTCTCTCTCTCTCTCTCTCTCTCTCTCTATATATATATATATATATATATATATATATATATATATATGTATATATATATATATCCCCTATCTGTCTCTCTCAGAGGTACTTTGCATATATATCATGGCTTCCAGGTTAGTGTCTTTTCTTAAAAATGATATATCTGTGGCATTTTTCATAGGATTTCAGAAGGTGTGTTTCTGCGTCTATATATGATTCTTGTGCCTTCTCTTGGCCTCATTTTCCTTTGTTCTAGCCTATTCTGATGTGTTAGTTTTTGTTCTATCTTATTTTGCTTTATATTATCCCTTGGAAGCCTCATTTCTAATGACAGACAAAACAAGAGTGGATCTGGATGGAAGCAGAGGAGGGAAGGAACTGGGGGAAAGAGAGGGAGTGGAAACCATAATCAGGACATATGTAATGAGGGGAAAACTCTATTTTCAACAAAAGGAAAAAAGAAGAGGAGCCTCAACTCATGTATTCTTGGAAGCTGTTGGGTCAGGAAAGAACACCTGGAAGTTTTAAAGATTCTCAGTCTGGAGAACCAGTCTGTAAGAACAACTGCAAGGGGTGTGTGTGTGGGGGGACTTTTGGGATAGCACTGGAGATGTGAATGAAGAAAGTACCTAGTAAAAAAATAATAAAAATTAAAAATAAATAAATAAGTCTTTAAAAAAAAGAACAACTGCAAGAATTTAAGTAAGTTTTTGAATTCCTTGGATCTCAATCCCATAGAATATCAACCACATAGCTTCCTTAAACGTATAGAAGAGGAATAAGAATTGTTTACAATATATTTCTAAGAGAAATGAGGTGGTTCAAGGATGTTACATGGAGTATGCATTTCACTTCCTGTAATGTAAATTTGGATGTTGTGTTGTCCTTAGGTTGATCGTGTTTATGACCTTCTGGTATAGAAAGGGACTTAGACAACCAGGAAGAGCAGAGAAGAAATTTCTTTCTCTCCAGTATAGCTCCCAGCTTAGCAGATATTGTAAATCCAGAGAAAGTGAAAAGGGAAACCCAGTATGATCGACATCTGTTTGCTTTTGTCTAACTTAAGAGGGTTCCGTAGTTCTAGCCTACCTCCAAAAGAGATCATTTTCCACTTGTTCTTTCTTGATTTTTTTTTCATTTTAATGAATGAAGATAATTTCCCGAGTCTCAATGCCTTCCTACAAAACTATTTTTGATCTTCAATCCACATAATCAAGAAAAGTGGACTCGTTATATGTACAGAAGCTTGACAATTTGTTTATCTTTTGTAGGTGGTGTCTGCTTTGTATATTCAACTTTTGCCTAATTGGAGATTTAAGAAACAATAGGCAATGGACATTTAAAGTATTTAATAACCGGCAACAGATGTGATTAAATCTTTGAGGAAATCATCTATCTTCTTCCATTTTGTAGTTTTATTTTATTTTTTGAAGACTGTTCTCCGGGTGACTTTGGGACATCCCTGACACTCTTGTAATGCTCAGGGAGAACCAGCATATGCAACAGAAGATGAAACACCACAGGACGAAGAGGAACTGTCTAGGAAAATCTAGGCTTGGCTGCAGTCTCCATAGAGACAGGAGCCTTCACAGCTTTAGTTGTCACTTTGCCTCTGGGGTATACAAGCCAGTGCTGGCTGATTTCTGATTTTGCTCATCTAGAAGTAAGACATGCAGATGAGATGCTCTGCCACAGGCAATTGTCCTAGCCACTGGGGACCATTCATGATGAACTTGAGGTCTCTTTGCCCCTTGCTGCATAATTGTAAATGATAAACTCCTTTGGTGTGACATGTTGTGTGTATTAGTGTCTTCCTCACTAGGCACAGCAGGTAGGAGCTCAGCTGCAGTGGGTTGAAGCATTGACTCCTATTCCTATACCTGATGGTTGGCATGGTGATGATCTTTGCTTTCTTCCAGGCAGGAGTTTACTCTTTGGAAATCAGTGAACTTAGTCTACAACTTCTTAATGTACCGCTTATTCTTGAGTGATTCTTTGTTAAATGAGCAAATGTTACACAAGAACCAGCCTCATTCCCACATATGCAGTACAGATAAAAACCTAGTTACATTGAAATGAATATTGTAACAATTTTCCTTTCCAGCTCTTTTCATACCGATACCAAAGCCAAAGCCGTCAACTTAATCTTTAGCTAAACAATCAATCACAAGACTTTTTATTACATTGTATCTTTTTATTTTTGTTTTCTATCCTTTGTATTTTGAGGTAGGCTCACTTTAGGCAAGCTGATCTAGCCAGAAACTCAGAATAGACCTTCCTGCCTGCCTTCCTGGTGCTGGGAATACAGAGTAGTGCCGCCACCACACCTGGCAGGTTGTATCTTAATTGCCCTTCATATGTCAAGAATCAAGTTCATCAGAAAAGAGATGAACGTTCTCATGTTTATCATCAGTAAATCATTCTTGATAGCCTGAAATTATCTCTAGTTATAAGATTTCACTATGAAGGATAGTCACAAAAATTTGTATGCAGAGAGTCTACCTGCAACCATATCTTGAATCTGTAAGAGACATTTTTAAACAAAGCAGAAACTATTATAAAAAGACCAAGTAGAGTTCAGAGGCTTTAAATCCTTTTCTTTTCTGCCTGGCCTGTCGTACCCTGTCCTGCTCTGTCCTGTCCTGTCTTATCTTGTTCAGTTAGAAAGCTTGTTCAAAGATTTCTCTGACCATAATTTAGGAAGATTTGAAAAATGCTGCAGAAAATCATTCTTATTTGATTTGTCATTCCTAATGGGAATATCCAATATAATGATACATTTGGGTTATAATATACTATCCAGAAAAATGAAATTTTCTTACTAGTCATTATACCCTAGACTCTCTTTTAAAGCTATATTGTACAAGCTTGGCATGTTGGTCTTTAATCCCAGCACCCAAGAGACAGAGGCAGGTGAATCTCTTGTGAATTTGAAGCTAGACTGATCTACATAGTGAGCTATAGGACAGCCAAGGCAATATAGAGAGAACCTTTCTCAAAAATCGATATATTTGTTATTTCAGAGTATAAATTCATTAGATTTCACTATTGATTAAAATCATCCTTACAAACACTGTGCCACTAAGTGTGTGTGTGTCTGTCTGCCTATTCTAGTAGGTTTTTGAGACAATGTCCCTATATATCTGAGGCTGGCCTCAAAATTCACTATGTAGCCCAGGCTTGCCATAAACTTGTTTCCTTTTCTGTCTCACCCTCTCCACTGCTGGGATTACTGACATGAACCATGAGGTCTGATTATTTTTTCTATGGGATTTTATAGATTTATTTCTATTCTACATTCTGCAGTGCCACATAATCCTATATAAAATTAGACTGCAATCATAAAGTTTCATGTTCGTTATAATATAGATATCTATAATAGATACTAAGAGCTTTATAGTTGTCAGATTATATTGTCTTTTTAATCTTCACTCAGCTCTTTGATTGACTTGGTGTATTAATAACTGGGATCTATGATAGTGTTACAGCCTCCAATCTACAGATGCAAGTAAAAGAAATTATGATTTACTTTTCATTAGCATTTAGTCCAATTGATAACATCTCTGAGACAAATATATAAGCAATATAACATTTGTTACTTTCCTTATTAGTTGGAAATCATAATACATCATCAGTTTTAGCATACCTTGGAATGTAGTCATCAGAGTATCTGTATATTTCATCTGAAAACATTAAAAATAAACAAATTAAAAAATGTTTATGCATTTTAAAAATATTTCGTGAGGGGAGCTAAGACTCAGTGTAAATGAACAAAGTTGATCAAGCCACAAAGGCTACAACTCGTTGAACTGATTTGTGGGTATCCAAGGAATCCCTGTGATAAAGTTTACTCCTCAAAATGGCAGTATCATGGATTGCACTGGAACTTTCAAGAGTGGAATCTTAGGGAAAATCCTTTAATCACGGAGAATGTTGCTATCAGAAGGGATTAGGCAGTTTCTTATGTGACTGGTAATTCTTGGAAGATAATCATAAATAGGAACAAAACTGACTGCTCCCCTCTGTCTCTTCGCTAGACATGTGATCGGTTTCTCTAGCATGTACCCTGCCATTGCTACCAGGTAGAGTCTGTCTGTGCTATAACTGTCCAAACTTTGAACTTCTAGAACTATAAGCTAAATAAAACCCCTTTCTTTATAAGGGTAACTGCTTTTGTGTTTTGTTGTAGCAATATAAATGATAAAAGTAGCTTCCTTTCTGAGCCAGTCAATTCTGTCTTGGTAATCTGAGATGAAAACAAGATCACTTGGGCATAATAACGAGCCAGATGCATTGTATTTTGTGCACAGAAAACAATGAGAAAAATCTGAGACTTCTTTACTTGGCTCTCTTGTCCTTGACCAATTGTGAAACAGGACACAGTTTCTGCCTTTGAGTTCCACCAACACTTCTGGGGTTTTCTGTTATTTCTATTTTTGTTCATGTTGGTTCTAATACAGTTTTCTAACAACAACAACAACAGCAATTCTACGTGTTCATATGTATCTATCTATCTATCTACCTACCTACCTACCTGTTGATCTATGGGAGGGGTCTCTAGTTATCATATATCTATCCTTCTCCTCTAAAATTTTGCGACATTTGATGAAACCAAGAAGCCTTGTGGTAGCTCCATTTTATGCCTATGGTGACAGTCTGAGAGCAAAGACACTGGAAAAGGGTGTAAATCAGTCTTTGAAACTACTTGAAATATTAGAGTAGCTTCTATATTGACCAGATATGTAATCTAAGAAAATAAAACCATGGGAGAAGGTATGTTCCAGTTCTAAGGAAGTAGTTCACACTGAACCCTGAAGGTGGTAGCTCATAGGCCAATAACTTGTTAAATGCATCTGTATATTTAAGAGTAATGAGAAAGTTTATGTTTTAAATAATATTTGATGAAATTAATATATTCATAGTACATTATCGAAATAAATGGATTTAAAAACATTCAAGATCCAGTTTTGTGCTGAATATTAGCTTTATTTTAGACTTTTATTGCCTACTCATCAATGATTTATACACTAAACTATATATATACCTATATATGTAATATGACCTTTATCATACTTGAATTTCTTATTATTTAATATGCCATGGAATAAAAGCTTAACTTTTGCTAAAGTTATTCTATGAAAATAGAGACTGGAGCCATCTCAGTTTCTGACATCAGATGCTAAATGGTCTTCCAATTTTAATATCTGGGAAACACTGTGATTCAGGAAAGAACTCGTAGGAACCATTTAAAATAATCGAGTCAATCACCAAACAGCTGGGAAAGTTATTTTTTAGGTAAACTTAGGTCATGGTGTAGACTTGCGCTCTAGAGAGTTTAACTCTTACAGAAACATTCATTGAAGTTTTTATGAAAGTGATCACATTACTGAGAGAAATGGACATGTTTCATGTCAGTGTTTGGGGAGGGATTCTGTGGATAATCAAATGAGGGATGATCTTGACGAACATGTCTACTAAGCTGCTGTAGAACCCAAGATAAAAGAAGTAATCTACACGGGATGCCAGAAATACAGCAGTCAGAAAATGTCCTCCCATGACTACACCAAAAATAGGAAGTTACTTTCAGCTGCTTTCAGATTCATATTCTTTTGAACATGAATGTTGATGAATGCTGGAGAGAGCCTAGAATGGTCAAAAAGACACATCCCAATAGTCACAAGTTAATGAAAGGAAGCAAAATCAGAAAATACAGAAACATAACTAATGTCAACAAACACAGAAGACAACAAGGTCAGAAAATTATAAATTGGAAAAATAAAGCATGCTATAACACATATTCATTGCTATATTTACAAAAATGAACCAATTAGACTGAGGCCATTAGATACTTTTGAGATTTGCCTACTGTCATAGTCCCCCAAAATCTTGGGCATTTGAACACTTGGTCTCCAGCTGGTCATGTTGTTTGAAGAGGCTTGGGAGGTGGAGCATCTCTGGAGGAAGTGTGTCATTGGGAATGGGCTTTGAGAGTTAAAAACGCTCACCTACTCCAGCTCACTCTGTCTGTTTTGTGATTGCCTTTAAAGATGTGAGCTTCTCACTTGGACTTCCATGTCCCTTGGTGCCATGCCTCTTCACCATGACCAACTTGTGTTCCTCTAGCCTAACTCTTTCCTTTAGAAGTTGTCTTGGCAATGATGTTTTATACAGCAACAGAAAAGTAACTAATGCTCTTGGAACTTAAGTACAAGACTGTAAACTATAAAGTGTCATGTCATGGAACATATTCATGGTTAGGAATCAGCCAATATTGGATTTGGTATCCGCTCTTCAGGGCACTTGCTGTGTGACTGCGTAACAATTACTCTAAAGTTATGCTTATCAGTTCATATGTAGAAAAGAACAGTAAAACCTAGCATCATGGAGGGGATATAGACAGTAATTAAAACAATGTCAAGATATTTTATAAAATGACAAAGCAGTTTATCCACGTCATGTGTTCTAAATCCATACCGTATATGTGACACGTTTTACTCATTGAATTGGAAACTTTCCTTATAAATGAGTAAACTGGAAATCTACTAACATTTTTCAGTTAGTAAAGTGAAATATATAATATAAATGAAGTTTAACTTGAAAGGAAATCGCTGACATTTCACCTTTATAGAGGGCATTGTCACCAGTTGAGCATTTTTGCTTATAATAAAAAATTTGTGAGTAAAAGTACAGAATATTGGGTTGGGTTGTAGCTCCACTGGTATAGTTCTTGCCTAGCAAATCCTTGGTTCAATCCCCAGCACCATAAAAATTGATTAAGCCAGTGCACATCTGTAATTCCATCATTTTAAGGTCAAAAATAGGAAAATAGAAATATAAGGTCATTGTCTACTATGTAGTGAGTTTGAGGCCAGCCTGAGGTACATGAAAGCTTATCTCAACACGAAACTAGTCTGCAACCCTATAGGTGGAACAACAATATGAACTAACCAGTACCCCCCAGAGCTCGTGTCTCTAGCTGCATATGTAGCAGAAGATGGCCTAGTCAGCCATCACTGGAAAGAGAGGCCCCTTGGTATTGCAAACTTTATATGCCCCAATACAGGGGAATGCCAGGGCCAAGAAGGGGGAGTGGGTGGGTAGGGGAGCAGGCTGGGGAGAGGTTATAGGGAATTTTCAGGATAGCATTTGAAATTTGAAATGTATATAAAGAAAATATCTAATAAAAAACACTAAACTAAAACAAAAAAATGCCACTTAGTAATAACAATAAGAACAATTAGGTGTCCCATAAAATATTTTCTCAAACAGGCAAATTCTTTTATAAGATAAGGACTATAAAGTAAAAATGTAGTACTTGTAATATGAATATTGGTGCCTAGAAAACATACTCTTGCAATGTTTGAAAGAATAACTCTAAAGTAGGGAAGTATAATCAGATGTTTCATCCCCAGGAAAAAGAGAAAAAGACCATAAATTTTGTTAGAAAAGTTAAATGTAAGTAACTATGTATAAGATAGTATGTAATAGCATCTGGTCATTAGATGAAATGAAAGGGGACCAAAGCAATATGAAAAAAGAAAAAAAGAAAATAAAAGGATAAAGAATACTATACATCAGATAAACTGCAGAAGAAACACTGTGAAAAAGTCCAAGGACACCACCAGCTTCACAAGTCGTAGAAAGTAAATGTGTATTTGAATGGTAGCCAGCTCATCTCTGCTTGGGTAATTTTAGTTGTACAGGTTAATTAACAGTGATCTCTTGCTAAGCCTGAAGGTGAGCAAGCTCAGATCGTACAAAGACCTTCTCTATCCCAAAGGTTCAGAAGTTCATTTAAGAATAAATGGCATGATTTAAACACTGCCTACTCATCTCAGTGCCACACGGCCAAACTGAAAACTGCACTCTGTTCCAGAGCAGCAAAGTGTGCAGGATCCTGGACCAGAAGAACTGGGTAAGGTCCCCCATCCTCCGCGTGATAGAGATGCAAGGCTTGGGGTTGGTATGTATCTGAGAGAGGATGCTGCAAACACTTGCTTTTATGGTTCCCCTTTAGAATGTCCACCCCTTTGTCACAATTTGTCACAGCAAGAAACAGCAGCACGTGGCTGAAACTCTAACACTGAATCTTTCTGATTCATTCAAAAACATGCCATGGTCTAGTGAGAAGAAGGTTCACTAATAACATTGACACACAAACAAGTCACACACTTGTTTAATCTTCTTAAATTAAAGAGGAAGAGTTGAATAAATAATATTCATTGGATTCAATGGAGGATAAAAGAAAAATACATTCTGATTAGGAAAAGAAATGAGCACACTCCTGAAGAACAAATTTGGACAACACATTGAATAAAAATGAAGATTTATTTTGGAAAGCAGAGAGAGAATTCACTTTCAAAGCATCTGAATAGATGCTACAGAAAGAATCAAGAAAAAAGGGGCATCTGTCTGATTAAATGTGTAGATATTACACTCTAACTGGAAGGAGAGTTCCTTTTGAAACCTATGTAATATGCCCCCAATGTTTCTTTACTGCTTGTTGGCCAAGGTGGAGTCATATCTTGCCAGTTTCTCAACCACAAAAAGCACAGCGGTGCTAACATAAAAGTGACACAGGACCAATTGCAGCAGCATGAAAATTACAGAGCACATGGGAGAAGGCTGGATGATGTGACAAACTTTCTTCTAGCCTGTCTAGCCCAAGACTTGGAGCCAGCCCTGGTCTTCGGGATTAGGGAGGACCTGAGTGTTTACAGAGAGTTCAAGTTGTCTGCAATCCCTGGAAGTGAAGAATACTACCATTTGTTCCTGTGGGTTGGAGAGGATATCAGGGTAAATATTCACACCCGGGGAAAGCTCTGGGGGGAGGGCAGTTGGGAAGGTGGAGTGAGAGCACTTTGCAATCCTTGAGCACTGGTGAGGCTGCTTCAAGGCTAATCACCTTGAGTTTACACATCCATCTCTACAGTGTGTGCCACCTAACAAGTGTGTATCAAATAAAATGACCTGTGATCCAGTGGCGTTTGGAATCAATCTCATAAAAGCCTCACAATACCCAACCCCCTGAAGTGGAATAGAACGTGGCTTACAGGAGCACAACCCAAAGCCCTAGCTGTTGTTAAGTTGTTAAATAATATAAAGATGGGGGCGGGGAGAAAGGAAGCCAGGACACAGGCATGGTTGGAGCAGCAAAGAGGCTGAAGAGCTGACTGACACCTACTGAAACAATGTACTAAAGTGACGGGAAGTAAGGTGAGGCCAGGGAAGGCCCTTGGTGATTGCTATGGCCAAAAGGAAGGAGGTAATTACTGTCGAAAGAGAGAAAGAAGCACCAGGCCTGTGAAGCATGGCGATACGGACTATTTCCGAAACGAACCAACTGCCAAGTCCCCACACTGTCCTAATACACGTGTTCATTTACTTTCCTTACAAGACCCTTTTGGTCTGCATGGTGCTTTCCATTGGCTGTAAAGGATACCGAGAGACAGAGATCTTGCTACTTACATGAGATCTGAAACCAGAGTGAATATCAATTGACACCACATGATTTGCTTTCAAAGCTATGCTGTTAATGATCAAATGGCAGCCGCTAATTAAAAGAAAGACATCATGCATTCAATTTATTATTATTCCCTATTTTTCAATTTTTTTTTCTCTCCACCTCACTACTTTTAAACAATAGAGCCCCTCCTTTATGGTAAGGCTGAGGCAATAATAGCTTGTATAAATTTTTTTTTTAAAAAAATATCAAATCAATTCTGAAAAACTAAACAGAGAGGGTCTGCTTCTATGTGTATGATGTAAAATCATCTGACTATGAACAAATAAAATCTGATGCCGGCAGCACCGAAGGTGAAAACTACAAAGCCTGTGCTAGTGTGTGTGCCCACATTGGGTGCTGGGGCACAATTTTGATATTAAATAGTCGTGTGACCTGAGCTCTGCCATCTACAAACACCTCCAAGCTTTCAAAATCTGCGTGATAACAACTTTCTGTCCTCACCTGATGCTGGGTTCTCACCACGTAGGAAGCTTTTCCTGAGTGAATCGAGGCCCCTCCCTCCCTACAGTCTGATCACCATTTACCTGCTTCATGCGGGTTTTCTGAGACGTGTGTGCTAAGTTTAACTTCAGTGTGCTAACTTAGTTTTGTCCCTTTTCATGAGTTTTTATATTTTTCTTTTCAAAGTTCTTTCCTGGTTATTTATAGCTCTTAATGCAGTTTCTCTGCCCTTCGACTGTCAAGGTGCTTCCCAGAAATCGTTGAGCTTTGGTTCTTTTGTGCACTGATCCGTGTAGTCGGTGTGCACATGGTGGTATGTGCAGGTTGGGTACGTGATAGGGTTTTAATTATGCCACGTGTAGATCAAAGCCATCTGGCTAAAAGAAAGCAAAGCTCACAGTGGTAATGACACTCTGACAAGTTCTAGGTCTGTGGTGTAGTGACAGGCCCGGGTTCAGTCTGCAGCTTTTCCAGTCAGTGCCGAGGGCCATAGCTGGAGCCCCCTGAGAACTGAATGACTTCAGTAGAGCCTTAGGAAGCAGCTCTTCACCTTTATCACCGTCTCAAAAGACTGCCGTACCCTGATTTGCTCATTTAGAGAAGCCCATTTAGCAGAATAACTCCTTTCAGCTGTCAATCCTGAGACAGTCTTAAAGCTAAGTTTGGGAACTTTGTCTCGAATCTCCAAAGTGAATTCACTCTTAAATTGAGGGAGCCCTCAGGGTGAAAACAATCCAAGATCTCTCACGGTTACAACAAGCTGTTAACGACATCTCATAACAGTATGTACGCCCGAGGGTTGCCAGGGTCTGCGTTTGAGCAGGTACCATACGGTGATTTGCCAGAAGGTCTTACCTCGTCTCTGCTTCTCTACATAGTGGGAAATATTGAAGATCAACGATATAACCAGAGCCAAGCCCAAGAAGGCTAGAAGTCCCCAGAGGAAGAAGGGGCATCCAGAGTTTCCTGGAAACAAAAGTAGATGTGTTTGTGAGAGGACGGCTAAGGTCATGATTCAAACCACTGCATTTAGCTGAGGTGGCAGTTCACATCAGGGAGTGCAATATTTGAGAGATTAAGATACTAGAATTTCTAGGAGTCTGGGTAACCCTGGGATATGTAGTAGGGGTCTGTCTCAAAATTATTAAGTAAATGAATTCATTTCCTTTACTTGTGCGGAATGATAAATCTGCCAGAAGATTAATAAACACCGACAAGCAGATATTTGCAATTTTCAAAGTGATGATAAGTCCTTGGGTTCAGAGTGGTTAAAGCAAGTTTTTAATATTTTTAGTGTTAATAAAACAAAAGATTAATTCAGTAGTTAAAGGGTGGCAAGTGGTGACTGATTATATAAACTCAGTTCAAAATCAGGATTCTCTTGATCAGTCCAGATCTTCATTTCACAGACTCTCCCCAGACTTTATTCTTTAGGCTAAAAATAATTGCTTGGTCCTTTCATCAGACTTGGGGCTGTAACACACTAGATACTCGGATGAAACAGTAATCCTGGAAACACAGAGGCAGTTTTAATAGAATGGACCACAGGACCTTTCCTCATTCCACTGAGTGTCCCGTTAAAAGACACGAGTGCGTTCACTGTTGTGAAGGTCTCTCTCTCCATTTTACTTCTGAGTGATAAAAGGAGTTAAGTTGCTTATTGCCAGTCAACTACCCCAGATGATTTACAGTTACCCCCACACAGTTATGAGCAACCATGAAGACAGCTGACCAGAGTTGGTATATCTTGGTAGTCATAACAGCATAACCCATGTAACATGCTGATCTCAGAAGAGTAATTTTCTGATTATAACCAGTATCAATTAGATATCTTCGCTATGCCGGCATTTACACCTGGTCCAAAGAATCAAAGATTTGAAATAAAACAAGATCAACCAAGTCACTGCTTTAAGAAACTCTTTTGTGGGGAACATAGAGTTACATGTATGAGAACTACAGGCTGTACATAGCTTGCAAGTGTAAGTAGGTATGAGAGATAGTAGTTCTTCAGAGCCCCTATTCTGTAACCATGAGACCAAGTCAGAGACCATTTTAGAGCCTTTTAGAAAATTAAAATATAAAATATAAAATATGTGTTGATTGCTAAACACAATACTGTTAGACTTTTTCATAAAACTTAATTTATTTATTATCTTTTTGTTATTGTTGTTTTCAGTACATCCTGACCTCTCCTTTCTCCACTCCTTCCCCACGCCACCAGATCCACTCCTCCATTTCCATTCAGAAAAGAGCAGGCCTCCCAGGGACATCCACCAAGTACAACAAAACAAGATACAGCAAGATAACGCATAAACCTTCATATCAGTGCTGGACAAGATGACCCAGTAGGAGGCAAGGAGTCTCCAAAACAGACAAAAGAGTCAGAGACATCCCCTATGCCCATGGGTAAGAATGTCACAAAAACATCAAGCTAACATACAGAGAAATTTGTTTAGTTTCCTTCGTCTGTCTTTAAACATTTAATGAGAAAGCAGGGTGTCAATGAAAACATCTTTGCTTTGCTACTGTTTTCTGTATCTCAGATATGACATTTGGATTTTGATTGTGTCTTTGACTTCTTATTGATACTTCAGTAGCTGTTTAGATGCCATCAGATGTTTCTGTGTTCAAGTAGACATCATTGATCTTTAAATAAACATGCTCAGGCATTTGAAGATTTATATGTATTACTTGTGTTTATGATGTAGATATGCACATTCATAGGCACATATAGCTTACATGTCATTTATTTGTACTCGTGTGGTGCATGTGCATGAGTGTGCGTGTGTGTGTGTGAGTGTGTTTGTGTGTGTGTATGTGCATGTGCATGAGTGTGTGTGTGTGTGTGAGTGTGTTTGTGTGTGTGTGTGAGTGTGTGTGCATGAGTGTGTGTGTGTGTGTGTGCATGAGTGTGTGTTTGTGTGTGTGAGTGTGTTTGTGTTTGTATGTGTGTGAGTGTGTGTGTGTGTGTGTGTGTGCATGAGTGTGTGTGTGTGTGTGTGTGTGTGTGTGTGTAGGCACATACTGACCAGAATAGGTATCACACTCTCTCTTTCTGCCTGTTCCTTTTAGGCAGAGTTTCTCACTGAACTTCTGAGCTACATTGGCAGCCAACAAGCTCCAGTGATCCTCCTGTCTCAACAATGCTGGCTTTACAGACTCCCATGAGGCCATACCCCATGGTTTGGTTGTTGCTGCTTCTTAAATGTGGGTGCTAGGACAGAGCTCAGGTCTTCCTGTTCCCACTCTTACACACTGAACTCACTTTGCAGCACCAATTACTACATAATCATTCACACACATACACACACACATATAAAACGATATATGTATGTATGTATATATATATGTATATATATATAATTTAAGTTAGTTTGAATTTTATTTAAAGTCAGATATATGTCTACTTATTACTTGCTATTTAATTTAATATTCTTATTATTTCTATATCTTCAGCAAACCATACACGATTGAGAATAGAGCTATTTCTGACTTTCTTTTGTAACATCTAATGTGTTCTTTACAAAATAATTTTCAAGAATTACTTAATTCTTGAATAATGATATCTTGAATATTGATAGTGAAATGTACGGCTTTTTTCTTTGTGTTTACTTCTGTTTTGGTGGATCCCACATTACTCAACATTCCTGGCAGAAACACCATCTTACCATGTAGTTTTATAATGCCCTCCCCACACTGAACTCAGGATAAAGTTGGTGAGGGTTTTTTTTCCATGTGTGTGAATGTGTGTTGTATACACATGGGCATAGTTGGATATGCTGGTGAACCTGCCCATGCCAGTCATGTGATGGCCAGAGGTTGACTTTAGCTGCCTTTCTCTTGCTGATCCACATTATTATTTTTTTTTTTTTTGAGACAGGGCCGTTCAGTGAACTGAATTTCACTGTTTTGGCTAACTGGATGTTCAGCAAGCCATCGGGATCTGCTTCTCTCTCTATGACATAGCATTGGGGTTACAGATGTACAACTACCACACACTGCTTTTACGTGGGTCCTGTGGATCTGAATTCAGGTCCTCATGTGTGACCAACATGTACTCTACCATCTGAGCGCTCTCCTCATCCCTAACATTTTCTTGTTGAATGCTCTCCACAGCCTATGACATAGAATAATGTCTGTTCTTGTCTCTGCACAAACATAGATAGCATCAGTTTTCGTTCCTTATGACCAACTCTTTCCACAAGATTCTACTCCAGATTTCCTGGTTACCTTTTGGGACACAGCTGCTGTAACCTCACAATCATATACCATGTCCCAGTCACCAGGAAGTACTTACAGTTGTTAATAGATACCATGCCTTGTTATGTTCTTATGTGTCTGTATAACTGCACTTTGCCTGAAATGCCTGTTTCTTAGGCAACTCAAAGAAACATTCTTCTCTTTGAGGGTTTCATTAATATCTTTATACTTAGAAACCTTCTGTTTATCAGTCGTATACTAATTTCACTACCAATCTAAATTGTGAACCTTCTAAGGGCTAGAGACTGTCTTGTATATCTTTATCTCCATACCTCAATATTCCCATTTGAAAAAGGAAACTAACCATAATGTTTATTATTTTGGGGTTGGGTTAAAACATGAGAAATTTTTTTCAGAACAATGTTACTAACAGCTCAATAAAGGGTAGCTAGTGATATTAGTATTATTCTTGTTACATTATCATCTCACCAATGGTAAGTATGCTATTATTTCTGTAACAGAGTCAGGAGAATGTCATTTCTCATTAAGCACCATCAGCTCACCCAATAACTGGAACATTGAATGGAGAAGGATAATTAATATACTGGCATAGAGCCAAAAGAAAGGTTCTGATCAAGTATGAGGTCTAGACACATCCAGAACCAAGGAAGAGATGCCACAGATTCTGTTCCACTTATCCATAACTCTACTGAGAAGGCTCATTCTCCAAGTAGCTGGGAAACTGACTTCTGTGCTAGAGACAGTGATGAACTAGGCCACTATAGCTCTGGTAATGGTGCTCAATAATACCTAGAACTAAGAACATGTGTCTGCTCTGAATCTATAATTACCAAGAAATGTGGTGGTTATTTATTTGTTTCTCAGAAAACATGAAGGAAACATTTATGTGCCCACTATAAATATAAAATCTGTCTCCTTTTGGGAGGTTGATTGATGCAAGAAAAGATCTGGGCAATGGACTTTGAAAACTCTTACAAGAGAAGCTAGGCTATAAGGCCAGCTCCAAAGCCAGAAAAGGTCTACTTGCCTAAGGCCAAGATGTTAAGTCTTGAAGAGTTCACTGCGAGTGGAAATGACCTCCTGGTGAACAATCAGATTTGCTCTCTGCTCTTCCGTTTTCATAATTTGAACCTAAAACCCAAAGTGTTTATTTTCCTTAAGCTCCCACCATCCTATGGAACAAACACAGTTGCTTTCCTATGTGTTCATAACATAATTCTTCTTTCAGATACCTCACCAAGCACCTAAACTGATAGGTTTTTCTCAGAAAAGGAGTAATCATCACAATCCAAATTCCTTCTTGACAAATGTATACTGTTTTACAAGCTTTACTCCAATTACAAAGGATAGTGACAATCACACAGTATACTATCACTTCCTATACATTCCGTATGTACACATTTTAAAACTAAGTTATTGTAAACTTAACCCAAATGTTGTACTATCTAAACATAAATAATTAATGGATATATTGATAATATATACTTTTAGTGAAGCTGAACTTGTTACTGTGATTTAGAAAAACTCCAACCTAGAAGTCATATGCTTCTAGATCTCTAAGGGGATCTGAGATCTTGACCATGTGTTTATCTCAAGGAGTGTAAGATTGATTTTTGGAAATTAAATTTGACTCTACCTAAGAGAAAATACCTGGATTTGTTCATAGAAAAATGATGGGCTCATATGGCTTTCTACTCCACAAAAGATTCCAGTTCTTAACAGAATGTGAAAGCGCCATTCATCGGACTAACCATTTAAGTGTACATGCCCTAAGCTGGGATCAAAGAGTTGCAGTTCAGGTTTAGTAAGTAAAATCTGGAATTCTCCATGGTTCTTTTTTATTTTGGCATAATTTCCCCATTTTCTGCCCTTGTTACCAGGACAGAAGAGAACAGGTTTAAAGAAAAAGAAACACCCATATGAAACTCATCACTAAATTTATTAATTATGAAAATATTGCAACACTGTTTATGTAAGATATCTCAAATTTAAGGATCTCAAGAATGGCCAGCTCTTGGAGCACACCTGAATGTTGCACATCACTGATCCTCCTTTCTTTCTTTTTTTTTTTTTTTGCAAGAAGAAAATAGAAAGGTTTATTTGCAAATTTCCAAATGTACAATATGTTTCGAAAGGAAAACACACGATAGGAGACAGTGAAGGAGGGTTTACACATCCCTTAGGTTTTTTTTTTAATTTTTAATATTTTTTATTACGTATTTTCCTCAATTACATTTCCAATGCTATCCCAAAAGTCCCCATACCCCCCCCCCCACTTCTCTACCCACCCATTCCCATTCTTTTGGCCCTGGCATTCGCCTGTATTGGGGCATATAAAGTTTGCAAGTCCAATGGGCCTCTCTTTCCAGCGATGGCCGACTGGGCCATCTTTCGATACATATGCAGCTAGAGACAAGAGCTCCGGGGTACTGGTTAGTTCATCATGTTGTTCCTCCTATAGGGTTGCAGATCCCTTTAACTCCTTGGGTACTTTCTCTAGCTTCTCCATTGGGAGCCCTGTGATCCATCCAATAGCTGACTGTGAGCATCCACTTCTGTGTTTGCTAGGCCCCGGCATAGTCTCACAAGAGACAGCTATATCTGGGTCCTTTCAGCAAAATCTTGCTAGTGTATGCAATGGTGTCAGGGTTTGGAAAGCTGATTATGGGGTGGATCCCTGGATATGGCAGTCTCTAGATGGTCCATTCTTTCGTCACAGCTCCAAACTTTGTCTCTGTAACTCCTTCCATGGGTGTTTTGTTCCCAATTCTAAGAAGGGGCATAGTGTCCACACTTTGGTCTTCATTCTTCATGAGTTTCATGCATTTAGCAAATTGTATCTTATATCTTGGGTATCCTAAGTTTTGGGCTAATATCCACTTATCAGTGAATACATATTGTGTGAGTTCCTTTTTGATTGTGTTACCTCACTCAAGGTGATGCCCTCCAGGTCCATCTATTTGGCTAGGAATTTCATAAATTCATTCTTTTTAATAGTTGAGTAGTACTCCATTGTGTAATTGTACCATAATTTCTGTATCCATTCCTCTGTTGAGGGGCATCTGGGTTCTTTCCAGCTTCTGGCTATTATAAATAAGGCTGCTATGAGCATGTGTCCTTCTTACCGGTTGGGACATCTTCTGGATATATGCCCAGGAGAGGTATTGCTGGATCCTCCGGTAGTACTATGTCCAATTTTCTGAGGAACCGCCAGACTGATTTCCAGAGTGGTTGTACATGCTTGCAATCCCACCAACAATGGAGGAGTGTTCCTCTTTCTCCACATCCTCGCCAGCATCTGCTGTCTCCTGAATTTTTGATCTTAGCCATTCTGACTGGTGTGAGGTGGAATCTCAGGGTTTTTTTGATTTGCATTTCCCTGATGATTAAGGATGTTGAACATTTTTTCAGGTGCTTCTCTGCCATTCGGTATTCCTTAGGTGAGAATTCTTTGTTCAGTTCTGAGCCCCATTTTTTAATGGGATTATTTGATTTTCTGGAGTCCACCTTCTTGAGTTCTTTATATATATTGGATATTAGTCCCTTATCTGATTTAGGATAGGTAAAGATCCTTTCCCAATCTGTTGGTGGGTTTTTTGTCTTCTTGATGGTGTCTTTTGCCTTGCAGAAGCTTTGCAGTTTCATGAGGTCCCACTTGTCAATTCTCGATCTTACAGCACAAGCCATTGCTGTTCTATTCAAGAATTTTTCCCCTGTGCCCATATCTTCAAGGCTTTTTCCCACTTTCTTCTCTATAAGTTTCAGTGTCTCTGGTTTTATGTGAAGTTCCTTGATCCACTTAGACTTGACCTTAGTACAAGGAGATAGGAATGGATCGATTCGCATTCTTCTACATGATGACAACCAGTTGTGCCAGCACCATTTGTTGAAAATGCTGTCTTTCTTCCACTGGATGGTTTTAGCTCCCTTGTCGAAGATCAAGTGACCATAGGTGTGTGGGTTCATTTCTGGGTCTTCAATTCTATTCCATTGGTCTACTTGCCTGTCACTATACCAGTACCACGCAGTTTTTATCACAGTTGCTCTGTAGTAAAGCTTTAGGTCAGGCATGGTGATTCCACCAGAGGTTCTTTTATCCTTGAGAAGAGTTTTTGCTATCCTAGGTTTTTTGTTATTCCAGATGAATTTGCAGATTGCACTTTCTAATTCGTTGAAGAATTGAGTTGGAATTTTGATGGGGATTGAATTGAATCTGTAGATTGCTTTTGGCAAGATAGCCATTTTTACAATGTTACTGATCCTCCTTTCAGTCTTCTTTAAACAAATCTCCAAGCCTTTGTAATAGTCATGTTGAAGATCCTTTAATCTACCCTGATTTCTGGGCTTACTTTTCTTACTACTACACATTTCTAATACTTGTCTGTTGGTAGAGTAACAAAAACAGAAAATAATAACAGACCCCTGGCTCTCACCAGTTTTGGAAGACTGCTAAAACTAATCTTTCTACATAGTGTTTTGTCTTGTTGTTCATTTCCCACAATTTCTATCATTTTGTATATACAGTCATTAAGTTGCTATACTTTGAATAAATAAAAGCAAGCCTAAGATAAGGAGCCACAGTTCAAAGGGGTAAGTAGAAAGCACTTATTTTTTGGTTATACTAAAAATAGTTATAAATTATTGTATCATTTGGGCAAATTTAAATTTTAAGTAGAAGTTGCACTTTCTCCTTTTCAATTAAAAGGAGAATTGAAAAGTATGTTAATCCATTAATTGCTATCGGAAAATAACTTTGCTTTCACCTACAAATAAGCAACCAAAATTGCAATGCCATTCTATGCAGAAAGCTTTATGGGAAATCCCAACAGTGTTCAGGGACTATGTCAATGGTACTAGGTAAGAGCTTGGGACACCCTGTCCATCCCCATGGGGCTGTGTTGCAATGTTTACAGAACAATGATTTTGTTTTACATGAGCAGTTTTAGTCTTTGACAACAAAACTGCAACTGTAACATACTGGGAAAGATTTAGACATGTGAGTGGGGAAGTGTTTTATATGAGCTCTTCTCCCTCTGACTTCAGCATTTTATGTTTCTATTTTTCAGAAACGTTTCCCTCAGTAATGCAATCTGAATTTTATTTCACTTGGAAGCTCTCAGGACACCCTTAACTTCTTTTGTATCATCTTGATTTCCAGAAATGCCTGCTCTCCCTTTAAAAACATAAAACACACACACACACACAAAAGAGCAGACTGTGTAACTAAATAGAAGAACTTCCAAACAGATCCATATATGTGAACACACATGTGTATGTGGACGCACACACACACACACACAATGCCTTCTCTCTCCAGTAATTCTTCATGATTACTGTGCAGTGTAAATATCATCCTCCTGTACCCAATAAGATTTGTTCAACAAGGGCATGTTTTAGTAGCATTATTAATTAATTGTACTTTCACTTATATAGTTTTTCTTGACTTAGAAAGAACTGCATAATCTGAATTTGGCTACTTACATCATTAAGAAGCCAAGGGTCTGAGGAAATCATTTGTGAGTCAATAACAAATAGCAAAAAAGTTATGTGCATTTTTATATAGTTTTAAATCAGCAGGGGCCAACAGGTATTGACAGGCACTATATATGGAGTTCATAATTACCTGTGTTCTGGAAGGAGACCTGGCTAAGTAAATGTAGTACTTTTCTATTAGCAGACTTTTATTAGTACAGAAGTCTCCTCTTAAACAATCAACAATAAAAAGAAGTAAACATAATGCTTTATATATTTCAGACTTCAGACTATTTTTAAGTAGAACAACTGTATGGGATTACCAGATATAGTCATTCACTTATGGTGCCTTCCTTGGCTTATAAACTTTATTAGAGCAATAGACATCCTTTTGCATTCCACAATTGTGCATATTTATTTGAAACATCCAAATTTTTTGAAAGAAAAATGAATTGATATTACAATGTCCATGTATCTACTCATGAAATTATTTTTTTTCCAGAAGGGTGGTAGTTGTGTTGAACACAGCATATTTTCATTTGGGGGTTATAGCATGCTAGCACCATTTTCATATTCAAAACTGTCACCACCTGGGCCCATTATCACCAACAAAAGTATGAGAATCATAGATGTTTTAGTAAAGGGAGCCTTCACCTTAGTTCTAGGTTTCCAAGTAAACCACTTGTTTTTAATGCAAAACTCAAAACCCACCAACCTTAAAATGAATGCCTGTCATGAATAGAGGGTATCTGAGATATGAATGGTATAGATCCCAGCATGCTGTGAGAGAAGCAAAATAGCAATACAACCTTTGATGTGTCTATTTTCACACAGCATGAGAATGAGAACAAGATTAGGCCTCCGGAAATTGTATAACTCCCCCACCCCCTGTAAATCACTGATCTTCAGTAAGCCAACAGTCAAACTGGAGCACCCAACTTCATCCTTGTGACATGAGGCTCACCTCTTTCCAAAGCATTTGGATTCCTTTCAGTCAGTATTTAAGTTAATTGAAGAATATATGTCTAGGAAGTGGATGGCAGATTTCAAGAGAGCATGCTACGAATTTCTCCAATGCAAGAAGATTCCTTTGTTGCTTTCGCAATTAAACATTAGTTGAGATGCGTAAGCTCCACAGATGCTGCTGGGACTGAAGGGCTGTGCAGCTCTCCACTGTAGACAAGCTGCTGCTCCTCGGTGCTTAGTTGCTTCACTTTGTACAAGAACTGTGTCTTTTTTAGAGAAGTAACCAGGAGGGACTGTCCAGATAAGCATGGGACTGTGGAACCTTTCAACCCATAAAAAACTGGAGTTAAAACTTTTAAAAGACCTATTCTATTTTCTTTACGTTAAAGAATGCTGTGGTGATTAAGTAAAATTTAAAATGCGTGGGAAATTATGCAATAATGACACATGTTACTATTTATTAACACGTACACATGTTTTGCATGGCGGTGACCTTTCAGTGATGGTGTGCTTTTTTTTCCTTTGATTAGCTCATCTTAGATTTACTGACAGATATTCCTTAAATGTCATGGTAAACACTGTCTCTGGATCTTTAGAGGAATGCTTGAGTTTAAGAGACCATTCAAAACGAGTCATCCCTCATTCCAAAAGAGCCTCACTCTGTTCAGAATGTATCTGAAGCTCCAGCGAGCAAAGGCAGTGAGAGCCTTCTAAAGCAAACGGTTAAATACAACAAACTGTTAGCTAACTGGTGAACCATTGTTCATTAAAAGAATTGCCAAAGCAATGGACTTCGCCACTTGACCCTGTTAATGCTCATTTTGTGTGAATGGGCAAGCCTGGCCTCTGGTATTGTTTCAGCATGTTTATTTCATCTGTTTCAACATGGAAAATGCTATTACTAGATTCCTTTTGCTCATATTAATTTTGTGTGGCGGGGATCATTTTGGATTTTAAGATCTAGCAGGGCTTAATGACACTTTGACCTCTGTTTTGGGAAAGTCCTCATTGGCAAGAGATAGCTAGCACTCCAGCCCTGTGCTTGAGTGCTGAGCTGTGAAGTGTAGGCATCCTATCTCATCTTGTTTCGAACTAGTAAGTTCTAGAGAGAGTTGAATATCATATTCATTGCCTTTGACGTTCCCTTTCCCAAGCTCCCATTAGCAGCACAGGCAGAGTACTGCTATGTCTGTTTGTTACATGTGGCAGCTTACATTCCTGTCCTTTATCCAAACAAATGAGTTTTTTTTTTTTTTTTCAAACCTATCAGACAAACTTTTGGGAAACAAACTCTCAGAAATTATGATGTGTGGTACCTTTTCTCTACTACTGGCCAACATTTATTGCTATTAAACATGCCAGTCCCATAACAATTAGGCATAAGATATGGTCAGAAAAGGTCCAAACCACAGAGTTACAAACAGCTTAAAAGCCCATGCAAAATGTTTGGTGTTCAAGCTCATTGTAACCAAAGGGCTGCATATGAAGCAGTGGACTGGTATGTTGTGCTCACGAAGATTCTTAAACGAGATCAGCCACTAAAAAGAAGCAGTCCAGAATGGGAGAGAACTGCCATCTGCCTCAGAGAAACAATTGAGCAACAACGAGTCTCGAAATACCCACATAACTTATTCAGTAATTTCAATCCTAGAAATAATCTTTGAAAAATAACCCTCAATACACAAAAGCTTTAGAGTCATTCATTTTCCTGCCATTTAAAAACATGCATGTAAAAATGCTGGGTACAACAGAAATGTCTAATGATAAATGAATGAACAAATTCTAATTAGTGCAATAAATGTTGTTCTGTGCATTTCTTTAATAAAGAAGGAAATGGTTTTGTTGCAGAGCTGGTCCCAACGCTGAATAGATGATTTAATGGCTGTTATTATTCTAGTTTTAAAGGGTAAATTGTGCATAGAAAACTTTAAGAAAATTCAACTTAATATTTTGCATTTTAAAGTAATTAAATGTCTGATTTTTAAGATAAGTTTTCTATTGCACAATGCCCTTTTTGTCTAATATGCATTTTCTTTCATAAAACTATTTGTTAGAGAAATGAAGAGCATATCAAGAATACAGGAGTGAATGACAGACGTGCGTTTATAGCAGCAAACTGATCTGAGCTCCCATCACGATCTATCTCACCGTGGGATTTCCACTGGCCTTTTCAAAGTCTTTCGTCTCCCTGACTATTGCAATTCCACTGATTCCTTGGGGGGGGGGGAGGGGGACCTATAGTGTCTAATTGCTAGACAATTGCAATCAATTACTCCTACCTGTTTTATATTTAAACCAAGTGAAGGGAAATACACATGGTCAACAAAAGACTCTGTGAAAACAACAAATCTTCAAACGGCACAATTACCAATGAACATTCATCAATAGCTGTGATAGCATTATTTTCAGGAGACACTGCCTATTTTTTTTTCTTTAAGAGCAAATAATCGATAAAACCATTAATGCGATTTCAGCCACATTCTAATCATATGAAACATCATTGCACATTATTTTAAAAATACCATGTTAGCCAGTTTACTTTCCCACAAGTAGATGTCTCATTGAGACTTAGAAATTACTAAATGAGTTGTTAGGCATAACAATGAAAGACAAAAAGAATTCAGAGTGCCACTCACCTGACATGCTAGCCCTTTCAGAAGAGCCTGGGTCCATCCATGAAAGAGATCCGTAGGCTAAGAATTCTCCACCAACTTTTTTCCTTAAATGCCGTTGCTCTGTTAGAAACAGCACAGCACCAACATATATCTTTATCAGTACTCAGGGTTTTTTTTTCTCCTCTGTTTCTTCAACTCTTTTGTGTGTACTTTGTTCAGTTATAAACAGGAAATGTGGTGATAGAGGCTTCTAGAGTTTAGGTCTGTAACAAGTAGACTTAAATAGTTGTGAAACGTGGGGAGAAAAATCCCCTGTGCTTTTGTATGCCAAAAGGTGAATTTTTATTACTACCCAAGTCTGATTTAAAAATGCAGAATCAAAGCAAAGGTGTGAATGAATGAAGGTCAAATCCACTTTGTCACCTCATATCTGAGTTCCCCTGAAAACAGAATGAAATATAACAAATTAATGAGCCAAGAGGAAACAAGCCCCAGTGTGAGCTCACTCTGTCTGCTCACATGATCGATAGAAGGGAATTGACAATTCTGAGTGCTTACTGGGTAATAGATGCCTGTCAGGTGGACATCATCATACCAGGAGACCAGGTGCCTGTCTTATCCACCATCCATCACGGTAGCCAGCATGAGTCGCTCTGTGTAAGCCAGAGTCAACAGGAAAACAAGCTCTACCACCACCCCGGCCTCAGTATCTGAATTTCTTTTATTATTATTATTTTTTTAATTAGGTATTTTCTTCATTTACATTTCCAATGCTATCCCAAAAGTCCCCCATACCCTCCCCCCCTCCCCTACCCACCCACTTCCACTTCTTGGCCCTGGCATTCCCCTGTACTGAGGCATATAAAGTTTGCAAGACCAATGGGCCTCTCTTTCCACTGATGGCCATCTTCTGCTACATATGCAGCTAGAGACATGAGCTCCAGGGGATACTGGTTTGTTCACATTGTTGTTCCACCAATAGGGTTGCAGACCCCTTTAGCTCCTTGAGTACTTTCTCTAGCTCCTCCATTGAGGGCCCTGTGATCCATCAAATAGCTGACTGTGAGCCTCCACTTCTGTGTTTGCTACGGCCCCGGCATAGTCTCACAAGAGACAGCTATATCAGGATCCTTTCAGCAAAATCTTGCAAGTGTATGCAATGGTGTCAGCGTTTGGAGGCTGATTATGGGAATGGATCCCCGGGTATGGCAGTCTCTAGATGGTCCATCCTTTCGACTCAAGTCTCTGAAGAAAGAAATTAAAGAAGATCTCAGAAGATGGAAAGATCTCCCATGCTCATGGATTGGCAGGATCAATATAGTAAAAATGACTATCTTGCCAAAAGCAATCTACAGATTCAATGCAATTCCCATCAAAATTCCAACTCAATTCTTCAACGAATTAGAAAGGGCATTCTGCAAATTCATCTGGAATAACAAAAAACCTAGGATAGCAAAAACTCTTCTCAAGGATAAAAGAACCTCTGGTGGAATCACCATGCCTGACCTAAAGCTGTACTACAGAACAATTGTGATAAAAATCTGCATAGTATCTGAATTTCTTAAACATCTGTATGTAAATCTGCTATGCAGCAGTAATTAAATGCACTAGTATATAATCCATGGAATTAGAATTTTTGGCATGGAGCATCCCTGGCTATTTTGTTATCTTTTTTTTATATGAGATTGTTAAGGTAGAAAAATGGGAAGATTTATTTTAAGTGACTTTCTTTATTAATATATCTATTATCTAACACGATTTCTTCAGTAAAAACAATGTAACTGACATAGTATACACACATATTTATGAGATATGGTATAATTAGACATACATATGCAATGCATAATAAAATCCAGGTAATTAGTTTTCTTCTTTCCTAGCATTTATGATTTCTGTGTGTTGGAATGTGGACTTGTCCAGATATTTTAAAATACATCATAAATTATTAGAGAATATATTCATGCTGCTGTGATGTAGAACATGAATTAATTTCTTCTATTTAAGTGTTTCTTGCCTCCCATTATCTAGTCAGACTATATCCCCACCTCTTCCTGTGCCCCAGTGACCCCTAACATCTGTGAGGTCTACTTTTCCCTTCTATGAATGACAGGAAAATATGCAAATTTGTCTTTCTGTGACTGCATTATTTAAATTAGTGTGATACCTTTCAATCCAACCTGTGATGCCATAGGAGATATTTCCTTTCTCTTTTATAAAATAACACTGTTTTGTTCACATACAGCATGCTCAGTCTCTTTTAATTGCTGAGATAATATTTAATTTAGTATATACCACATGCCTATATGTGCTCTGTTGTTTGTGGACTTATTGATGGGTTCCATATTCTTGGTAATTTGAATAGAGGTTCTCTGGATAATGTTTTGAAAAACTCAGACGAGGTAATCTAATTCATCACTAAAACGTCAGAGCCTAGAATTATGCTCTACCCACTTTAGGTTTCAATAAATATTAGCACACTGTGGAAAACGTAACCCATGGGTGGGGGTTTCTGAAGCATCTTTGCTCCTGTAGAGACTATAATTCCATAGGAACCAAAATGCTCTACTTATGGCTCTTGCATCCACGGATGCAGTTGTCTAAATACTAGGAACTTTTTCTTTTACTTGATTTCTTTTTCCCCAGAATATATATTATGAATAATTGAGCCAATCATTAAAACTAAAAAATACTGAAAGATTCTCTACTCTAATCTTCAAAGGCATTTTAAAAGTATGTTCCAGGGCCAACAAGATGGCTCATTGTGCCGATTCTGAGTTGCCTACCTAGATCCACAATGGAAGGAGAACTGGCTCCCAGTACTGATTTACACCCACACATACCCACACATACCCCACAGCTCACCCCACACAAAATAACAATTACATGTATGCATACACACACACACACACACACACACACACACACACACACGTATGCATTACAGAATACTGGGCTTTAAGAAGCTCTTAATGTTAGGGTTTCAAGGTGGAAGAAATGATAGTTTGGCTTACTGGAGTCAAAAAGTCACACCATGCAACAGGCCTTCTGCAAGAGATTTATTGAGGGGATTATTTCTTCGTCAGCCTCCATCAGGATGACAGGGTCTGTGGAGCAGTCCTGGCAGACCACACACTAATACTTCAGGAAAATAATAGTATTTTGTTCATGTAGAGTCCAGAAAGCAATGCAGCATTAGAAGGTTTCATTCTAGAATTAGAGAGAACATTAGGATGGAGATGAGACAGCTGAAGGAACAGAATTACTGCATTTGTGCCCAAGTCATTCCTGCCATTGACCTGTGAAGCAAAACCTGAACATTGTTGTTGTTTCTGGAATTGGGATTCTTGGATGACACAGGGTGTGAGCATCTTCCTTCCTTCCTTCCTTCCTTCCTTCCTTCCTTCCTTCCTTCCTTCCTTCCTTCCTTCCTTCCTTCCTTCCTTCTTTTCTGCAATGTTCTTTCTACTGAGAAGGTGCTTACACCCAACTTTTCAGCTCTGAGACCTTTTCCAATGTCACTTTTATGAATCACATAAAAATGCTTGTTTGGTTAACCTGTGTCATTCCTCCTTGAACCCATAGCTTCAACCATCCTTGCCAGTTACCTTCTTTAAGGACCAACTCCTCGATACCATCCCACAATGGCATCCTCTCCTTTTAAACTGATGTTTCAAGAATCCATCTTTGTGTAGAAGTCTGGGATTCAGCCCTTTGGCTGTGGCTGCCTTAGAGCTTCCCAGGCTCAAGCTTGTGACTTTCCATGAGACTTAACAAGTCTAAATGAACTGAAAACTAGGAGCACAGGACACAGGAAGATGTACTGTAGTTCAATAAGACAATCATATAATTCCTTAAAAGAGTAAAATATGTATCCTAAACTCATGACTGAGACCTCAGAAATAGAAAAAACATAGGCTAAAAATTTTTGCTTCACAGTTTCTCAAGATGGGTGGATGAGCACCCTCATAGAAGAAGGGGGATAGGGAATGGAATGGGGGGATTGTGTAGGGAAGCCAGGACGGGGGATAACATTTAAAATGTAAGTAAATAAAATAACCAATTAAAAATAATATTTTTGAAATGTGATCGTCATTACAATGCTCTCCATCCCTTAAGTTTATACTATAGAAAAATACAAAAGCACAGGGGAAATCTATTAGTATGGAGCAGAGAGTTCCACATATATTTTTTTAATTTCCAAAAAAATAAATAGCTTTTTATTAAAAGATGGATGGGTAATGGAGACATTACCGGAATACAAAAACATCGTAGATATATGTATGTTATGAAAAATATTAGTGGGTATGGTCAGATTTGAATAATAGTTTCATGAGCTATGCTCAAATAATAAATAAACATGAGAACTCTGCACTACATTTTAATGAGATGGGTTATCAAAACGAAGTTTAAAAGATAACCTGACTAAGCAGAAATGTCTGGATGCATCCAAGCCTGCTATAAAAGTAGGAAACTTTTGATGTAAGGTTTTGATGGGTACCTGTCAAGAAACGAGAATTTTAAGACCAAGAAAATTGAATTTTTTTTTGCCAAAAGTGAAAAACATACAATGACAGGTACCATTCAAGTTCCATACACAGAAAATTAGAAAAATAGGTCACAAGGTAAAGAAGTGGGGCTATTTTGTTTAGAATAGTTTGATGGTTATCTATCATTTTTAGAATTAATTATCACTTATTAGTATGGTATGTTTATATCTATGTTGAATGTGTACACATTCATTCACATCTCTCTATATTTTTATCTATCTATCTATCTATCTATCTATCTATCTATCTATCTATCTATCATCTATTCGAAGAGGCTATAAACATTCAATATCAGACATTATAGTATATCTAGAGTTGCCTAGATTTCAAGTGTACAAAGTAAAATTGACTGTATAATGTCTCCTATTATAAAACCTCTTTACCATACCTTTTGTTTTATGGAAAGAAAACATTCCTCTGTGAAGTTTTCTTTGTTATTTCAACCACACTGAAGCTGGTGAAAAGTACAGACACAGCTTTATGAGAGACAGGAAGGGAGAGCGCCCTCTACCTGCAGTCAAACAATTTAAAAACATTAAATTATTCAAAATTAGTTACGGAGCTACAATTGATCTGGTTAGACCATATTGATCATTCACATTTTATTGAACTTCATTGGAATTAGACTTAGATTCTCTGGAAAGCTTACTCATGCAGACAGGAAGGCAAAACCAAGTTAAAAACCATACAACAGAAGTTGGAACATCAAAAGCTTACTTTTAATCTTAACCATTTTTCAGGGCTATTGTTCTGAAGAGTGTATTTTAAGAAACACTAGATTGAACACGTTTTTTTCTTTCCTGAACTGTTTGTACATGCAGGACTGGGCTTACTTGAAGGACAGTATGATGATATTCATTTTATCATCTGAACACGAACTTTCCTCATTAAAAAACGGTTTTCTTGAGATTAAAGGAATAAGCCCCCAAACTCCAAATGCCTTAGGGCATTTGCAACACAAGTAGCAACTTCAGAGCGACCGACACAGTGAATTTTCTTTTGGTTGATCTTTCACAAATAAGACATGGAGTAGATTAAATTTTGATCAAAAATAAGAACGATTGGGGCTAGAGCATTCCCAGGGAAAGTGATTCTAATGGGAGAAGTAGGAAGCAAAAGCAGGGGCTTAGAGAATTAATGCACACACCAGAATCCTGGCTGGGAACAATGCTAACAGTAGGTAGCCGAGGTAGTTAAATAAAGAGAATATCAAGTTAGGAGCGTCAAAAGAGATAAGTTAAGAGAATACCGAGATGTAGGTAGTTAGGTGTAAGTAAGGGACGTTTGTCAGTTTTATTATTACTATAGGTTGATGATAACTTAAGGAAGGACTTCTTTTGTTCATGGATTCAGTCCATCATGACAAGAAGGGAGTGATGGGGGAATTCACAACCTGGCTCTCAGGAAGCAGAACAGAGCAGTAACAGTAAGAACAGGACTATTATCACCCTCAAGGATGTAATCCCCTGCAACCTACTTCCTCTAACAAGGTCTTCTGTCTATAATCTGTCATTTTCCAATATTCTAGCCATTTAAAAAAAACTATCTATCCACAAGATCAGAGCACTTGTCAATAAACGTCTTGTGACAAGGACTCCTAGAGTTGTGCTGTGGCAATCTCCAAGGTATTGTTTATTCCAGTAAACTGACCAGAATAATCATGACACAGAAGAGGCTAAGGGAGAGCAGAAGGCTTCTGAGTCAGCAATGGAACATGCAGATGAGCAACCCTGGGCTTGAAAATATCAGAGAAAGTATCAGTGAAGAGAGCCCTGTGAGATTCCTTGATGCCTGGCACGGATTTTAATAACAAACACCCAGTGCCATGCTATGACCAGGCAAAAAGAGAGGTGTTTCCCACCCCACCCCCTTTCAGTATTTCACATGCCCTCTTCCTTAGCCAAACTTATGCCAGGGGATGGCAGTCATGAGGTTGGAGACTTTAGACTTCAGTCTACAATGTTTCTAACAGAGCAATGAGGAATAGACAATGACTCTGAAGAGGAAAAAATGGAAGGAGGGTTCAGTGAGAAGGTTAGTTTTAGATAGCTGCTATGCATGCCATCAGATATGCACTCCATAGTGCTATCAATAGAATTATCTTCAAGAGCACCACAGAGCAAATCACAGCAATTAATCTTGAGATTTTCTAGGTAAATTCATCAGATCAATTTTATTGACTCTCAAATAATATCTGAGATGTCTCATGTAGTGAACCTGCTTCTGTACAGTAGAACCAGGAAATGTAAAGACAGAGATTAGCCAATAACTCTACAAAAGTGATAGAAACAATGATATAGGGAAATATACATGGGATTTCTCCAGTTTTAAATATGAGTCATGAAAATGAAAATCATCAGGGAGTGAGTGTATGTATCAGGTGGTTAGGATGTGTGGAATCAGAAAAAGTACATGAGAATATCTAATATTATTTGTAAGGTGGTTTTCTAAAGTTCAAAATTATTTCAAAATAGAAGTTTGAATATAAAAGCGTAAGTTATTTAAAACAGCATCTGAAGCTGTCTCTTGTGAGACTATGCAGGGGCCTAGCAAACACAGGAGTGGATGCTCACAGTCAGCTATTGGATGGATCACAGGGCTCCCAATGGAGAAGCTAGAGAAAGTACCCAAGGAGCTAAAGGGATCTGCAACCCTATTGTTGGAACAACATGATGAACTAACCAGTACCCCGGAGCTCTTGTCTCTAGCTGCATATGTATCGAAAGATGGCCTAGTCGGCCATCACTGGAAAGAGAGGCCCATTGGACTTGCAAACTTTATATGCCCCAATATAGGGGAATGCCAGGGCCAAAAGAATGGGAATGGGAGGGTAGGGAAGTGGGGGGCGGTATGGGGGACTTTTGGGATAGCATTGGAAATGTAATTGAGGAAAATATGTAATAAAAAAAAACAGTGGAAAAAAATAAAACAGCATCTGATACTGAACACAGGACACAGGTGCTATTAGCATCAGCCTGATAGCAAATTCTGAAGAGGGTTGTAAGAAAAGAAAACTAAGCCGGGCATGCGTGGTGGCACACGCCTTTAATCCCAGCACCCGGGAGGCAGAGGCAGGCGGATTTCTGAGTTCGAGGCCAGCCTGGTCTACAAAGTGAGTTCCAGGACAGCCAGGACTATACAGAAAAACCCTGTCTCGAAAAAAACCAAAAAAAAAAAAAAAAAAAAACTACATGTAAATTGTTCTTCATCTGCACAAATAGAAAATTCTTAGTAAAGTTTTAACAACTAAATTCACATGTCTTAAAAGGATAATCGTGACCAAGGGAGGTTTATTCCTGAAATGCAAAGCAAATTAGTAGTTCAAAACCATATCAGTATAATTTGCTATATTAGTTAGCGAAAAATGTGTGATCACCTTTACGTTAGTATAATAGTCAGTAGGGGAAAAGGTTTTGGAATATAATACAACAAGAGGGTATCTTTGGAGAACCCATGTCATGGTGTCCTGAGAAATTATACCATGCAACAGATCTGGTGCAAAAGAGGTTTACTTGGGGAGGAGAAATGAGGGGAAGAAATAGAAGCAGCAAGAAAGACCATGACGGACAGACAAGGAGTAGAGAGACCTTCATGGAGGCCGAGAGAGGGGCAAAGAAGAGACCCGCACATGTAGCAGAGAGAGGAAACACAGAGAGAGATTTGAGGTGGCTAGTTCCATCCATTTACCTATGAATTTCCTAGTATTTTTAACAGCTGAATAATATTCCATTGCATAAGTGTACAGAGGTAGTACCTTTTAAAGCTAAAATTTATAGTACATCTCAATAAATGTCACCGATACCCAAGATATAAGATACAATTTGCTAAATGCATGAAACTCATGAAGAATGAAGACCAAAGTGGGGACACTGTGCCCCTTCTTAGAATTGGGAACAAAACACCCATGGAAGGAGTTACAGAGACAAAGTTTGGAGCTGTGACGAAAGAATGGACCATCTAGAGACTGCCATATTCAGGGATCCACCCCATAATCAGCTTCCAAACGCTGACACCATTGCATACACTAGCAAGATTTTGCTGAAAGGTCCCATATATAGCTGTCTCTTGTGAGACTATGCCGGGGCCTAGCAAACACAGAAATAGATGCTCACAGTCAGCTATTGGATGGATCACAGGGCTCCCAATGGAGGAGCTAGAGAAACTATCCAAGGAGCTAAAGGGATCTGCAACCCTATAGGTGGAACAACATTATGAACTAACCAGTACCCCGGAGCTCTTGACTATAGCTGCATATGTATCAAAAGATGGCCTAGTTGGCCATCACTGGAAAGAGAGGCCCATTGGACACACAAACTTTATATGCCCCAGTACAGGGGAACGCCAGGGCCAAAAATGGGAATGGGTGGGTAGGGAAGTGGGGGGGAGGGTATGGGGGACTTTTGGGAGAGCATTGGAAATGTAATTGAGGAAAATACGTAATAAAAAAAGAAAAAAAAGAAAACAAACCACAAGACCAAAAAAAAAAAAAATACTGAAAGGGAAGTGAGGCAGTAGCTTAGTGTTGCCTCTATTTTATTGTCTTTATCGTTTAACACTGAGACAGGAAAATTGAAGGAAAGAAGGGAGGAAAGGAGGGAGGGAGGAAGGGAGAGGAAGGAGAGAGGGAGGGAGGAAAGAGGAAGAGGGAAGGGGACAGGAAGAGGGATGGGGAGAGGAAAGCTGGAAAGGAAGGAAGGAGGGAAGGAAATTATACATTCATTTGTCAATGTCTTTTTGTCTTTTCATGTTTCAGATTCTTCCCTAAGAGTTCATGTTAATAAATGAAGGAATAATTGAAAAGGAAAATGCTGGGGTTTTTCTTTTTAGAATTGAATGTCGGCTAACAGTTGTAGAAGAATTGATGGAATCAGAAAGTTCAGTATTTTAGAACTACAAATTAATAACTGATGCAAAGGAATGCTGTCAGTGACACTGAAGTGGCCAGTGCAGAGTGATGGATGAGCAAAGGGATACTTAATCTCGAAATCTCCCTCAAAATTATGTATAATATTGGAAGGACGATCTGCTGACTAATGGTAGAAAGAACGAGTGATGTAACCATGAGTAAGAATCCACATCAGTATCACCAATAATGAAAGAAATCAGAATCCTCTATCGCCTGAAACAAGGCAGACAAGTGAGCTTTTCCTGGTATTCATGTGAGAATTGCAATCAAGAAGGTGTTAGCGATTCCCAGTCTACACGGAATAGTATAAATGGAAAGAAAGAAAAAAGAAAAGAAACAATATTTAATTTTTTTGAAATGCACCCAAAATAAAATAAAATAACTGGATATGGTAGTACCATTCTATCATTCCAACTTATAGAGGACTGAGGCAGGAGGATTATATCACCCCAGGAATTAACCACTGACTAGACAGTGTAACAAGATTCTGCTTCTAAATAAGTAAGTTTTAATTTACATAGGGTAAAATACCCACATAACAAAGGAAGACAAGTCTAAGTCTTGTCTATTACCTGGTAAGCAACAAAAAAGTAAAACTGATAGGCTTGTGAGGTGGCTCAGTAATTAAAATCACTATCTGCTCCTCCAGAGGACCCAGGATTGGTTCTGAGAACCCACACACTGATTTACCTGATATACCACCATCTGTAATTCCAGTCCTAGGGGATCTGATGCCCTCTTCTGGCCTCCGTGAGCACTGGGCAGATATATGGCACACATACATACATGCAGGCAAAATACTCATACACATAAAATAAAATGAAAATTATTTTAAAAGGAAGTTAAACTTGAAATTAAAAGAGTAAACAATAAAGGCCAGAGAAGAAAACAGGAAAAAAAAAGAGAAGAAAAATCAATGGAGTGAGAAGCTTTGCTTTCTTTGTAATGATGCGCAAAACCAATATTAAATACATAGGCAATAAATATTGATAAGGAAATATGATCAGCTTGATGCATACAATGCAAACACTTGGACAAATTTAAATGTTTAAAATAGTGCAAATTATCAAAACTGAATTAGAAAACAAAATACTTCTGGATCTATAAAGACTGAAAATTAAATTAGCAATTGTGAATAAGAAAGAGAGATTTCTGGGGAAAACTATAAAATTCTATACCATCTGGATCTGCTACAATCAATATACAGTAATGAATTGTTTGTGTGATAACAAAGCCTTAGTTTTTATTTCAACAATATCTATAGTTCTTAATTCAGGCTAATGAATATGTGAGGTACATTAGTCTTCATCCACTTCATTTATTTACTTTTAAGAAATCACACAAGAAACAGCTATTCACAGCAGCATGATATGTGTGATCTTATTCTACCTACAGTCAGCTTGAGAAATGAAGCTGAGAAATATCCCAAATATCTCAACTCAGGAAACCATCAGCTCTGGGTTCCCTGACCTGTCCATTCTTTATCAGTCACAATGTTTCTTGCAGGTGCATGAGATAACACTCAGTACAGTGGAGTGGAGGCCCAGCTGCATCTCTCTAATGGAGGTTACACTTTGGGAAGTCTAAACAAGGAGGTCTGGTGGCTGCTCCTATACCTGTTCCTTTTAATTTTCTTTCAACATGAATTATACTCTTAAATTCCTAAAAATTACTTCCATAACATTGAAGATAAGATAAACCACGGTGCAATCCTTAGGCTCTTCTGAACAAAAGTTCGAAAAAACCGATATTAATTCTAAACATCTGGACAGACATTTCTCGAGGGCTAAGAACATGCATGTATTCAGGAAATGCATGATTTATTTTTCTTACTGAAACTTTTACTTGGTTTGAATCTTTACAATGCATAGTAATTAAAGTTAAATTAAAAGCTATTTCAAAAAAATAAATTTGTATAAATAAAATCAAATGTTTATTTGGTTTAGGACATAAACACTTGGTTCAGGCGGCACATATTTTTTTTTTTTTATACTTGCCAATGTTGAAATAACAGAATTTCACTGGTAAGCCACAATCTTTAAAAAGTCCATTCTGGAGAGAGAAAGAGAGGCATATATGTACGTGTGTGTGTGTGTGTGTGTGTGTGTGTGTATGTATATATATATATATATATATATATATATATATATATATATAGAGAGAGAGAGAGAGAGAGAGAGAGAGAGAGAGAATTCATTCCTGTGCTACTGTGCTCCTGCTCCACCCTCCCTGGTACTGAAAATGCAGGCACACACTGTCTATATTAACATTTTTGAGACTTACTTTGCTTAATACTTTTAGATTAGCATACAAACTAAGGGTCTTCACTGTGACATCATCATGCATGTTTTGTATTACACTTTCTTCCCATTCATTGTCTTCCTCCAGAGGGGAGTTTCCTCTCTTCTCAGCTTAGCCACTCTTTCGGCTTTTTTTTTTTTCATTCTGTCATTCTCTCTGTTTCCCACCTCCCATAAGATCTCCTCCTCCCTCATAATTCCCTTTTTAGTGTTATGGCTTTGTATACACTCTCTTAGTTAGGGTTACTATTGCTGTGATAAAACACCATGACCAAAGCTACTTGGAGATATAAGGCTTTATTTCTTTTACACTTCAATATCACTTCATCATTGAAGGAAGCCAGGATAGGAATTCAAACAGGCAGGAGCCTTGAAAATGTAGGTATTATTTCCTAAGAAGAGGGCATGAGATGAGAGCTGTACCCAAGCTGTATGAATAGGATTTGGGCTGAGCCCAGAGCATTTCTTTCTCTGTTCTAACTCTCCTAGGGTGAAGACTGAAAGTGTCTATAACTTTCAAGCCTCAGGCTGCTAACCTAGGCCTAGAATGTTTCAGCCTGAAACTTACTGCTGAATAAACTCTCTTTCTAGCTCTTTCTGAACTCTGGCTGGATGTTTTCACTCAGCAGTTCTGACTCAAACTCCTCTCCAAGCTGATTGATTCAATTTAGCTTCTTGCTGAATTGCTCTGCTTGGAAAAACTACCTCTGAACTCGACAAACTCAACTCTACTGCACTGTGCTCATTACACTGACTCCCAACTGACTGTCTCAACTGCCCAGAACTCCACTGACCTTAATAAAATTGCTGTTCTCCTGAGATATAGGTGTATCCCATCTTGTCAAATCTTTCTCTGGTCCATCACTTTGTCTATTCCTCAATTAGATGTCATCATTTGGGGTTAAAGGTATATAGCAAGGGCCTTCTGTATTCCAGCCAGATCACAGAGACCTAAAAGGTCTTTGGATGTGATCAGAGCAGTCATGTTGCTGGATTAAAATTCCTCAACAGAACCTGAAGGCAAGAACGGATACAGAGGCCACAGAGCAGTGCTGCTCACAGGTTTGCTTATCACGACTTATCCTTCTTTCTTATAGAATCCAGTACCACCACCTCAGGGGTGGCACTACCCACCATGGTCTGAGCCCTCCCTCATGAACCATTAATTAAGAAAATGCCCTTACAACCAAATCTTGTAGAAGCATTTTCTCAGTTGAGGTTCCCTCTTTTCAGATAACTAGCTTGTGTCTAGGTGAAATAAAACTAGCCAGCACCTACACGTATATAATAGCATACACCATAAGTTTAAATCTAGGTCTCACATATAAAGGATGTGGTATAGGTCTTTATTCATCCATTTATACTACTTTACATAGTGATTTTTCACTTATATCCATTTTCCTGAAGATCTCATGAGTTTGTTTTTCTTCAAGTCTCCACAAAATTAAATTGTGTGCATACCACAGTTTCTTTCTTTACCCACTGATAGATATTTTGGTAAAATTTCCTGCTCCTATTAAGCTATATTTCTTCTCTTTATAACAGCCACTCTGACTGAGGTTAGTCAGAACAAGGTAGTTTATATTTGCATTTTCCTAATCTCTAAGGATGTTGAAAAATTTCCAACATTTCTTTGGTTGAGAACTGTCTACTTAGCTCATTAATCCATTTGTGGGCATATCATTTGGGTTTGGGGGTTTTGTTTTTATAATCTTTTAGATAACTTTGATGTTAATCCTTTGCTTGACATGGAGTTGACAAAGGTTTTTCCATCTGAAGGCTATCTTTTCATTCATCTGGTTATTTCCTTTGCTATGCACATTTTAATTTCATGTCAGCCCACTTTGAAGACTTAGATTTTGTGCTATTGGAATCTGCTTCAGACCACACTCATATCAAGTGTTCTTTCTGTTTCCCTCTAGCATTTTCAAAGTTTCAAGTCTTGACCAAGTTTTGAGTGGTTTCTGTGCAGGATTAGAAAAGTGAATTTAGTTTTTCTATCATTTTCAAAGTTTCAAGTCTTGACCAAGTTTTGAGTGGTTTCTGTGCAGGATTAGAAAAGTGAATCTAGTTTTTCTAGATGTCATTGCCCAGTGAAATCCAGCTTCAGATGCACCTGTGTTTAAAAAAAAAAAAAAACACCAAACCAAACCAAACCAACCAACCAAACAAACAAAACTGTTCTATTCCTCCAATGTATGGTTTTTGGTTTTGATAATTAATCAAGATCTAAGTAGTAGTAGCTTTGTGGAGTTACCTTTGGTTTTTCTATTTTATTACATTGTCATACATTTCTATTTTCATGCCACCATCATACTGTTTTTGTTAGTATTGCTCTGTAATATAATTTGAGATTAAGTATCATAAGATGTCAGCATTTGTGTCACTGTTTGTTTTTTTTTTCTTTTTTCTTTTTGTGGTTCCATATAAATTTGGAGATTTTTTTCTAGTTCTGTGAAGAATGTCAGAATTCTTATGAGCTTTTATTAAGATAAAAGAAAAATATGGAAATATTCAAATATCAATAAAATATAACTGCAGCTAATGTTCCCATCTCTATGACAGCAGTTATGCTTACCCATACACATATGATAGCATTCCATCATCCAATGCCTTGTCTAGCTTTTTTCTTCAGTATCTTTACAATTTTCAATGTAAAACTTTCTACTCCTTATGAAGTTTAGTTCCAGGAAGTTCATATTTTGTTTTATTTTAGTCATTTTGCTTTATTTGGAAGCTACTGTGAATAGGATTCTATGGGGGTGAATAGCAAAAAGCACACAATGAACAACCTACCCCCCCAAAAAAAACCAACAAAATTATTGCAATTAGAAATATCTGTCAATAGAAACTATAAATGCAAACAGCTTCAATTCACCAATAAAGAGATGCAGACTGGCTGACTGGATTATAAAACTAGTGGCTATTATCTTTTGTCTATAAGAAATACAACATACTAATAAAAGCACTGCCAGACTTGTTAAGAAGGAAATCTTCCTCCTTGTGAAATACATTCCTCCTCCTCTTCCTCCTCCTCTTCTCCCTCCTCTTTCTCCTCTTCTTCCTCCTCCTCCCCCTCTTTCTCCTCTTCCTCCTCCTCCTATTCTTCCTTATTCTTATTCTTATTCTTATTCTTATTCTTATTCTTATTCTTATTCTTATTCTTATTCTTATTCTTATTCTTATTCTTAATCTATTTCTTATTCTTATTCCTATTCTTATCTCAATAATTTTACCAAAATGTACTTCTTGGAACTTTGCCCACTAATGTGGGATGGCCCATGAAATGTCATTAAGCTTGTGTCGTCCCCTATAGCTCATTAATTCATTTCCTATTGCTCTGATGGTTTTCAGAAGTAAGCTTCTAGCAGCATCTACTTTTAGTTGCATCAAATAAAAACAGCAATGGTTCCCATTTTCTCATGCCAAAGAAAGATTACTCCAGCAAGGCAATGAGTTCTGTGAATACTGACATGGTGTGCTGTGTTTTAGGATGTGGTCTAAGCCCAGCAAGAGGAACTTGCTTTGCAATGTGTTTTCAACACTGTTTGTTGGTCACAATTGGCATCCTGTCTCTCCCCACTGGTTATTTTTATCTACCTGTAATCAGTCCCCCTGCATTGTCATACTCACTTGAAAGTCTACATGCTGACGTAGAGACTCATGACAGAGAGACACTGCTTTCTACACTGACAAGGGAGAAAATGAGATTTATGGTTAATACAAGCAAGTCTCACACTGCCTATGATACATGGCATCTATACGTCATGATCTTTCAAGAGAAGCCTTTCCAAAGCTTATTCTAGTATAAATAATGAAGCTGAACTTCAATCTTTCCTCTGCTTCTTTTTAAACATGCCCTGTTTTCACTTGTGTTTCTTTATCCTGGTATTCTCACAGGATAGCTTACAGACTGATAAAAAATAAAATCTGTCAGAAAGCAAACTTTTGGTTACGTCCCCATCATCCATATCTTGATAGATGTGCTATCATCTGTAGCTCAAGAGAAATCTGAAACCCATCTTGCTGCTTTGGCAAATCTCCCATCTCCACTTCTTCACAGAGAAGCGCTGAGTTACTAAGTCACGCAGATCACATCTCTGCTGCCCTCTCCAGACTCTGCATCATTATTTCTTGCCCATCTTTCTGCAAATTGCTCACTACTCCTAACACTGATGGGATGGGCTTTGTAATCATTTCCCTACACAGTCTCTAACATTATGCTTTCAAAACAAAATTACACTGCCACATATGGGAACTTACAAAAGATTTATATGATTAAGTTATAAATAAAATAGCAGTGTCTTACTTCCATTACAGGTGAATATATGGCCCAGAATGTACACAACTTTTTGATCTGAATGCTGGCCTCTTTTCTTTTTGTTCTATACTCTAGACTAAGAGTTGCCAAACTAGAGCTCATAGGCCAAATCCACTCTGTTTTTGCAAGTAAGCTTTATTGAAACATAGTCACACTTACCAATTTACATGCTATCTTTGGAAGCTTTTGTGCCAGGCACATGGCAGTACATTGTAAATGCTCACAATATATTTATTGATTTAGCAAAAATAGTTATTGTAGCCAGTTTACTGATGGGTATTCAATCATTTAGTTTCTCTTACAGTATAAAAATTTCCCAGATAATACGATGCTCTCTCTTCAAAACAGCCTGTGGTACATAAAAGAAGAAAAGTCTTTGACGATAGCTCCAATCTAGAGGAAGCCAAATAGCTGTTGGTTGTCATGCACACAGGGACTTTACCGTCTAGAAAACATGGAATAGGACATGATTGGATAGGACCATTCATTTGTTAGAAGTGTGAAAGATACTGTCACCACATGACTAAGACATCTCAGAAGTTGGAAGGATGATATTCTGAGAACTCCTCTAGCCCACACTGTAGTCTCCTAGAGCCACTGCCCCAGTTATGCATCTAGACTTTTGCTGCCGATCCTAGTAACAAAACTCTCAACATCAGTTTCCTCAGCCCCGTAGAAGCTATAGTGCAGTTTAGATGAACTTAACTGAAGTATTCTTCAAGGAGAGCTAGGGCAAATGATGTCTGATTCGTGACTCTGACATCTATGTGGGGAGGAAAGGTTGGCAGTGGAGGGCCTTTTGGGAAGAGGGTGGTACTGGACTGAAATGAAACTATGTAATGGAAAACTTTAAACAAACTAATCACTGAGATTTTATGGAGAAAATGTCAATTGGGTGCTCAAAGATAAGGTCTCATTATAAGGTAATGAGAAGGCCAAGCTGGTAGGCCATGCTAGAGGCCATCGTGGGATGCATAGCAAGAACATGTCTCAATTAAATAACTAAGGTAGAGAAAAAACCAAAGACATCATTTTTCTGTCTTGCATATGTGACAATTCTATCCATCATACTAACCCATTTAATCAATTCACTTAGCTCTGGAGGTCTATCTTGCAGGGTCTTAGCTGATTTGTCTTCATAGCATACCTGTCTAACTCACAGACTTTCATGTGGTATTTTCTGAAATATTGTTGAAATGAACTGCAAGAACAAATTTCAGGATAGACATTTCCTGATGATTTCATCTGCAGCAAATATAACAGAGGCTATTGGATGACTTTTTTTTTTTTTTTTGGCAGGAACAGGAGGTGATTATTATGTTGTTAAACACACAGTGAGCTCATATGTCTTGAAACATTTTTTTCTTTGTATACAAAGGCAGGGTTGCAAGATGGAAGTCTTCTTGGTGTTATGGCAATGAAACTGCTTGGTAATTGCTATCCTGTTTGGAAATGAAGTGTGTGTGTGGCGGGGGGGGGGGTTGGGGTAGGGGGCTAAGGATGTTAAGCAAACTGTCACCTCATTACTTTGCTCTTGAAGTCAGTTTAACTACAAGAGGGATTTCCTGTAAGAAACCACCATGTTCCTCAAACAGGCACCGTTTCCCCACCACTGAGTGTTAACTGCTACAGTGTCCAAGGATGCTCTGCAGTTGCAGGTTTAAAGTGAAAAAAATTAAGCATCTACATTTAGTGGGGGTGGGGAGAGTACATAGGGGAGGAACACATGCGCTGTGCACCTGCAGCTGCCTGCTTAGGTCTTACTGGATGACTGTGCACACATTGCAACAAACCCTTTAACTTCAGTGTCTGACTCAAAACATCATCCCTATATTGATTTCCATATTTGAGAGTCTTGCCTTCTTAACCTGACCTGATAAATACAGATTGTTCCTACTTCCCTCTATCAGTCAAATTTATGTCAGAAACGTCAAAACAAACTGTTAGGAGTCCATGGGTGCACAGAGAGCTCAGTTATTAGAAAAAGTTAGCCAGGTAGATGAAATCACAGCAAAGAGACTTTCTTTAGGAATCCAGTTCCTATTTCACACACACACACACACACACACACACACACGTCAGACTGATGCTTTTGAAACCTTACAGGCAAGAGAAAAGGCTAGTAAATCACCATGAGAATTGATTAAGAATAAATATTAGCATTTTACAGCTTATTTAGCAACTGACATGTGTTGAAACACTGAGTTAATTGTGTCCAACAGAAACATGAGAAACTGGTTTTAGGAAGTTAAAAATGAAGACATATTTTATAAGTCTCTTAAAATTTATTTATTCATTTACTAAATATGTATGGGTATTTTGACTGTGTGTATGTCAGGGCACCATGTATATGCTTGGTGCCCACAGAAGACAGAGAAGGGGATCAATCAAATGCCTGAGACAGAAGTTATAGACAGTTAGAAGCCATTCTATAAGTGCTGAGAATTGAGCCTGGGTCTGCAGGCAGAGCTGCTAGTGCTCTTTCCTATTGAGAGATCTCGCTAGCCTTGGTTTTGTAAGCCTTAAAAATAAAATGGTTAGCCCAATGTCTAGTGAGGTATTACATGATTGATAAGCAACCAATGCTGTTAATAAGCAAAATGTGTACATTTTCTGCTTGAGGAAACCCCACATTGCAAAGGTCCAACTGGTTCATTTATTATACTGAGGTTTAAAAAGAGATCTTGATTTACAGGACAGGATGAACTTAAGGAAATTGCGTATAAAGGATTTTGAACTGATACAAAAGAGCAAAAACTACAGCTTCTGCATTTTGACACTTTTTTTTTTTAAATTCAGAGAATATGTCTCTACAACAAGCCAGTTGCAGAAAATAATTTGCAGAGTTTATCAAATTCTAAAGCACAGATTTTTATGCCCAGGAGTAAATGAATTTATTTCGCACTAGCAAAAATGCGTTGATTGTAATGGATCTTATTCTGATTAATAACTATCTCTTTGAGTCTAGTTTCAATGATTTAAATTCATGGTCTTCATGGTCTGAAACTACAGCTTCTAATATTTTTCCATAAAAGGAGCTGGTGCTGAGTGTGATTTGACTTCCCTTTTTATTTTAAATTTTTTATTAGATATTTTCTTCATTTACATTTCAAATGCTATCCTGAAAGTCCCCTATACCCTCCCCCCGCCCTGCTCCCCTACCCACCCACTCCCACTTTTTGGCCCCGGCATTCCCCTGTACTGGGGAATATAAAGTTTGCAAGACCAAGGGGCCTCTCTTCCCAATGATGGCCGACTAGGCCATCTTCTGCTACATATGCAGCTAGAGACACGAGCTCCAGGGGGTACTGGTTAGTTCATATTGTTGTTCCATCTATAGGGTTGCAGACCCCTTCAGCTCCTTGGGTACTTTCTCTAGCTCCTCCATTGGGGGCCCTGTGTTCCATCCAATAGATGACTGTGAGCATCTACTTCTGTATTTGCCAGGCACTGGCCTAGCCTCACAAGAGACAGCTTTATCAGGGTCCTTTCAGCAAAATCATGCTGGCATATGCCATAGTGTCTGCGTTTGGTGGCTGATTTGACTTCCTAATTAAAAGGAGTTAGATTGTTTTCTGGAATCATGGTTGCCCTGAGCACAGGGCTCTCAACCAAGCAGCTGGCTGGACCGCTCTCACCAAAGCACAGCTGCTTTGATCACTTCAAATTCAATTGAGGAAGCTACATGGAAACCACAACTATTTATTACTGAAGCACAGCTCCAGCTCCAGAAGGAGCAGTGCCAGCCACAGTCAGTTAAAGCAGCTGCCACCAGGTCATTATGCCACCTCAAGCCTCTGTGAACTTCAACCCTGTATCATATTCACCCAAGGAGGTTGGTAAGCAGTTCCTCACATGGCCCGGCAAAAGGTCTCTATAGTACCTTTTATAGTGCCTTGGATTTGCACAAAGAACTGATCGATTGGTGCATTATACCCTTGCCACACCTCTTTCTGGTCATATATGCAAGCTATTCAGATCATTTACTCAGTCAACTGCCTGCTGGGGTTGCAACATGATTCCTAATAAGAAGCTTCTCTTAAGTAGGCTCTTTATTTGGTTTGCTTTTGATTGTCCTGTGCTGGATCTTTCTCATTGGTAGAGGGAGACAAGTTGGTAAGAGGAGGAGGAGGCAGCAGCGGTGGTGGCTGCGGTGGCAGCAGCAGCAATAGCAATAATGGCAACACATTGGGAGGTGTAGCAGCAGTGCGATGGAGAAGCAATGAGAAATAGTGAAAGAAGAAAGAAAAAGGAGAGTAGAGAGGGGTGGCTGAATAAGACAGAAGGCTGTGACTAGTCAAAGGATAAAGAAATACTTTAAGCCTGGGTGACCGAAAGAACTCCTGGGAGATGCCAACTTCTAAGGTCCAAGAGTCTAGACCAAAAGCTGTGACATTGGCAGGTACTTATTGCTGCTACTGTTGACCACTGAGGTCTATAGTAACTGCGACAGGTGGTTAAAGCCCAAAGCAATAGGCTCTAGTTTCTGTCTTTTACAGTTTGGAGTAGGAGTCTGACAGCTCTCAGGGCTTAGAGCTCTAAACCTCTGCACCTGTTAATCCAGCTGTGGGCACTCAGGGGCCCCTGAGGGACAGTCATGGAAGAGCTGTTCCTGGCCTATGCACAGTGTCTCTTTGAGTGGGACAAATACACCTGAGCCAGCTGCTTGTCAACACACTCTGTGATGCTGTTTGAATGTTTGTTCGTCTATTCCTGTCCCTCCGCTTCTGAAACTGCCGTTACAATCCTACATGTTCTGTGTTCCCTTTATACTTTTTTTCTATCTCTACATTTCAGTCTGGAAATTTTGTATTGACCTGTCTTTAAATACACTGACTTTTTAATCAAGCAAAATCTTTCTAGAATTTTCTAATGAATTTTCATTAGAACATCGATGTCTTTATTTTATTTTATTTTATTTTTATTTTTTAAATTGTTTTGGTTTTTTGAGACAGGGTTTCTCTGTGTAGCCCTGGCTGTTCTGGAACTCACTCTGTAGACCAGGCTGGTCTCGAACTCAGAAATTCACCTGCCTCTGCCTCCCAAGTGCTGGGATTAAAGGCGTGAGTCACCACGCCCAGCAAATGTCTTTTTTTTTTTTTATTCATGTGTTTCTGTATATTGCCTCCTTTCTCTATTAAACCTTTTCCTGTGTTAGTCCTAATTATTTTAAATTTTCTGTTTGGTAACCCAAGTATTTATGTCACATCTGTATCTGGCTCTGATGATTTTTCTCACCAGCCTTTTTTCTTGCCTTCATTATACATTGTTGAAAACCTGATGCACTGTTGAAATGTAGTCCAATGGCTATTAGGTCCTGTTTTCAGTAGCATCAGGGTCAGCCCAGCATATCAAACTGTGACTCCGTAGACTGCGTGCCTCAACCTTTTCATGATGCTTTGCTTGTGCTATAAGCACTTAGTTCTGTGGCAAGCTAAGGAAAAAGTGTTGCTTTTTCCTTAGCTTAGAGTGAGTTCCAGAACAGCCAGGGCTACACAGAGAAACCCTGTCTCAAAAAACCAAAACAATTTAAAAAATAAAAATAAAATAAAATAAAATAAAATAAAGACATCGATGTTCTAATGAAAATTCATTAGAAAATTCTAGAAAGATTTTGCTTGATTAAAAAGTCAGTGTCCAACTTTTGAGGGCAATAGCAATGAACTCAAAGCTCCTTAAATGCCAGAGCTGAAATCCATTTTTAACTTTCATTGTTTGTGACCTACAAATCAAATTTTCATGTTAAATCTTAAGAATGTTTGTGCCTTTCTTTCTGGCAATAGATCATCTGCCACTGATGTAAATTTTTATAACTAGCAGTAAAAAGGCCACAGAGCATTCTATATATCATGCTGCTGCCCATTTTGAGTCTGTGGTACCTCTTTTCCTTGCTGAGTCTGGTTTCGTATCCATCAGCCACAAATCTGTAATATACAATGGAACATAAATTAAACCAAATGGATCTTTTAAATGTTTGTGTGCTATCTTTGTATTGTAAAGCAGGTTTTACCATTTAAATATGAAATATACATTCAAAAGTGTGCCCAAAACATACACAACTTAGTGGATAGTCATAAAATCATTTCATGTGTGACCACCCACATTTGGAAGCACGGTTATTATTTAGAAGCCTCTCATATGTCATTAAATAGCAATGAAAACAGTGTTAATCTTTGCTTTTGGGGACAATCTTTTAGTTTATCCATTAAAAAAAGGAATTATATTAAGTAACAATATATATGTATATTTAGTTTGCATTTTATTGAATATTATCAGGAATAGATTATCTACTTTTTCCAAGAAATGTGTGCATGAATGGAGAAATGCAAATTTTCTACCAAACCTATTAATATGGTAAATAAAATTAATCAATTCCCTGATATTAACTAAGTTTTATATTCTTGGAATAAATCCCATTTGGCCATACTCTTGCATTTATTACTATGCTAATGACTGAAATTTGATCATATTTCTCGAGTATTTGCTTCAACATTCAAATGTGTTGGTGTATAGTTTTAATTTTTGTGTGTTAACTTTATGAATTTTATACTTTATGCTCTCAAATACAAAAATATAAATAATGGAGAAGTATTTGTTTTATGATAAGACTATGGAAAGCTGCTTTTTTGTTTTATATCTTTTTTCTGATTCTGGGAACAATTTTAATATCATTGATATTACATGATGTTTGGAACATGGTATACTTTCCTTATGAAACTACTTGGTTTTGCCAGTAACATAAGAATTAATTCATTGATAACTTCACTTTTCTGCCTAAGAAATTTGTTCTGTTTAAATGTTTCTTTTTAGTGAATCAATACTGGAAAGTTGTGATTTTTCAGAAATCATTGCTGATAGGAGTGTAAACCTGGGCAGCTACTACAGAAATCATTATGTGGGTTATTAAGTATCCAATAAAACCATCATATCTCTAGCTCTACCACTGTTGGTTATTAACCCAAAGAAACTGAAATATCATAGAGAAACTTAAACACCACAAGTTTTGACTGCATTATTCATGATATACGAAAAATAGAACCAGTCAGATATCTACTAACAGAGTCATGGACGAAGAAGATGGGGTGCGTCTATCCAGGGAAATTTTATACAGCCATAAAGAAAACTGAAATGATGATGAATGGGGGACACCAAAAATCATTATGCTAAGAGAACAAAAAGGTACAATTTCTTTGTATATGTTTATAAGCATGTTTACTTAAGACGAGACTGTGTTCTCTGATTTCTGGTTTAACTATCTTCTGTTGGTTGTAACATGTAGGCCTTCATTTTTCTTTTTAGAAATTTCTACACTGTTAGTTTGTCGCCTTCCTTAAAATGGAGATTTTCAAAATTTCTAGTTCATAGAGCTTTGTTGTCATTGTTAGTCTTCTAAGACAGACTCTTATGGACTCCAAGCTGGCCTCAAACTGACTATATATATCAGTGTGGCCTTGAACTTTTGATCTTGCTTCTCAACTGTGTTTAGATCACAGAAGTATACCATCACACCAACTATTGCTACCTTTTCCTAATTTAGTTGTACTCTAACCAGAAAATACTGATGGGTTTAATTTTCCTCTTTGAAATGGATAGTTTCCTGTGTTATTTGCTGGGTGATCAACTTTCATGAACATCAGTTCACATAATCTGTATAGTTCAAACGTGACTCTGTATGATGTGAATGAATATGTAGGCACAGAAGCCCTGATTTATTTACTTTGCCTTCCATATCATTGCTTACATGTTTGCTCTGTGATCGGCCATAGTTTTCCAATGGTGCACATTAGTCTGCATCTAGTTGCTGCCTCATGAAATTAGGCAGCATGTTACTGTGCACATAAATATAGATAGAGCTTTGCTATCAGTCTGTTCTACTTTTTCTTGATTTGAGTTATGGAGGTTGTGTGTGTGTGTGTGTGTGTGTGTGTGTGTGTGTGTGTGTGCCTCATTTCAAGTTAAGGATATGATCTGTACTTTTTCTGGTATGACATTTCAAACTTTATTTCCTTTTCGTTCTGTGTAACTTGTAACTTCCTTTGTTTTCAGCACGTCCTGATCACTTTGCTTAAGACACTTAAGATATGCCTCTTCACTATGGTGTGGAGTTCTTCTAGTAGCCCTCCCCCACCCCTCCAAAAAGACTTTTTTCTTTTGAATGAGAAGGTGAAACACTTTTATTGATATAATTTATGTGTTTTGTATGTTTTGTGAATTGTTCACTCAATACAGCATATTTGCTGTGAGTTTTTGATACATGAACATTCTATGTTCTTTATATAAATGATTTTTCACTTTAGGAAGCTTTTTATTTATTGGTTGCTTTTATACTAATGCTTTCTATAAAGACCTTACCTCTTTTCCCCCAGCTTGTATTTTTACTGTTTTGGGTTATTGCTTTTAGATGATACCCTTTGGTTTTTACTATATTCTGAGTAGCTAAGCCACTAAACCTTACCTTTAACAGTCCCCATCCAGGAAGACAAGGCCAGTGTTTTAGGTGATGTTCTTGGATGTTCTTGCCCTTTGAGCATTTTTAAGAGAGCTCAATCCATCTCTGGATGGAGACCCTTAAGACAAGTACTTTGACTGGGACATAGGAACAGGGAGTCAGTAAGACCACAGACACCCTGGAGCCTCAACTCTTATCCCAGTGAGATCCTGAGAAGAGATAGAGGCAAGCTTCCTTATCATCATAGATGATATGTGCTGCACAATTCCCTGTTCACATCTGAGCTGACAAAACAGGACTGGGTGTGTGACCATACATTAATCATGGCGTACTAAGTATCTTCACAAAGACAGGATTAGATCTGAAAAATTTGTTGTTAAGGAATTTCCCACCCATAGAAAAGTCGGTAGGCTTACTGGAGGAGGCTCAGAACCTTAGTTTGGAAGTTCAGAGAGCGCCACGAGAACTATGGGAAACTCTTCCCTTCGATCTGAAACTGGGAAGCCAGGACAGCTATTCCCAACTCTGTCCTCAACCCTTCCAGCCACGTGGTCACCAAATCGAATGACTCCCCTCTCCTCCAGTCACACGGCTGAACAAGGATGCCTTTCATTTTACAAGATGATTAACATTTTCTTTTGTTTTGATTTAGGGGAATTGTATTGCTTTGGTAGTTGTTTTGGAAAAACAAGTCTTCTAAACTAATTTTGTGGTTTGTATTCTTGAAGGAAAAAATAACCCTGCTGGGTGGTGGGGGTACTTCTTTCATCCTAGCACTCGGATGCGAGGCATAGGCAGACAAATCTCCAAGTTCAAGGCCAGCCTGGTTTACAGAGTTAATGGTGCTAACATGCCCTCTGTGGAAAACACATGTATATACTATGCACATGCCATGTTCATTTAACATGGCCACCTCACCCTGTCACATGGTGAGAATGCAGGCAGGTCTGAGGACAATTACCATTTCCAGAATTTATTTACCCTTAAAAAAATTGGACATTAAGCCCTGCTTAATTGTTCCTTAGGGTCTGAAATGTATGTGTGACACTGTGACTCTGACAGGTAAAACAGTGGCAGCATTATGGCTTCCGGCCACTTCATAAAACCGCTTTATTTTGATTTCTGTATTATGCTATGAGGGTTTCAAACATCTAACCTAAGGCTGTGTGGGAATGGAGGGAAAGTCACCAGGAAGAGCTGGTACCTTGCTTCATGCTGCTCTCTTGACAGGATTCTGTACCCTCCTTGACAGTTGGTACATTAAGATCTGTGCTGTTCCTCATGTGAAGGACATGCACACACTACATGTCATGTACATTTAACATGTCCATCCCACAGCAGGACACAAAGCCAGCTCCTTCAGAGATGTCAGATGTGCTTTGCTGTCCTATGAATGGAGTAATCCACAGTCGCTCTTATGACAAACAGCACACTTTTAAAAGATGTTCATAGGGACGGTCTGGAAAGATGGTTGAGTGGTTAAGAGCACTGGCTGCTCTTCCAGAGGTTCCAGGAACCACACCATGCTGCACAACCATCTATAATGGAATCTGATGTCCTTTTCTGTCATGCAGGCACACGTGCAAGTAGAGCACTCATAAAAATAAAGGAACCTTTAAAATATGCTCAAAGGGTTAAGAAGTGTGCTTTATAGCTATGGAGATATAAGATTTTCGTCAACTGGAAGCTCATCAGCCCACAAGGGTATCAAACTCAAAATTTGGGACTTAATGTACTCTAATCAAAGGATTCTCTCTATTTTTTATTGGATATTTTATTTATTTACATTTCAAATGTTAATTCCTTTCCCACCTCCCACCCCGAATTCCCCTATCTTATCCCCCCTCCTCCTGCTTCTATGAGAGTGTGTCCTTACCCACCCACACACTCTTGCCTCCCTGCCCTGGCATTTCTCTACACTGAGGCATCAAGCCTTCACGGAACAAAGGGCCTCTTCTCCCATTGATGCCTGACAAGGCTATCCTTTACTATATATACAGCTGGAGCCATGGGTCCCTCCATGTGTACTTCTTGGTTGGTGGTTTAGTCCATGGGAGCTCTAGTTGGTGGATATTGTTGTTCTTCTGATGGGGTTGCAAACCCCTTCAGCTCCTTCAGTCCTTTCTCTAACTCCTCCATTTGGGACCCTGTGCTCAGTCCAATATTGGCTGTGAGCACCCAACTCAGTATTTGTCAGTCTCTGTCAGAGCCTCTCAGGAGACAGTTTTATCAGGCTCCTGTCAGCAAGCACTTCTTGGCCTCCACAATAGTGTCTGGGTTTGGTGACGGTATATGGGATGGATCCCCAGGTGGGGCAGTCTCTGGATGGTCTTTCATTCAGTCTCTGCACCACACTTTGTCCTTGTATCTCCTCCCACAGATATTTTGTTCCACTTTCTAAGAAGGACTGAAGCATCTACACTTTGGTCTTCTTTCTTCTTGAGCTTCATGTGGTCTGTGAATTGTATCTTGGGTATTCTGAGGTTTTGGGCTAATATCCACTTAACAGTGAGTGCATATCTTGTGTATTTTGTGATTGGGTTACCTCACTAAGGATAATATTTTTTAGTTCCATCCAATTGCCTAAGGACCATATCCATGGCTTCCTCATCTACACATAGACTAGAAACCAATGCATGTTTTAGCTCAGTAGGCTAAGAAACACATCTATAAATGCTTCAGAGATTTGTTTTTCCTTTCTTTACTCATTCTGGTTTGTGGTTTTTCTAACAAATCATGCTGTTTTTAAGCCATAAAAGAACCTTGTGCAGTCTGAGCTTCTCTTCCCTGGTGTGACCTTGTGACCTGTGCCACTGTAGGACAGTGACATCACTATTGCATTCACATAGGATTGATACATCACCCCCCCCAAGTGGTTGTGTCTTTTTAGGGGTTCAGGGTTGCTTCCTTTCTTGGTTACTTTTCCAGAACTTGGGAAGCCTACCAAGCACAAAGGTCTTAACTCCAATTGACTCGAGGTACTTACCCATAATGCCACACCGGAGGCATCCTGCCAAGCTGCATTACAGTCTGTGCTGTGTGCAGTAAGGAAGCTTGCTTTGCATTGAAAACAAAAAGAATGGGCAAAGGGTTTGAATAGACATTTATTCAGAGAAGACATACAAATGGCTAACTGGTATATGAAAAGTGTATAAAATACAAATAATCACTGGGGACATGCTAATCAGAACCACACTATGATATCCCCTCTTATGGTGGCTAGGATCCTAAAATAACACAATAAAATGTGTCAATGAACATGTGGAGGAATGGATTCCCTGTACTGTTCACAGAAAATGGAAGGCTGTGTGACCACTGTGGAACATCAGAAATGCTGTAGCATCATTATGTGACAGTCCTCATAGATACAGATCCAAGGGGATTAGAATAATGAAGAAAAAACAATGCATGAGCTCACTGCATTGTTATTTATAGGAGCCAAGATATGGAAATGACTTACATGTATGTCCATGAATGAGCAGATAGGAAATCATAGCATATATACAATGAGACCTTAATTAGCCTTTAGAAAGAAGGGAGCTGTGCCATGCTGACCATAGAAGGCATGATGCTAAATAAAATATCAGTCGTAGGAGAACAAGTACTCTACAGCTCCACTTGCAGGAAGCTCTGAAACATTCAACCCCAGAATCAGAGGAAGTTCATTTGGCAGGGACTTGGGGAGAAAGAAGCAGATTGTATCAATAGTTTTAAAGCTACAGGCACCTATGTGAGCAAGTTCTAGAGACCTGCTAGCCAATGTTAACAATATTCTGTTGTGCTCCTGAAACTTTGCTTAAAATGTAGATCTCATGTTGTGTTCTCTTTAAAGGAAACTTTAAAAATTTAAATAAAAAAGTACTGTGTTCCACCTTAGGGAATCCATTGAGTGACTGATATATTCATCTTGCTAAATTGCCCTTCCCCTTTTTGCTGTCAAAACCAGAATGTGTAGGTTCTGGGATTAAAATGGTGGATACCTGACTGATTTCTGAATGTTACTTCTAGATGATTGGTTCAGTAATTACTGTTCGGGGCTTTTCCACACCAGCACCACACTTTAGTTCTATTTGCATCTCCCAGGAAGTCAACTTGTCTTTTAAGATAAGAATACAAATCACTTTGCTGCCTGCAAGCCAGGCTGTTTCTGCTTCACTGTTTAAATTCCTCTTCTTCCTGTTCACACTCAGAGTGTCGAGCGTCAAAGACTGCATGCCATGGTCATCACATTGTTAGTGATTCCTGCTTGTCCTAAGCTTATGTCATTTATTTTTGTTGGTTTTAACACTTTGCAGCAAAAGTGGCAGGAATATATCTATTCAAAGGGAAGACCTTTAATGGCTGTCTTCCCTTATAAGAAGACTGACTATGAAAAACCTTTGCCTGCATTGTTTGGCTTCTGTGAAACACCCACATGAGCTGTAGACCCCTGAGACAGTACGAACATATGCTTCCTAGTGATAGTTCTGTCCTGAAGTTTCCTGATCAGGTTGGGATCTATGTCCTGCAGCCAAAATGTGTGGGGTTTTCAACAACAGAGCTTTATCATTTAGCTATGGTGGGTAACCATGGAGATATTTCATGCCTTTGACTGCAATATTAATTTATTAGTCCATGCCTCCTGGAAGAAATATTGTCCACCCATGTGTGGTAATCTAGTTTGATCTCTCTTTTAAGCAGTATTTTGATATCAGCTTGCTAACTAGTGGGTTTCCATAGGCTTTTTCGTATGTTACTTAGGCTAAATTAACCTACTCACTATATTCTCCTTCTCCAGTTCCTACCTGCCCCACGATGCTTAATTCTTTCAGCCTTCATATGGCAACATTACTATGACCTCAAAATAAGCCTGGAGATAGAAAAACCTAGATTCTGGAAGACAACCCAAATTTCAGTACTACATTGCATTTGGAATCGGGTTTCACAGAGAGAAAAAGAAAAATGGGGTAAGCTCTCCTATGTTCAAACCACTATGTTAGTTATAACACCATCCTTTAAACATACAAAAAGGCAAACGGGAAGAGGTTTTCTATGTCAGGGTTTTCTTTTCCTTAAAGGATAACCCTGAATTCTGTAAAGACTGTAAATTGGCTCTCAATCCAGATGATTCAATTCTGTGGCAAGTCTGACTTAACACTCATACTTGACATTTTGAAATTGTATGGAGAACAAAGTCAAGTACAACCTGGTACTTACTGGAAACTATTAGGCAATTTGAAGTTTGAAAATGATGAAACAGAGTGCTCCCTTCCTGGTGTCTTTTCCTTCTTTCTGAATAGAAGGTATTGCCACTCCAATTGCATAAAGGACTAGTTCCTGTCCCTTGTCAATCAATCCCCATTTCTAGTTTATAGCACAACAGACAGTGGCAACACAAATGGACAAATCCATGCATGCTATAAATGGACCAGTGCTTGGGATTCAGTGGACCATCACTGGACGCAACAATGAGACTCCTATCCAGTCTTATTTAGGATTATTTTTCTCCCTTCCTTTGGTCCTCTGGGGATGGGTGGGAAACAGAGTGAGGGACTTTAGGTGGGGGACAGAAGACAACACAAAAAGAGATGTAGGGCTGCCTGAACAAGATGTGTACAAGGATATTAATAGACATGCTAACATAGAAAAAGGAAATCTTACAGAGCTCCACCATTAGACAAAGAACTGCAGGAAGATAATGGATGCTGAGAACAGAAGTAGTCTTTCCCAGGGATCAGCCCCTAATTGATTATCCAAGAGCAAGCGGTCTACCTTGAAGTTATATACCTTTAAGCAATACAAGTAGACTCAGTAGGTTGTATTTACATACTCATGGACACACACACCAATAACAATTAAAGAAAAAGAAGCAATGAATATGAGTGGGGAGAGGTGGGAAGAAGAAGAAGGGATAATGTTATATTTTAATTTCTAAAACATATAAAAAATAAATAATCACTTGTAATCTCCACCAGTTTTTCAGGGGAACTGATGCCATTTATATCTGAAACTACATCAAAATGGTTAACATGTAAGGATACTAGGTTCTCCGTGTACTTTCTTTCCTGCTTTTTCCAAGATTGTTTGCTCTCAAAAATAATGCAATTTTTGTTTTCTTGATCAGATCTTACTAAGCTGTAGCATCTCATAAGCCTCTCAGGTCATGGAATGCATCCTTTCTCCCTTAATCTAAAAAAACCACATTTTTATTATAAATCTCCAACATTTCTTTCATACAACCCACATTCCTTTTTTTTTCATTTTATAATAGATACTTTATGACAATTTCCATCTACCACCATGATAAAACATGGTGAACCATGGGCTAAGTGGAGGTACCTATATGCAGGGGGATGATTTAGACAGGAGACAACTTGAAAGAGTATCTTCCCTCCCACTCACAGTCCAAGTTCTGCTTCTCAGAAAACCTCCTAAAGCCATGGTGACAATGGAGAGTAGTGAGCCTTTGGGAGAGTTCTCCCCACCCACACCCCATTTCATTTTAAACTGTTTTTATTAGCACATATTTTCTCCATACTCTAGTGAAAGGGTAGCACTTAAGCCCAGTACATGTACCATCAACTACTCCATTCCACTTCCCCGTGGGTAGAAATGAGCTGAGCCCAGCTAACTCTCAGCCAACACTACTGGGAACTGGTTGTTGGGGGGCATATCTCAAACCACAATAGTATGTGATGCCAATGCTGTCTATCCCACTGCCTGTGGCACTCAGCTGCATGCTCCATCTCATCAAGAGAAGGACAACAATTTGCATTGTTGTTGGGTTTCCCTGTAGCTTTTCCAAGTCAACTCAATCTTTCAATATCCTGAACCCATCACAGTCACCATTTGATTTCTTTCAACTTTGCGGCTGCTGCTACTGCTACTGCTTGCTGATGGAATGTGATATGGCAGACAACTTATGACAGTGCTTGGTCTGTTAGTTTGTTTGTTTTGGCTTGAAAGTTTTTTGGTTTTTCGAGACAGTTTCTTTGCGTAGCCTTGGCTGTCCTAGAACTTGTTTTGTAGATCACGATGGCCCCAAACTCCAGAAGTCCTTCTGTCTCTGCCTCCCCAGCACTAGGATTAAAGGTGAGGACTACCACTGCCCAGCAACAATGCTATTGTTTGAAGGAAGAATCCATCTGCTCAGTGTCCATGAGCTTGCTGTTAAATCAATGGACTAGCCATTGAGGAGACTGTGGCCTTTAAGTCTCCCTTTTAAAAATGAGCATAACCTTCGTCTTGTTTAGTTTCACTGAAACTATGTGAGAAACTCAAGAGACCCAGGACAGGCATTAGTAATAGCTAGTATTCAAATGTAACCCAAATGTAATACTGTTTGTAAGCTTACAGATAAGGAAGTTGTTATGAACTTAATCTTCTTTCCTCTTCCTTCCTGACATTAGAGGTGCCAAAAATATAAACATGCTTGTTCTTTTTCTGTCTTCGCTTCTCACACCTTTGTTTCCTAGAAATTTAATCTATCTGTGCTTTGCGTTGATTTTTGATTCTTGCTCGTATTTTCTATTTTTAGCAAATCACTGTAGAAAAGTGTCTGCTGCAGGAGACTTTTCCATCATATGGTTCTACAAAACTTAAGAACTGAGTCCCCAAAACATGCTTGTTTCTTAAAGCAACAGGCACTAAGGGGAAGCTGTAAAGTGGAATAAAAGTGAATTTATTCTTTTTTTAAAATATTTTTTATTACGTATTTTCCTCAATTACATTTCCAATGCTATCCCAAAAGACCCCCATACCTCCCCCACTTCCCTACCCACCCATTCCCATTTTTTGGCCCTCGAATTCCCCTGTACTGGGGCATATAAAGTTTGCATGTCCAATGGGCCTCTCTTTCTAGTGATGGCCGACTAGGCCATCTTTTGATACACATGCAGCTAGAGTCAAGAGCTCCGAGGTACTGGTTAGTTCATAATGTTGTTGCACCTACAGGGTTGCAGATCTCTTTAGCTCCTTGGATACTTTCTCTAGCTCCTCCATTGGGGGCCCTGTGATCCATCCAATAGCTGACTGTGAGCATTCACTTATGTGTTTGCTAGGCCCCGGCCTAGTCTCACAAGAGACAGCTATATCTGGGTCCTTTCAGCAAACGCTTGCTAGTGAATTTATTCTTAAATCTTATGTTCTCAATATCACGAAGAGGAAAGAACCAATTCATACCCATGTATGAATACATCTGTGCAAGTACTGGGTAAGAGTATGAGGAAGATTTCTTTCAGTAACTGTTCAAGAAAGGAATCTTTCATTCTGCATTAGACTTCTAGTAAGTGTATACTCATGCATATATATTTGGTGAGAATTCAGTTCATTTACACAATATGGGTAACTGTTATTATACATACCCAGAGGGAGATATAGACTGAAAGATAGATGATAAATAGATAAATTTCTTGGTAAAGATGATTCTGTCCAAGCAAATATGTCAATGAGTTTAACATTCCTCTCACTTCTTAAAAACGAATCATGTTGACAAGTGAGTTGTATGCTGTATGAGTAGAATGTTTAGACAACTGACAGGAAAACTGGAAAAATGACCTTAGGCACTATGACTAGAAACTAAGGTATAGTGACAAGTGTAAATGTTCCCTCAAGCGAATATTCAGGAAAAAAATGTGGGGACTTCTGCTTCTCTAAAAGTGTCCTGTGAGGATAAATTGTAAATTGAAGCAGTGCTCCCTATCTGAGCCTATGCTATTTGATAGAATAATGACAAATATAAGTTATGAAAGAAAACCATAGCACAATGGACCTTCATGTATATGCTAAGAGCCAACAAAGCACTTGGGTATGTAGGGTAGCTTGATGTCTCACTCTTCTTATCAGACCAGAAATGTCCTTGTTTTTATAGTAACAAAATCACAGCAGTTCTGAAACACTTTCTTTTTGTTGCGTTTTGGTTTGGTTTTTTGTTTTCTGTTTTTGAGACTATTTAGCCATGGCTGATCTAGAGCTCACTACTTAGACTTGGCCTTGAACTCACAGAGACTCTGACTCTTTGCATATTGAACACTGGGATTAAAGCATTTCTTAAAAATATATTGGCTGTCAGTTTGAGCCAGCAATACAAAGCACAAAGAACAGAACTTTTGCAATCTGTCTGTATTGGTTCTACAGGGTTTTGTATACTTTTTTGTTCTTTAATATACTTTTCCTTATTTGAAAAAGTAAAGAATAAGGACATGCTTACCATAAAAATTCATTGAACTAAATAACATACCATAAGCCATTCTCCAGACCTCTATCACACAGCTGGATTAGTTAGCTCTGTGAAATTCAGAAATCATGCTCAGGTATTCTAATTGCTGGCCTACATCTTTTGATCAGCAATTCTAATCAAACAGCTCTTCTGTTTCTTAAGGAAAATTGCTACATTGTATTTGCTATTTTCTCTCCAACGTCCAACACATTAAATGGGCTAAGTGAGGCTCTAATCAAATGTTTGATGGATGCATTGTGCACCCAGATAGTGTAGATCTCGTAGAAGTTTCCCACTGTTCATGAATGTTATATCCAACAGTACTATTCCACATTAAACAGACCACTGTAGCAATCACATTCTGATTGTTTGAACATTCAAGAATTACCTTCCTGGAATGCAGCACAAAGATCTTAATGTGATGTACTTAAATCTAATTGTACAATTTAAAATTCTATATGTTTGCTATAAGAAACAATAACACATTTTCAGTATTGAGTAGAGGGTTTTCTTAGGTAGGCAAAAACTAATGTGAATAAGACTTTCTAGAACAAATTAAGTTATGGTGCAAATATTCTGACAAATGTATGGATTTCCAGATAATGCTGTAAAATAATAATAATAATAATAATAATAATAATAATAACAACATATATTAGAGAGAGTGAGCTAAGACTTTTAGCACCCTCCTTTCTGTGTATGCATGTATTATAGTTTGAGTCTGACGTGTTCTCTATAGGCTTGTGTTCTTTTAGTGTTTACTCCTTGGTCCCCAGCTTATAACATTCTTGTGAAGACTAGAGCCTTTAAGAGGTAGACCTGAATAGGAGAATCAGGTCACTGGGAGTTGGTCTTTGAAGGCTACAGAACTACTAGTTACAATAGATATTCTCTTTTCTAGCACAATCATATGAACAAGCTTCTACACCATACCCCAACAGCCTGGCCTTCCCCAAAGTGATGGCCTGAACTCTTCCTAAAACCATGAACCAAAATAAATCTTTCCTTTCTTGTTTCTGTCAGGCACTTAGTCACAGTGATGCAAAAATGAACATCTTTTATTTTTGGCACTTGCCTATGTGTGAGGATACAAAGATGACAGTATTTCACACAAAGGAAAGAGATTCAAACATATTTTTATAAGCAGGAGAATATGAATTGGCCTTCATAGTTATATGGCTAGTTAATATTTATTCCCTTTAGGACACCAGAAAAACATGTACCATGGCTAGACCTATAGGTAGTTAGTTAAACTCCTATGTAACCCTCTCTAATTCCTAGAGATATTGGAGAAGAGAGCCCACACTATCATATCTTGGTTGGAACCCATGTTTCTCCTAAATGCTCCCCCTGGCAGATTTTTAGAGTTGTACTTACTCAGTATAAGCATCCCATTATTTTATTTTCTCAAGACTTGAGATAACTAAGGAAAGATGCATATATCTGCAAATATAGAGTTCTTCTTTTTTCATTCCCCCCTCCCACAAGATGCTGATCTCTTTTTGACACCCAAATTACCTATATATTTTTTGCTGTCCTGTTGCATTCAAAGCAAAGCTTTATACATTTTTATTAATGTATCTCATTAAAATTTCATCATAAAACATTGTAAAGGTGTTTTCTACTCAAATACATGCCTGTCTGGCTGTTCTGTCTGATAGACAGATACTGTGATTTAAATATAAGTCGATTCCTTACGTGCCTCCTCTCTACTACCATGTTGACAGTCCAACTTCTGTACTCAGAATGTGATTGTCGGGCTGGAGTTTTAAAGATGCTTGTGGTAATTCAGGGTAAATAGATTGGGTGCTATGTCAATTTTGTAGTTATCTTCATAAGAAGGAGATCTTAGAACACAGATGTTACTAGAAGAGCAGAACATGGGAAACAGAGAATGCAGCCAGCCATAACCCAAGGGTGAGGTCTTTTTTTTTTTAATAAAGCATGATATTGCTTATTCCATTTAAGACATCAGATAGAACAAACATTCCTAATGATATATTATTCTCTAGGTATATTGCATTTCTTTTCTCTGTACAGAAGACCTCCCAGGATGTCATTATTTATATCTGTTTTCTCCAGCTGTAAGAGGAAGTTCTTAGAAACCCACAGTCTGACCACACCTTGGCCTCAGTCTTCCAACTCCAGATTTGTGAGATGCTAAATTGCTGTTGCTTAAGTTTCTCAGTCTATAGAAACTAATATAACAGTACAGGATAAAGTTGTCATAGACTATAGCAGATACCATTTGCACTCAGAGTCAAGACCTACAATAGAACTTAACATGTAAGCCTATCTTCATGTGTCAGTTCAAAATCTGGAGACAGACTGAAGATAGTGTACAACCTAATCTATATTTTCTCTTTCTTGTCTATGTTTGCTGTCCAGCCCTTTGACAATGATAAATCTCCAAGCATAAGAAAACCTGTGTAAGAGAAGTAAAAATGCAAACCACTGAATGAGGAAAGCCTGGTTTTAACAAGTGCGGTGGTTTGAAAGAGAATGGTCTCAAATGCTCATGTATTTGAACTCTTGATCCTTGGTCAGTAACCCCATTTGGAGAGGTTATTCAATCTTTAGAAAGTAGATCCTTGCTCAGGGAAACATGTCACCAAGGCTAGGCTCTGAGAGTTTATCACTGGGTAATGCAGCAAATAGAGATTTAGAATCTCACAGTGTTAGAGGCTGGTAGAGAAAGACCACAGTAGAGAAGGACTGATTCTCTTGTAAGACATTTCTCCTTGACTTGAGTCCGCTCACATCCTCCTTCTACCTTGCATGGGCTTCTCTTTGGGTGACATCTGTTTCCTAAACTCTTGTAGTCTTGTCCCACTTCTAGTTCACTCTTTTGGCTTCTTATGTGATGGGAGGAGATCAGACATCTTCCTGCTCTGGGCCCCTGATGCTTACCCCACCATTATGAACCCCCTGTCTGGAATCATACACAAAAACACACTCTTTCTTACACAAGTTGCTTCTGCTACATTCTTTTTTTTTTTTTTTTTTTTTTTTTTGAGACAGGGTTTCACTGTGTAGCCTTGGCTTTCCTGGAACTCACTCTGTAGAACAGGCTGGCCTCGAACGCAGAAATCTACCTGCCTCTGCCTCCCAAGTGCTGGGATTAAAGGCGTGCATCACCATGCCCAGCACTGCTACATAGAACAAGAACAACATCAGAAATACTGACTTGACTTGAGTATTTCTGATGTTGTTCTTGTTCTATGTAGCAGTGCTGGGCGCGGTGAAATACTCAAGTCACAATCAAGAATCAAGTTGATGCTGATTTCCAACACTGAAGAAGGAAGTTTCCTTTTCATCCTCAGAGTATGCATTGTGCAAAAGCAGAGCCAAGAACAGAATTAAACTGGGCACATACACAACTAGACTCTCCTCTTCATGGTACATGAATATTATTCATTATATTTTGTCAGTGTGTTCCATAAAAAAGACTATATATGATGTGAAGGTATTATTCATTTCTTGAATTTGAGTGTAATTTATTAACTGTTCTTGAGGTAGGAACTTATCAAATTATGGTAACAATTTGAAATTTCATCTTTGGAGCAAACCATCTACGTTGACAAAGCAAAAAATATTTCTTCATACTTAAAATGAGTTAATTTAATCTTAATGGCCAGTAAACCAATACCAAGCTTATTGACTTGGAAGATGATAATAATAATATAATTCTCATAGAAATGATAACTGACCTTTAATAAATGCTGCTTGAAGCTATCACTCCAGTCTTACAGAGCCCATTTGATCCTTACCATTGTCTCAGGAATGTTGTCTGTCCATTCTCAAGATGAAGAAACTGCTTTACTGAGAAAACAAGTAGCCTCTGTCTTCACAGCTAGGACAGGAAATGGCGCCACCTTCTGAGATGCACTGAGAAGTTAGAGAGAGATTAAAATATAAGATAGGAAACAATAGCTTAGGGCTTTGGTTGACCTAAATCAAAAGTTTTTAGTAAGAAACAACTGGCTAGCCTCGAGAATTCCAGGGAATAAAACATTAGGGAAAATACCTTCTTTTTCATATAAAGAGTTTGTGAATTTGCCTTTCTGGCAGTGAGATTCATGAGAGAGAGAGAGAGAGAGAGAGAGAGAGAGAGAGAGAGAGAGAGAGAGAGAGAGAGAGAGAGAGAGAGCACAAAAAGAAGTTTAGAAATTTCAGACATGTAGAATCCTGGGAAAGTCCATATGAAAAACAATGCCATTAATCTACTATTACATCTTTGTGAGACCCTCAGCTACAGCAAGTTACTGGAGCCCCTATAATCATTGCAGGAGATACCCAGGGTTGGTCTCTATCCTGAATAGCTAAAACACACATACTTTAAGGCACAGAGGCCTTGAGAGTGTACCAACTCTTAACTAAAGCCATGTGATACACCAAGTGCCCCAGCTTCTGTTTATCACTCCACCAGAATGACGGCAGGAGGGGCACTGAGCAGAGAAATTCCAGGAAGATGCGACACAGTACAGGGACCCTTCAATGACTCTACTGCAGGGTGGCAGAGTCATCTCTTCCTCTCTTCTTGAATCCTGGCCAGATCTGCATGCTATGCTCTAGCTCACTTGTCTTCTGTATCTTTTCCCTATATCCTTTTCCTCACATGCGCCTCCCAATGAAATCCTTGTATGATTAATCCCATCAGCCACCTGCAGCTCAGAGGATCAACATCTATTTTACTACTAATTTTCAAATGTTTCAGAAGCTTGTGTAATAAACACAGCATGTTAACAACGTTACCAAAAACTCTTAAGCAGTTTTCATGTAGTTATACTTTTATCTCGTGTATTGGTACTTCTCTAAAGTGGCTGCTGTTCCTTGTTTCACAAGAGCCTTTCATGAAGATCACTGATCACCCCCACCCTCTCGTGAAATGTGTTCTTGCTCCTGGCTCACGGACTACTTCCTAGCAACCCAGTGTGCCTCTCATCTTGAAGTTCTCCTTGGAAGTGTTCCTTCCTGCTGTTTCTTTGCACCAGACGTCTCATTACTGTCTCTAGTACAGGGGAGCTTACCTTCCACATTTCACCACAAATTTAACAAATAATAAACCTGTTGTTATTGCTGTAAACTGTTATGACATGTTTAATGTTTTCTTCTTCCTCTATGCTATAATCTCCATGGAAGCCTTGGTTTTGTAATTGTCTAATAATGCCTGATTCCATAATAGTGACTCAATAAACACTTGTCTGATAAGCAAACACATTGAATATTATAAGGATAATAAAGATGAACACTAGCATGGACGTTTAAGAGAAGTTAAAGATGAGTCTGAAAAGCTAACACCTGCTTCAGCTTTCTCAAACTGTGACTTTGTAGCCAAGTATAGGCTTTCAAATGTTACTTTTCCTCCAAGTGGAAAGGCTTGGAGGAAGGACTTGGCCAAGAAAAATCATAGTAGAGAAAGACGCAGAAGCAGAAATGTCAAAGAGACTTCTACATTGTTCAAGCACTGGTAAGGAGTGATTTCAATAATAAGCTATCATTTTAGGAGATCGCACAAAGGAAAGATAATGTGTCTCTGTACTCTTTCTGGGAAAACGGAGAGATAATGGGATAATGGAAATGAAAGCCTGGGAGCTAGCTCAATTGGTAAAGTACTTACAGAGCAAACAGAAGTCTTTAGCCAAACCAAAGCTCAGACAAAATCTCAGTTGTGGTGGTGAATGCTTCTATTCCCAGTGTTTGGGAGGTAGACCCAGCCAGGTCCTTGATGTTTGCTGGCCAGCCATCCTAACTGAACTGGAAAGCTTCAGACAAACTAAGAGAACATGTTTTATAAACCAAGGTCTACAGAACCTGAGGACTCTCCCAGAAGTTGACCTTGTACTACCACATATATGGGTCTCCCAAACCTCCTCTGGCATACACCAAATATCCACAGATACTAGCAAACACTCACACTCCCTCCCTGGTCACACAGAACTGTAGACTATGACCCTTCCTTTGAATGGGGAAACATTATGTTTAAATGACAAGTTAACTTTCATCAGCTACTATGAATCTGAGTTTTCAAAGATTTTAAAGTTGCAAATTTTAAATTATTAGATTTTCTTACTTGCTTCCCAGCCTTGCTTTTAGGCTTATTTCGTCTCAGGTTCTTTTCAGGTCCAACTGGCATGCTTGGAACTTAACCTGAACTAAAAATTAAATAAAATCATTAAACAACAACGACAACATGTCATTCTCCAGTTCACCAGTTTTTCTATCTCTTGAATCACATATTATCCAGACCTCAAATTCTAGTACCAGATTTCCAGGCCACACAACTCAGAGAGGTCAAGTTCATTGCCAGTACATGGTTACATTTCCCCAAGTGAACTGGATCGTTGCCAGATGGATAAATACAACTTGCTATTTTACTGACAAGAGAAAATCAACAAAAGGTGGCGCTGTCATGAAGCAAGTACTCAGAAATGATGGCAGAGACTTGTGCCAAGTTTGATGTCAACAGGGGATGCTGAGGTCATAACCCAGATATCTCTCAGCTGGCGTCAGCCACCTTCAATAAGAACGAGCAGTTTAAATAGTTCCTCAATTCTATCTGAGAACGTTTAAACTCCAGAGAGGAGCTGCAGCAGGGAACAGCAGAAACTTTCAGAGCTAGCTCCGAGATGCTAATCTATGGCACAATGACCAAGTTTGTGCCTGATAACACAGCTATAATGCCTCATGCCCAGGTCAGAGCTCTCTACCAGGGCTTGACATGAAAACGGAATGATGATGATGATGATCATGATAGAGGATGATTACAAAGGAATATGTCAGTAAACATAACATCTATGAAGATTAAGTTTTGAGGAAGAGATCTACAAAACGCTGAATGTTGAAACTAACTGTTCTCAGTATTCTTTTTTTCTAACTACCACATGCTACTGTTTAGTTTTTTTTTTTTAAATAGACATAAACTAATCTGTGGTAGAGAATAGAGTTAACATTCCTCACTGGACATCTGGAATATAGACTGCAAAAATGAGTATCCACATCTCCATTCTTCTGTGGTCTCAAACAGTCTGGCATCCAGAAAAAGAAATAACTTCGTTGTTGTATTTTATATTTATGATGTATAAACATTTTGCAGTATAATTTATATGATTTAGCTCTTTCATGACCAGGGGCTCACTGAAGTAGAAAAAGAACCTAATATTAATCAAAGACAATGTTTAATCCCATCCTTTACATTCTGTTTAGTTTCACAGACATTAGATAGAATCATAGATTTTGCAGTGGAACAGAGAGACATGGACTCTAGTCCTATGTCAGGGCCTGAAAACACTGGTCATTGGTGACCTTGGGTAAACCACAGTGATCACCTCAGTCTTCAATTGGTTGTCCTTTGACTGACAAAGTAAATTTTGTTCTATTCTGAGCTCTAAAAAGATTACTATAATCTTATCTAGGAGGTGGAGTGTGGTTGGTGGAAGGAGTTCTTTGAAGCTCTAACTTTGTAAACTTATCTGTTTACTTCTTAGCTGTTCTGAGACAATGAATTCTCTTCTCCTCCAGTTATCACAGCCATTAACATTGTAACAAACACAACCCAATATCCACACTTATATCTAGAAGGTAATTAACAGTCACCTAACTGAATGTAAGACCTGCTCAGAGGGAGGGACTCTGTGCCTGGTACTGCAAACCTGCCAACCACCTGTGGCTAGTGAGATCGTGGTCCTTTGAAGAAAGCCCACTATTGCCATTTTCCTAAGGCAGTATAATTTCTGAGTGTGTTTTATTTATCTCCTGCCCACAGTTAAGTATAGTTCTCATTCATCAAAGAAAAGTCTCTGTGCAGCAGATGGAGACCATCACAGAATCCGCAATCAGTCAACATACTGTGAGAGAATTGGTCTGCTACAAGGATAAGTCCCATGATTATCCAATTATTTCAAGCAATCAGTCCTAGACACATACAAATGGACTCAGCAGATTGTACTTATATATACTGTGTGTGTGTTGTAAATTTGAGAAGGAGTTATGAGGGGATGACCACAGGAGGAGTTAGAAAGTGTGAGAGAGGAATAGAAATGATATAAATATAATACTCAAGCATGAAATAAAAGCAAACAAACAAAATACAAACAACAAAACCCAAACATTGAGTCAAAATAACGTTTTCTTTTTAGAAGTTGCTTTTCTCTGGCATTTTCTGGCATCAGTGGAAATGTAACACTGTTTCTCCACTGTTTTCTCAGTTGTAGTAGTAATTTTTATACTAGTGACAAAATTGCTAATATAAGTGGCTGGCTTACAGTTCAAGGGTGTAGCCCATCACAGTGGGAAAGACATGGTGGAAGGACTGGTCACACTGTATTTGTAAGCTGTAAGGAAGTAAAGTGAGATAAATGCTGTTCTGTTTCTCCATCTTATTCAATCCAAATCCCAAAACTCATAAAGTGGTTTGACCAAGTCTTAGGGTAGATTTCCTACCTCAATTAATAATAACAATAACAACATCAACAACAACATCCCTCCACGATATTTGTTTCCATGGTGAGTCTAAATCCTGGCCTCAGTGTGTCTCTGGAACTATGGCACAAAGTTCCATGGATCCTCTCAGTCTTGCATATTTCATGCCTGCAAAACCAGTGCCCCGTGGACCATGCTGCCAGATCTGACTACCAAATGTGGATGGAGGTTGTTCTCCTTGGCCCAGTGTGTCAGTTCCTGTGCACTGACTGTGAGGAAGCATTTCCCTAGGATGTTGCTTTTCAGCCCCTTCAACAGTATTCAAAGGAGGTTTTCTCCTTCCAAATGAATTTGTATTTTCACAGCATGGAAGCTTCACTGCTGGGATTGGCCTTTTGTGTGACTTTTCATGTTCTCTGAGTGAAGAGTTCCAGGTTCTCTTCAGCAACACTAATCTCAGCTGCTTTCCAACCTGTCTTGTCTGTAATTTTAAGCTCCTTCATGTGCTGCAGATTTGTAGTATCTTTTGGCTTCATCTTTTGGTCTTTCACTGCAGAGCAGGAAGAGCAGTAAGCAATAGCCGTGCCACAGTCTGAGTGGAATCCCAGTTTGAAATTTCCACTGCTGAACGAATTAGTCCATTTCTTTTCAATTCAGCCATAATGGAGTTCTCATGGCACAGGCAAACACAGCCATGTTCTTTCCTGGAGTACTTCATTGATTGCCTCTATCCCAGTTCCAAATGGAGTACTTGTTCCCCTCTGAAACATGAGCTAGGCATCCAATGTTTCTGTTTCTGTTGAAATTCTTGTCTTCTAAGCTCCCACCAGAATGACCCAATTAGGATCTGCTTACACCATCATGGAGTTTTTGCTGCCTCAAATTCCAATCTCTCTCACAATCCTTTGGGAAACTAGCTCCAAAGACTTACAAACCACATGGTTAGTTTCTCACATCTACAAACAACTTCAGAACCCAATGTTCTGTGTTAGCCATGTTTCTCATAAGCACTTAAGGAAAGAAAAGTTACTTTTGGCTCAGAAATCACAGGTGTGGTCCATCATGGCAAATAATGGCAGCAAGAATCTGAAGCAGCTGGTCTTATAGTACCACACAGACAGGGAGCAGGAAGAGATGAATGTTGGTGTTCAGCCAGATATCTTCCTTTTATCCTGCCAGAGACGCAAGCCCACCAAATGCTGGCATCCATATAGAGGGGGTGTCTTTTCACGTCAACGAATCTGATGTAGAAACCTCCTCAGACACATGTCCAGGTATTTGGTTCTATGGTGTTTCTTAATCCCCATCAAGTTGAGAACGTTAATCATTATACCAAACATACGTGCTAGAAAGGGTAAGTTATATGACCCAGAACTGAAGAAAGAGAAATCAGAGATGAGAAGAAAATAAGAAGAAAAGACAAAGCCACCAAGGATAACTGGGTTGTCTCAGTCCTTTCTTTTGCTCCGAGTCTGACCTCAGAATGTGCCACTTGTCCCCTGTGACTATGGGAAGACACCATCCAAAGATACATGGAGAATAGAGGGATAAAATGCAAAAAGAGCAACCAAATGCTAACTTTTGGGGACCTGCAAATGTGCTCGGGAGTCAAGTACCATGTTTTTCCTTCCTTATTTCTATGTGAAGAATAAACAGATTTTCTATTACGTTTATGTAGATAAGATTATCCTGCAATTTAAACAAGAAAAAAAGAAAGAAAGAAAGAAAGAAAGAAAGAAAGAAAGAAAGAAAGAAAGAAAGAAAGAAAGAAAGAAAGAAAGAAAGAAAGAAAGGTGTCCGAACAGGTGTCAAGCAGGGCTACCATTAAGAAGTCCACAAAGCAATTACCTTCTGGTGAAGAATCAAGCAAGCGGGTTTCCCTATGGACAGGTGACTGAATCCCAGGTGCTATTCTTGTCTGTTGACAAAGAAGAGAGGGGAGAGAACATGTAAGCAGGATCACTCCTCTTGGCAGTGACCCACAGCCAAGGCAGCTGTTGCTTATCAAGGACACACTCAAGTTTATTGTGGTGATGTGTCAAGACACAGAAAATATTTACATATGTGTGCATATATATTAAGAGTGTACAGGTCTACAATCTCAAAGTAACACATCCAGAAGAACATTTCCTGAGCTTTCTGGAGAGTGAATCTGCTCTTCGGGGAAAAGGTCTTCCATTTCCTTCTCCAAAAAGCTAGAACTGAGGTAAGGAAGCTAATGTGCCTCCCCTTTTACTCCCTTGACCTTACACATCATCCTCTTCACTCCTTCATGGCCACACCAGAGCTTGGAGACTCGCGTTCTTTCCCTTTGTCTTTTAGCTCCAGGAGGCTGACTTTCTACAGCATGAAGCCTACACTGTGTTTCCTTTTCATCCTCATCTCCCTTCTCCCACTGATAGTCCCAGGGAACTCGAAATGCTCCTTTGAGTCTTTGGTGGATCAAAGGATCAAGGAAGCTCTCAGTCATCAAGGTAAGAGAAGGGGCAAGGAAAACCTGAGCTTAATGCTTATTTAGGCCACCTATTCCTAAACCTTTTCTTCATTTCTGCCCATTCCAAGATCCTAGCCTCTAATTAGCCCTAGGGAATCCTACTTCCCTCTTCAGGGATTCTTTATGGTATCCTACTCTTTTCTGAGCTCTTGATCAAAAGCTAAAGTTTCTGGATGAGGAGGAACAAGGAGGGTGGTTGGTGTAATGTAGCAATACTTTATGAGTTAAGTATAAATCATAGCCTTTACACTTTACAGCCAACTTATGAGCTAAGAATAACTATTACTTTCTCTTCACAAATTAAGAAATTAACTTTGGGGTCTGGAGAGATGTGCAAGGCAGGTAAAGGTACTCCCAGAGGACCTGGGTTGCAGCCTGATAGCCACTTGGTGGCTCATAAACATTTGTAACTCCTGTCACAGAGGATCTGATGCCCTCTTCTGGCTATCACACACACAAGGCATGCATGTGATGCACAGATATACATGTAGGCAAAATACCCATGCATTAAAAAAAAAACTTTTAAAAAAGATATTAAACCTTAAAAGTTAGTGTATAGTTTGATTTTGAAAAACAGCAACTCTAAGATGCAAGAGGACTTTGAAGGAGATTGTGAGAAAGAACATGGGCAGTACCCCCTATTCTTTACTACTCAAGCACCCTTCTCCTGACAGAGACTAAGGCGCTCTCCTGCACTAGTGTCACGTCTTCTGGCAGACTGGCCTCCTGTCCTGCTGGTGAGTAACTCCACACAGAGAATTTATGTGCAAGATGTCCTATGTTCTTACCCTCAATATTCTAACAATGAATTATTTTCCTAGATAAAAAATTTTACTGCCATGGAGGTAAGCCATGGTCACTGGAGCCTAGCTAGCTATCTTTTACTGATTGTCAGTTCCTTTAAGGATGTTACTGAGAGAACTTGAGTTTCTGTTGTTCCTCTCCTTTCTTTCTATTGTACTCTCATACGTCATCCATTTGCTTCTTGTCTGGGTATTGATATGTCTCTATTTCTTTTCCAATCTATTTCCTTGTATTACAGGGCAGAGAGTCAAGGTGAATTTTCCATCGAATGAGTGACATTGAAACACCAAGTATTTTTGTATAAGTGATTTTTGTTTTATGAGTTTAAGTGACTTTTTTTCCTTGAAGATAATTCCCAAAATTGAATTAGTATGAGCTTCCTAGGAAGAATAGTTAGGGTCTCATCATCTCTTACATTCCAAGGGCTCTGACATCTGTGTTTCACATGACCCTGCAGGGATGGTTGTCACTGGATGTGCTTGTGGCTATGGTTGTGGATCGTGGGATATCCGGAATGGAAATACTTGCCACTGCCAGTGCTCAGTCATGGACTGGGCCTCTGCCCGCTGCTGTCGAATGGCTTAAGAATGAGGAGGTTGAGAAACCAATTTCAAAATGATGAGCATAATGAAACCACGGTCTCGACCAGGAAACCTGACTCATTGTCTTCATATTACTAAATAATTCTTCTTGAATAATAAAGGCAGACCTGTACCTTTGCATTATATTTTTAATGTTATTTCTCCTAGGTTTGAGTGTCTGTTGTCAGAAAATATTTTCAGTATCTCTGGGATTACCTCTCAGTACAGCATGTAAGATGGGTGGTGAAGAAAGATAGGAGAAGCATGAGGAAATAGTGACCCTCTGCTTCTTCTACTTCCTCATGATCTATCAAAAATATTGAACGTATTGTTGGCCTGAAATATAGTAAAGCAAAATGCCATGCTTTTGAGGATTTCACCAACTGGAACAGTGAATCCCAAGCCATGTGCAGGAAGGCTTTGCAAGGTGCAGGCAGAAAGAGAAATATAAAACAATTTGTAACTTCTAACAATGTGTATGTACTCTTTTCAACTTACTTGCCTGAGAAGGCTTTCTGACATGGTAACTTCTCTGTCATAGTTAGCCATAAGTGCCACAGCCCTCACCGACTGTAAAGTCTTGATACAATGATTCTTCCCGTGTATAAAAATTTACAGAATTCCAAACTAAGAAATAATTTTCTTAAAAATTTTTTTATGAATCATTCTATTCGTTTACAGCTCAAATGATATCCCACTTCCTGGTTATCCCTCCACAAACCCCCAGTTCCATATCGACCTCTCCTCCCTCCCGTTTGCCTCTTTGAGAGTGTTCCCCCACCTACCTATCCTCTCCTGCTCCACTGCTTCAGCATCCCCTAAGCTGAGGCATCAAACCTCCACAGGACCAAGGTTCTCCCCTTTCATTGATGTCAAGCAGGTCCATTCTCTGCTACATTTGTATCTGGAGCCATGGATCCCTCCCTGTACATCTCTTGGTTAGTAGTCTAATCCCTGGGAGCACTGGGTGGTCTGGCCAGCTGATGTTGCCCTACCTGTGGGGTTGCAATTCCCCTCCACTCCTCCATTCCTTGTGACAGCTCCCCAACCAGGGTCCCAGAGCTCAGTCTGATGGTTGTCTCTAAGCATTCACATCTGTATTGGTCAGTTGCTGGCAAAACCTCCCACATAACAGCCACACCAGGTTCCTGTCAGCAAACACCTCTTGGCATCAGCAACGGTGTTTGGGTTTGGTGTTTGCAGACAGGATGGGTCCCCAGGTGGGGCAGTCCCTGGGTGACCCTTCCTTCAGTCTCTGTTCCTTATTTTTGTCCCTGTTTTTCCTTTGGACAGGAACATTTCTGGGTTCAAAGCTTTGAGATGGGTGGATGGCCCCATCCCTCAACCACAGGGCCATGCCTAGAGACTGGAGGTGGTCTTGACAGGTTCTATCTCCCCTTCTCTGAGCATCTGGGCTAAAGTCATCCCCATTGGGTCCTGGGATCCTCTCATTTCCCTTGCATCTGGGATTCTCCAGTGGCTATCTCCAGTTCCTCATCTCCCACTGCTGCATATTTTTATTTGATTTCCTGACCCTCTGTATCACTCTCCTGTCCCCTTCAGTACTCGATACTTCCCCCCTTATTTCCTCCCACTCCTCTCACACTCCCAAGCCCCACTCCCTCCACCTCCTGAGATCATTCTATCTCCCCCTCAATGCAGGACTAAAGCATCCACACCCTGGTCTTCCTTCCTCCTAAGCACCGTATGGTCTGTGGATTTTTCGTAAGCATTCTGAGCTTTGGGGCTAATATCCTCTTATCAGTGAGTACATACCATGTATGTTTTTTTGTGTCTGGGTTACCTCACTCAGGATGATATTTTCTAGTTTCACCTATTTTAAATGCTGCTATTAATGGTAAATAAGTAACCCAGTGGCTTGGTAGCAAGTATCTTATTAGTTGAGGAACTGCCAGTATGGGGGCATCATGGTTTTGAAGGAGGATATAAATCACTTTTCAACTCTTAGACTATCAAAAATAATTTTTCAAAAAAGAAACAAGCAAACAAACAAAAATGGTACTCTTATTGGCGACTAAGTAGGAATGCAGCTATATTGACTATTACTACAATTAAAACTTCTTTTCCAACCAGGCATGGTGGCCCACGCCTTTAGTCCCAGCATGTCTCAAAAAACAAAAACAAAAAAACAAAACAAAACAAAAAATACCACTTCTTTTCCTGTCTACTTACATTCTTAGTAGATTTCTCACAGTTAATGACCCTGAATTATAGATATGCAATTGGGATGCAGCTATTTATCGATAGATACATACTCTATTTAGAGGGTATAAAGACATTGCTCAGTGTTTAGGAGCACACATTCTTTCAGAGGACCTTAGTGTGGTTCCCCATACCTACCTGGTAGCTCACAATAATCTGTAGCTCCAGTTCTAAGGAATTTGATCCTGTCTTCTATGGGAACCAAGCATACTTGTGGCATGCTTGCAGACAAAACACTCATGTACATGAAACAGAATAAATAAGCCTAATACAAGTTAGAACATGTTTCTAAATGCATTGTTTGTATTTACTAATCACACATCAACGTGTTTCATAAAGGTTCTGTTCACTTGTATGGTATTAATCAGTGGGATCAAAGCGTGAAGTAGCTGGTGCTTTGTTAATCTGATAGAAGCTAGAGTCATAGTGGAAGGGGAAACTGCAATTCAGAAAATGCCCCCAGTGGAGTGGCTTTGGGGCAAGTAAGCGTGTGAGGCATTGTCTGTGTTAACGATTGATGTGAGTGGGCCCAGATTACTAGGAGTGGGGTCACCCCTGTGCAAGCGATCCTGAATGGTATTAAAAAACAAAAACAAAAACAGAAACAAAAACAAAAATGGGGTGAGAAAACCATGGGGAGCACGTTAATGAGTATTTTTCCATGGCCTTTGCCTCAGTTCCTGCCTTCAGGTTCCTGATCTGACTTCCCTAGATGATGGACTACAAGCTGAAGATGAAATGAACCCTTCCCCCTAATTGCTTTTTGTCATGGCATTTTTGTTTGTTTGTTTTTTAAACATTTTATATATAATGTGTGTGTGTGTGTGTGTATATATGTATATGTGTATATATGTATATGTGTGTATATATATACATATATATACATGTATATATATATATATTTCATTCTTCATCTAATTGAAGTCACTTGGGTTAGTATGACTGAAACATCAAAATGCTATGGTGTGCTTTATGTTTTAAAATGCTCCCTTTCTGTGCTGTGTTATCAGGGTCACTAGCCCTTAACCCAAGTCTTCTCTCTCTCTCTCTCTCTCTCTCTCTCTCTCTCTCTTGTGAGGAGCGGGTGTGGCAGCAGTCCCAAGATGGCGCCCGGGACTGCAGCCAAGTCTCATGACTTGCACCTGACTTCCTCATATACCCTGATTAAGCCATGTCCACTGGATAAACTGCACAGGTGCACCATGATGCAAAATCGGACCATATGACAAGTGATGATTCTGGCCAATGGACTGCTGTTATGTGGACTGGGCTGATGGGGCGTGGTTGAGGGGTTATATAAAGGATTGTGATTGGGGGCTGGGGCTGGGGGGGAGAGACACAAGACTATTCCTAGAGAGAGATTCCTGCATGCGTGTTGAAAGGTTCCTGAATAAACTGCTTTGAGAAGAATGCTATGTCGTCGCTTCCTTTCTGCTGGTCAGAATTGGAGGTGACACTCTCTCTCTCTCTTAAATCTTAAGTATACAGTTTATTGATTGCGACAGATGTATAACCCCAGGAAAATTCTATATAGCCCTTCTAGTCATTCCTCATGTTTCTCTGACAGAGGTTTTTGTCAGAAATTTTTCTTTTTCTTTAACTGTTAAGCTAGAGGTTTGTTTTTTTTTCTAATCACTTTTGTTTAATTTTTTTTTTTTTTTTTTTTGGCTCTTTGAGACAGTTTCTCTGTATAGCCCTAGCTGTCCTGGAACTCACTCTGTAGACCAGGCTGGCCTCAAACTCAGAAATTCACCTGCCTCTGCCTCCCAAGTGCTGGGATTAAAGGTGTGTACCACCATGCCCAGCTAATATATTTTTTAATAGGTGTTATTGGATATTTTTTATTTACATTTCAAATGTTATCCCCTTTACCAGTTCCAACCCTTCCCCCAAAACTCCCTATAGCATCCGCCATCCCCCTGCTTCTATGAGGGTGTTCTTCCACCCATCCACCCACTCCTATCTCTCCACCCTCAGTTCCCCTACACTGGGGCATCTATCAAGCCTTCATAGGACCAAGGACCTCTCCTCCCATTGATGTCCGACAAGGCCATCCTCTGCTACATATGCAGCTGGAGCCATATGTACTCCTTTGTTGATGGCTTAGTCCCTGGGAGCTCTTGGAGGACTGGTTGGTTGATATTGTTTTTCTTCCTGTTTGGTTGTAATTCCCTTCAACTCCTTAGGTCCTTTCCCTAATTCCTCTATTGGGGACCCAGCACTCAGGCCAACAGTTGGCTATAAGCATCCATATCTGTATTTGTAAGGCTCTGGCAAGGCCTCTCAGGAGACAGCCATATCAGTCTCCTTTCAGCATGCACTTCTTGGCATTCACAATAGTGTCTGGGTTTGGTATATGAGATGGATCCCCAGGTGGCACAGTCTCTGGATGGCCTTTCCTTCAGTCTCTGCTTACACTTTACCTCCATATTTGTTCCTGTGAGTATTTTGTTCTCCTTCTAAGATGGATCGAAGCACCCATACTTTGGTCTTCCTTCTTGAGCTTCATGTGGTTTGTGAATTGTATCTTGGTTTTGTGGAGCTAATATCCATACCCTCATAGAAGCAGGAGGAAGGAGGATGGGATTGGGGGTTTCTGGTGCTGGGGGAACTGGGAAAGGGGAATAACATTTGAAATGTAAATAAAGAAAAATAGCCAATAAAAAGAAAGAAAAATAAAAACGAAGCATATCCTTAAACTATTTCAATAGACCAACAAAAACACACCAATTAGAACATAATTGGAAATATTTAGAGGAGCAAATTTCCATTGCTGTAGAAAGTATAACAGTTTTCAGAGAGTTGAGTGACCAGCTAATCATATTTTATTGGCCTATGTACCAAGTGAATTTGCTTACCCAGTCCTCCCCATATGTCAGGGGCAGAACTTCTGTACATGCTGTGAGGCAGAGTAATGGAGGCCACTTCTATTACAGTAAATCACCATCAGGCTCTTATTTTTAGCTGCTGAACATATTCTTTTTGAGTTGTTAAATGTTGCTTAAGCTTAGTAAATCTCTTACTCAGGTGAAAAGACTTTCATATAGCTGTCTCTTGTGAGACTATGCCGGGGCCTAGCAAACACAGAAGTGGATGATCACAGTCAGCTATTGGATGAATCACAGGGCCCCCAATGGAGGAGCTAGAGAAAGTACCCAAGGAGCTAAAGGCATCTGCAACCCTATAGGTGGAACAACAATATGAACTAACCAGTATCCCTGGAGCTTGTGTCTCTAGCTGCATATGTATCAAAAGATGGCCTAGTCGGCCATCAATGGAAAGAGAGGCCCATTGGACTTGCAAACTTTATATGCCCCAGTACAGGGGAACGCTAGGGCCAAAAAGTGGGAGTGGGTGGGTAGGGGAGTTGGGGGGAGGGTATGGGGGACTTTTGGGATAGCATTGGAAATGTAAATGAGGAAAATACCTAATAAAAATATTTTAAAAATTAAAAAATAAATAAAAAAGGCAATCTCCAAACACATGACCATTATGGAAAGAGAGAGTTAGCTCTAGTCACGTTTAGAAGTTAGAAATAGTTAGATCCAGGTAGAAACTCTAAGAAGGCTCTAAACAGACTTAAAGGCAACAGGAAGGTGTTTCTACATCCCCATGCTACATTTGCCTTAACACTCAACACTACTTTCGTGAGTAATACTATAATTGGAAGGACTCTAAACTCCTTTCCTGTCTTCAAATGCCCTGGCCAATTCTTTTTATTCTCATCTGCTTCCATTAGGTTAATCTGGACAATAGTCATAGTCAGAAATTTTGAGCCTAATTAAATCCATATGTTAATATAAAAGGCCCCACTCAAAGCCTTTCTTAACAGAATGAATTATAGAATTTGAGGAATAATAGAAAATTAAAACTTAAAAAACATGGACAAGGGGCCTAAAGAAATAGTTCAGTGCTTAAGAGTACTGCCTGCTCTTACAGAGGACCAGGGTTCAGTTCCCCACACTGACATGACATCCTTCAATAGGCTGTAACCCCAGTTCCAGAAAACAGCTCTCTCTTCTGGCATCTGTGGGCATCAAGAACATATACAGTGAGCTTATAGACAAAGAAGCAAAATATTCACATGCATAAACATAAACATATTTTTAAAAATAAAAATCTAAAAATAGTTTTACAAATGACCTGTAGTGTTAGTTGTCCTGTTAATTGTCCATGCTCATAGTCCCTTCTTTACCTGCCCTACCATCCCCCTCCCAGTTTAATTCTCCTACTCCAATTTTGCTTTTTTCTATAACACTGTGATGGTTTGTACATCCTTGGTCCAGGGAGTGGCACTATTAGAAGATGTGACACTGTTGGAGTAGGTGTAGCCTTGTTGGAGTGGGTGTATCATTGTGGATGTGGGTTTTAAGACCCTCATCTTATCTTCCTGGAAGTATTTTGCTAACCGTCTTCAGATGAAGATGTAGGACTCTCAGCTCCTCCTGAACCATGCCTACCTTCATGTTGCCACGTTTCTGCCTTGATGATAATGGACTGAAGCTCTGAACCTGTAAGCCAGCCCAAATTAAATGTTGTCCTTATAAGAGTTGCCTTGGTCATGGTGTGTGTTCACAGCAGTAAAAACCTAACTAAGACAAACACTATATTCTATTTCCTTTTTCTTGGGAGATCTTCCTGTACTCCCTGGTCCTGGTGTTTTACTAGGTATATAACCTCTGTGGGTATTCAAATTATAGCACACATATTGAAGTGATGGAAGCTAATAGTCACAGAAAAGACTAAACATCCAATATTTGTCTTCTTGGGTGTAGATCACCTCCTTCTGGATGATTGTTTCTAGCTCTATCCACACACCTGAAATTTTCATTATTTTGTTTTTCTTAAGAGCCAGATATTGCTGCATTGTATAAATCTATCATATTTTTAAATTATCCACTTGTCAGCTAATGGACATCTAGGTTATTCTTAATTTCTTACTATTATGAGTAGAGCAGCAATGAACGCAGATGGGCAAGCATCTCTGTCTTAGGATTAAGAGTGTGTATATGCCCAAGTATGCTATAGTTAGATCTTGAAGAGATCTATTCTCAGCTTACGAGGAACCACCCCACTGATTTCCATAGTGGCTGTACATGTTGCCCCTCCTTCCACAGTGCATGAGTTCTCCCATTCCCTGCATCCTCACCTCATTCATTTTAATGATCTTGGCCACTGTGACTGGGGTAAGATGAACTTTCAAGGTTTTAGTTTTGTTTTTCCTGATGGGTTAATGATCATGAACATTTTTTTAATTGTTTCCCAGTTATTCCTGTTTCACCTTTTGAGGATTTTCTGTTTAGATCCTGACCCCATTTTTAAATTGGATTATTTGTTTTATAGTCTTTGTTAAAATTTCCTTATATATTCTAGACACTAGCCCTCCTATAGATATATAATTAGTAAAGATTTTTTCCAAGCCTGTGGCCTGATGCTTTGTCTGAATAATGTTATCTTTCACCATAGAGTAGCTGTTTAGTTTCATGAGGTCCCATTTATTAATTTTGTTCTTAGTGCCTGAGCTGTCAGTATCCTGCTCTAAAAGTCTTTTCCTGTGCAATAGAATTTCAGCATATTCCCCATTTTCTCTCCTATCACATTCAGGGTATCTGGCCTTATGTTAAGATCCTTGATCCATTTAATCTTGAGTTTTGAGCAGGATACCATCCAGCTAACTTCTCAGCTTTCTGTTGGTCATCTCTGAAGCTCAGCCTCAGCAGAAAGACAAGGGGGATGGAGGAATCTGGGGGAGAATATCTAACTGAAGAGAAATTTCTAAAAATGCCAAGAATGTGGGATGTGTTCATGGGGATGGAAAAAAAAAGAAACAGAAATTATAGGAGAGGGATTAAGGAGGCTGAAGAGGACTGAGAAATGAAGAAACTTACTCAGATGAAAACAATAAGTTTCCTCCCACTACAGGCTGTGCATTGGTCCCCAACAAAAACTGCTAATGGTGAACTTAGGCCCTCCCTAATATTGATAAATTCTGGGAAAAGAAAACTATGGGCTTCCACTGGCATGCAGCTGGCAGGATTTCAAAACTGAAGCAGCTTCACAAGGAATGGGCTCTGTCAATATTTAATGGAATACTGATATGAGCAATAAACCTATAAGAGGGTTAAGGTAAATAAGATAAGTAGAGGTGGGTAGCCACTTCATACTTCCAGAGAAAAATATAAAGAACATTGTTTGCTCTAACAAGAAGCAGTTGCTTAAAAAAGAAGTGATTTTGTGAAACTAGAAAAAAATCATAAAATGGGGGAAAAGATATCTTAAGAGAGAGGAGGGGGAAATAGATAAAAAAGAGAATACTAGATTATAAGTAACATGAAAGTAGAAGGGGGGGGGAGGAGGAGGGAGACACAGCCTGACGAGGGAAGTGTAGAATGTATGAAAATGCCATAATAAAATCCTATTATTTTGTATAATAATTTGAAAAGCTATTAAATCAGAGTAATCCCAAATCTAGCAGCATTAATAATCATAACAGATATTTAAATTGTATAGAGCATACCTATATAATTTAGGAAGACATGAACTCTTGCTTAAGTGATGTTTTTTTCTGAGATTTCAGTTTAAGTGCTCACTTCTATGACCATCCAAGAAAAAAGTAGTGTTTTAAAAACCAAGCTATTTTTGTTACTGCTGTCTTTGATTTGCATTGGAGACAGCAAGTATTCTCTTTTAAATATAAATTTATTTCCTTTATCCCCCCCCCCCATTAGTGGCTGAATTGTGCTGTTTCCACTAGGCTAGCTTGTTGAAACTTTAACTTCTAGTATCTGAGGATGCTGACTCTTACCTAGAGATCTGGAGACAAGGTCTTTTCAAAGTAAATTAAGGTAACAAATTAAACAAAATGTGTAGCCAGTGTTTGCTACATTGTGGGTTCTTCTTCTACCCTTCTGTATTCTTTCAACCACCTAACACTAGATAGGAGAGAAAAAAAACTATAGAGGAGGGAAAGGGTGTGATGTTATCATTGAACTAATACTTTCTGCTGATTAGGGGTGTTGAGTTCTTTGGGGCAAGTTTGATCTTCACTATCAGGATATCTAATTCTTCTTCTTCTTCTTCTTCTTCTTCTTCTTCTTCTTCTTCTTCTTCTTCTTCTTCTTCTTCTTCTTCTTCTTCTTCTTCTTCTTCTTCTTCTTCTTTCTCCTCCTCCTCCCCCTCCTCCTCCCCCTCCTCATCCTCCTCCCTCTTCCCTTCTCACTTCTCACTTGTGCTTCGGCTTCTGCTGCTTCTTCTTTCTTCTTTTTACACTGCTATTTAACAAACCATGACCAACAACAACCAACAACCCACTCTACCTCTCGAGGCCCTAGAATTTCTATGGTCTCTGAAAAGTCCCCAGATTTCCAGATGTCACACAATCACAGAAACCACCTGCAGCTGGCAAAATCACACCCCTGCCAGAGCAAAAGGCTCTGTCAGCTGATGTGGACAATCTGAAGCTGCCCCATACCTAACACCTGGGATTAAAACAAAATCATTTTCCAATAATATTCCTGTGTTTTTCAAAGAAAGCAAAACACCATTGTCGTGATAAAGGTAGGTCTTAGGCTAATTTTATAGGTGTCATTATAAGATGAGTCAGACACAAATGTCAGCCAAAGGGAAAACAAAGTAAACAGAGAGAAGGCAGCCAGCTTTAGCCAAGGAGAAAGTTGGGACAGTGGCAACCATCCTGTCTACAACTTGATCTCAGTCTTTTTCCTCCAGAATGGTAAGATCCATTGCATGTTTGTGCGCACTATGTTGCGGCAGCTCAAGGAATCAAATATACCAGTGCATAACAAAGGTGTCATGCATCAAAAGAGAAGCCATTCTGACCCCAGACCAAGATGTAGAATGGAGTAAACCTGAGAACCCATACTAATCAAAACCATGAGGCCGAATGAGGATAGTAAACAATGTCATTGTTATTTTTTGTCTATTTCTATATTTGCTGTCCCCACCCCCATGGCAATGAGAAATCTCAGCATATAAGAAAAGCTTCAGGAGAACTAAGAATTGTACTTTGTTTTTTCCCCTTTAAATGCACAGACACTAATAGGTTTACCATATTCCAGTGGATGGCCCATACAGGTAAGGGCACTCCAAATTCAACTCTGTGAGGTACAAACAAAAACAAAAGCAAAAAGACAACAGCATGAAGTTGGGAGGGACTATTTGGGGAGGCATTTGGGGAAGTCTGAGGGAGAAATGAGCATGGATATTTTTGTGTTTCATTGTATACAGGTACAGAAGCCTCAAGAATAAAGAAAAAAATAACAGCCAGGTGTGGTGTCTCACGCCTTTAATCACAGCACTTGGGAGGCAGAGGCAAGTGGATTTCTGAGTTCAAGGCCAGCCTGGTCTACAAAGTGAGTGCCAGGACAGCCAGGGCTATACAGAGAAACCGTGTCTTGAAAAACTCAAAAAAAAAAAAAAAAAAAGAAAGATAAAAAGAAAAAGAAAAAAAATAATATTAAGCAAAAGAGTCAACAAAGCTGAAGGAAAGGAAAAGCTGCCTGAGAGAAGCAGGATGTGAGGCAACTGAATGAGGAAGGACTGGAAACTGTCGCTCTTCCTCTGACACATGATGTTTAAGTACACTTTAACATTCTTAAATACTATGCATGCTTAGCACCAAAGACAAAGTTTGCAAATTCTGAATTGTTAGATTTTCTTATTCAGTTTCTAGCATTGCTTTTGTTCTTATTTTGCCTCCTGACATGTTGGGTCTTGCCTCTTGATCCAAATGGCACTCTTGGAACTTAAACTGAACTAAAATACACAAACAAACAAAATTTTCTGAAAACTGACATTATAGTCATTCTCTTGAGTTTGTGTGTGTGTTTGTTTGTTTGTTTGTTTGTTTTTCTTGAATGACAGATTCCCCAGGTCTCCAGTCCTAACACCAGACTTCCAGGTCACACTTCATGAAGAGATCAGGGTATATGCCAAAAAACAGGGACAACTTTACAGATGATCTTGATTCTTGCCAGATGTGTAAATACAACGTATCATTTTACTGTGAAAAGAGTAAAGAGGATGAGACAGAGAAAATTAACAAACATTAGAGCTGTCAGGAAGAGACAGCTAGGGGTCTTGTGTCACACTTAATGTCAACAGGGAAGGCTAAGGTAACATCCCAGATGTGGTAGTTAGCATCAGCCACCTTGAAGAAGAACCAGTGCTTTCAACTGTTCCTTAATTCTAACCTTGAACTTTTAAACTCCAGAGAGGAAGTGAAGAAGGGAAGCAGAAGCCTTCTGAGCAGAACTAGCTCCCAGATGCTAATCTATGGGCACAGTGCCCAGGTTTGTGTAAGGGACAGTAGATGATGGTTATTCTGCTTGATAACACAGCTCTAATGCCTCATACCTAGCTCAGTGCCTTTCCAGGATTTGCCATGGAGAAGAGAGAATTGTAATAACAGAGACCAAAGAGGACTGTGACAATGATCACACTACACATGACATATATGCTTGGAGGAGATTATCTCCAAAAATATTTAATATTGCACCAAAAATTGTTGGAATGTTTTAATAACTCCTGCATATTCATATTTATTTCCATAATGAATATCAATTACCAGGCAGGAGAAGAGAGGCAACAACCATCACCATACTTCTGCTTTTGAAACAACTTTGTTTAGGAGAAAAAAAAAAAACCTTTGAAGCTGAGTGTGAGTATCCTCTCTGTTCTCCAGGCATCTTGCATCCAGAAAAAAAAATCATTCTATTTTATTTTTTGTTGTTCTAAAAATTATAGCATAATTATATGACCTTTAAGAAAAAGGTCATATCAGCATTTTCAACAAATGGTGCTGGCACAACTGGTTGTTATCATGTAGAAGAATGCGAATTGATCCATTCCTATCTCCTTGTACTAAGGTCAAGTCTAAGTGGATCAAGGAACTTCACATAAAACCAGAGACACTGAAACTTATAGAGGAGAAAGTGGGGAAAAGCCTTGAAGATATGGGCACAGGGGAAAATTTCCTGAATAGAACAGCAATGGCTTGTGCTGTAAGATCGAGAATTGACAAATGGGACCTCATGAAACTGCAAAGCTTCTGCAAGGCAAAAGACACCGTCAATAAGACAAAAAGACCACCAACAGATTGGGAAAGGATCTTTACCTATCCTACATCAGATAGGGAACTAATATCCAATATATATAAAGAACTGAAGAAGGTGGACTCCAGAAAATCAAATAACCCCATTAAAATATGGGGCTCAGAACTGAACAAAGAATTCTCACCAGAGGAATACCGAATGGCAGAGAAGCACCTGGAAAAATGTTCAACATCCTTAATCATCAGGGAAATGCAAATCAAAACAACCCTGAGATTCCACCTCACACCAGTCAGAATGGCTAAGATCAAAAATTCAGGTGACAGCAGATGCTGGCAAGGATGTGGAGAAAGAGGAACACTCCTCCATTGTTGGTGGGATTGCAAGCTTGTACAACCACTCTGGAAATCAGTCTGGCGGTTCCTTAGAAAATTGGACATAGTACTACCGGAGGATCCCGAAATACCTCTCCTGGGCATATATCCAGAAGATGTCCCAACTGGTAAGAAGGACACATGCTCCACTATGTTCATAGCAGCCTTATTTATAATAGCCAGAAGCTGGAAAGGACCCAGATGCCCCTCAACAGAGGAATGGATACAGAAAATGTGGTACATTTATACAATGGAGTACTACTCAGCTATTAAAAAGAATGAATTTATGAGGAACTGGAGGGCATCATCCTGAGTGAGGTAACACAATCACAAAGGAACTCACACAATATGTACTCACTGATAAGTGAATATTAGCCCAAAACTTAGGATACCCAAGATATAAGATACAATTTGCTAAACGCATGAAACTCAAGAAGAATGAAGACGAAAGTGTGGACACTGTGCCTCTTCTTAGAATTGGGAACAAAACACCCATGGAAGGAGTTACAGAGACAAAGTTTGGAGCTGTGACAAAAGGACCATCTAGAGACTGCCATATCCAGGGATCCATCCCATAATCAGCTTCCAAACGCTGACACCATTGCATACACTAGCAAGATTTTGCTGAAAGGACCCAGATATAGCTGTCTCTTGTGAGACTATGCCGGGGCCTAGCAAACACAGAAGTGGATGCTCACAGTCAGCTATTGGTTGGATCACAGGGCTCCCAATGGAGGAGCTAGAGAAAGTACCCAAGGAGCTAAAGGGATCTACAACCCTATAGGTGGAACAACATTATGAACTAACCAGTACCCTGGAGCTCTTGACTCTAGCTGCATATGTATCAAAAGATGGCCTAGTTGGCCATCACTGGAAAGAGAGGCTCATTGGACATGCAAACTTTATATGCCCCAGTACAGGGGAACACCAGGGCCTCAAAAATGGGAATGGGTGGGTAGGGAAGTGGGGTGGAGGGTATGGGGGACTTTTGGGATAGCATTGGAAATGTAAATGAGGAAAATACATAATAAAAAAATATTAAAGAAAAAAAGAAAAAGGTCATATAATTATGACCTTTTTCATTTCATGGTCAATGTTCTTATTAAATAGAAGATTTGCACAAAATTGGCAAATATCATGTTCTATTCAAATTATTTATATTTAATTTGCCTCAGAGAAGTTAGACAGCTTCATACAAAGGATATGTAGTACAGTGGAGAGACCTTGCTTTTAGTATCAGCTACTAATCTGCAAGATGCTCATCTATGACCTTAGGTAAGCAAGTGATTACCTCAGTAAGCATGTGATCACTTCAGTCTTAGGTTAGTTACCTTTTGAGTAATGACATTAAATTAAATTGGAGCCAAATGCCTTTTAAGCCCTAATACTTTGATGTTGATCCCAGTTGACATTTGAAACACAGAGAAGCCCCTAGGATACTGCATGCAGAAGTTAATGCCTATTGTGGTAGAGCTTGGAATGCCTGTATGCCAGTGGAAGTATGGAGGGAAAAGGTTGTCCTTACAAGGTATGGAGGTGAATAAGGACTCTATCGAGAATTGGACTTGAGGACATTTATGTTACATTCTCACAAGGACTGGATACACTCTGCCCATGTTCAGAAACTTTGAGTGAATCTTAATTAAATTGTTATATGTTAGGTTGTTTGGATCTTCCAATTCATCATAATGTTGAGGCTGTGGCATGGTTATTGCTTACGGTTCTTAGTCATGTTTATAGTGATAGGATGAAGAACTCATGAAAATATGTTTTGTAATTTTTTCCTTCTTTTTATATATATATTACATTTGACACATTTAATAACTATACCCTTACATACAAAACTTTCCAAGTATCATTGCTCAGGTATTATGGCCAATGTGTACAGTTAAGTGTTGGCCCACTATATGAAAGTAACAATAAACAATCAGCAAACAATTTGTTCTCAGGAGCTTTACCAGGAAATAAGAATTTATTGCATACATTGCAAAAGGAAATTTCTTCTATAAGCATTGGTGTTTAGAAGACAGTTTGAGAGATATATCATATCCTTGACAGAAGAATAGCAACAGTTTCCCAATTGAGGCCTATGATCTCCTCAGATGCAGGTTTTTATCCTGGCTTAGTGTAAAAGATTAAAAAAGATGCTAACTCTTCTGTGGAGTTGATTGAACACACTATAGATGTGCTAGTATCCACCTCCCCTTCTGCCCTCTGACAGTTCATCATCCAATCCCTCCCCCCCTGTATCCAAGAGGATGTACCCACTCCCCACCCTCAACCACTGCCAGGCCTTCTCACTCCCTGTGTTCCACACAAACACACAACATACATGAAGAATAACAAGATAGAAAAACCCTTAGCCAAACTAATTAGACAGCACAGGAACAGTATCCTAATTAACAAAATCAGAAATGAAAAAGGAGACATAACAACAGATCCTGAGGAAATCCAAAACATCATCAGATCCACTACAAAAGGCTATACTCAACAAAACTAGAAAACCTGGATGAAATGAACAACTTCCTAGACAGATGCCAGGTACCAAAGTTAAATCAGGATCAGATTAACGATTTTAACAGTCCCATTTCCCCTAAAGAAATAGAAGCAGTCATCAATAGTCTCCCAACCAAATAAAGCCCAGGACCAGACAGGTTTAATGCAGAGTTCTATCAGACCTTCAAAGAAGACCTAATATCAATACTTCTCAAATTATTCCACAAAATAGAAAAAGAAGGTACTCTACTCAATTCGTTCTATGAAGCCTCAGTTACTCTGATATATAATCCACACAATGACCCAACAAAGAAAGAGAACTTCAGATCAATTTCCCTTATGAATATTGATGCAAAAATACTCAATAAAATTCTTGCAAACCAAATCCAAGAAGACATCAAAAAACAATCATCCATCATGACCAAGTAGGCTTCATCTCAGGGATGCAGGGAGGGTTCAACATACAGCAATCCATTAATGTAATCCACTACATAAAGAAACTCAAGAACAAAACAAAACAAAAACAAAACAAAACAAAACAAAACAAAAACAAACCACATGATCATCTCATTAGATGTCAAGAAAAGATTTGACAAAATCCAACACCTTTTCATGAAAAAGTATTAGAAAAATCAGGAATTCAAGGCCCATACCTAAACATAGTAATAGCAGTATACAGCAAACCAATAGCCAACATCAAACTAAATGTAGAGAAACTTGAAGCAATCCCACCAAAATCAGGGCTTAGAAAAGGTTGCCCACTCTCTCTCCCTACCTATTCAATATACTACTTGAAGTCCTAGCCAGAGCAATTAGACAACAAAAGAAGATCAAGGGGATACAAATTGGAAAGGAAGAAGTCAAATTATCACTATTTGCAGATGATATGATAGTACACACAAGTGACCCTAAAATTTCCACCAGAGAACCCCTAAACCTGATAAACAACTTTAGCGAAGTAGATGGATATAAAATCAGTGGCCTTTCTCTACACAAAGGATAAACTGACTGAGAAAGAAATTAGAGAAACAACACCCTTCACAATAGTCACAAATAATATAAAATACCTTGGTATGACTCTAAGGAAGTGAAAGAGTGGTATGATAAGAACTTCAAGTCTCCTAAGAAAGAAATCAAAGATTTCAGAAGATGGAAAGAACTCCCATGCTCATGAATTGGCAGGATTAATATAGTAAAAATGGCCATCCTACCAAAAGCAATCTACAAGTTCGGTGCAATTTCCATCAAAATTCCAACTCAATTCTTCACTGAGTTAGAAAAGGCAACTTGCAAATTCATCTGGAATAACAAAAAACCTAGGATATCAAAAAACATTCTCAACAATAAAGAAACTTCTGGTGGAATCACCATCCTTGGACTCAAGCTGTACTACAAAGAAATTGTGATTAAAAATTTCATGGTACAGGTACAGTGACAGGCAGGTAGATCGTTGGAATAGACTTGAAGACCCAGAAATGAACCCACACACCCATGGTCACTTGATCTTTGACAAGGGAGCTAAAACCATCCAGTGGGAGAAAAGGGCAGCATTTTCAACAAATGGTGCTGGATCAGCTGTTGATTAGCATGTAGAAGAATGCGAATCTATCCATTCTTAACTCCTTGTGCAAAGCTCAAGTCCAAGTGGATCAAGGACCTCCACATAAAACCAGATGCTACGCACACTACAGTGTAGTCTACTTGACAGGCCGAGAAGCCTGGAAGCACTCACGAGGCAAAGAGTTTCAGAGAAACTCACCTCCTGGAACCTTGGTGTTCTCATAACCCATATACTCATACCCTATCCCCGAGTTAGTCTGGTGTCTGGATCCACGTGCTCTCTTTTAGTATTATTTAATTATAAGTGCCTTTTAAGATTGAATTCTGACATAGCTAAGCCTTCGTCAGTGTTCCAACATCCTAGAAAATCCTTGAAGCTAAAAAACTTGGAATTCAGTAGGAATTCAGTGAGAAGGTTATCTATTCAGTAACATTCAAATTTACTTCTAGTAGAGACAGTGAAACTAATTAGGCATTACAAAGAATGGAGCCAGAATAGCTCAGGGCTGGTCTGCAGAGTGTTTACTTGGGACAATAGCCAGTCTTACCCAGACAAGGGACTTCACAATGGCCTAGTGAATAGGTGGGTTTACCATGAAAAAGTTAGGGAATCTCACTGAGACAGGAATCTTCACTACAGCCAGGTATAGCAGGCTACATTGCATATTAGAAGCAAGTTGGAGAATTCTTCTGACAAATGAAGATTCTCCACAGATACTTAAAAGAACAGCCAAGTTGCATTCATACAAGAATTTATCAAGGCCTAGGAAATAGGGGGGTTGTGGTATTGCATTATTCATGAGAAGGCCTGCTAGAGCAGACCCCCCTGGTGCTAGCTTTCACAAGGCTCAAATGAGTAGCACAAATTGTGACTAGTTTGTGAAATTCTTACTTGTCATTAGCTGACCCTAAGCAGAGCGGTTTTATCTTTACTGTAAATATTACCTGGTTCCTATAAGTTCTTTTGAAGTCATTCCTTTATTTTGTGTCAGGTAACTTCAATGTACTTTGCCTGCTGTGACATCCTACCTCTCTGTTTTCTGTATTATATAAGACTGGTGTTCACTTTGTGACAATACATTCAGATTCTACACAACCTCTTATGTTCATCTGTCTGTCATTTATTCGACTCCTTGTCCATCTGCAACCAGAGACCTGTTCTACACAGACAAGGGACCAAGAAGGTCTGTGGCAACCAGAGACACTGAAAGTTTTAGAGGAGAAAGTGGGGAAGAGCCTTGAACATATCAGCACAGGGGGGAAAATCATGAACAGAAGACCAATGGCTTGTGCTCTAAGATCAAGAACTGACAAATGGAGTCTGTGCAGATCAGCTCGTAGACTGTGGAGGGTGAGCAAGCAGACTGCAGAAGCGACACAGCTTCTGGGACAGGCCCTGTTTAGGGCTGCAGAGATCAGGGCACCTTCACCAGAGGAGAGGTGGCCACTCAGGAGGGCTCTGACCCCCAGAGCGGCAACCCATCTTCTGGAACAGGCCCTGTTTCAGACCTTCATCTTCATCCAGGAGGCAGGTCTGAATGCCAGACCTCTGTGCACCTTCCCTGCAAGAGGAGAGCTTGCCTGAAGAGAGTACTCTGACCACTGAGACTCAGAAGAGAGCTTGTACCCCAGGACAGTGGACAGAGGCTTACAGAATTACAGGAGGAACAGGCTCCAGCCAGAGACAACTATAACAACTAACACCAGAGATTACCAGATGGCAAAAGGCAAACATAAGAATCTTACCAACAGAAACCAAGACTACTCACTATCACCAGAACCCAGCACTCCCAACTCAGCCAGTCCTGGATACCCAACACACCCAAAAAGCAAGATTCGGATACAAAATCATATCTCATGATGCTGATAGAGGACCCTAAGAAGGGCATTAATAACTCACTTAAAGAAATACAGGATAACACTGCTAAACAGGTAGAAGCCCTTAAAGAGGAAACACAGAAATTCCTTAAAGAATAACAGAAAAACACAACAAAACAGGTGATAGAATTGAAGAAAACCATCCAAGACCTAAAAAGGGAAATAGAAACAATAAAGAAAACCCAAAGTGAGACAATGCTGGAGATAGAAACCCTAGGAAAGAAATCAGGAACCATAGATGCGAGCATCAGGAACAGAATACAAGAGATGGAAGAGAGAATCTCAGGATTCCTTATCGAGGAAAAAGTGGGGAAAAGCCTCGAAGATATGGGCACTGGGAAAAATTCCTAAACAGAACAGCAATGGCTTGTGCTGTAAGATCTAGAATTGACCAATGGGACCTCATGAAATTGCAAAGCTCAGGGCAAAAGACACCGTCAATAAGACAAAAAGACCACTGATAGATTGGGAAAGGAATTTTACCAATCCTAAATCTGATAGGGGACTAATATCCAATATATACAAAGAGCTCAAGATGCTGGTCTCCAGAAATTCAAATAACCCCGATTGAAATGGGGTTCAGAGCTAAATAAAGAATTCTCACCTGAGGAATACTGAATGGCTGAGAAGCACCTGAAAAAATGTTCAACATCCTTAATCATCAGGGAAATGCAAATCAAAACAACCCTGAGATTCCACCTCATTCCAGTCAGAATGGCTAAGATCAAAAATTCAGGTGACAGCAGATGCTGGTGAGGATGTAGAGAAAGAGGAACACTCCTCCATTGCTGGTGGGATTGCAAGCTTGTACAACCACTCTGGAAATCAGTCTGACAGTTCCTCAGAAAATTGGATATAGTATTACCACAAGATCCAGCAATACCTCTCCTGGGAATATACCCAGAAGATCTTCCAACTGGTAGTAAGGACACATGCTCCACTATGTTCATAGCAGCCTTATTTATAATAGCCAGAAGCTAGAAAGAACCCAGATGTCCCTCAACCAAGGAATGGATACAGAAAATGTGGTACATTTATACAATGGAGTACTACTCAGCTATTAAAAACAATGAATTTATGAAATTCTTGGCAAATGGATGTATCTGGAGTATATTATCCTGAGTGAGGTAACCCAATCACAAAAGAAGTCATTAGATATGCACTCACTGATAAGTGGATATTAGCCCAGAAACTTAGAATACCCAAGATACAATTTGCAAAACACATCTAACTCAAGAAGAAGGAAGACCAAAGTGTGAATACTTTGATCCTTCTTAGAAGGGGGAACAAAATACCCATGGAAGGAGTTGAGGTGACTGAAGGATGACCATCCATAGACTGCCCCACCTGGAGATCCATCCCATATACAACCACCAAACCCAGAGTTTTGAGATCCCAACAAGAGCTTGCTGACAGGAGTCTGATATAGCTGTCTCCTGAGAGGCTCTGCCAGTGCCTGACAAATACAGAAGTGGATGCTCACAACCATCCATTAAACAGAGCACAGGGTCCCCAATGAAGGAGCTAGAGAAAGTACCCAAGGGGCTGAAGGGGTTTGCAGCCCCATAGGAGGAACAACAATATGAACTAACCATAACCCCCAGAGTTCCCTGGGACTAAACCACCAACCACAGAAAACACTTGGTGGGACTCATTGCTCTAGCTGCATATGTAGCAGATGATGGCCTAGTTGGTTATTAATGGGAGAAGAAGCCCTTGGTCCTGTGAAGTTTCTATGCCCCAGTATAGGGGAGTGCCAAGGCCAGCAAGCAGGAGTAGATGGGTTGGTGAGCAGGGGGTGGGGGGAGGGGATAGGGGATTTTTGGAGGGGAAACCAGGAAAGGGGATAATATTTGAAACGTAAATAAAGAAAATATCTAATAAAAATGCAAAATAAAAGAAGTATAATTTTTCTTGGGTGTCTCAGTAAATACCTATACACCAGTTTTTCTGAAATGGCTATACCTTCCAATTTTTTGTGGCATCTATAAATGAAACTGAACTGGATAAGAACTTTGACTATGGCTTTACCTGTTGTTCATTTCAATGGAAATGTTTATATGTAGCAGTGTCTACATAAGTGAGTCATATTTGTATTCCTGTCTATCTGCCATTTCTTCATGGAGCAAGTCATCTTATATATGGGTCTCATCCACAAACGTTGTTACCACTGTGGTAACAGAATACACAGCTATTTATCATGTTCTGTAAGAGTATTATCCTGTTAAAAAGCTTATTGAGCATTTTCAGACCAATCCCATGCCACACCCACTGGTATATCAATTTATACAAAGAATGGATTATTTGGGCCAAATGCAGATCTTCCAGTATCCTGGGCACCACAAGTATACCTGCAGCTCTTTTACACTTACAGGTGCAGGGTATTGTAGCATTAAAAAAAAGAAACTTTTTCAGGTATAATATGTGTCTTACAGGACAATAATACTCCCAAGAATTTTACAGCTGTGTTGGGCCCTTGTTATCTCATGTAAATTCATCTTCTACCCTTTTTTTTCTATCAGTATGTGTATGGTTTTAGATTTTATTCAATGTGTAAAAACACTCAGAAATTAGCATTTTTTAGAGTATTGTCAGCAAGGCACAGTCAAGGACGGAGGACACCAGCCCCACGCAAAGAATGTGACTGTGAAGGTAACTTTGGGAGCTATGAATGTCCACTGTTGTCCATTTCAAGTGAATGCAAATTGGTTCTGGAAAAGCTAAAGAATATGTATTAGCAAGATCAAACACAGCATGAAAAGATCCCACTACTTAATACACAAGTTCCTTCCTTATATGAAGGCTTCCTTATATGAAGGCTTCCTTATATGAAGGAAACTCACTGACCTCCAAGCATTTTCCGTATCCCCAAAGCCTTGGTGGGACATTTCAAATTAGTTTAGCCCAGGTACAAGTGGGATTGAACACCACATTCCTGGTTGTACCACACCGTGGGTCTGCTAGACTATCTGATCAGCTCTGGCCATTTCAACTGTCTATTCCTCAGGCATGCATGGCTTCAGTGGGAGCCCCTGGTTAGCTGGACAAGTTCTATCCCAAGCACAACTTTTTGTACACAGTTTTTCCGGGGGTGGGGGCTGAGATTACTGTCCACACCTAAGACAAGCTTTGCTGTTTTTACCTAGACTGTTTTATCCCCAGATTCACCCACCTATTGCTCCTACTGCTTTGGGGAACTGTGATGCATAAATATAATAAATATAATTTTGGGTTCAGTACCCACCAAAATTGAAGTAACTTGGAAGGAGGTCTCCAGTTGTCATCTACAGTCTTCAATTGCAGGCAATTTTGGCCACTCTGTCAAAGGAGCAGCTTGGTGGTTTCTATCCAATGACATTGCCTTCCCATGCATAGGGTGCACTGGGGACAACATGCATCTTTCAACTTTCCCCCTTCTTTTAATCCTTGGTTAGGCTTCAAAGCCTTTCAGAAAGCCACAAATCCAGCATCTGGCGTTTTATCATGTTTTCCCTTAGGGACTCTAGCTCAACACAAATCTCTTGCCACATTTGTTTTTTAGCAACATGAGCAAGACTTATTTGCTTTTTCCTTTCTTCATCTCCCGAGTGTTTCAGTGTGTTTATGTACTCAGTTTATTTGCTGGTCTTGAGTCATGATGGTCTCCAATTTCACGTAGATCTCATCCCACTAAGAGATTTCTAAAAAAGTCACCAAAGCCCTGCATCGGACTATGGTTCCTGATAAATCAAGATTTTTTTGTTTTTGAGTTTGTTTTTTAACTTCCCAGTGAACATAGTCCTATCTTATTTGGTATTAAGCTGGCATTAAATCTTAAACATTAGCTATAAACTGGGCATTAAACATCACTTCTGCAGTCCTTTGTTTGTTTGTCTCCTTTTTCTCCCTGACTATTCCAAGGTCTTCAAATGTTTGAATACAAGGAAGTGACCTTTAGCACAAATCTAACTTGTTCTCTCTTTCTCTTCCATCCTGCCAACTGTAAGAAGCAGGCAAGCCAATATCTCATGTCATTCTCTCTTTTATCAAGTTTACCCCCAAACCAGAGGCCAGTGCAAAATATACTAGCCATATATTTTCCCCCTTTGCAATATTTCACTTATACAAATCTGCTCTGACTAGCCAGGTATCTTTGGATTAGATGCACTTTTTACTACACATAGCAGTGCTTTAGCAACCTCATTACAGGTTTCCAATATTTTCTTCCATTACTTGTTGTTCTCAAGGATGATAAACTTTGTTCTAAACCTTTAGCCTGTCTCGTAGCATCTCTGAACTCACACAGCAGATTCCACCCAGGGAGCAGGCATATTACTCAAGAATACCGAGAGGAAAACACCTCCACTTGGATTTCTCTTATAGACATCTCACCTAGACTTTCCCTCTAGATAGTCAATTCAGACTTGGTTTCATGTTTTATCACCCAAAGTAAAGTTCCTACAACTAATGATAGAACAAGAGGTATCCTCACACCTTGTGGGAAAAGGTATCAGCACCAATAGTAGGAACATGCAGTCACTCTTTCCTAAGATCTTCAGTTCTATCTTGTCCCTATTCTGGTGCCCAGTGCACTGTATGAGACTTTGTTATGATTTGTCTCTGTCTCTGTCTCTGTCTCTGTCTCTGTCTCTGTCTCTGTCTCTGTCTCTGTCTCTCTCTCTCTCTCTCTCTCCATGTGTGTGCCTGTGTGCTTCTGTGTGTATGTGTGTGTGTGTGTGTGTGTGTGTGTGTGTGTGTGTGTGTGTTAATTTCAGGAGCAGGATCAACTTGAATGGCGCTCCATCACTGAAAAGATAATACCAGAATATATTGCAATTCTTTGATGCTGTATGTATAGAGTTCTCCGCAAAACTTTCCAGGTACCTTCATGTGGTCAAGGGACACAACTTGGCAGCTCAGCAGGTTAGAGTGGGGGTTGTGAATCTTGTAAGTTAGAGCTTTTCCAAACAGATGAAGTGGGTTTACTTCCTCAAGTCTCTTGAACCACACCACTTCTACTTTGGCCTAGTATCATAATTCACAAGAAATTGCTAAACAATACATGTGGGTGGCCAAAATGTACTAAAAGTGCTTACTCCACTGGGGTGTGTTTGTATGTATTAAGGGTACCTAGGTCAGCAATCCCATGGTGTATAAAAGCATCTCATCTGGCCAGGTCCTGGAACCTTTCCTGAGATTCTGGTGAGTCGGTCAGCTCTGTGGGACCCTCTCTTCTTTTCTAAACATCTAGAGCAGTGATAGTACAGTTACTTCTGTTGAGCTCTCGCTGCTCTCTCCAGAATATGTCCTTTCCCTCACAGCCACCCAAGAGCTCAGCAATCTCACCTTCTCTGCTCTTTCCCTCCAGCCCCGGGACGCCAACTTTGAACAGGATGAAGACTACAACTTTTTCCCTTCTCATCTGCATCTCCCTTCTCCAGCTGATGGTCCCAGTGAATACTGATGAGACCATAGAGATTATCGTGGAGAAAAAGGTCAAGGAACTTCTTGCTAATCAAGGTATGAATGAATAGGAGAATTCATAGCTTAATCGTGCTGATGCTGACTGTACATAAGACCTAAAATCCCTTGTATCCTGGTCTAAGCTCTTAGTCCTCTTCATCCCTGCCTTCTTGACCAGGCCTTCCTTCAGCATCCTCCTCATTTGAACTCTTAGATAAGAACTCAATGTTGTTAATGAGGATGAATAAAAAGGATAGAGCCTGTAATCTATGAACACATCATAAAACAGGGATATTAAGCTTTTAGTTCATTTAATGTTCATAGCCACATTATGAGTTAAATACAACCATTACTTTTTCTTCAGAAATGAAGAAGCTGCATCTTAAAAGTTAGCAAGGGGACTACTTATGGAACCAGTGTCATCCCAAAGATAGAAGAGCACTTACAAGGGAATTGTGAGACAGATCATGGGCAATATCTTTTCTCTCTTACTCAGATAACTACCCCTCCACTGTAACGAAGACTCTCTCTTGCACTAGTGTCAAGTCTATGAACAGATGGGCCTCCTGCCCTACTGGTGAGTAATTCCTCAAGGAGAATTTGTGACTGTGCTGTCCCTGTGTCCTCTCCCATCAGTCTCCTAATACCACCTTCTCCTAACTTGAGTTTGTACTGCCATGGAGCTGAGCTATCATTCCAGCTGTGCAGACTCCCCTTCCTGATCTTCAATTCCCCAAGAATGCTACAGAAAGACTTTGGGTTTCAACCTTTCATGTCAGCTTCTTCCTTTATGCCAGCTCTTCCTGTCCCTCAAGTGTCTGGTAATGAATATGGCCTTCATTTCTTTCCTAATCTTTTTTGTTTATATTGTAGGCAGGCAGAGGCAGAACAGGGGTGAATGTGCTATTAATGAAACACAGTGAAACTCCATCTTCCAAATCCTTCAATTTAAGAAACTTTTTGCATTTGGTTTGCTTGAAGAGAACTGTGAAACTTGTATAGCTTTATGAGCTGCAAAAGAGATCAACTCAGGTGCTTTCTAAGAAGAACGAACAGTTAGGGACCTTCCATACCTTATAATTCAAGGGCTCTGACATCTGTTCTCACATGATTATGCAGGGATGACTGCTACTGGGTGTGCTTGTGGCTTTGCCTGTGGATCTTGGGAGATCCAGAATGGAGATACTTGCAACTGCCTGTGCTTACTCATTGACTGGACCACTGCCCGCTGCTGCCAACTGTCCTAAGAATGAAGAGGTGGAGAACCCAGCTTTGATAGGATGAATCTAACAAAATCTGTGGTCTCAACTTAGAAATCTGGCTCATGTGCCTTTGATGCGTTCATATTGCCCATTTACCCTGCTTCTTGAAAAATAAAGACAAATTTGCATGTGTCTGGGTTTGTTTTCAATGTTATTACTCCTACCTTGAGATAGTTCTTGCCAAAAACCATTTTCAATATCACAGCTAACATCATAGTAAGGCATGTGAGATGCCTGGTTAGGAAACATAGGGAGAATGGCAAAACAGGCTGAACCTCCACTTCTATTCCTCACAAACAGAATGGATTGAGTACATTGTTTGACATGAAATATACTAAAGAAAATATCATACTTAAAAAAAAACTTTTTAAAGATTTATTTATTTATTTATTTATTTATTGGATATTTTCTTTATTTACATTTCAAATGTTATCCCCTTTCCTGGTTCCCCCCACCTGCAAACTCCCTATCCCAGCCTCCCTCCCCCTGCCTCTATGAAGGTGTTCCCCCATCTACCCACCCACTTCCACGTCCCTGCCCTGATATTCCTCTACACTGGGCCATCGAGCCTTCACAGGACCAAGGGCCTCTTCTCCTATTAATGTTCAACAAGATTATCCTCTGCTACATATGAAGCTGTAGCCATGGGTCCCTCCATGTGTACTCATTGCTTGGGAGTTTAGTCCCTGGGAGATATGGGGGTCTGGTTGGTTGATATTATTGTTCTTCCTATGTGGTTGCAAACCCCTTCAGCTCCTTTAGTCCTTCTATAACTCCTACATTGGGGACCCTGTGCTCAGTACAATGGTTGGCTGCAAGCATCCACTCTGTAATTTTCAGCCTCTGGCAGAGCCTCTTAGGAAACAGCTATATCAGGCTCCTTGTCAGCATGCACTTCTTGGCATAGGCAATAGTGTCTGGGTTTGGTGACTGTATATGGGATGGATCCCCAGGTGGGGCAGTCTCTAGATAACTTTTCCTTCAGTCTCTGCTCCACATTTTGTCTCTATATTTGCTCCCATGAGTATTTTATTCCACCTTCTAAGAAGGACCAAAGCATCCATGCTTTGGTCTTCCTTCTTCTTGAGCTTCATGTGGTCTGTGAATTGTATTTGGGGTATTCTGAGCATTTGGGCTAATATCCACTTATCAATGAGTGCATACCATGTGTGTTATTTTGTGATTGGGTTACCTCTCACTCAGGATATTTTCTAGTTTGAGCCATTTGCCTAAGAATTTCATGAACTCATTGTTTTTAATAGCTGAGTAGTATTCCATTGTGTAAATGGAATATATTTTCTGTATCCATTCCTCTGTTGAAGGACATCTGGGTTCTTTCCAGCTTATGTCTATTGTAAATAACGCTTCTATGAACATAGTGGAGCATGTGTTCTTATTATATGTTGAAGTATCTTTTGGATATATGCCCAGGAGAGGTATAGCTGGGTCCTCAGGTAATAATACCATGTCCAATTTTCTGAGGAAACCACCAGACTGATTTCCAGAGTGTTTGTACCAGCATACTATCCCATCAACAATGGAGGAGTGTTCCTCTTTTTCCACATCCTCACCAACATCTGCTGTAACCTGAGTTTTTGATCTTAGCCATTCTGACTAGTGTGAGGTAGAATCTCAGGGTTGTTTTGATTTGCATTTCCCTGATGACTAAGGAAGTTGAACATTTCTTTAGGTGTTTCTAAGCCATTCTGTATTCCTCAGGTGAGAATTCTTTGTTCAGCTCTATACTCCATTTTAATAGGGTTATCTGATTCTCTTGAGTCTACCTTCTTGAGTTCTTTGTATATATTGGATATTAGTCCCCTATTGAATGTAGGATTGATAAAGATCTTTTCCCAATCTGTTGGTTGCTATTTTGTCCTAGTGACAGTGTCCTTTGCCTTACAGAAGCTTTGCAATTTTATGAGATCCTATTTGCCAATTCTTGGTCTTAGAGCATAAGCCATTGGTGTTCTGTTCAGGAAAATTTCCCATATCCATGTGTTCAAGATTTTTCCCCACTTTCTCTTCTATTAGATTCAGTGTATCTGGTTTTACATAGAGGTCCTTGATCTACTTGAATTTGAGCTTTGTACAGAAAATAAGAATGGGGATATAAGTGTCTCCTGAGATATAGCTGTCTCCTGCCAGAGCCTGACAGAGTCTGATACTCACAGACAACCATTGCACTGAGTGCAGGGTCCCCAGTAGAGGAGTTAGATAAAGGACTGAAGAAGCTGAAGAGGTTTGCAACTCTATAGGAAGAACAATAATATCAACCAACCAGAAACCCCACAACTCCTAGGGACTAAGCCACTAACAAAGGAGTACACATGGCTCCAGCTGCTTATGAGCAGAGGACAGACTTGTAGGGTATCAATGGGAGGAGAGGTTATTGGTCCTATGAAGGCTCAATATATGCCCCAATGTAGGGGAATAAAGGATGGGGAGGTGGGAGTGGTTGGGTGGAGGAACACTCTCAGAGAAGCAGGCAGAGGAGGGATGGAATAGGGAGTTTCTGGGGGGAGGGAATAAGGTAAGGAGATAACACTTGGAAATGTAAATAAATTTTAAAAACAAAATAACAATAAAAAAAGGAATGGATCAATGTGCACTCATCTACATGGTGATAGCCAATTAAACCAGCACCATTTTTGAAATACTTTCTTGTTTTTAAAATTAGGTATTTTCTTCATTTACATTTCCAATGCTATTCCAAAAGTCCCCCAGACCCTCCCCCCCAACTCCCCTACCCAACAACTCCCACTTCTTGGCCCTGGCGTTCCTTCGTACTGAGGCATATAAGTTTGCAAGACCAATAGGAGTCTCTTTTCAATGATGTCTGACTAGGCCATCTTCTGATACATATGCAGCTAGAGACATGAGCTCTGGCGGGTACTGGTTAGTTCATATTGTTGTTCCACCTATAAGGGTTACAGACCCCTTTAGCTCCTTGGATACATTCTCTAGCTCCTCCATTGGGGGCCCTGTGATCCATCCAATAGCTGACAGTGAGCATCCACTTCTGTGTTTGCTAGGACCTGGCATAACCTCACAAGAGACAGCTATATCAGGGTCCTTTCAGCAAAATCTTGCTAGTGTATGCAATGGTGTCAGAGTTTGGAGACTGATTATGGGATGGATTCCCGGGTATGGCAGTCTATAGATGGTCAATCCTTTTGTCTCAGCTCCAAACTTTGTCTCTGTAACTCCTTCCATGGGTGTATTGTTCCCAATTCTAAGAAGGGGCAAAGTGTCCACACTTTGGTCTTTGTTCTTCTTGAGTTTCATGTGTTTTGCAAATTATATCTTGTATCTTGGGTATTCAAAGTTTCTCGGCTAATATCTACTTATCAGTGAGTACATATCATGTGAGTTCTTTTGTGACTGGTTACCTCACTCAGGATGATGCCCTCCAGGTCCATCCATTTGCCTAGGAATTTCAAAAATTCATTCTTTTTTTTTATTACATCTTTTCCTCAATTACATTTCCAATGCTATCCCAAAAGTCCCCCATACCCTCGCCACTAATTCCCTACCCACCCATTCCCATTTTTTTGTCCCTGCCGTTCCCCTGTACTGGGGCATATAAAGTTTGCATGTCCAATGGGCCTCTCTTTCCAGTGATGGCCGACTAGGCCATCTTTTGATACATATGCAGCTAGAGCCAAGAGCTCCGGGGTACTGGTTAGTTCATAATGTTGTTCCACCCATAGGGTTGCAGATCCCTTCAGCTCCTTCGGTACTTTCTCCAGCTCCTCCATTGGGGGCCCTGTGATCCATTCACTAGCTGACTGTGAGCATCCACTTCTGTGTTTGCCAGGCCCCAGCGTAGTCTCACAAGAGACAGCTATATCTGGGTCCTTTCAGCAAAATCTTGCTAGTGAATGCAATGGTGTCAGCGTTTGGATGCTGATCATGGGATGGATCTCTGGATATGGCAGTCTCTAGATGGTCCATCCTTTCGTCACAGCTCCAAACTGTCTCTGTAACTCCTTCCATAGGTGTTCTGTTCCCAATTCTAAGGAGGGGCACAGTGTCCACACTTCAGTCTTCATTCTTCTTGAGTTTCATGTGTTTAGCAAACTGCATCTTATATTTTGGGTATCCTAAGTTTTGGGCTAATATCCACTTATCAGTGAGTACATATTGTGTGAGTTTCTTTGTGAGAGTGTTACCTCACTCAGGATGATGCCCTCCAGGTCCATCCATTTGCCCAAGAATTTCATAAATTCATTCTTTTTAATAGCTGAGTAGTACTCCGTTGTGTAAATGTACCACATTTTCTGTATCCATTCCTCTGTTGAGGGGCATCTGGGTTCTTTCTAGCTTCTGGCTATTATAAATAAGGCTGCTATGAACATAGTGGAGCATGTGTCCTTCTTACTGGTTGGGACATCTTCTGGATATATGCCCAGGAGAGGTATTGCTGGATCCTCCGGTAGTACTATGTCCAATTTTCTGAGGAACCGCCAGACTGATTTCCAGAGTGGTTGTACAAGCTTGCAATCCCACCAATAATGGAGGAGTGTTCCTCTTTCTCCACATCCTTGCCAGCATCTGCTGTCACCTGAATTTTTGATCTTAGCCATTCTGACTGGTGTGAGGTGGAATCTCAGGGTTGTTTTGATTTGCATTTCCCTGATGATTAAGGATGTTGAACATTTTTTCAGGTGCTTCCCTGCCATTCTGTATTCCTCAGGTGAGAATTCTTTGTTCAGTTCTGAGCCCCATTTTTTAATGGGGTTATTTGATTTTCTGGAGTCCACCTTCTTGAGTTCTTTATATATATTGGATATTAGTCCCCTATCTGATTTAGGATAGGTAAAAATCCTTTCCCAATCTGTTGGTGTTCTTTTTGTCGTATTGACTGTGTCTTTTGCCTTGCAGAAGCTTTGCAGTTTCATAAGGTCCCATTTGTCAATTCTCGATCTTACAGCACAAGCCTTTGCTGTTCTATTCAGGAATCTTTTCCCTGTGCCCATATCTTCAAGGCTTTTCCCCACTTTCTCCTCTATAAGTTTCAGTGTCTCTGGTTTTATGTGAAGTTCCTTGATCCACTTAGATTTGACCTTAGTACAAGGAGATAGGAATGGATCGATTCGCATTCTTCTACATGATAACAACCAGTTGTGCCAGCACCATTTGTTGAAAATGCTGTCTTTCTTCCACTGGATGGTTTTAGCTCCCTTGTCGAAGATCAAGTGACCATAGGTGTGTGGGTTCATTTCTGGGTCTTCAATTCTATTCCATTGGTCTACTTGTCTGTCACTATAGCAGTACCATGCAGTTTTTTTATCACAATTGTTCTGTAGTAAAGCTTTAGGTCAGGCATGGTGATTCCACCAGAGCTTCTTTTATCCTTGAGAAGAGTTTTTGCTATCCTAGGTTTTTTGTTATTCCAGATGAATTTGCAAATTGCTCTTTCTAATTTGTTGAAGAATTGAGTTGGAATTTTGATGGGGATTGCATTGAATCTGTAGATTGCTTTTGGCAAGATATCCATTTTTACAATGTTGATCCTGCCAATCATGGGAGATCTTTCCATTTTCTGAGATCTTCTTTAATTTCTTTCTTCAGAGACTTGAAGTTCTTATCATAGAGATCTTTCGCTTCCTTAGTTAGAGTCACACCAAGATATTTTATATTATTTGTGACTATTGAGAAGGGTGTTGTTTCCCTAATTTCTTTCTCAGCCTGTTTATTCTTTGTGTAGAGAAAGGCCATTGACTTGTTTGAGTTAATTTTATATCCAGCTACTTCACCGAAGCTGTTTAGAAATCCAAAACACAATCAGATCCTTCTACAAAAGGCTATACTCAACAAAACTTGAAAACCTGGATGAAATGGACAAATTTCTGGACAGATACCAGGTACCAAAATTAAATCAGGATCAAGTTAAAGAGCTAAACAGTCCCATATCCCCTAAAGAAATAGAAGCAGTCATTAATAGTCTCCCAGCCAAAAAAAGCCCAGGACCAGATGGGTTTAGTGCAGAGGTCTACCAGACCTTCAAAGAAGATCTAATTCCAGTTCTGCACAAACTATTCCACAGAATAGAAGTAGAAGGAACTCTACCCAACTCATTCTATGAAGCCACAATTACTCTGATTCCTAAACCACAGAAAGATCCAACAAAGGTAGAGAACTTCAGACCAATTTCCCCTATGAATATTGATGCAAAAATACTCAATAAAATTCTCGCTAACCAAATCCAAGAACACATTAAAGCAATCATCCATCCTGACCAAGTAGGTTTTATTCCAGGGGTGCAGGGATGGTTTAATATACGGAAATCCATCAACGTAATCCATTATATAAACAAACTCAAAGACAAATACCACATGATCATCTCGTTAGATGCAGAAAAAGCATTCGAAAAGATCCAACACCCATTCATGATAAAAGTCTTGGAAAGGTCAGGAATTCAAGGCCCATACCTAACATGATAAAAGCAATCTACAGCAAACCAGTAGCCAACATCAAAGTAAATGGTGAGAAGCTTGAAGCAATCCCACTAAAATCAGGGACTAGACAAGGCTGTCCACTCTCCCCATACCTATTCAACATTCTACTTGAAGTCCTAGCCAGAGCAATTCGACAACAAAAGGAGATCAAGGGGATACAAATTGGAAAAGATGAAGTCAAAATATCACTTTTTGCAGATGATATAATAGTATATATAAGTGACCCTAAAAAATTCCACCAGAGAACTCCTAAAAATTCATTCTTTTTAATAGCTGAGTAGTACTCCATTGTGTAAATGTACCACATTTTCAGTATCCATTCCTCTGTTGAGGGACATCTGGGTTCTTTCCAGCTTCTGGGACCTGAGACAGCAATAAAGAAAATCCAAAGAAATACTTTCTTTTTCCACTGAATGGTTTTACCTCCTTTTTCAAAGATCAAGTGACAATAGGTGTATGGGTTTATTTCTGGGTCTTCAATTCTATTACATTGATCTACCTGCCTGTCTCTATACCAATATAATACATTTTTTTAAAATCACAATTGGTCTGTAGGACAGCTTGAGGTCTGGGAAGCTGATTCCCCTAGATGTTCTTTTCTTGTTGAGAATAGTTTTCACTATCCTGGGTTTTTGTTATTCCAAATGATTTTGCAAATTGCTCTTTCTAACACTATGAAGACTTAATTTGGAATTTAGCTGGGAATTGCATTGAATCTGTAGATTGTTTTCGGTAAGGTGGCCATTTTTACTATACTAATCCTGTCAATCCATGAGTATGGAGATCTTTCCATCTTCTGAAATCTTCAATATCTTTCTTCAGAGACTTGACGTTCTTGTCATACAGATCTTCACTTGCTTGGTTAGAGTCATATCAAGGAATTTTATTAATTGTGACTATTGTGAAGGATGTTGTTTCCCTATTTTTTTTCTCACTTTGTTTATCCTTTGATTAGAGGAAAATTACTGATTTGTTAGAGGTAATTTTATTTCCAGCCACTTTTCTGAAGTTGTTTACCAGGTTTAGGAGTTCTCTGGTGGAATTTTTTGTGTCAATTAAGTATACAATCATATAATCTGGAATTAGTGATATTTTGACTTCTTCCTTTCCAGTTTGTATACCTTTGATGTCCTTTTGTTGTCTAATTGCTCTGGCTAGAACTTTGAGTACTATATTGAATAGGTAGGGAGAGAGAGTGGGAAGCCTTGTCTAGTCCATGATTTTAGTGGACTGCTTTAAGTTTTTCTCCATTTAATTTGATGTTGGCTAGTGGTTCCCTTTGAGTTTATTTATATAGTGGACTACATTGGTGAATTTGTGTATATAGAACCATGTGTGAATCCCTGGGATTAAGTCTACTTAATCATGATGGATGATTGTTTTGTTTTGTTCTTGGATTCTGTTCGTGAGAATTTTATTGAGTGTTTTTTGCATCAATACTCATAAGGAAAATAGGTCTGAAGTCCTTTTTCTTTGTTCAGTCTTTGTGTGGTTTAGGTATAAGCATAATTTTGGCTCCATAGAATGAATTGGATAGTGGTACTTCTGTTTTTATTATGTGTAATAGTTTGAAGAGTATTAGTATAAGATATTCTTTGAAGGTCTATTAGAATTCTGTACTAAACCCATCTGGTCCTGGGCTTTTTTTGGTTCGGAGACTTTTGATGACTGCTTCTATTTCTTTAGTGGTTATGGGACTAAACAGATAAACAGATGGAATTTATGAAATTCCTAGGCAAACGGATGGACCTGGAGGGCATCATCCTGAATAAGGTAACCCAATCACAAAAGAACTCACATGATATGTACTCACTGATAAGTGGATATTAGCCGAGAAACTTAGAATACCCAAGATACAAGATATAATTGGCAAAACACATGAAACTCAAGAAGAATGAAGACCAAAGTGTGGACACTTTGCCCCTTCTTAGAACTGGGAACAAAACACCCATGGAAGGAGTTACAGAGACAAAGTTTGGAGCTGAGACAAAAGGATTTCCTCTGTTTCTGTTGTTATGTCTCTATTTTCATTTCTGATTTTGTTAATTTGCATACTGTCTCTGTGCCCTCTGATTATTCTGGCTTAGGGCTTATCTATCTTGTTGATTTTCTCAAAGAAGCAGCTCCTGGTTTTGTTGATTCTTTGTATAGTTATTTTTTTCTACTTTGTTGATTTCAGCCCTGAAGTTGATTATTTCCTGTCATCTACTCTTCTTAGCTGTATTTGCTTTATTCTGTTCTAGAGCTCTTAGGTGTGCTGTCAAGCTGCTAATGTATGCTCTCTCCAGTTTCTTTTTGGAGGCACTTAATACTATGAGTTTTTCTCTTAGTACTGCTTTCATTGTATCCCATAAATTTTGGTATATAGTGCCTTCATTAAATTCATTAAATTCTAAAATGTCTTTAATTTCTTTCTTTATTTCTTCCTTGACCAAGTTATCATTGAATAGAGTGTTGTTCAGCTTCCATTTGTATGTGTGTTTTCTGTTGTTTTTGTTATTGATGATGACCAAGTTTACACCCTGGTGATCTCATAGGATGAAGGGGATTATTTCAATCTTCTTGTATTTGTTGAGACCTCTTTTGTGATCAAATATATGGGTCAGTTTTGGAGAAGGTACCATGAGGAGCTGAGAAGAAGGTATAATCTTTTGTTTTAGGATGAAATATTCTATAGATATCTGTTAAATCCATTTGGTTCATAACTTCTGTTAGTTTCACTGCATCTCTTTTTAGTTTCTGTTTCCATGATCTGTCCATTGTGGAGAGTGGTGTGTTGAAGTTTCCCACTATTATTGTATGAGGTACAATGTGTGCTTTGAGCTTTAGTAAAGCTTCTTTTTTGAATGTGTGTGTCTTTGTATTTGGAGCATATATGTTCAGAATTGAGAATTCATCTTAGAAGACAAGTAGTATGTGTCGTTCCTTACCATTTTTGATAACTTTTAGTTGAAAGTCAATTTTATTTGATATTTGAATGGCTACTCCAGCTTGTTTCTTGGGACCATTTACTTGGAAATTTATTTTCCAGCCTTTTACTCTGAGGTAGTGTCTGTCTTTGGCACCAAGGTGCATTTCCTGTATGTGGCAAAATCCTGGGTCCTGTTTATATCCAATCAGTTTTTCTACATCATTTTATTGGGGAATTGAGTCCATTGATGTTAAGAGATATTAAGGAAAAGCAATTGTTGCTTCCTGTTATTTTTGCTTTTAGAGGTGAAATTACTTTTGTGTGATTATCTTCTTTTGGGTTTGCTGAAAGAAGATTACTTTCTTCCTTTTTCTAGGGTGTAGTTTCCCTCCATGTGTTGGCATTTTCCATCTATTATCCTTTGTAGAGCTGGATTTGTGGAAAGATATTATGCAAATTTGGTTTTGTCATGGAATATCTTGGTTTCTCCATCTATGGTAATTGAGAGTTTTGCTGGGTTTAGTAGCCTGGGCTGGCATTTGTGTTCTCTTAAGGTCTACATGATATCTGCCCAGTATTTACTGGTTTTTATAGTCTCTGGTGAGAAGTCTGGTGTAATTCTGAGAGCTCTGCCTTTATATATTACTTGACCTTTTCCCCTTACTGCTTTTAATATTCTTTCTCTGTTTTTTACATTTGGGGTTTTATTATATGACGGGAAATTTCTTTTCTGATCCAGTCTATTTGGAGTTCTGTAGGCTTCTTATATGTTCATGGGTATCTCTTTCTTTAGGTTTGGGAAGTTTTCTTCTATAATTTTGTTGAAGATGTTTACTGGCCCTTTAAGTTGGGAATCTTTGCTCTCTTCTATACCCATTAGCCTTAGGTTTCATCTTCTCTTTGTGTCCTGGATCTCCTGGATGTTAGGAGTTTTTGCATTTTGCATTTTCTTTGACAGTTGTGTCAATGTTTTCTATGGTATCTTCTGCACCTGAGATTCTCTCTTCTATCTCTTGTATTCTGCTGGTGATGCTTATGTCTATGACTCCTGATCTCTTTCCTAGGTTTTCCATCTCCAGGGTTGTCTCCCTTTCTGTTTCCTTTATTGTTTCTATTTCCATTTTTATATCCTGAATGGTTTTGTTCAATTCCTTCACCTGTTTGGTTGTGTTTTCCTATAATTCTTTAAGGGATTTTTATGTTTCCTATTTAAGGGCTGTTTACCTGGGTTTTTCTATAGTTCTTTAAGGGATTTATTTATGTCCTTAAAGTCCAGAAATACACTTTTGAATGCCTTTCAGTACCTTTCTCACTTTATTCTGGTCACACTTGCATTCCTAAACATTACACATACCCTCCTGCTTCCTACTCAGCATGAAAAGATTAAGTAGTGTACACTATAACTCTGAATCCAGGTCAGCTTGACTTTCTGTGCCTCTTCCTCTGCCCCTTCCCTGGCCATACAGCAACAGACCTTGTTTTAACAGATATCTGGGTCCCAGTGTGTCATTAGGAAATGTATCCATTTATAGACAGCACCTCTGAGAAAGAAAATGCAGAGAGTGAAGATGGTGGCCAGTGTTTAGCAACAGTAAAGGCAGAAGGCAGACTCTGTAGCAGGTTGACATATTTTCTGACTTTGTGGCCAATTTCTTGTCCTGTGTTTTAACAAATTCTGGTTTCTTTCAGGACTGGAATGTATCCTGCCTTGGAGAATAGATGTTTATTGAATGAAATAATGGAACTCACACCTTTTTTGGTCAATATTTTGTTTCTGAACCATCTCTGTATAAGGTGAAGTTGTTCAGGCTAGTGGATAATGTAAGCCAGATCATAAGAGAAATCTGCTTCATGTTTCTAAAAAAGAATTTGCTTCAAAATTTAAAACAAATAAACCACTAAAAAAATAAACATGTTTAACCCTGTATCTGTTTTTGGGAGCAGGGACAGATATTGTCAAAATATATAATTTGTCTAGGTGAAAATACCATAAAAATTCATCACTATATGCAATAAATTTATGTCAATTGAAAAAGTAAAGAAACAAAATCTATGCTCAAATGGGCCCAAGACCCTTGTTTCTTGGGCTGTTCACATAAGATGATGTCTTGTGCTCTGGCCGTTGTCTTCTTGTTTGAAAGTGAGAAGGTTCTTTGTTACTAACCCATACAGTGAATGAGTCGAGAGCAATGCCACGCTTGCAAAGAAGATGATAACCAACAATCTTCTATCATATCATGAATATACTACTTTTCCCTGTTGAAACAATAACCAAAGGAGATGTTATCATATATAATGAGAGATGTTATCAAACTTGGCAGTTTCTGCCTAGTGGCTATGAAGAGAAGAAAAATTGAGAGCTGTGAACAAGAAAAAGGCAGGACCCCCTCCCCCCCCCACACAGACACAGACACACACACACACACACACACACACACACACACACACACACACATACAAGCAGAGAACAAGAGCCAAGGCAACTGAAACCTCTCAGGATGATGGCTAGAAATTATTTATTGGTCATCTCTTGCCTACCTCTGTATCAAACCTAACATCATGGTAAATAGATAAGATCCTTTGCAATGTATTAACTTAACCAAATCCTATTTTCTACCAAAGGTGGGATTAAGGATGCTATTAGCATCTGGGTCCTATAGTTGAGATTCATCTTTTTGCTCTAGTTGTACACTTAATGTTCCCATCAATGCATTTTAAAATTGCCTTGATTTATGACTTTCTTTGTTCTGTAAAACTTCTATAAAATTTGTTCTATAAAAACTTCATGATGTTACTTTCATATTGGAACATTGTATTTGGGGAGGCCTAAATATACATTCCTAGGCCACAGACACTTACATTTGACTATAGAATATAATATCTCATTCATTTGGAGGTGAGAGCTGTGTTCTTTTGTGTGAACTGTTCTTTTCTTTCCACTTTCATGTATATCCTGGGAATTGAACTCAGGTCACCAGATTTGCCAAGTGCCATTGCCTGATTAGCCCTCTCGCCAGCCTTTTCAAGACATATATCTTGGAGAAGCAACTGCAGACACAATGTCATTTGTTGTTTGTGTTTGATCAATGTCCATATTCATATTAAGATGCTGACATTTGTCTCCCTTTTTAACAATAACTCTGTACTTGGTAAATGTAAATATCATATACTGAAATTGATTGATGGCTTGAAGAGAGAAGCTGCTAAAACACTGTTGTATGGACTAAACATGGCACAGTTTAAATTTTAAACTCACCAAGATATCATCCAAAGAAAATACCAGCCTTTGCTATATTTACTTACCATTTTTTGTTGGTGGTGTTGGTGTTCGTAGTTTTTTGGGTTGTCTGGGGTGTTGTTGTTATTGTTGTTTATGTACTTCTTGGAGCCTTTGACAGGATTTTTTTTTCTCTGACTATTTCTTTAGCAGGATCTTTTCTGCATCTATGCCCTTCTATTCTACTTCTTGACTAGTCAAACTCTTTCATATACATTCAAATTAACAAATCAGGTCCCTTGCCAACTGAATACCTTACTTTGTTTAGAGTCAGGACCAATTGGCCAAGATATAAATGAAACCCACTTTTTAATATTCCTTCTTGTTTAGTGGCGTTTTTATTCTACTTCCTGATAAAATCTAACTTATATACGCTCTCAGCCTTGCTCCTCATTTGAGATCATGGACAAGAAACTAAACTGACACTGGAGAAACATCACAAATTGTCCCTAGGTTGAGAATTATGTTATTAGGTTGCATGACAACTTATATACTCATATCTTTTTTTCCTGTCCTTGTTTCTTAAGGAAATACATGAAGAACTCAAGACATAGTTTCATCCCCTTCCTTTTTCATTAATCCTTCAAACATCATTTCTTTTCCTTTAAGACCTTCGGTCCATCCTTCCCAGCCAAATCTCAGAATATCTATGTTTCATCAGAACTGGAAACACCTAACAGATAAACAACAACAAGAACAAACTGAACTGCTGTCCTTAAAACCTAAGGGCTTCAATTTCTTCTTCTTTCCATCTCAACCACTCATGCTATGCATGGAATATCATCACAGGATAGTACTGTCACTATGTTTACAGATTATGAGGTATTCTTGGAGAACAATGTGCTATTATTGCTAGTTGGATTCCACAGGCTAGACTACTGCCCACTACTCTACTACTCTAAGTAGAGAATGCTAAGAGCTAGATCTATGAAGAAAGCCATAGAGTCATGTCCTCAACCAGAAAACTTCTACCACTGTTCATGCAAACCGTGATGGTTCAACACATGGCCATGTTGACAGTGACACTGTATCACAAATAATAAAGATAATCGCTCTGTGCTTGTATCTTCAGGTTTATTGGTCCTAAACCAGACCCTTCATTATCTATTAGGTATTTTCCCTTTCCCAGTGTTCCAGCTAGTACCAGAAAGGTTAGGCTGTGAGGAAAATCAGAGGCATTTACATCAATACTCTACCCTCAAAACCATCTATCATTCTTTTGTAATCACTGAGTTTTACTGTTCCAAGCTTTGTTCCTGGACTTGGGGTACATGGAATTATAACCATGTACATACCATAGGTCCCCTTAAGTATCTGTGAGGAATAATTATTGCATTGCTTCTAGCATCCAAACTTGAAACACAGGATGGGTACTCTACTCAGTGGTTATGTAGTTATTTGTGTCAGACTGACTGGTGATCACTACTTGTGCAAGAAGGAAGTTTAAGTCAAGGATGCAAAATCTTAGAGTAATGCAGATTAAAATGGTCTTTTTCTGTGGGCCCGTGTACCAGAGGCTTTCCTCGGAGATCTGTGACCCAGCCTGGTGTGAGAGTTCCAGCGAAGGGAAGCAAGTTAGAATGCAGGCAGGGAGGGAAGGTCACTTCCACTGCGTCTGCTGCTGAAGTTGGCTCTACCTGCATTTCTGATACCGGCTAGCCACTGAGGAGTCCAGCTGAGCTTCAGATGGGTCTTCAGGTGGATCTGGAGAGCAGACTTCTTCCCAAGTATTACAGCTCTTTGGACAGAAGGCTCAGACAATGGAGTAGTTCTCCCACACTTTTTATTCCCTGGATAAGGTTTATATACAGTTTGGGGGATGATTCAGGGTTTGACAGCAGGTACTTCTCATTGGCTTGGACTGAGAGCTTATTTGCATGTGGGATGGCTTGGTGCCACTACTTAATTGATGCCCATACCTCTCTGCATGGGGGCTGTGGGGGGCTGTAGCTATGTGACAGGAGCCAGGTGCCCAGGAGGCATGGCCAAATTCTTCTGTCCCATGCAGGTGGAAATCACCAACCACTAGGGTTCCAGGCTGTCTGTGCATAGCCCACCATCCCACACTTTTCAATCATACAATAGGAATTCAACAATGGAAAAAAGATTCTGAACCAGGCAGTTGTGGCAGACGCCTTTAAGACGCCCAGCACTTGGGAGGCAGAGGCAAGCAGATTTTGAGTCCGAGGCCAGCCTAGTCTACAGGGTGAGTTCGAGGACAGCCAGGACTATACAGAGAAGCCCTGTGTCAAAAAAGAAAGAAAGAAGAAAGGATGGAAGGAAGAAAGAGAGAGAGAGAGAGAGAGAGAGAGAGAGAGAGAGAGGAAGGAAGGAAGGAAGGAAGGAAGGAAGGAAGGAAGGAAGGAAGGAAGGAGGAGAGAGAGAGAGAGAGAGAGAGAGAGAGAGAGAGAGAGAGAGAGAGAGAGAGAGAGAGAGAGAGAGGAGGAGAGAAAAGGAGAGAAAAAACAAAAAAGATCCCTAGCTACTAGATGGAAGAAGGGGGAGGAATGAGTTGAAATCACCATTTCTTCCCCATGGGTCCAGTGTGAAATACTCTTGCAAGTCTAATTATAGCTAACACTTAAAGACCATTTGAAAAAGTCATATGGAAACTGGCCACTGTAGAAGCTTCCTAAAATATATCAGACTGATTTTTAAAAGCACCACTTTCTTTGGCATCAAAGAAGTTAGCTTTGAAATCTTAGAAATAAGTCATTGAGTCAACGAATGAGGGAAGTACAAAGCCTGTTACTGAGAATAAAGTGGCTGTTAAAAACTGCTTACATCAGTATATCCTTTTAAATTACACGTGCTTGTTCGATATAATTTTATATAATTTACAGAGCTATCATGAATATTGGAACTGATAGGTTCCAGTTTACCCTAGTTTCTTTAGGTTTTAAACTGGCATAAAAAGAAGTAGGCTTCTGTGCAGCATTTTCCCACACACTTTACACTGATTCTCCATCCAATCCCTTAACTAGGTCCCCTTCCTAGGACCAGTCTCATGGTCTGCTTCTCAAGGTCCTCCCAGTGGCCCCTCCTTGACTTTCTTGTTTTGTCTTCATTATTACCTTCCCTGCCCCTGCCCCTTAAGGTCCTTTCATAGGCTCTTCTTTGTGGTTTCTTGACTTACACACACAGTTCTTTAAGTCTGACGATCCTAGTACTATATGCCCATAGTAGTTTGCCAATGTATAATTTCGTCAGGAAGTATGAAGTAACTAACTACCTAAGCTTATCTTATCTACTTTAAACGTGTCATAGTCATATTGTTTCCATTAAATGTTGACTGAGTCCCTCCCTCAGGAAATCTGCCGAGGCTATGATTTAATTCTGTCAACTATTTGCTGATGAGTTGTTAAATTGTTACTTTTCAAGGATTTGTGATAAGTAGGGATGGATATGAAAGGATAACAAGAGATGGATGCAGACACTGAAGAGGTCTGAGCCAGTGTGCTTAGATAAAGATATAAGTTTCTTCCCACAGGCTGAGAGTTGATTCTCACTGAGAAAAATGATTGCAAGTAAGATTTATGGCTGTCTGTAATTATGAGACATCAGAAACCAGGCATCACTGGCAAGAACAACCACCCCAGAAATGATCAACCTAGTATACTCTTTCCTTTCTTTTAACACTTTCAATCGCACAACCCAGAGAAACCCTCTATTTCCTCTTAAAGAAAAAAAGAGCACAAAACAATGAGACATACTGCTGTATCTAACAAGCAAAACAACCCAAAATAACTTCATAAAAGGACATTTACATTTGGAACCCAAATTTTTACAAAGGTAGGCCAAAACTTGCTTTCCAAACTTAAACATGGCCACGGTGCCTCATGCTAAAAATATTTCAGTAAAATATTCCTATCATCATTTTCAGGAAAGAATTGCATATATTTTTTATTGTACCTAGATTATAAAACCACAACTTGAAAGAGACAATATCTATTGACACCAAAGCTGATTTAAATCAGATGTTAGAATTATCACAATAGGATTTTTTTGTTTTGTTTTGTTTTTTGAGACAGTGTTTCTCCATATAGCCCTGGCTATTGTGGAACTCACTCTGTAGACCAGGCTGGCCTTGCACAATAGGATTTTAAAGCAACCATCATAAATAATAACCAGCAAACTTCCACTGTCTCCTTGGTTCCCATAATAGGTAGATAAGGGGACATCTTTGAGCTGGTAGCCCAAATTAATGGATTGATTCCAGATACTAGCACTGATAGGTAATGGGTTCCCCCTGTTTATAATACTTTGAAAAAAGAGCTAATATCTGCTCTTCACATCTGGATCCATATTCTTGCAATTAAAGAAGCAATTCTTCATGAGCTCAACATGAGAAACATGAAGACTCTGGAAGCAAACTGAGTTAGAGACATGATATATAATTCTTCAAGAATAATACAAAAGATAATTAAGAGAAACAGTTGACATTTCTAAAACTGCAGGAGTCACAGTATTCCTTATATGTCAAGACCAAATATTGGATTAGCCACTATCATCTTTGTAGAGCTCAAAAGCCATATAAATGATAATTCTTAGTAACAACTAGATTATTTGAATGTTCTAGTAGTCTCTGAACCATCATCTGTCTTTAGCTGACATCTACTTCTGTTGTAGTCAGTCCCTTTGGGGCAACAGAATTTTCTCCTTTTATTGAAACGATAAGTGATTGCTTCTACTTTCCTTTTAGGTAAACATCTTTTGACAAGAAAGATTATTCTGTAGAGACAAGGTGGTGGCTAGCTTTACCTGTCAACTTGTTGCAACCTGGAATTACATGGAAGAGAGCCTCAGTGAGGGGCTATCTACATTGATTTTGCCTTTGGAGATGTCTGTAGAGGACTTCTTAATTTATATGTGAAGACATAGCCAATTGTGGGTGGCACTACTCCCTAGGTAGGGTATTCTAAACTGTGGAAGAATAGTATGACTGGCTGAGTACACGCAGACAAGCAAGTGATTATATGTACATTGATTTTTTTATTACGTATTTTCCTCAATTACATTTCCAATGCTATCCCAAAAGTCTCCCATACACTCTTCCCCAATTCCTTACCCACCCATTCCCATTTTTTGGCCCTGGCGTTCACCTGTACTGGGGCATATAAAGTTTGCCTGTCCAATGGGCCTCTCTTTCCACTGATGGCCGACTAGGCCATCTTTTGATACATATGCAGCTAGAGTCAAGAGCTCCGGGGTACTGGTTAGTTCATAATGTTGTTGCACCTACAGGGTTGCAGTTCCCTTTAGCTCCTTGGGTACTTTCTCTAGCTCCTCCATTGGGGGCCCTGTGATCCATCCAATAGCTGACTGTGAGCATCCACTTATGTGTTTGCTAGGCCCCACCCTAGTCTCACAAGAGACAGCTATATCAGGGTCCTTTCAGCAAATGCTTGCTAGTGTATGCAATGGTGTCATCCTTTGGAGGCTGATTATGGGATGGTGTCTTAGTCAGGGTTTCTATTCCTGCACAAACATCATGACCAAGAAGCAAGTTGGGGAGGATATGGCAGTCTCTAGATGGTCCATCCTTTTGTCTCAGCTCCAAACTTTGTCTATAGCGAGATATGACTCTTTGCCCCTTCTTAGAATTGTACATTGATTTCTTATTGCTCATTGCCATATTGAAAACTGGATCTGTAAGCAAACGAAGCACATTCCCCTCTAACATGCTATTGTTGGTGTATATTTAAAAAGCTACATAAGTAAAACTAGAATAGATACAGGTAGTGTGGTAGTGGGGTCGTGGCTGTGATAAATATGACCACATGTGGCTTTTGTGGTTTTAGACTATTTGTTCATGCATTTAGAAAACACCTGAATGCTGGAAGCAGAGCTTAATGGGCCATTTTTATGAGAGCTTGGAAGACAAGAATTCTGAAAGGATATGGTCAAAACTCATTGTAGAACATTCCCAAACTTTAGTAGTAATTGAAAGAGAGAAACACTGATAGTTAAGCTCATGGGTTTTAAAGAGGAGCAAAGATTCTACTAGGACTATGAATAGCAGCTACATATTCTGACTAAGAATCTGTGTGTGCTGATCAGGCTGATTTGGGGCTGCATTACAGCTATGGTTGCTAAAGAGAACAGCACCACCGAAGTGAATCCTTCTGCACTCCATTGGGAGAACAGGACTGTGTTTCCTCAGAATTAACACACAGAAAGCAGTCCAAGGGGGTCAGGCTACCTCTTGAGTCAGCAAGCAAGGAAGTGAATATACGAGTAAAAATAGCTTTCATTCAAAATACTAAAAAGGATACTGTAAAAAAAATTGTTTGGATTATGTGTTTTTATTTTCTCAAGTTGTGATATTGAGTCCAGGGATGGATTTTCAAATGTTACTTCTCCACAGAGAGTGTGGAAGTTTGGAGGCAGGACATAGGAAAACTTCATAGCAGTGGTTGAAGCGGAATCTGAAGTGTTAAAAGGTCCTGCCTATTTTCCAGTCAGTTCTTCAGTTTGATAGTGAATCATCTAGAACAAAACAGAGAAAGTGGGGAGGGAGCTTGTGTGCTTTCTGATAAAATGGAAATGAATGACTGGGTAATAGCTCAGTCAATAAAGTATTCATAGCACAAGTGTGAGGACATGAGTTTGATATCCCAAACCAGAAGAAACAACCAGGCAGTGTGTGCTTGAAGTCCCAAAATCAGGGAGATGTAGACAGCCAGAACCCTGAAACTAGCTAGAAAGTCATCCTATGAAAATGGAAAGCTTGAGGCCAAATAAGAAGGCAAAAACCCCCCAAAAAAACAAAAAACAAAAAACAAAAAACCCCGAAGTGGACAGATCCTGAGGGTAATACCCAAGAATGACCTGGTGCCTCCATACCCACTCACATACATATCACATACATATAACACATACACATGTTTGTTACCACCACCAAGGTACATGAAAACTGAGATGAGTGTCAGAATGCAAATATGGGATGAGTATTTTCCTTCAGGGTTAGTTAAGTTCTGAGGCAGGAGCTCCAGAAAGAACAGCTTCCTTTACCTGGCCTGAGAAGGAACACTGGCTCTTCCTTTGATATGTGATGTTTAAGTGGTAAGTTAATATATATATATATATATATATATATATATATATATATTTGATTTTTAGATTCTTTTATTCACTTTACATCCCAATTGCAGCCTCTCTTCCTAGTCCTCCCCCACCCCACACACAGTCCATCCCCTCCTCCTCTGAGAAGATTGAGCACCCTTCCAAGTTAACATTCTTAAAACATTGTACGCGCTTATCTCTGAAGCCAAAGTTTGCAAATTCTGAATCGTTTGATTTTCTCACTCAGTTCCCAGCATTGCTTTTGTTCTTACTTTATCTCCTGACATCTTGGGTCCTAACTCCTTGTACAAGCGGCACTCTTGAACCTTAACCTGAACTAAAACAAATAAACAAGCAAAGAAACAATTCCAAAACCTGACATTATAGTTATTGTCTTGAATGTTTTTTATTTCTTGAATAACAGATTCCCCAGTTCTCCAGTCCTAACATCAGACTTCCAGATCACACTTCATGAAGAGGTCAGGGTCCATGCCAAGAAACAGGGACAGCTTTACAGATGACCTTGATTCTTGCCATATGTGTAAATACAACCTATCATTTTACTGTGAAAAGAGTAAAGAGGATGAGACAGAGAAAATTAACAAACATTAGAGCTGTCAGGAAGAGACAGCTAGGGGTCTTGTGTCACACTTAATGTCAACAGGGAAGGCTAAGGTAACATCCCAGATGTGGTAGTTAGCATCAGCCACCTTGAAGAAGAACCAGTGCTTTCAACTGTTCCTTAATTCTAACCTTGAACTTTTAAACTCCAGAGAGGAAGTGAAGAAGGGAAGCAGAAGCCTTCTGAGCAGAACTAGCTCCCAGATGCTAATCTATGGGCACAGTGCCCAGGTTTGTGTAAGGGACAGTAGATGATGGTTATTCTGCTTGATAACACAGCTCTAATGCCTCATGCCTAGCTCAGTGCCTTTCCAGGAATTGCCATGGAAAAGAGAGAATCGTAATAACAGAGACCAAAGAGGACCGTGACAATGATCACACTACACATGACATATATGCTTGGAGAAGATTATCTCCAAAAAATTAAATATTGAGCTAAAAATTGTTGGAACTTTTTATAACTCCTGCACACTTATATTTATCTTTATAATGAATATCCATTACCTAAGCAGGAGAAAAGAGAGTCAACATCCATCACTATATTTCTGCTTTAGAAACAACTTTGTTTAGGAGAAAAAAAAAATCTTTAAAGCTGAGTGTGAGTATCCTCTCTGTTGTCCAGCCATCTTGGATCCAGAAAAGAAAAAAAAAAATCATTCTATTTTCATGTTTTGAAGCATACAGATTAATTATATGACCTTATTCTTCTATGGTCAATGTCCCTGTAAAATAGTAGATGATCAGAAATTGGCAAATACCATCTCTTATTCCACATTTTACATGTCATTTAACCTCAGAGAAGGTAGACCGCTTCAAACAAAGGGTAATTCAGTGCAGTAGAGAGACCATGGTTCTAGTACCAGGTCCTGATCTACAAGATCATCTGTGATCTTAGGTAAGCATGTGATCACTTCAGTTTTCTTAGGTTAGTTATCTTTTGAGTGATGTCATCAAATTAGACCAGGACCAAAGGCCTTTCAAGACCTAATACTCTGATGTTGATCCCAGTTGACATTTGAAACACAGAGAAGCCACTAGAATATTGCATGCAGAAGCTACTGCCCATTCTGATGAGAGTTTCTCCTTTGTGGGTACTGGTTAGTTCATATTAATGCTCTTTTTTAAAAGTCCTTCTAGGTTTTATTTTTGAAATTTTAATAAATTTCCATTTTTAATCATTTTCCTGGCTAGAGGGGAAACTGGGGGTTGAACCTAAGGCCTCTGTATGCCAGACAAACAGTCAACGACTGAGCCACATCCCCAACCCTAATAAGTGAGTTTTTACTACACATATAAGTTGCTCTGCCCCTCAGCCCCAGCTTACAGACATTCTCTTTAGTTGTTACTCTTAGGGACCACAAAATTTGTTCTAAATATTTAGCCTTTCTTGAGTCATATGTGTTCTCTTACGGTAGGCCCCACTCATCAAGCAAGCATGTCACTCCATACCACATAGAGGAAGACAGCACCACTTGATTCCCCCTGCAAATTACCCACCCAGAATTCTGACTAGAAGACACCACCTTGGCTCTATGTCTCATCACTCAAAGCAAGGCTCACACAGCCTCTGATGTAGCAATAATATACATAATCACATACTATGTGAGAAAAGGAATTTCCCATAGATGTTCTACCCTTTTAGAGACCAGCTTCAGGTGTATGTTTCACCATCCCAGCTCGTCTTTGGTTCATGAACATATCCCTGTGTGTGTGTGTCAAGTGAATTGCGTGTAAGGTTTTTCTAAGAAGAAAAGGCACACATGTCTATTCACCCTGATAGAGAACTGATAATGGCTCAAAGATATTTTACTTAAATCCAGCTTGATGAATCAGTAAGTTATTGGAGTTCTTTCCAAACATCTGAGGGCTTATGTACAGGAGCAGAGACAAATCAAAAGCAGCTGAACTACTGAAAAACCCATTCAATATTCTGTTTTCTCTTCAGGCCACATAAATCTTTTGTCTTTTACTGAAAAACCCATGTAAGCTTGGGTGATGACTTCTGAGAGCAACCTGGAGCTTCTTGCACAACTTGCAAGCAGCTAAACAGGTGTGAGGCTCCCCTCTAGGCAGCTGGGGTAACTTGAGTCTCCTTCCCCAGCAAATGGTTATCTTTCCCTATAACAAAGGAAATGGCATTGGAAACACACAAGTTTCACATTTTCCCAACTCAATGAAGCTTGCTTACTGGTTGAGATGAACCTCTCCACATGTCCTGGAGGGAATGTGTTAATTCAAAGGATTTTAGGTGTACTAAAAACTACATCTCATCTGCCAAAGTTCTTTGAGAGGTGTGAGAAGTATTTACATGGCAGAGGTAGAGGGTTGTGTGCTTTAAACATTAAGGGAAAGTGGGTTGATAATCCCACAGGGTATAAAAGCATCCTCGCTTAGCCTGACCTGGGAAAACTTTCTGATATTTGAGGAAGAACCTGCTCTGCAGGAATTCTCTCTGCTTCGCTAAGTAGCTACAGCAGTTACAGTATGGTTGCCTTCTTCCCCTCTCCGCACTCTCTCCAGAGTATAGCTTTCTCCTCCCGTCTATCTTATTTAGCTCCTCCAGAACTCAGCAATCTCATCTTCTTTGCCCCTTTTTTTTCCATCCTCAAGACACTGACTTTCAACAGGATGAAGACTACGATTTTTTCCCTTCTCATCTTCTCCCTGCTTTAGCTGATGGTCCCAGGGAGTGCTGAGTGGTCCTTCTACTCTTTGGTGGAGTAGACAGGGAAAGAAGTCATCTTAAAGCCACCACAGGCATTTGAATTGGAAGGCGTATACATACATGCTAAAAAGATAGAAAATAGCTATTTAAAATCCAGCAGCTGCTGATACAAGGTCCCTGACACATATACAGCAGAGGACTGTCTGATCTGGCCCCAGAGAGACAAGATGCACCTAACCCTCAAGAGACTTGAGGACCCAGAGAGTGGGGAGGTCTGGTGGGGTGGGGTGGGGAGACAGGGGAGGAGGTATGGGATGAGAAACAGTTGGAGGGCAGACCAGGAGGGGAATAACGACTGGACTGTTATAAAAGATTAAAGAATAAAAAAAAAAAATCCCCATCTGCCGCACTTTGCAGTCATCCTGAATGTGCCTTGAATCTCATTGTTGCAGATGGTAGTTCCCATAAAAGCATGTTATTTCGCTGCTCTGTATTTCATGCCAACCAATATACTCATTTTTTTTTATTAAAATGGCAGGGGGTAGGAGAACTGTATGGGGGAGATCCATTGTTCCCATTCTTTTTGTATCTTTCTTGACCACCAATCTCATATGCCAGTGAGGTATAATCATTGAGATGCTGAAAATGTTTTCTGGCAACAGGCCAGGAGTAATAACTTTAAAGACATACACATAGATAGGTACAAATTAGCCTCTATTACCTAAGAAGCAGGATCACTATGGAAGATGAATCCATACCCGGGACAATGAGCCAGCTTTCCTGAATGGGACCATGTTTTCATTATAGTCACCATTTCAAAACTTGATTCTCAGTCTCCTCATTCCCACGCCATTTGGTGTTAATGAGCAGTAACAACAAAGAGTGACATTCTCCAAAAGGACCTAGGTCCTTTCTAGATTTGTTTAAATATAACCCATTATTCAATGATAAAAGGGTGGAACAAATGAGAACCGAGAAAGACATTGCAAACTGTAGCTGCTGAGAAAAGATAATTGAGACTTTATGGAATCCTGTGCCAAACTTGATGTCCTAGTGAAGTTGGCATCAGTCATTCAGTTGAAAATGGTCGCTTAAGTTGTCCTTTAATTCTGTACCTGAAATTCTAAACTCCAAAGAGGAAGTACAGCAAAGAAAGCAGAAGTCTTCAGAGCACAGCTTGCTCCAAGGTGCTAATCTGTGGGCACAACAGCACATTTGCACAAGTGAAGATAGACAATGACCATTTTGTTTGATAACATAACCTTAAACCTTAAAGCCCAGTTCATTACTAGTTTTTTTTAACATGGAGAAGACAGAATAATAGTGATGGGGTCAGATTGCAGAGGAATATTTGTGTGTATAAACACCCATGAAGAGTATGTTTAGGAATGTCCTCTGAAAAAAAAATGAACATTTTTCAAAATTCTTTTCCTTAATTTCTAAAGGTTCCTGCTTAGTTTTGTAATAATATCAATTACTCAGTAGAGAAAAGAATTCATATTCATCATCATAATATTTTTTGGAACAACTTTGTTTAGAAGGAAAAAAACCTTTGAAGCTGAGTGCAAGTACCCTCTCTGGTCTCCAGTGGTCTTGCATCCAGAAGAGAAAAATCATTTTATCTTTTTATGTTGTTTCAAAAATTACAGCATAATTATATTCTTTTATGGTCAATGCTCCTGTCAAATAAAAATGTTCACAAAATTGGCAAATATCATGTCTTATTCCACTTCTTTATATTTCTTTTCACTTCAGAAAAGTTAGACAGTTTCATACAAAGAATAATGCAGTGTGATGGAGAAACCTAGGTTCTAGTACCAGCTCCTACATATAAAATGATTACCTGTGACTTTAGAGAGGCACAATACTCATCTCAGCCTCAGGTTAGCTATATTTTGAGTGATGATGTCAAATTAGACCAAGGCCAAAGGCTTTTCAAGACCTAATACTGTAATGTGGATCCCAGTTGGTGTTTGAAACTCAGAGAAGCACCTAGGATATTTCATGCAGAAGTTAAGGCCCTTTGTGGTGGGAGTTTGGAATGCTAAGATGCCCAGTGGAAGTGTGGAAGATGAAGGCTGGACTCAGAAGGTGTAGCCTCCCACAAACCTGAAGCAGGCTGAGCCAGAACTTGACCTTGCTGCCACTAAGGAGATTATCTAGGGTGGAGCTTTCCCCCCTAGATCACTCTATTGTTCAGCCACTATTGCTGTTCCTCTTCAAGACACTGTTACCTGCTGAGAGGCTCCAGATCTATTCCGGAGACTATGCCCTATCCTACATGTCATCACCTGCAGCTGGTTCCAGACTCCAAGAATGAATTGGTGGGAATGGGCTTTCCCCCCTCCTTTATAAAGCGTGTCCGCCATTAAACATTTGAACCTTGAGCAGACTAGTTGTCTTGGTTCCATTATTTCTCAACCCACCTAGGTTCCCTCTTTTCTTTCAGCTCCAGGTTGCCTCCCAGGCTCGAACCCAGACATGTGAGCCGCTGGCCATCTCACAACAAGAAGGTGTGGTGGGGAATAAGAATTCTCTTTGGAATTGGACTAGAGTCCATCAAGAACTAGATACACTTGTCCATGTCCAAAAACTGGACCCTTATTTGAAGTTGTGCATTAAGTTGTTTTGAATTCCCAATCTGTTGAGGCTGTGGCATGGTTATTACTTACTGTTCTTTGTCATATTTATAGTGATAGAATGAAGAATATATTAAAATGTGTTTTATAATTTCTCTTTTATGTATGTTATATTTCACACATTTAATAATCTCTCTCTCTCTCTCTCTATATATATATATATATATATATATATATATATATATATATATCCTTCAAAGTTTTATTGCTCGGGTATTATGTCCAATGTCTAGAGTTAAGTGTTGGGCCACTATACCATTGCAAGAGGAATTTCTTCTACGTGCACAAGTGTTTAGAAGACAGTTTGAGAGGCAAACCATATCCTTGACAGAAGAAAAGAAACAGCATCCCTACTACAGGTTTTTGTGCTGGCTTACAGTAAAAGACAACAACAACAAAAAAAGATATGAACTTTCTCCTGTGGCATCAGTCAAATGCACTGTAGATGTGTCACTATTGCTTAAGCAACAACTTCCCTGCCATTCAATACTCTAGCAAGTAGGATCCATAACCTAATAAGGCTGTTCATGACAACCTTCCCCTAGAAGACTGTATTGCACCTTACCACACTATCAGTAAAGAGAGAGCTCCAATGTCAACATAATCTTTATTTTTTGACATCCCATAAAAAGGGTTACCATCTTATTCTTACTTGCAAACAATAGCAATTGCAATACTCTTTGTTGTTGCCAGACATCAATGGCCTCTCTGGGGTGGGTTGGGGTCTAAAGGCAGATACTTTCTATTGGTTTAGTCTGAGATGTTAGGGATGCCTCATCTGCATGTGGAGAGGCTTCAAGTGTTGCCCCTATGTGACTAATTGTCACAGTCCACTCCATGAGGTGCCATGGTCATTGTGTTCCAGGACAGGAAACTGGTTGGGAGGAGATGTAAGCACCTGTCATTCTCAGTTATGAGAACGAACAGGGTTTCTGAATCCACTCGACCTTACCAAGTTTTCTGTCTGGTGGCACAGTTCACTGCCCCACACTATGATGCTTTGTTTGTTTGCCTCTTTTTCTTTTCTACCTGGTTCTTCCTATGGATTTCAAATATTTGAATAATAGAAAGTGACCTTTAGCACAAATCTAAATTGTATTCTCTTTCTCTTCCATCCTGCCAGCTGTAAGAAGAAGGCAAGCCTATTGACTTTTATCAAATTTACACCCAAACCAGAAGTTAATGCAGAACATAATTGCCATATATTTCTTTGCTTTTGTAATTTCTCACTTACACAAATTCCCACTTAATAGCCATGTTGGCATTAGATGAACTTATTACGCATAGCTGTGGTTTAGCAACCTCGCTACTGTTTGACAATACTCTCTTCCCTTAGAGTTGTTCTCAAGGTCCATAAATTTTGTGCTGTATCTTTAGACTACCTCATAGTATCTCTGAACTCACACAGCAGATCCCACTCATGGAGCAGGCATATTACTTCATATAATACATAGAGGAAAACCCCTCCACTTATATTTCTCCTATAGGTTCCTCATCCAGACTGTCCTTCTGGATAGATGATGACTCAGTCTTGGTTCATGTTTCATCACCCAAAGCAAGGTCTCCTATAACCACTGATGTAGCAAGAGGTATCCTAACACCATGTGGTAGAATGTCTCAGCACCTATTGTAGGAACATTCAGCCACTATTTTCTAACACCTTTGATTCTCTCCTGTCCTTATCAGGTTCCAAATGTGTTGTGTGAGACTTTTTAATGATATCCCCCCCTGTGTGTGTGTGTGTGTGTGTATGTGTGTGTTTCCCTCTGTGTCTCTCTGTCTATCTCTCTTTGTGTGTGTTTGCATGTGGTATATGTGTGTGTTTGTTTGCATGTGGTACATGTGTGTTTGTACATGTGTGTTTGTGTATTTTAATTAAGACAGCTTGAATGCAGCTCCATAACTGAAAAGCTCATACCAGAATTATTGTAGTTCCCTTATGCTGCACCTATAGAGCTTTCTGCAAGGCATTCCAGGCACCTCCAACGGGCCAAGAGTCACCACTTGGCAGTTCGACTGGTTAGAGTGGGGACTGTGAACCTTGTAAGTTTCAGCTTTTCCAGATAGGTCAAGAATGTTTACTTTCTTACTCTCTTGAACCTCACCTGTTTTTCTTTGGTCAAGTGTCATAATTCACAGGAAATTGCTATAATAGACATCCGGGATGTCAAAACGTACTGAAAGTGTTTACTGCATTGGGATGTGCTTGTATATAGGAAGGGTACACAGGTCAGTAATCCCACAGTGTATTAAAGCATCTCATCTGGCCAGGTCCTAGAACGTTTCCTGAGATTCTGGTAAGTCAGTCATCTCTCTTCTTCTCTAAACATCTAGAACAGTTATAGTACAGTTACTTTTGTTGTGCTCTCCCTGCTCTCTCCAGAATATGTCCTTTCCCTCACAGCCACCTATAGCTCAGTGATCTCATCTTTTCTGCTCTTTCCCTCCAGCCCTAGGATGCTGACTTTCAACAGGATGAAGACTACAATTTGTTCCTTTCTCATCTGCATCTCCCTTCTCCAGTTTATGGTCCCAGTGAATACTGAGGGGACCTTAGAATCTATTGTGGAGAAGAAGGTCAAGGAACTTCTTGTCAATTGAGGTATGAGATGAGTAGGAAAAAAAATCATAGTTTGAGCTTTGCTGATGCTGACTGTACGTAAATCCTAAAATCCCCTGTATCCTGGTCTAAGCCCTTAGTCCTCTCCATCCCTGCCTTCCTGACCAGGGCTTCTTCAGCACACTGCCCCCTTTTTTTCCTTTCTTTTATTTTTTAAAATATTTATTTATTTCATGTATAGAAGTACACTGTCACTCTTTTTAATTGGATCCCATTACAGATAGTTGTGAACCACCATGTGGTTGCTGGGAATTGAACTCAGCTCTTCTGGGAGAGTAGTCAGTGTTCTTAACTGCTGAGCCATCTCTCCAACCACCACCCTACCCTTTAGACCTCTTGAATAAGAGCTCCATGTTCTTGATCAGGATAGGGACTGTAATTTATGAGCATAAAGCATTCAGTTAGTTCATGCAATTTTCACAGGCAACTTTATGAGGTAAGTACAACTATGACTTTCTATTCACAAATGAAGAAGCTGGATCTTAAAAGCTGGTAAGTGGACTATTTATGGAAACAGTGACAATCTTAAGATACAAGAGGGAATACAAGGGAGTTGTGAGAAAGATCATGAGCAATGTCACTTTTCTTTCTCTCTCCCTCAGATGACTGCCCCTCCACTGCAACAAAGACTTTCTCCTGTACTAGTATCAAGGCTTCAGGCAGACTGGCCTCCTGTCCTTCTGGTGAGTAATTCCTCAAGAAGAGATACCACCTTCTCCTAACTCAGGTTTGTACTACCATGGACCTGAGCTATAGTTCCAGGTGTGTAGACACCTCTTCCTGATTTTCAGTTCCCCAAGGATGCTACTAAAGGACTTTTGGGTTTTGCCCTTTCTGTCACTTCTTCCTTCATGCCACCACATGACAACCCTTCCTGTTCTTCATCTGTCTGGCCATGGATATAGCCTTCATTTCTTTCCTAATCTATTTCCTTATATCATGGGCAGGGGAGGGGCCAAAACAGGGATGAGTTTGCTATTAATTCAAAGACAGTGAAACTCTTCCTTTCAAGTCCTTCAGTTTAAGTAACTTGTAATTAGTTTGCTTGAGGAGAACTGTGAAATTTGAATAGCTGCAAATGTCCTGCAAAACCTAGATCTACTCATATGCTTCCTAAGAAAGGACAGGTAGAGACTCCCCATTGCTTACAGTCCAACGGCTCTGACCTCTGTCTCACATGACCATGCAGGAATGACTGTCACTGCTTGTGCTTGTGGCTATGGTTGTGGATCTTGGGATATCCGGAATGGAAATACTTGCCACTGTCAGTGCTCAACAATGGACTGGGCCACTGCCCGCTGCTGCCAACTGGCCTAAGAATGAGGATGCTGAGAACCTAGCTTTGAAATGAAGAATATAACAAAAGCACAATCCCAACTTGGAAACCTGGCTCATATCCCATTGATGAATTCATATTGTCCATTAGCCCTGCTTCTTGAACAAAAATAAAGACAAATTTGCACGTGTCTGTATTTATGTCTTCAATGTTATTACTCCTACTTTGGGACATTTCTTACCAGAAAACATTTTTTTGATATCTCAATTACATCTCAGTAAGGCATTTGAGATGCATGGTTAGGAAATATATGAAAAGATTGGGAAAAGAGGCTGAGCCTCCACTTCTAGTATGATTTGAGTACATTTTTTAGTATGAAATACGATAAAGCAAATATCATACTCTTATGGAGCCCAACAACGAGGACAGTGAACTCCAAGCCGTGTGCAGGAAGACTGTCAAAATTCAGGGATTCAAGGGACAATTGACAATGATTTATTTCTAACATTTTAATACGCATGTAGACTTTCTTACTCAAATATTTAAGACAGCATTCATCAAAGTGATGTCTATCCAGTTGCTTTTCTTCCAGATAGCAAAATAAAGCCGCATCTCTTACTTGTCATCAGATTTTAGTATACTTTATCTTCCTGGGTTTAAAAATCTACCAAATTCCTGGGTATAAAAATTACAGACTTGCAAGTGAGGTGGTAGTGGCACATGTCTTAAATCCCAATGCTGGGGAGGCAGAGACAGGCAGATCTCTGTGACTTTAAGGCCAGCCTGATCTACAGAGCTAGTTTGAGGACCACACAAATAACCCGTCTAGAAAAACAAAAACAAAACTAAAACCACAGAGTTCCAAACAAAAAACAATTAAGTATTAAGCAAGTAAGTGACCCAAAGACTTGGAAATGACTGTGTTTTAAGTAGATGGACTTGAATTTTGAGCCTTCGTGTTTCTGAATGAGACTATAATTCAGTTACAATGTTGGAGTACCAAAAATAATTTTAAATAATATTGACAGCTCCAACTCAAGAGAAATTCAAATATGTTGATCATCACTACAATAAGAATATTGTTTTCTTGTCTATTTGATGGCATTAGATTTCTCAAAGCTAATAATCATAGAAAATAGAAATTTGATTACATGCTGTTATGTATCTGTGCTTATCAGGTACTGCTATGCACATAATAGGAAACAGAGTGGAACTCAAAGCAGAAAAAATATAAAAAAAGGCAAGTTTTACTTATGTCATTATTTACTCTATAATCAGCCCTGGAGTCAATGGCTAGAGGGACAAAATGGGAAGGAGCCTAAGGACACACTTATACTAAAAGATTCCTGACAGAGGGTACCATGGCTAAGCATCAGACATCAGGAAATGTTTTTATAACAAGAAGAATAGTAGATGGGGTGTATTTACTGTTCTGAAGATTGCTGGAGACTGGATATGCTTAATGGAAGGTAAGATTCTTCTATGCACATGTAGGGGGAGAGGCTTTAAAGAGGTCTGTAAAGTCTTTTTTTTTTGATATTTGGATTCTTTAATCTTTTTTTAAACATCAAATAAAATGAAGTAATTTGACACATATTTAACTTAATGACACTAAATTTTTAGCTGGCCAAATGAATGTTTTTAACTTAATAAACTAATTTTAATTACAATAAACAAGTGAATTCTGTTTACTAATAGACTAAAGCCACGTGATTACATGAGCAAATGTACTTTATCATTATTTTCTCTGACCAGAAGCCAATATAAGAGCATCTGAAATGCATTGCTTACATTAAATTTCCCTACATTTCTAATCACTCGATGAGTATACCTTAAAACAAGGTTAAGTTTGCCTCATCTTTTGAAAAGTTATTAACTGTTAATTTGGACCTGAGCTTGCAGAATACAAAGAGCTGCTTCCATATAAGAGCTAGCTCAGAAGAGTCCTTTACTAATTCTGTCATTATCTGGGTAACTTCTTGCCCTCCTCCCAGGTAAGGGCATTACTTTATTATTGTCTATTTACAGATGCCTTAGACATATTTATTTGTTTTTTATTGGGTATTTATTTCATTTACATTTCCAATGCTATCCCAAAAGTACCCCACATGCTCCCCCACCCACTCCCCCACCCACCCACTCCCACTTCTTGGTCCTGGCGTTCCCCCCTGCTCCAGGGGGGGGGGGGGTTAGTTCATACTGTTGTTCCACCTATAGGATTGCAGATCCCTTTAGCTCCTTGGGTACTTTCTCTAGCTCCTCCATTGGGGGCCTTGTGATCCATCCAATAGCTGACTGTGAGCATCCACTTCTGTGTTTGCTAGGCCCCGGCATAGTCTCACAAGAGACAGCTATATATGGGTCCTTTCAGCAAAATCTTGTTAGTGTATGCAATGGTGTCAGTGTTTGGAAGCTGATTATGGGATGGAACCCCGGATATGGCAGTCTCTAGATGGTCCATCCTTTTGTCGCAGCTCCAAACTTTGTCTCTGTAACTCCTTCCATGGGTGTTTTGTTCCCAATTCTAAGAAGGAGCAAAGTGTCCACACTTTGGTCTTCGTTCTTCTTGAGTTTCATGCGTTTAGCAAATTGTATCTTATATCTTGGGTATCCTAAGTTTCTGGGTTAATATCCACTTATCAGTGAGTACATATTGTGTGAATTCTTTTGTGATTGGGCTACCTCACTCAGGATGATGCCCTCCAGGTCCATCCATTTGCCTAGAAATTTCATAAATTCATTTTTTAATAGCTGAGTAGTACTCCATTGTATAAATGTACCACATTTTTTGTATCCATTCCTCTGTTGAGGGGCATCTGGGTTCTTTCTAGCTTCTGGCTATTATAAATAAGGCTGCTATGAACATAGTGGAGCATGTGTCCTTCTTACCGGTTGGGACATCTTCTGGATATATGCCCAGGAGAGGTATTGCGGGATCCTCCGGTAGTACTATGTCCAATTTTCTGAGGAACCGCCAGACTGATTTCCAGAGTGGTTGTACAAGCTTGCAATCCCACCAACAATGGAGGAGTGTTCCTCTTTCTCTACATCCTCGCCAGCATCTGCTGTCACCTGAATTTTTGATCTTAGCCATTCTGACTGGTGTGAGGTGGAATCTCAGGGTTGTTTTGATTTGCATTTCCCTGATGATTAAGAATGTTGAACATTTTTTTCAGGTGCTTCTCAGCCATTCTGTATTCCTCAGGTGAGAATTCTTTGTTTAGCTCTGAGCCCCATTTTTTAATGAAGTCTTAAGCATCCCTGGGACAGCTTAGAAACAGGATTGACTAATGAGCAACGGACTTAGGAAAGCTGAGTTTGTGCTCCCCTCAAAAACACAGGCAAAAATTTAAAGCAATATAAAGAAACAACTCAATATTGCAACAGCAAAAATGATCAAGTTTTCAAGGTTGTCATACAAATCCTCTTGGTACCTGGTGGTCTTCCTGTCAACATGAGAGTAACAGAAACTGACTATAAGTAGTCTACTTTAAGCTTTGAATTTCAAATCGACATCTTTGAATCGAGAATTGGTCAGTATTTTCTAGAGTGGAGATTTATTTGAGAAAGATGGGGATTTTCTGTGCTCTAAAACATTGGCTTTATATAACAAGGGCAAAAAGCACCAAGATTTACGTTAAACCACAGGGCAGCTGAGATGAAGGACACCCTCTCTGGGAAGTCCTTAATCTTAGCAAAGGAAAGCTACCTTTATTCTACAATACTGGGAAGTTCAGAGGGTGTAGAATTTTCTCTTTACAGAATCTATGTGCATCACCCACAAGAGATCCAGGCATATACTCATGCACCTTTCAGAGTCAATGGCGAAATGATGGCAATTTAAAGAAAATCCGTAGAAAGTGAATCTAAACCTTACTAGACTGGTGATCTGTTCTGAAGCTGCTTGAGAATTTAGAAACTTGTTTGAAGTGGTATAGCTGGGGAGAGTCAAATTAAGCTGCCTTTGCAACTGGATCCATGCATGGGTCCCCATGTTAGCCATGTGATCTTGCTCTACCTGCTGAGCCCAACTCTGGACATCAGTATTTTAAGCTTGCTTAAATTTGTACTGTTGCTTACCTCCTTTCTTTTGAAATGTTGTCTCGTTATTCAGCTTCTGGACAGCAAGGCTACCTTTTTCTTTATCTCAACTCTGTGTTTATATTGAGGTGACTTGCCAATGAGAACCCTAGTAAAATATGCCAGTAAAATAATATACTCACTCTTTAAACTGCAGCAATAGAGTGAGCTTGAGCCCAACAGCATTTTGAAACTTTACTAAGTAGTAACCATACTGGGTACTACTATGAACCCAAAGAATAGGTTAAATACGTTCCATCTCAGATGAATAGCTTTGACTTGAGAGGAAAAGGAAAAGGAAACTCTATCCACCATTAGTCTCAGTACCTGTCTCTTCTTCACTCATTGTTGGAGTTAATGTCACATGTAGAAGGATATAGAGAGTGTCTGTCAATTACACAGATTAAAAAACATTTATTCTAGCCTTCTCCACTGTGCATAAAGCAATCAACTATGACTTAGGCCTTGACCAAATTCTTTCTATGAAATATCTCCCATTTAGTTGTTTCTCATTAAATATGATCACATTAAAGAATATCTATTTAATCTCTTAGAGTGAAAGAGGAAATTGTTCCTTTGTTTCAAATAGGAAATTCTTGCCACTGATTCATAAAATTACTGGTGTATAAGATCCCTTTGAAAATATCTGGCCCATAATTTCCTGGGTACTTGGTGAAGTAACCTATGTTCTGACCTCAAGAAGGTAGGCTGCCTCTTCAGGAGAGAACGAGATGTCTAACACAGCAACTACTAGTATACAGAATAGAATTGGAGGCTGACCATGTGATTAGAGAGAAGTCACTGATCATCATCAAAGGAAACTTACAGACTCTGAGTGTTTACAACCCAGAGAACCACAACAGGAGTTATAAGTTTCTTCCAAGTGAACTTCTAATCTGAGTCCCAACTACCACTGTGGTTGTTTAAATATGCTTGGCCCAAGGAGTGGCACTATTTGAAGGTGTAGTCTTGTTGAAGGCGGTGTGGCCTTATTGGAGGAAATGTGTCACTGTGAGGGTGGGCTTTGAGACCCTCCTCCTAGCTGCCTGAAGACACTCTGCTCAAGTCTTTGGATGAAGATGTAGAAGTCTCAGCTCCTTCAGCACCATGCTTGACTGGATGCTGCTGTGCTTCCTGCCATGATAATAATGGACTGAACCTCTGAGTCTGTAAGCCAGCTCCAACTAAATATTATCTTCCTTAAGTGCTACCTTTGTTATGGTGTCTGGTCACAGAAGTAAAATACAAACTAAGAATAATACCAGGTAATTTTGATTGAAATAGATGTGGACTGTTAAGATACAGGGTGAACTGTAACCAGTAAGAACACACATGAGTCTCTACCCAACCTGAAAGATTACAGGATTTTTGAAAGACTTCTTTATTGTCTGCCCTGCTGTTATGTTCAAAGATCTTTCCATTTCAAAGATGGGTATTCATTTAGAGCTGGACAGGAGCATCTGTCAGACACAGCATAGGGAAGCACCCTTGAAAAAGTGGGCCTGAAAAATCTCCTGGGCTCAAACATACTAAACTATGTTCATGAGCTTGAAAATGTCTACTTTCAGGCTGGTGAGATGGCTCAGTGGGTAAGAGCACTGACTGCTCTTCCGAAGGTCCTGAGATCAAATTCCAGCAACTACATGGTGGCTGACAACAACCCATAATGAGATCTGACATCCTCTTCTGGTGTGTCTGAAGACAGCAACAGCGTACTTATTTATAATAAATCTTTGGGCCAGAGTGAGCAGGGATTGAGTGAACAGGGATGACCAGAGTGAATGGGGATGACCAGAGTGAGCAGAGGTCCTAAATTCAATTCCCAACAACCACATAAAGGCTCACAACCATCTGTACAGCTACAGTGTACTCATATACATAAATTAAATAAATAAACAAATAAATAAATAAATCTTTTTTTGTTTTTTTTTTTTTAAATAAAAATGTCTACTTTCATATAAATCAATACAGATGTGTCCTGACTTGGCAGGGATTTGACTAAATAGGTTACTGTGACACTTGAGAAACTGGGACAAAATACAGGTATCTAACTTACATCAGCTTGCCTGATTGTGTCTAGAGATATGAAATAGTCATCATGTCCACTCATATTCAGCCTTTAGGGAATTGTATTGGGAGCCACTCTCTCACATGAACAGATAGCAAAGAATCTCTACATGTGTCACAAATGAAAACCAACTAAAAGACTAAATAAATGAATCATTGAAAAAAGACACAATTCAAAGAATTTGACTCACAATAAAGGATCCATAATATGAGGATAGTTATACAAAATAAACAATAATGAAGTAGAAAAAATATTTGTATGTCCATATACATGTTGAAGTTCAATATGGGAAGGGACTGCATTTAGACTGCAATCAAGTGGTGTTTCCCTTCTGTGTATCAACTTGATTCATTTATAAAGAGCAATGGTTAAAATGCAGACACCATAGAGAAGGAGACCCATTTCCAGCCTAACTTTTAACACTTCTTAGAACAATGGCATAATCTTGCCAAGCCTCTTGTCTTCTTAAATACAAAGTAGCAAGAGTAAAATGCATACTCCATGGGGTTGTTGAAAGAATTAAATGGGTTTATAGGTGAAAAAAAAAATATATAAAGCACCTACTTAGGGTCTAGTACCTAGTAATTGCTCTATATAGTCATTTATCTCTCTAGATTTGACATTTAAAAACACATTGCTTCATCATAGACATTAATCTCATTTTTGTCTACAACAGATCAATTTTCTTTCCTAGTGCAAACAGCAGTGAATCTGGCAGTGTAAAGCCTTCATCAAAAGCAAAGAGAACAAACGAGAAGATGAGAGTTGTTCCAGGGATCTGTCCATGGATCATTCCTGCAGAGATAAAGAAGACATTCATGGAGCATTAACTTATGGAGCCAGAATTCTAAATTACATCATCTATAAATCTCAGCTATCCACGAGTGAGACTTACACCCAAGCATGAAGGCTAAAGAATAATGGTGTTATTTATCTGCTAAAGTCACATGGATGGCAGAGTTCCCAGAGTTAGCACAGATACTCAGGACTGCTGAAGAAGCACTGACCACTGTAAATCAATTCTGGGTGTTCTATTTGGTGCTAATCTCTGCAAATAATTCAGACAAGAAGGGAGAATGCCAGGAGGAAATCCTCTGGTCAGTTTGTTTTGCTGACTTTGACTGGTAGTAATTTCTCCTCCAGACGAAAAGGTATGAACAACAGGATTACCCCTGGTTGGTAGGTTTTAGCTTTGTCTTTCTTCCTCCATGAACTTAACACTAGGAGAAAGAGTTCTGTAGTGCTAGAGGACTTTAGAATTATGTGTCATATTGGTTTAATGAAATTATTTTTATTTGTGATTAATATGTGTTAGGAACCAAAGGGCAGTGAAGTTTTATTTAGTCATATGTTCCTCTATGGAGAAACAAAAGTTCTTATGGTGTTAAGGTAAATAGAGACAAAGCAAATACCACCAAATGAAGATCAGGCACAACTGAGTGTACTCCCTGTCATCAAGTGACGGTTAAGGAAATGTCTCAGTGGAGGAAAGTTTCTTGAAAGTTCAAAACAAGCTGATTGCATATAACAATTTCCTGAAGTTTTGAAAAAAAAAAAAGAGGGTAGTATATAGTCAATGAGGACGGAGAATTTTTGAAGTAGGGGGATTGAAAATGTGCCTAATATCTGCTATTTTGAAAGCTACCACCAAGGCTATTTGTGAAATGTTTTAAACTGGAAAGGATATGAACTCTGGGATAGAATCTGACATAAGCACAGTCTTCCCCCTGCTCAGAATTTATAAAAGGCTTGCACCCACTGTTCCCACTATGTTAAGTCCTATGATGGAGGGATAAACAGTCAAACTTCTTTTCTGAAAGTTTTGGAAATATTAATTAGGTGAAACTATACCCTCAAAAGTGAGTGCAATTATTCAAGTTCACGGTTGCACTAGGAGGTAGTCATAGAGTAACAAGAGAGATCTGACTTTGACGTTTGGCATCAAGTTAATATTGGCTTTGAATAAGTTTCTTAAACCCCTTGGGTTTCATATTCCCATGAAAGAAGATCAAAGGCTGGGAAGAAGCATGAATGAACTCTAGGGAATGATCCTAGTCTACCATGTGCTGGGCAGTCATCTTTTTTTTTTTTTTTTTGACATATCTCAAGATTAACAAGTGCCTGTAGAGACACCTTGAGACTCATGAGAAAGAAGATCATAAATAAGGTGATACATAAACTAACATCACTCTCTACATGTTTAACACTTGAGAGAAAACGATTAACACTCAAGTACCGACATTCATAATAATGTCAAATGCAGTGCTGTGGTGTGATTCATTGTAGTTCATTTATCATAGCTTTGTTATTACTGACCTGTAGATTAGGATGCTATTGGGAAGATGATAAAATGGAGAAGTAGCCACCTTGAAAACAGCCATTCAGCCTCACTGGTAACTACATGAAAACTGTAATATATATCTTATTTATTGGCATGACAAAGAGTCAAACAATAATAAAGAAGTTCTAGCCCCCAGCATTCCAGCATGGATGGGAAACAGGCACATAATACCTGCTCCTAGCTAAGGAGTGAATGGCAGTTAATGGCTGTGGGGGAAGAAAAAAATCATCCTTCTTCAGGGAATATTGTCATTGGGAAGTTAGTTATTCTACATTCATGAACATGCAAGAACCCTAATTAAACTCAGTTAGTTATAAAAATGTTATAGGGTTTCTCCGTGTAGCCCTGGATGACCTGAAACTCACTTTGTAGACCAGGTTGGCCTTTACCTCAAGTAGATCTGCCTGCCACACTAGGACTAATGACATGTGTCTCCATGCCTGGCTAAAAGCCATTATTTTTAGATGTGAGGATAGGAGGGGGCATGTTAAAAAGAAGAAATGTTGAGAAAGCTGCCGGGGATAAGGGAGGGGAGTAGTGCTGGGGACCGGTTGGCCCCAGTCGGCCTCCCTCAATCCGCAGAAGGAATCAGGGTCCCGGTTAGGTGGGCAGGAGTCGGAGAGAAATGAGTGACAAACAAATATGAACACAAGGGAATGTGGTATCTGAATGTAATTTGTCAAATTGAGCACCAGACTTTTAAAACAGAAGAAAATAGGGAAGTTAGGTGACACATCAGCAAGGTACAATGAGGTTACTGGATGCTTTAATGATTCTTACACAAAACAGAGGAATGCAAACACAAAGACTGGTAGGAACTAGGCAATAAAACAACTGAGACAAAGTCAGCTCTATCTAAAGTCAGCTATATTCTTAGAAGCCAGGTGTGAGGTCTTTACACTCCTGGGTCAAGGGCTTTCATGCCCAACTCATGGTTCTAATTAGGGAGTTCAGCTCTAGCTAACCTTCTCATGAATAATGCAATACTCTAAAACCACAGTCCGATCTACTTCCTAAACCACTGTAAATTCCTGTATATGGGAGCAACTTGGCTTTTATTCTAAGTGACAGTGTGGGGGTGACAGTGACTTTCTACTAATAAGTAATGTAGTCTGCCATACATAACTATAATAAGAATTCTAAACTTACTTTGCTAAGCTTGGCCTGAGATATCTAATTCTATGTAGTAGATAGTAATGCCTAATTTTTTTCACTATCTCTCTTACAATACTAGAGGCAATTCTGAATGTCACTGAATAGGCAATATTCTTACTGAATTCCAGGCTCAAGGACTACCTAGGGCATTGGTGAAGGCCAGGAAGCAAAGTTCGATTTTGCTTAGGTATTTGGCAAGGTATTGCTTGGAGGCACCTATAATAAAACAATACTGAAAGAAAGCACACAGATCCATTCGCAAGGACAAGTTTGGAGCATTCGTTATACGAGATGCCACGGTTCCAGTAGACTAAGTTTCCGTGAAACTTTTTGCTTCAGGACTGCTTCCAGGTTTCTAAGCCTGTCATACCAGTCACTACTGGAATGGATGTAGCAGAGTAGGAGGTGTTTATGATCATTATGTACAAGTATGAAGTTATAAAAAATAAATAAAATGCTTTTAAAAATATGATCTATTCTTAATGTGTACATGTAAAGAGATGAGAAATCTCACATCCAGCCACTGAGAGTAAAACTAATTCTACTTTTTCTAGATTGTACAATTTTGACCACACACCTTTACACTAGTAGTCTAATTTCCTTTAAAGAAACAAAAGTCACAAAATATATACAAGATTTCCCTTCTAGCATTATTGAACACAGTGTACATAAAAACACAGAGACTTTAATAAATCAGTTAAATAAAATTAAACACATATAATGTTTAATAGCCATGGCCCCAGGTCTGAAGACACGACTGAATACTAGGCTTATGTTCCAGTATTAGGGTGTCTCTTTCTCTTGCATGTTTTTGAAGTGTTCAAGTTTCAAATTAAGTATCCTTGAAATGTCTGAAATGCACTTGGCTTTTCCATTTGTTGACTAACACTCAGATGTTCCAAGTTGTTTCAAAGGAAGTTGGAAGCTTTGTCTCTTCAGACTTGGTTTTAGTTTCAGGAAATGGGCTGACAAGGTGAGCAGGTCAAAATAACTGATTACAACTCACTGCTCAGATGTTTTCCCTCTTTTTTCCCATTTTGTTCAGAATCTCTATCAACATGAGCTCTATAATTAATATGAAGATTAACAGTACATACACAAACATTAGAAATAGCATGTCATTTGAAAGTTATTGGCATATACATATTGAAATTAATCTTAGAATTTTAATTAAGAATGGTAAGAAAGCAGGCATGGAGGCTCCAGAGGCTGAGATAAGAACTGCAAGTTCGACTGAGTTACACAGTGACTCAAAAAATAAATCCAATAAGGGGGGCTAATTTCCAATATGTATAAAGAACTCCAGAAGTTGGACTCCAGAAAATGAAACAACCCTATTAAAAATGGGGTACAGAGCTAAACTAAGAATTTTCAACTGAGGAATACCGAATGGCTGAGAAGCACCTAAAAAATATTCAACATCCTTAATCATCAGGGAAATGCAAATCAAAACAACCCTGAGATTCCACCTCACACCAGTCAGAATAACTAAGATCAAAAACTCAGATGACAGCAGATGCTGGCGAGGATGTGGAGAAAGAGGAACACTCCTTCATCGCTGGTGGGACTGCAAGCTTGTACAACCACTCTGGAAATCAGTTTGGTGGTTCCTCAGAGAACTAGACATAGTTTTACCAGAAGATCCAGCAATATCACTCCTGGGCATATACCCAGAAGATACTCCAACATGTAATAAGGACACATGCTCCACTGTGTTCATAGCAGCCTTATTTATAATAGCCAGAAGCTGGAAAGAACCCCGATGTCCCTCAACAGAGGAATGGATACAGAAAATGTAGTACATTTACACAATGGAGTACTACACAGCTGTGAAGAGTGGGTGTGGCAGCAGTCCCAAGATAGCAACGGGGACTGCAGCCAAGTCTTATGACTTGCACCTGACTTCCTCATACACCTGAAAATAAGCCGCATCCATCATGAGAACTGCGCAGGTGCACCATGATGCAAGATCACACCATATGCAAAGTGATGATTCTGGCCAATGGACTGCTGTTACGTGGACTGGGCTGATGGGGCGTGGTTGAGAGGATATATAAGGGATTGCTATTGGGGGCGGGTTGGTTGTTGTTGTTTTTTCCTGGAGAGATTGACTTCTGGAGAGAGATTCATGCATGATATTGAAAGGTTCCTGAATAAACTGCTTTGAGAAGAACGTAGTGTTGTCGCTCTTTTCGGCTGGTCGGAATAGGAAGAGACACACAGCTATTAAAAACAATGAATTTATGAAATTCTTAGGCAAATGGAGGATATCCTGAGTGAGATAATCCAATCACAAAAGAACACACATGATATGCACTCACTGATAAGTAGATATTAGCCCAGAAGCTCAGAATCCTTCTTAGAAGGGGGAACAAAATACTCCTGGAAGGAGTTACAAAGACAAAATTCAGAGCAGAGACTGAAGGAACAACCATCCAGAGACTGTCCCACTTGGGGATCCATCCCATAAACAACCACCAAACCCAGACACTATGGCAGATGCCAACAAGAGCTTGCTGACAGAGCCTGATGTAGCTGTCTCCTGCCGGGTTCTGCCAGTGCCTGGAAAATACAGAAGTGGATACTCACAATCATCCATTGGACAGAGCACAAGGTCCCTAATGAAGGAGATAGAGAAAGTACTCAAGGAGCTGAAGGGGTCTGAAGCCCCATAGAAGGAACATCAATATGAACTAACCAGTATCCGCAGAGCTCCTTGGAACTAAATCACCAAAGAAAACATATGGTGGAACTTGTGGCTCTAGCTGTATGTGTAGCAGAGGATGGCCTAGTCGGTCTTCAGTGGGAGGAGAGGCCCTAGGTCCTGTGAAGGTTCTATGCCCCAGAATAGGGGAATGCCAAAACCAGGAATGGGAGTGGGTGGGTTGGGGAGCAAGGGGAGGGAGGAGCGGATAGAGGATTTTCGGAGGGGAAACTAGGAAAGTGGAAACTCGACTCAGGATGGTCTTTCCTTTGTTTCTGCTCTGAACTTTGTCTTTGTAACTCCTTCCATGGGTATTTTGTTTCCCCACCCTCTACCCCACCTGACCTCTAAACTCCCTGTGGCCTCCAGTCTCCTGAGGGTTAGATGCACCATCTCTGTATAAACACAGACCCACAAGTCCTCTACTGTATGTGTGTTGGGGGCATTATATCAGTGGGTGTATGCTGTTTGGTGGTCGAGTGTTTGAGAGATCTTGGGGGTCCAGATTAATTGAGATTGCTGGTCCTTCTGCAGGATTGCATTTCTCCTCAGTTTCTTTCAGCCTTCCCTAATTCAATAACAGGGGTCAGCTACTTCTGTCCATTGGTTGGGTGCAAATATCTGCATCTGACTCTTTCAGCTTCTTGTTGAGTCTTCCCAAGTGCAGTCATGCTAGGTCCGTTTTTGTGAGCACTCCATAGCCTCATTAATAATGTCAGGCCTTGGGATTCCCCTGTGAGCTGGATCCCACTTTGGGCCTGTCGCTGGACCTTCTTTTTCTCAGGCTCCTCTCCATTTCCATCCCTGTAATTCTTTCAGATAGGAACAATTATAGGTTAGAGATGTGAGTGTGGGATGGCAGCCCCATCCCTTACGGGATGCCCTGTCTAGTGAGTAGAATTTTATAGGGGCAAATACCTTTGACTAATGGCTTTGACCATGAGTTGGGTAAGCTTTGTAAGATTATTTTAGCTAATAGCGAGACTGTGACTAGTTCCATATATATACTTTAAAGATATTACCTGCTCATATTTGAGAGTTCTTTACCTATCATGTGTCCTTATCTCCTTAAACATCTGGCTGTGTAGACCGGATTAGCTACATGTGTGCATATAGGCTTGCTTCAGTGTCTTTTTTAACCAAGAAGATGCTTGCTTGTCTAGCAGGTGTTTTCTAGCAGACCACCCTGAGTTAAAATTATTTATATGGTACATATGGGATATATTTTCTAATCTGACCCCAGCGTTATTGCTGCACTAGTGTCTATATTCTTTTTTTTTCGTTTCTTTTTTTTGCATTTTTTTTAATTTTTAATATTTTTATTACATATTTTCCTCAGTTACATTTCCAATGCTATCCCAAAAGTCCCCCATAGCGCCCCACAGGGGAAAAATTCTTGAATAGTGTCTATATTCTAACTCTTGTTCTTCAAGCAACTCTGAGAAAAAAGTGTCTTTTCTGACATAAGCTTATTTCTTCATCTGTAAAATGGGGATAATTATTATATTTTATAAATATGCTGTATGGATTATATTAGAATATCTGTGTGATGCTTAAATTTAACACACTTTTATGTATTTGGCTGAGTATGGTAGAGAAAAAGAGACAGTTAATCTTTCATACAATCCCATATTTCCAAATGGTACAGCCACTTCTGGTCATGAAGGTTTTCTCCTGATTGTCCCACAAACCTCTGAAGTGTGGCTATCATTACCTGGAGAGACCAAACAATTCCTCTTATGCTGGGCTTCACAAAAGCCTACTGTCCAAAGGGTTTTTCTTTCTTGTCTTCTATAGAACTCTTACCTTCATGCCCAGCTGGCTGCCTCAGGGAAGAAGCTAACAAATACCTTCACAGAAAATTCCAGAATCCACTTTTGAAAGTAGTCTTCTAAGCAACACCTCCTTCATCTGCCAGGAGAATCCAGATCTATAATCTCTTTTCCTAGTTTCTATTTTGTTTTATGAATCATTCTGCTTATATATTTTAACAAAAATTAGTGGTCAGAGTCCCTGAACCTTTTTTCCTGTATGCCAAATGTTTCTGTCTGGTTTTTTACTTATTGGGAAAACACAGAATGAAATTAATAGATTTGCAATCCTCAATTCAGAATAAAATTTAGTATCCCATATTATATAGGAAGTTTCCAATCAAATATTTGAGTAAAAAAATTCTCTTATCTCTTTGAAAATAAAGTTTACATCTGAAATTATTGGAGTGTTTTCTTGTTTTGGTATGGAGACTTGAGAGTACATAAAAGTAGTTTTAAATATATATGTCTATACACATATATACATACATACACACATATGTATACACACACACACACACACACACACATATATATATAAGCAATGAGAACAAGGAGTATGGAAGTTCATCTTGCCCTGTTTGTGTGACCATTTCTGGGGTTGGTTCCCAGTTTCTGAGCCTCAATTTCCTGTCTAAGAATGGGGCAAATAATACCTCTAATGAGAACAACATGATATTTTAAAAGTGATTTGCAAATACCCAATGTTTAAATGTTATTGTCCATTCTTAAACAAATACTTAGTACATAATAATGCTATCAGACTCATATTTTTATGTTATCAGTGACTTCTGAGGAATACTAAAATTTACATATACTTTTATTTCATTCAAGCAGCTAAGAATGGACAATATTTGACAATGTTTCTGGCAAGCAATGAGAGTTTTCTTTTAATGTTTTTTTTTTCAACCTTTCTAGGTATTGTAGAATTTTTGTTGTGTTTTGAAGGGATTAGGGATTGAACTGAAGACCTTAGCATTCTAGGTAGACATTTTATAACAAGATATATCCTCGATCTTCCTATTAAATTTTACTTTGAGACAGAGTCTCACTAAGTTGCCCTGCCTGTCCCTAAACTCAACCTGCAATCTAGCAGACCTTGGATATGTGGTCTTCCTGACTTAGTCTCCAAGATAGCTGCCATTAAAGAACTAAGCCACTACACTCAGAAACATTAATACTTTTGACACCATCTCTACCAATTTAAGCCTGATCCCAGGGTGCAAATGGTATTTGCAACTGCTAAGTATTGTAGTCTTGTCACTACAAGCTGCTATCACAGAAACATAATTCAAATCTTGACCCAAAGGTGTTTTTGTGATGCATTAGTGTAGCAGAGAGCTCAAGGGTTTCAGAGTTAGACTGACCTAGGTTCAACTCTTGGATAGATTCACTTTAGGTTCATTTCTCTGTTAGATAGCACTTTCCACCTTTCAGAGTGTTTTGAGGACTAAATAAAACAGGTAACAGTAAGTTATACAGCAATGCTGAAACACAGAGGTAAAAAGGTGCTCCCACTTCTTCTTTGTTATGCCCCCTTTAAGCAATATCTTTGCCCTCTATCATTTAGGCTGATGTCCAGGTGTCCCCAGCCACTACGCTCCACTGTAATGATAGTCATGTTAGTTCTAAACTTGAATGCTACAAGTCTTACGTTAGAAGGATTCTGCTGTAGTCCCATGACATTATGCTAATTGCTTGGTCATAGGTATACAGAAATGAGAATTCAAATCTGTCTTGATGAATGCCTGCCTATTGAATATGCACTTATTTATCACTGAATAGCAAAGACAATTTCTCCTAGAAAGAAATGTTTCTGATTTACATATATGTGGCTGCTGCATAATGTGGGTTTTATAAATCACTGTGTCATCACCACCAAAAAATGCCCTCTAGCCATATTAAAAAGAACCCATGACAAGGGGCCTATCAAATTGAAAGGAAAGGTCATAAAACCATCAGTTCATTTGACATAAAACTGATATATGATGTGATAGTGCTTCAAGAAGAACCCCGAATCCCATTCATCACACAGGCTGCTCTATACTAGATCTGAGATGTGTGTTAATGAAATCCTCACGGTTGACTCAAAATGCATATTGCAGTCCCCAATCAGCAAAGGGACTACACTCCAGAAAATGTTCCTGTTGAAAATGCTTCACTAGCTAATGAACTTTCCCAGAGGAAACTCATATCAAGATAGAGGTCATGCTGCCTATTGAATATAGTGTTCTTATATCAGGCTAGAGATTTTTTTTTAATTTAATGTAATTTCATTTTTTACTTAATCCCTTTACATCCCACTCACTGCCCCAACTCAGTCACCCCCTCCAACAATCCTTCCCCTATCCCCTCTTTCCCCTCTCCTCTGAGCAGGTGGCAACTTCCTCTGGGTATCTCCCCACTTTGGTACTTCAAGTCTCTATGAGGCAGCCACTTCCTCTCCCACTGAGACCAGATAAGACAGGCCAGATAGAATAACATATCCAACAGATAGGCTACAGCTTTTGGGATAGCCCCCAACTCTAGTTGTTTGGGACTCACATGAAGACCAAACTGCACATCTGCCACATATGTGTAGGGAGGCCTAGGTCCAGCCTATGTATGTTCTTTGGTTGATTGTTCAGACTCTAAGAGCCCCAAGGGTTCAGGTTAGTTGACTCTGTTGGTCTTCCTATGGAGTTCCTATTCCCTTCAGGGCCAAAATCCTTTATCATATTCTTCCATAAGAGTCCCCAAGCTCCATCCCATTTGGCTGTGGGTGTCTATATCTGTCTGAATCAGCTATTAGGTGGAGCCTTTCAGAGGACAATATGCTCCTGCTGCAAGCATAACAGAGTATCATTAATAGAGTCAGGGTTGGTGCTCTCCCATGGGATGTGTCTCAAGTTGGGTCAGTTATTGTTTGGCTATTCCCTCAGTCTGCTCCATTCCCTGCCCCTGAATTTCTTGTGGACAGGATACTTTTGGGGTTGAAAGTTTTGTGGTTGGGTTGGTGTCTTTATCGTTTCACTGGGGTTCCTGCCTGGCTACAGGAGGTGGCTTCTTCAGGTTCCATACCCAATATTATGAATCACAGCTAAGATCACCCCCAATGATTCTTGGGCATCTCCCTTATCCCAGGTATGTGTCTCGTCCTGGAGATGCTCACCATAACCTCACCCCCATCAGTTACAGAATTCCATTCATTTTCATGGCCATCTAACCATCTCTCCTGTCCTTCCCCACACTTGATCCTGAACATCCCATTCCCCTCCTGAAACTCCTTGACTCCCAGTTCCAATTCTTCATCTGCCTCTTATGACTATCTTATTACTATTTCTAAGTGAGATTCAAGCTTCTTTGCTTGGGCCTTCCTTCTTGTTTAGTTTCTTTGGATCTGTGAAGTGAATCATGGGACCTGCATTTTATGGCTAATATCAACTTATAAGTGAATACATACTATGTATGTCCTTTGGGAACTGAGGTACCTTACTCTGGATGATATTCTCAGGTCCCATCCATTTGTCTGCAAAATTCATGATATTTTGGTTTTTAATAACTGAATAGTATTCCATTTTGTAGATATACCACAATTTCTTTATTTATTCTTCAGTTGAGGGACATCTAGGTTGTTTCCAGTTTCTGGTTATTATGAATAAAGATGCTATGAATGTAGTTGAGCAAGTGTCTTTGTGAGATGTTGGAGCATATTTTGTGTATATGCCCAGGAAGGGTATAGCTGGGTCTTGAGTTAGAACTATTAGCAGTTTTCTGAGAAACTGCCAAATTGATTTCTAAAGATGTTGTACAAGTTTGAGCTCCCACCAGCAATGAAGAACTGTTCACCTTGCTCCACATCCTTGCCAACATGTGCTATCTCTTGAGGTTTTTTATTTTAGCCATTCTGATGTGTATAATATGGAACCTCAGAGTTGTTTTTATTTGCTTCTTCCTAATATCTAAATACTTTGAACATTTCTTTAAATGTTTCTCAGCCATTCAAGATTCCTCTGCTGAGAATTCTCTGCTTGGGTCTGTACCCCACTTTTTAATTGGGTCATTTGGGTTGTTGGTGTCTAACTTCTTGAGCATGCCTTTAATCCCAGCACTCAGGAGGCAGAGGCAGGTGGATTTCTGAGTTCAAGGCCAGCCTGGTCTACAGAGTGAGTTTCAGGACAGCCAGGGCTATACAGAGAAATCCTGTCTCGAAAAACAAACAAACAAACAAAAAAATAAAATAAAATAAAAAAGGGAAACAACACCCTTCACAGTCACAAATAATATTATATACCTTGGTGTGACTCTAACCAAGCAAGTGAAAGATCTGTATGACAAGAACTTCAAGTTTCTGAAGAAAGAAATTGAAGAAGATCTCAGAAGATGGAAAGATCTCCCATGCTGATGGATTGATTGGCAGGATTAGTATAGTAAAAATGGCTATCTTGCCAAAAACAATTTACAGATTCAATGCAATTCCTATCAAAATTCCAAATTAATTATTCATAGAGTTATAAAGAGCAATTTGCAAATTCATTTGAAAAAAAAAAACAGAATAGCAAAAACTATTCTCAACAATAAAAGAATTTCTGGTGGAATCACCATAGCTGACTTCAAGCTGTATTACAGAGCAACAGTGATAAAAACTGTATGTTATTGGTACAGAGACAGGCAGGAAGATCAATGGAATAGAATTGAAGACTCAAAAATTAACACACACACACATATTATCACTTGATATTTAACAAAGGAGCCCAGATTTTGATTATTTCCTGTCTTTTACTCCTCTTTGGTGTGCTTGATTCTTCTCTTTTTTTTTTTCTAGAGCTTTCAGGTGTACTGAAAAATTTTAAATTACTGGTATTTCTAATTTCTTTATGAAAGCACTTGGCATTCTAAATTTTCCTCTTTTCACTGCTTTCATTGTGTACCATTAATCTGGGTATGTTGTGCCTTCATTTTCATTGAATTCTAGAAAGTCTTTAATTTCCTTCTTTATTCCTTTCCTGACCCAGAGATCATTGAGTAGAGAGTTGTACAATTCCATGAGTGATTATACTTTCTGGTGTTTCTGTTGTTGTTGAAGTCCAGCTGTAATCCATGGTGGTCTGATAAGATACAAGGCATTATTTCAATTTTCTTATCATCTGTTGAGGCTTGCTTTGTGACCACCTTTATGGTAAATTTCAGAGAAGGATCCATGAGGTGTTGAGAAGAAGGTATATTCTTCTGTGTTTGGGTGAAATATTCTATAGATGTTTGTTAGGTCCATTTGTTTCATAACGACAGATAGTTTCATCATTTATGTTTCCTTTTTATCTGGATGATCTGTGGTTTGAGAGTGGGTGTTAAATTCTCCTATTATTTATGTGTGGGGTTTGATGTGCCATTTAAGCTTTAGCAATGTTTTTTTTATAAATATTTGTGCTCTTGTGTTTGGGGCATAGATGTTTAGAAATGATATATCATTTTGGTAGATTTTTCTTTTGATAAGTATGAAGTGTCCGTCCCTGTTTTTTCATTATTAATTTTGACTGAAAATCTTTATTATTAGATATTAGAATGGCTACTATAGCTTGCTTCTTGGATCCATTTGCTTGGAAAACTCTTTTTGAATCCTTTCCTATGAGGTAATGTCTATCTTTATTGTTGAGTTGTGCTTCTTGTATGCAGCAGAATGATGGATCTTGTTTTCACATGTATTCTGTTAGTCTGTGTTTTTATTGAAGAACTGAGTTCATTGAAGTTGAGAGATATTAATGACCAATAATTGTTATTTCCTGTTATTTTGATGTTGCTGGTGTGTGTGTGTGTGTGTGTATGTGTGCATGCGTGTGTGTGTGTATGCTTTCCTTGCTTTTTTCCTGGAATGTTATAGAGTTATTTATTTCCTATATATATATATATATATATATATATATATATATATATATATATATACACACACACACACACATTATATATATATTGGATGTAGTTATCCTCCTTGGGTTGGAGTTTTCTTTCTAGTATTTTCTGTAGTGTTGGATTTATGGATATTGTTTGAATTTGGATTTGTCTTGAAATATCTTTTCTCTACTTACGGCATTTGAGAGTTTTGTTGGGTATAGTAGTGTAGCACTATATATTGTGGGCACTTGTGGTTGTTTTAGAGGTTACACGATATCTATCTGTCCAGGCACTTCTAGCTGGCACTTTTACAGTCTCTGTTGAGAAGTTGGGTATAATTCTGATAGGTCTGCCTTTATATGTTTCCTGGCCTTTTCCCCTTGCCAGTTGCTACTTTGTTCTGTAAATTTTGTGTTTTGATTATTATGTGTCAGGAAGATTTTCTTTTCTGGTTCAGTCTAATTGGTGTCCTATAAACTTCTCGTATGTTTATAAGTATCTCTTTAGATTGAGAAAGGTTTGTTCTATGATTTTGCTGACAATAATTTCTGTGCCTTGGAGCTGGGACTCTTCACCTTCTTCTATTTTCATTTTAAGGTTAGGTATTTTCATGGTATACTAGATTTCCTGGACATTTAATGTCAGGAAATTTTTAGATTTAACATTTTCTTTTACTGATGTTAATTTCTTCTAATGTATCTTTTACACCAGACATTCTCTCTTCGGTCTTCTGTATTCTCTTGGTAATGCTTGTATCTGTTGTTCCTGTTCTTTTCCTTGGGTTTTCTATCTCTAAGATTTCCTCAGTTTGTGCTTTCTTTATTGCTTCTATTTTCACTTTCAGGTTTTGTGCAATTTTATTTCCCTCACCTATTTAATTGTATTTTACTGTATGTCTTTAAGGGATTTATTTCTTTCCTCTTTAAAGACCTCTATCTGCTTGATTTTATTTTCTGTATTTCTTTAAGGAATCCATTCATTTCCTCTTTAAAGGCCTCTATCATCTATTAGATTGGATTTTAGGTCAATTTCTTGTGTTTCAGTTGTGTTAGGCTATCTTTGGAGGTATCATATTGCTGTCTTTTGTTGATCATGTTCTGGACGGTTTTAGTCCCTGGATGTTCTTGTTATAGTAGTATTGGTAGAGGGGTAAACATCCATAGTCCTGGTGTGGCAGGCCTCTGATGGATATCCTTGGGCTGTATGGTTCCAGATTTGCAGGTCTGTATGGTTCTAGACCTGCAGATCTGTATGGTTCAGGAGCTTCAGTTCTCATGAAGGTGGGAGGAGAGGTATCAGGAAAATGGAGGGACCCTCTGGGATAGCAGGCTGCTCAGGGAAGATTGGCTTGGCCCAAAGGGCTCAGTCAGCAGGGAAGATAGGTGGGGGAAGGGAAGCTAACCTGTATGGTTCAGGAATCTCAGATCTGATGAAGGTGGGAGGTGAGGTGGCAGGAGAACCTAGAGATTTGGTTTTAAGAAAATTGTTGCTCAGATTCATCTATCTGGCCCACAGAAGCAATACAAGAGGTGGGGGGAATCTATCTCATGGGTTGGAGCTAGGAATCTTTAGCTTTATAAAGAGTTCTGGTTAGTGCTGATGCTCCCATTGTTTAGTTTTTTCTACTGAAAGTTCATCCCAGGACCAACAGCATAACCATTAGATGGAGATCATTAGAGATTCAGAATCTTAGCTCCCACCAGTACTGAATCAGAACCCAATTTTTAAATAAGATCTACAGTTATTCAATACCATTTCAGTAATATTAGAAATACCTTGTGAGCTTGGCTCCATATTAGTATCTCTTGGAGATCTCTGAAGTACCCTAATGTCCAGCTGTATCATCAATTAAATAGAACTCAAGTATTAAAGATTTTTGTTTGAATATTTGCTTTCTTCTCCTCTTGTGATCTCAATGCATTAATCAGAACTTTGTCTGGGACAAAATACCTGATGAAAGGGAATTATTTGGCTCTCACATTTGGTTTTAGAGGTTTCAGTCTATAATCCTTCTCTCCATCTCCTCTAAGTGCTCATTACAGTGGAATCATGTGGCAGAAAGTGATAGATAGGAGACTGAAACTGTCCAAAAGGAGATAAGGAAAAGGTACTGGTCCCTAGGACTTGATCTCACTGACTTACTTCCTCTATCTTGTTCCCCAACATTATCACCACCTTCCAAAATATCACTACCAGTTGGCCACCAAGCTTTCAATATAGGAGTATTTTGGAGCCCCTGCATATACAAACCACAACAAATAGGCAGCCAACCTAGAGACCTATTGGCTTAGAATTTCATTTACCCTTTACTCTTGAAGCCTCAGCTGAAGTCTCAACAGCACTGAATCTCTACAATGAAGTAAGGGGCTTCAAGCAACAACAGAAAGAAAGGAGTCCTATTGTATTCATTCATGTCAGTGCTAAGGTTATGGTAGGTAGCAGGTGTTGTAGCTCAGGAATAAACAGGATCTTCTGGATGACAGACAGGCTCTTAAAGCAGATTATACGTCTCTTTCTCTCCCCTTTCTCCTTCCATATTCCTCTTCCACCTTTAGTCTCTCTCATTCATTCTTTTCCTTTTCCTACACTACCTCTTTTTCCCCTCCTCCCCTCTCTCAAGACATGCCACCATGCAGTATCCTTACCAAATATAAACCAACGCAGGTGTCATGCCTTTGAAACTTCTAAACTGTGAGCGAAACAATTTTTTTTTTTTTAGAATTTAATTGCCTGGGGTATTACACTGCAGTAATGCAAGGTTGACCCATACAAAAAGTATTCTATTAAATCATATTTAACACCTCTTCAAGAAAATCTTGTCAGATTAGAATTGCCAAAATGATAGAACTGAGGCTAGAAAAAGTAATGTTTACTCAGAGTTATGTAGCTGGCAATTGGTTCTCCTTAACAATAGAGATAATGTACTCTTCAGTGACCCTCACACAGGCAAAAGGTTTTCCTTTTCTTTTTAACCCTTTAATACAGGGCCCAGCCTGAGTCATGAGTCTTTGGCAAGCCCACCTCTACAACTATTTATATTACAATTCCTAACAGTAGCAAAATTACAGTTCTGAAGTAACTACAAAAATAATTTTATCTTGGTGGTCACTACAACATGAAGAACTACATTAAATTGCATTTTGAAGACTGAGAATCACTGCTCTAAGTGATACTAGATGATTTCTTTTAAAAGAGGGAGCATGCTTTCAGGAATGATGGAAGATTTAAGTGATATTGCCAGAATCATTCTGTGAATATTGTCAGAAAAGGATGTGGGCAAATACCTAAACTCCAAAGCTTTTACAGAATTAGATCAATAGAAAAGTAGAGGAATCCACATCCAGCCAAATGGGTAGTAGTTTCGAATGAATTTTGCCTTAGCATCTTTGATCCATTAGAATAGCACAAACATAAAATGTAATGACCTTGTTATGTAAATTTAATGCTCACTCTTTCATATTACATCCACACATGAAGCTTATAATTTGGTAAGTTCTTTTGATTGTTAGAGAGTGGTTGGCTGGAACTCATCATGTTGACTTTCAATTCAGAGAGATCCTCCTGGCTCTGCCTTTCAAGTGTCCAGGATAAAGATGTGCACTACCACTCCCAGCACTTGATAAGTTCTGGTGCATGCATATACTCATCAAACTACCCTCACAGTATGAACACATTTTTACCACACCTTGTTGTTTTTCTTATTTACAACAACAATTAATTTGTCCTTCCACATTCTCTTCATCCCAATGGTGTGCTTTTCATAAATATGTTTGTTATTTTCTGGAATTTTATGTAATGCCATCATGAAGGAGACTCATGCTTTCAACACAATCATGACTCATTCAAATTGTTGCAAGCATAAGTATTCCTTCTTTGAATTGCTTATACATTTGCCTGGAAAGAGATAATGTAGGCTATACAAACTGGAGATGAGCATTCTTACTTTGATCATGCATGTGCAGCCTTTTATGGCCTCATGTTTTCATTTTTCTTCTAGAATGGAATGGAAGATACACATGCCAAAGGTTTCTGAAACATACAGTGATATCCAAAAGTAGCACACGAGTCTCTCTTTTATTCTTTGCTTCACTGTGCTCTGGGGACATTATGTAAAAATTGAAGCTCTGCAGCAATCCTGTATGGAACATACTTACTTGTACCTATTTGTAGCATTTTCTGAACAGCTCATGGTCACGTTTTGTCTCGGTGGTAATTTCTACAATATTTCAAACCTTTTCCATTGTTACATCTCTAAGAGTGATTTGCGATTGATCTGTTTGATAATTTTTTTGTTTGTTAAATTTCAGTTGCCATGTATAAAAACATTTTAGGGCTTCCTGGAGAACTTTCTTTTCCTAAAGGTATTTACTCATCTCTATAATGAAGATAGAGTAGAAGTGAGTCACTGCTAACCAGTCATGCCTGGTTGATTTCTGATTTATCTTCATCCCCTCTATGGTCCTATTGTTTCTGAGTTCTTGGTACATAGGTTCTGGGTATCTCATTAACCTCAAACCCCCATTCTTTTGGCTCCCTATTCCTCTTCAGGAAATATGTAGTTGCTTTTATTTCAACATTCATGAACTAAGCCTCAAACACACCAATATCTTCAGCAGATAAAGCATTTACGAAATGCATCTCAGTGCAAATGCAAGCTTACATGACTTCTATAGCAATAGCTATCTTAACTTCTTCTTCTTTTTTTTTTTTTTGGTATAGATATGGACCAAAAAGAGAGTCATATTATTGTTTCTACAGTAAAAATTATAAAATCATTTGTCAAAACTGATTCTACATCCAATTAAACATTTTTTTAATATATGCTTCTCATGAGGAGAAAATATTTTCCTTTTATATATATATTTTTTTATTACATATTTTCCTCAATTACATTTCCAATGCTATCCCAAAAGTCCCCCACACCCTCCCCCCCCACTTCCCTACCCACCCATTCCCACTTTTTGGCACTGCGTTCCCCTGTACTGGGGCATATAAAGTTTGCATGTCCAATGGGCCTCTCTTTCCAGTGATGGCCAAATAGGCCATATTTTGATACATATGCAGCTAGAGTCAAGAGCTCCAGGGTACTGGTTAGTTCATAATGTTGCACCTACAGGGTTGCAGGTCTCTTTAGCTCCTTGGATACTTTCTCTAGCTCCTCCATTGGGGGCCCTGTGATCCATCCAAAAGCTGATTGTAAGCATCCACTTATGTGTTTGCTAGGCCCTAGCCTAGTCTCACAAGAGACAGCTATGTCAGGGTCCTTGCAGCAAATGCTTGCTAGTGTATGCAATGCTGTCATTGTTTGGAGGCTAATTATGGGATGGATTCCTGGATATGGCAGTCTCTAGATGGTCCATCCTTTTGTCTCAGCTCCAAACTTTGTCTCTGTAATCCTTCCATGGGTGATTGTTTCCAATTCTAAGACGGGGCAAAGTGTCCACACTTTGGTCTTCATTCTTCTTCAGTTTCATGTGTTTTGCAAATTTTATCTTATATCTTGCTATACTAAGTTTCTGGGCTAATATCCACTTATCAGTGAGTACATATCATGTGAGTTCTTTGTGATTGTGTTACCTCACTCAGGATAATGCCCTCCAGGTCCAACCATTTGCCTAGGAATTTCATAAATTCATTCTTTTTAATAGCTGAGTAGTACTCCATTGTGTAAATGTATCACATTTTTTGTATCCATTCCTCTGTTGAGGGGCATCTGGGTTCTTTGCAGCTTCTGGCTATTATAAATAAGGCTGCTATGAACATAGTGGAGCATGTGTACTTCTTACAGGTTGGGACATCTTCTGGATATATGCCCAGGAGAGGTATTGCTGGATCCTCCGGTAGTACTATGTCCAATTTTCTGAGGAACCACCAGACTGATATCCAGAGTGGTTGTACAAGCTTGCAATCCCACCAACAATGGAGGAGTGTTCCTCTTTCTCCACATCCTTGCCAGCATCTGCTGTCACCTGAATTTTTGATCTTAGCCAATCTGACTGGTGTGAGGTGGAATCTCAGGGTTGTTTTGATTTGCATTTCTCTGATTAGGGATGCTGAACATTTTTTCAGGTGCTTCTCAGGCATTCGGTATTCCTCAGGTGAGAATTCTTTGTTTAGCTCTGAGCCCCATTTTTTAATGGGGTTATTTGACTTTCTGGAGTCCACCTTCTTGAGTTCTTTATATATATTGGATATTAGTCCCCTATCTGATTTAAGATAGGTAAAGATCCTTTCCCAATCTGTTGGTGGCGTTTTTGTCTTATTGACGGTGTCTTTTGCCTTGCAGAAGCTTTGCAGTTTCATGAGGTCCCATTTGTCAATTCTCGATCTTACAGCACAGGCCATTGCTGTTCTATTCAGGAATTTTCCCCCTGTGCCCCTATCTTTGAGGCTCTTCCCCACTTTCTCCTCTATAAGTTTCAGTGTCTTTGGTTTTATGTGAAGTTCCTTGATCCACTTAGATTTGACCTTAGTAAAGGAGATAGGAATGGATCAATTTGCATTCTTCTACATAATAACCACCAGTTGTGCCAGCACCATTTGTTGAAAATGCTGTTTTTCTTCCACTGGATGGTTTTAGCTCCCTTGTCGAAGACCAAGTGACCATAGGTGTGTGGGTTCATTTCTGGGTCTTCAATTCTATTCCATTGGTCTACTTGTCTGTCAGTATACCAGTACCATGCAGTTTTTAATCACAATTGCTCTGTAGTAAAGCTTTAGGTCAGGCATGGTGATTCCACCAGAGGTTCTTTTATCCTTGAGAAGAGTTTTTGCTATCCTAGGTTTTTTGTTATTCCAGATGAATTTGCAGATTGCTCTTTCTAATTCCTTGAAGAATTGAGTTGGAATTTTGATGGGGATTGCATTGAATCTGTAGATTGCTTTTGGCTAGATAGCCATTTTTACAATGTTGATCCTGCCAATCCATGAGCATGGGAGATCTTTCCATCCTTTGAGATCTTCTTTAATTTTTTCTTCAGGGACTTGAAGTTTTTATCATACAGATCTTTCACTTCCTTAGTTAGAGTCACGCCAAGATATTTTATATTATTTGTGACTATTGAGAAGGGTGTTGTTTCCCTAATTTCTTTCTCAGCCTGTTTATTCTTTGTGTAAAGAAAGGCCATTGACTTGTTTGAGTTAATTTTATAACCAGCTACTTCACTGAAGCTGTTTATCAGGTTTAGGAGTTCTATGGTGGAATTTTTAGGGTCACTTATATATACTATCATATCGTCTGCAAAAAAATTATATTTCGACTTCATCTTTTCCAATTTGTATCCCCTTGATCTCCTTTTGATGTCGAATTGCTCTGGCTAGGACTTCAAGTACTATGTTGAATAGGTAGGGAGAAAGTGGGCAGCCTTGTCTAGTCCCTGATTTTAGTGGGATTGCTTCAAGCTTCTCACCATTTACTTTGATGTTGGCTACTGGTTTGCTGTAGATTGCTTTTATCATGTTTAGATATGGGCCTTGAATTCCTGATCTTTCCAAGACTTTTATCATGAATGGGTGTTGGATCTTGTCGAATGCTTTTTCTGCATCTAATGAGATGATCATGTGGTTTTTGTCTTTGAGTTTGTTTATATAATGGATTACGTTTATGGATTTCCGTATATTAAACCATCCCTGCATCCCTGGAATAAAACCTACTTGGTCAGGATGGATGATTGCTTTAATGTGTTCTTGGATTCGGTTAGCGAGAATTTTATTGAGGATTTTTGCATCTATATTCATAAGGGAAATTGGTCTGAAGTTCTTTATCTTTGTTGGATCTTTCTGTGGTTTAGGGATCAGAGTAATTGTGGCTTCATAGAATGAGTTGGGTACAGTTCCCTCTACTTCTATTTTGTGGAATAGTTTGTGCAGAACTGGAATTAAATCTTTGAAGGTCTGGTAGAACTCTGCACTAAACCCATTTGGTCCTGGGCTTTTTTGGCTGGGAGTCTATTAATGACTGCTTTTATTTCTTTAGGGGATATGGGACTGTTTAGATCGTTAACTTGATCCTGATTTAACTTTGGTACCTGGTATCTGTCTAGAAATTGGTCCATTTCGTCCAGGTTTTCCAGTTTTGTTGAGTATAGCCTTTTGTAGAAGGATCTGATGGTGTTTTGGATTTCTTCAGGATCTGTTGTTATGTCTCCCTTTTCATTTCTGATTTTGTTAATTAGGATGTTGTCCCTGTGCCCTCTAGTGAGTCTAGCTAAGGATTTATCTATCTTGTTGATTTTCTCAAAGAACCAACTCCTCATTTGGTTAATTCTTTGAATAGTTCTTCTTGTTTCCACTTGGTTGATTTCACCCCTGAGTTTGATTATTTCCTGCCATCTACTCCTCTTGGGTGAATTTGCTTCCTTTTTTTTCTAGAGCTTTTAGATGTGTTGTCAAGATGCTAGTGTGTGCTCTCTCTAGTTTCTTCTTGTAGGCACTCAGAGCTATGAGTTTCCCTCTTAGAAATGCTTTCATTGTGTCCCATAGGTTTGGGTATGTTGTGGCTTCATTTTCATTAAACTCTAAAAAGACTTTAATTTCTTTCTTTATTCCTTCCTTGACCAAGGTATCATTGAGAAGAGTGTTGTTCAGTTTCCATGTGAATGTTGGCTTTCCATTATTTATGTTGTTAGTGAAGATCAGCCTTAGTCCATGGTGGTCTGATAGGATGCATGGGACAATTTCAATATTTTTGTATCTGTTGAGGCCTGTTTTGTGACCAATTATATGGTCAGTTTTGGAGAAGGTCCCGTGAGATGCTGAGAAGAAGGTATAGTCTTTTGTTTTAGGATTAAATGTTCTGTAGATAGCTATTAAGCCCATTTGTTTTCATAACTTCTGTTAGTTTCACTGTGTCCCTGTTTAGTTTCTGTTTCCACGATCTGTCCATTGGTGAAAGTAGTGTGTTGAAGTCTCCCACTATTATTGTGTGAGGTGCAATGTGTGCTTTGAGCTTTACTAAAGTGTCTTTAATGAATGTGACTGCCCTTGCATTTGGAGCATAGATATTCAGAATTGAGAGGTCCTCTTGGAGGATTTTACCTTTGATGAGTATGAAGTGTCCCTCCTTGTCTTTTTTGATAACTTTGGGTTGGAAGTTGATTTTATTCGATATTAGAATGGCTCCCCCAGCTTGTTTCTTCAGAACATTTGTTTGGAAAATTGTTTTCCAGCCTTTCACTCTGAGGTAGTGTCTGTCTTTTTCCCTGAGATGGGTTTCCTGTAAGCAGCAGAATGTTGGGTCCTGTTTGTGTAGCCAGTCTGTTAGTCTATGTCTTTTTATTGGGGAATTGTCCATTGATATTAAGAGATATTAAGGAAAAGTAATTGTTGCTTCCTTTTATTTTTGTTGTTAGAGTTGACATTCTGTTCTTGTGGCAATCTTCTTTTTGGTTTGTTGAGGGATTACTTTCTTGGTTTTTCTAGGGCGTGATTTCTGTCCTTGTATTGTTTTTTTTTTTTTTTGTTATTATCCTTCGAAGGGCTGGATTCGTGGAAAGATAATGTGTGAATTTGGTTTTGTGGTGGAATACTTTGGTTTCTCCATCTATGGTAATTGAGAGTTTTGCCAGGTATAGTAGCCTGGGCTGGCATTTGTGTTCTCTTAGTGTCTGTATAACATCTGTCCAGGCTCTTCTGGCTTTCATAGTCTCTGGTGAAATGTCTGGTGTAATTCTGATAGGCCTGCCTTTATATGTTACTTGACCTTTCTCCCTTACTGCTTTTAATATTCTATCTTTATTTAGTGCATTTGTTGTTCTGATTATTATGTGTCGGGAGGAATTTCTTTTCTGGTCCAGTCTATTTGGAGTTCTGTAGTCTTCTTGTATGATCATGGGCATGTCTTTCTTTAGGTTTGGGAAGTTTTCTTCTATAATTTTGTTGAAGATATTTGCTGGCCCTTTAAGTTGAAAATCTTCATTCTCATCAACTCCTATTATCCGTAGCTTTGGTCTTCTCATTGTGTCCTGTATTTCCTGGATGTTTTGAGTTAGGATCTTTTTGCCTTTTGTATTTTCTTTGTTTGTTGTGCCGATGTTCTCTATGGAATCTTCTGCACCTGAGATTCTCTCTTCCATCTCTTGTATTCTGTTGCTGATGTTCCCATCTATGGTTCCAGATTTCTTTCCTAGGGTTTCTATCTCCATTGTTGCCTCACTTTGGGTTTTCTTTATTGTGTCTACTTCCCTTTTTAGGTCTAGTATGGTTTTGTTCATTTCATTCACCTGTTTGGTTGTGTTTTCCTGTTTTTCTTTAAGGACTTGTAACTCTTTAGCAGTGTTCTCTTGTATTTCTTTAAGTGAGTTATTAAAGTCCTTCTTGATGTCCTCTACCATCATCATGAGATATGCTTTTAAATCTGGGTCCAGCTTTTCGGGTGTGTTGGGGTGCCCAGGACTAGGTGGGGTGGGAGTGCTGCGTTCTGATGATGGTGAGTGGTCTTGATTTCTGTTAGTAGGATCCTTACGTTTGTCTTTCGCCATCTGTTGTTCTGTGGAGCTAGTTGTTATAGTTGTATCTGGTTAGAGCTTGTTCCTCAGGTGATTATGTTAGCCTCTTTCAGCAGACCTGGGGTATTAGCTCTATCCTTAGTTTCAGTGGTCAGAGTACTCTCTGCAGGCAAGCTCTCCTCTTGCAGGGAAGGTGCCCAGATATCTGGTGTTCGAACCTGCCTCCTGGCAGAAGTTGTGTTCCACTCACCAGAGGTCTTAAGATCCCGTGGAAGGTCCTGTGAGGACCTTGGGGGTATCCAGAAACTCCGCACTTAAGGATCCCCGCTGCTGGAGTGAACTGTAAGGGACTTGTGTCCCTGCTCAGGCTGCATTATCTGCTCCTTTAATTAATGCAGTCTCAGGTCCTGTGAGATTGGATTGGAGCAGATGCTGTGTTCCACTCAGCAGAGGTCTTAGGATCCCGTGGGGGATCCTGTGTGGGTCCTTGCGGGTGTCTGGAGACTCCCCAGGCCAGGAAACCCGGTGCTTCAGTGGACCTGAAGGGACTTGTGCCCTGATGAGGCCGGGTTATCTGCTTCCTTAATTAATGCAGTCTTAGGTCCAGTGCGATTGGCTTGGAGCAGGCACTGTGTTCCACTCACCAGAGGTCTTAGGATCCTGTGGGAGATCCTGTGTGGGTCCTTGCGGGTGTCTGGAGACTCCACAGGCCAGGAAACCCAGTGCTGCAGTGGACCGGAAGGGCTTAACTTCTTTATAATGTCTCCATTAGGTAGATTTAAATATTCACTAAGTTCTCATAGGTTTTCCAAGTGTCAGTATTATTGGTATATCCATTTCTCCATTAAAACCAGAATATAGATATTTAAATTTTTATTCTTAATTGTACTTTAAATGTTTCAAGGTTTTAAATTATTCCTTTCACAAGTGTCAGTGGGAACTGTGAAATATTTTGTGAGGATCTTTATAGATGATGGTTGAAAATATCTCTCTAGCCAGCAGTTGTTTCCAGTCACTGTACTACTCTACGATGATCATCTTCTGTTTTCTTATGTAAATTCCATTTAATTCACAAACTCATTTATTTATCAACCAACTATTTAATAAAATATTTCCTAAATGCCAGACAATTCTTTAGATAGAAAGACAGGGTTCTTTTTATGTAATTTATATTGTAAGATAATAAACAAGTGAATATTAGCCAAGAAAATGGCATGGGGTTATTGAATTTCTTTAATCTTAGCAAAGAAAAGCTACTCTGTCACTGAGTAAACATGAATTATAAACAAAAGCTCCAGGTGAAAAATAGGGTTTTGAAATAACTGATAATCAGCAAGATCCATTTAGATTGCTTTGTTTTCCATGATGATGATTGGCACAACTTGAAATGTTCAAGAACTTCCAATAGTTTACAGTCATTCTTATGATCCATGTGGTCCAGAATACAAGCTCTGAGTTACCCCGAGATTTCTGTTCTAATGCCCATCAGTTCAAGGACTACGTGTAAAGTATCAGTCAGGCATAGTAAGCACATACTAATCACTTACACATGAGGTCCATCATCACTCTGGTGATGAGGATATGGTATGAGGATCTGCTAAAAATGCCATGCCTTTGATGGATATAGAGAAGAGATGGCACAGAGTAGCTGTGAGGCTCTATCCCTTAGAACACATGTTGCCATGCTTGGTGATATACAACTGAAATTCTGACCACAAAGGAGGCAAGAGAATCACTAGAGCCTACATATTCAAGATCAGCCTATGCCATGTAACAAGGGTCTGTGTCAAAAAGGGGGAAAATGAACAATGACAATACCAGAAGACATCTAACATGGAAGAGGGAAAATACACAGGGAATCAAATCCTAGACAAAACAAACAAACAAAAAAACTACAGGCAACTAAGGAAAGCTGAGAGTGGGAAAAATGGTCTTCATCAAGGAAGAGTCCTCCAATTGGTTATCCAATATCAAATGGTCCTGAAATCATTATGTGTAAGTAGCATTATGTGGACTAAGCCTATTAAATTTATGTATTCGTATGCGTGTGTGTGTGCATGTACACATAAAAATAAAGAAAAAGAGAAGCTCTGAATTTGGGGGTGGGCCATACATGGGTTGGGTGGAGGAAGGGGAAGGGAGAAAATGAGGTAATTATATTTTAATTTATATAATTTAATAAAGAAAATAGATTTATACACATACATCTCTAACAAATGATGTCATTAAGATTTCATTTAGCTTTTTTGGTAATGATCTGATAATACTTTAAATGTGTTTACAAATCATTAAACAATTTACTTTTCTTAAATGAAATGAAAGCACTTCACCTTCAGTTGCTGAGGTATGGGTTTGTCTTACGCCCTTGGAACTGAAAGGAATTCTTCCTTGAATTAAAATAATGTAAACATGTATCTTTATTGATTAGAAGTAGCTCCTATTTTTGTCATAAAATACAGTCTAAAGAAATGAAAGGCCCTCAGCTGTAGTTTCTTCCACAATGCTATTCTCTCTGAGTTGTCAGAGCACACTGACAGATTACTCACTCACACAGCAGAAGTATATTACTGCTATCAAAATCACAGTAGTTGTTCTGAAATTGCATCACCCTTACAGTGATGTAACCTTTAGGACCTGTTCTAAACAAATACGAACATAGATTTGAAATTAAAAAGGCAAAATATGTGCCCTAACCCTTCTAAAACACCAGTCAGGTATCAATGTTAGAATATGCATATCTGACTTCATTCTCAGGAGATACTGTCTCCTCAAGACTATCCTAATCTTGTTTGGCTCCTCCTATCTTGTCTGAAGAAATTTCTTCCTAACCCCTAAGTATTCAGTTTCTTCACTTTTCTTGTCTCCCAATCCTTCCTTCCATCATTTCTTCTGTCCTATCCCCCCTCCTTCTCCTTATACCTGCTGTACTTTTCTTGTCAAAAAGACAGTATAATATTACATGACAACTTCAAGGGTGGCAGAGATGAGGGTTATACAAGCCACATGCACTGGGGCATGCAGGCCCATAACAGAGAAGAAGCAGTTTTTACTCCTGCTCACTATGAGATTTTTGGGGTTTGGACATGTCTTTGCCTCACTCTTGCTTTGAGTTGGCTTCCCAAGTTGCATATTTCTGCCACCCCACCCCACCCCCTTTTAACCCCTATTGCTAGATATAAGAGAAAGAAAGAGGAGAGGAGAGGAGAGGAGAGGAGAGGAGAGGAGAGGAGAGGAGAGGAGAGGAGAGGAGAGGAGAGGAGAGGAGAGGAGAGGAGAGGAGAGGAGAGGAGAGGAGAGGAGAGGAGAGGGATATTTCAATCTAATTTCTGTCTTCTTGTTTCTTCTTTGAGCATGAATATGAAAAATGGAAACCAACTCCCCTAAATAATCACCAACTACCAACTCTGACTCTCAGGATCCCAGCATTTATATACTCTATGAAAAGTTACCACAATTCTGATGTCACACAATCACAGAAACTATTTGCAGCTTGGAAAACCATGCTTCTGCTAGAGCATGAAGCAAATCATAGCTGATGCAGATGGGCTTATAGTGAAAACAGGCTCATATATATATAAATAAAATATGTTTCTTTACTTTTTTATTAGATATTTTCTTTATTTACATTTCAAATGTTTTCCCCTTTCCTAGCTTCCCCTCTGAAAATCCCCTATACTCTCCCCTCCCTGCTCCCCAACCCACCCACTCCCATTCCTGGTCCTGGCATTCCCCTATACTGGGCAAAGCCTTCACAGGACCAAGGGCCTCTCCTCCCATTCATGACCAACTAGGCCATCCTCTGCTACATATATAGCTGGAGCCACAAGTTCTACCATGTGTTTTCTTTGATTGGTGATATAGTTCCAAGAAGCTCTGTGGGAACTGGTTAGTTCATATTGATGTTTTTTCTATGGGGCTTCAGTCCCCTTCAGCTCCCTGAGTATTTCTCTGGCTCCTTCATTTGGGACCTTGGGATCCTTCCAATGGATGAAGCACTGGCAGAGCCTCACAGGAGACAGCTATATCAAGCTCCTGTCAGCAGGTTCTTATTGGCATCAGCCTAGTGTCTGGGTTTGGTGGTTGTTTATGGAGTGGATCCCCAAGTGGGGCAGCCTCTGGATGGTCGTTCCTTCAGGCTCTGCTCCGAACTTTGTCTCTGTAACTCCTTCCATGGGTATTTTGTTCCACATTTTAAGAAGGAACGAAGTATCCACACTTTGGTCTTCCTTCTTCATGATTTTCATGTGTTTTGCAAATTTTATCTTGGGTATTCTAAGTTTCTGGGTTAATATCCACTTATCAGTGAGTGCATATCACGTGTGTTCTTTTGTGATTGGGTTACCTCACTCAGGATGATATACTCCAGGTCCATCCATTTGTCTAAGAGTTTCATAAATTCATTGTTTTTAATAGCTGAGTAGTACTCCACTATGTAAATGTACCACATTTTCTGTATCCATTCTTCTGTTGAGGGACATCTGGGTTCTTTCCAGCTTCTGGCTATCATAAGTAAGGCTGCTATGAACATAGTGGAGCATGTGTCCTTATTATAAGTTCGAACATCTTCTGGGTGTATGCCCAGGAGAGGTATTGCTGGATCTTCCAGTATTACTATGTCCAATTTTCTCAGGAATCGCCAAACTGATTTCCACAGTTTGCAATACCAACAGCAATGGAGGAGTGTTCCTTTCTCCACATCCTTGCTAGCATCTGCTGTCACCTGAGTTTTTGATCTTAGCCATTCTGACTGGTGTGAGGTGGAATCTCAGGGTTGTTTTGATTTGCATTTTCCTGATGATTAAAGATGTTGAACATTTTTTTTTCAGGTGCGTCTCAGCCATTCCATATTCCTCAGTTGAGAATTTTGTTTAGCTCTGTACCCCATCTTTTTAAAAAATAGGTTTATTTGATTTTCTGGAGTTCAGCTTCTTGAGTTCTTTGTATATATTAGATATTAGTTCCCTATCTGATTTAGGAATGGTAAAGATCCTTTCCCAATCTGTTGGTGGCCTCTTTGTCTTGACAGTGTCTTTTGCCTTAGAGAAGCTTTATAATTATATGAGGTCCCATTTGTCCATTCTTGATCTTACAGCACAAGCCATTGCTGTTCTGTTCAGTAATTTTTTCCCTGTGCCCATATCTTTGAGGCTTTTCCCCAGTTTTTCCTTTATAAGTTTCAGAATCGTTGGTTTTATGTGGAGTTTCTTTTTTCTTTTTTTAAAAATTAGGTATTTTCTTCATTTACATTTCCAATGTTATCCCAAAAGTCCCCCAGGCCCTCTCCCCCACTATCCTCCCCCCCAATCCCACTTCTTGGCCCTGGCGTTCCCCTGTACTTAGGCATATAAAGTTTGCAAGACCAAGGGGCCTTTCTTCCCAATGATGGCCGACTAGGCCATCTTCTGATACATATGCAGCTAGAGATATGAGCTCTGGGGGAGGGGTGGGTACTGGTTAGTTCATACTGTTGTTCCACCTATAGGATTGCAGATCCCTTTAGCTCCTTGGGTACTTTCTCTAGCTACTCCATTGGGGGCCCTGTGATCCATCCAATAGCTGACTGTGAGCATCCACTTCTGTGTTTGCTAAGCCCAAGAATAGTCTCACAAGATACAGCTAAATCAGGGTCCTTTCAGCAAAATCTTACTAGTGTATGCAATGGTGTCAGCATTTGGAGGCTGGTTATGGGATTGATCCCTAGATATGGCAGTCTCTAGATGGTCCATCCTTTCGTCTCAACTCCAAACTTTGTCTCTGTAATAATTTCCATGGGTGTTTTGTTCCCAATTCTAAGAAGGGGCAAAGTGTCCACACTTTGGTCTTCGTTCTTCTTGAGTTTCATGCGTTTAGCAAATTGTATCTTATATCTTGGGTATTCTAAGTTTCTGGGCTAATATCCACTTATCAGTGAGTACATATCATGTGAGTTCTTTTGTGATTGGGTTACCTGACTGAGGATGATGCCCTCCAGGTCCAACCATTTGCCTAGGAATTTCATAAATTCATTCTTTTTAATAGCTGAGTAGTACTCCATTGTGTAAATGTACCACATTTTTTGTATCCATTCCTCTATTGAGGGACATCTGGGTTCTTTCCAGCTTCTGGCTATTATAAATAAGGCTGCTATGAACATAATGGAGCATGTGTCCTTCTTACCAGTTGGGACATCTTCTGGATATATGCCCAGGAGAGGTATTGCTGGATCCTCCAGTAGTACTATGTCCAATTTTCTGAGGAACCGCCAGACTGATTTCCAGAGTGGTTGTACAAGCTTGCAATCCCACCAACAATGGAGGAGTGTTCTTCTTTCCCCACATCCTTGCCAGCATCTGCTGTCACCTGAAATTTTGATCTTAGCCATTCTGACTGGTGTGAGGTGGAATCTCAGGGTTGTTTTGATTTGCATTTCCCTGATGATTAAGGATGATGAGCATTTTTCTCAGGTGCTTCTCAGCCATTTGGTATTCCTCAGGTGAGAATTCTTTGTTTAGCTCTGAGCCCCATTTTTTAATGGGGTTATTTGATTTTCTGGAGTCCACCTTCTTGAGTTCTTTATATATATTGGATATTAGTCCCCTATCTGATTTAGGATAGGTAAAGATCCTTTCCCAATCTGTTGGTGGCCTTTTTGTCTTATTGACGGTGTCTTTTGCCTTACAGAAGCTTTGCAATTTTATGAGGTTCCATTTGTCTATTCTTGATCTTACAGCACAAGCCATTGCTGTTCTATTCAGGAATTTTCCCCCTGTGCCCATATCTTCGAGGCTCTTCCCCACTTTTCCTCTGTAAGTTTCACTGTCTCTGGTTTTATGTGGAGTTCCTTGATCCACTTAGATTTTACCTTAGTACAAGGAGATAGGAATGGATCAATTAACTCAAACAAGTTATGTGGAGTTTCTTGATCCACTTAGATTTGAGCTTTATACAAGGAGATAAGAGTGAATCAATTTGTATTCTTCTACATGATACCAGCCAGTTGTGCCAGCACCATTTGGTGAAAATGCTGTCATTTTTCCACTGGATGGTTTTAGCTCCCTTGTCAAAGATCAAGTGACCATAGGTGTGTGGATTCATTTATGGGTCTTCAATTCTATTCCATTGATCTACCTGTCTGTTGCTGTACCAGTACCATGAAGTTTTTATCACAATTGTTCTGTAGTACAGCTTGAGGTCAGGCATGGTGATTCCACAAGAAGTTCTTTTATTGTTGAGAATAGTTTTTGCTATCCTAGATTTTTTGTTATTCCTGATGAATTTGTAAATTGCCCTTTCTAACTTGGTGAAGAATTGAGTTAGAATTTTGATGGGGATTACACTGAATCTGTAGATTGCTTTCAGCAAGATAGCTATTTTGACTATATTAATCCTGCCAATCCATGAGCATGGGAGATCTTTCCATCTTCTGAGATCTTCAATTCGTTTCTTCAGAGACTTGAAGTTCTTATCATACAGATCTTTCACTTCCTTATAATCACACCAAGGTATTTTATATTATTGTGACTATTGTGAAGGGTGTTGTTTCCCTAATTTCTTTCTCAGCCTGTTTATCCTTTTTGTAGAAAAAGGCCACTGATTTGTTTGAATTAATTTTATATCCAGCTAACTGCACTGAAGCTGCTTATCAGGCTTAGGATTTCTCTGGTGGAATTTTTAGGGTCACTTATATATACTATCATATCATCTGCAAATAGTGATATTTTGACTTCTTCCTTTCCAATCTGTATCCCCTTGATCTCCTTTTGTTTTCCAATTTCTCTGGCTAGGGCTTCAAGTACTATATTGATTAGGTAGGGAGAAAGTGGGCAGCCTTGTCTAGTCCCTGATTCTAGTGAGAGTGCTTCAAGTTTCTCTCCATTTAGTTTGATGTTGGCTACTGGTTTGCTCTTATTATCTTTAGGTATGGGCCTTGAGTTCCTGAAATTTCCAAGACTTTTATCACGAATGGGTGTTGGATTTTGTCAAATGCTTTCTCAGCATCTAACAAGATAATCATGTGGTGTTTGTCTTTGAGTTTGTTTATATAGTGGATTACGTTGATGGAATTCCGTATATTAAACCATCCCTACATCCCTGGGATGAAGCCTATTTGCTCATGATGGATGAACGTTTTGATGTGTTGTTCTTGGATTTGGATTTCGAGAATTTTATTGAGTATTTTTGCATCGATATTCATAAGGGAAATTGGTCTGAAATTCTTTTTCTTTGTTCAGTCTTTGTGTGGTTTAGGTATCAGAGTAACTTTGGCTACATAGAATTAATTGGGTAGAGTACCTCTGTTTCTATCTTGTGAAATTTCTTTCCTATTCTTAAGAAATAAAAATTTCATAATCGTCACTACATAGAGGTTGCAGAAGTAGAAAGGTTAAAAACCATTGATGTAAATGGAGATTAATAATTTTTCTACCATAGTAGGAAAAATATTAAGCAAAGCAAAATGATAATCAGGTATGAAAATGTCATAGTGAAACCCATTACTTTGTACTCTAATTAAATATCATTGTTGGTTGTGCAACCTTTCAAGGCAGTATCCTGATATAGTATAGTTCATGTAGTTCAAATACATCAAAGCAAGACCATGAGTAGGTGATATTGTCTGGAGTTTTGTAATCCTAGATGTAGGACTAATGGCTATATTCTTTGGTCTCTTCAAATTATCAAGAGTAGATCATTTAAAATACAGTTGGTCATCAAGAAGTAAACTTAAGTAGATGAAATAAGCCAAGTGAAGTTTGGTACTCGGGAGAGAAAACTAATAAATGTTTGGTTGATAGACAGCTCTCAGCCAGCTAGTTGTTCCCGTTGCTATTTCTAGGAAAATAATCAAATGAAAAATTACATTTTTTTCAAAAAAATTATCATACATTTCTGGGAATTACTCAAATAATAGAATTCTCATCTGAATAGTTAATATAGTATTTAGGAATATCTTACAAATATAGGGTATTCTTGACAAATTTAAAAACCAAACTTTTCTTCTGGAACCATAGAATTAAATTAAAATTTTAAGCTGGGAAAGATAAAGAGTGAACAGGAATACTAATATTTAAGTTAAAATAATTCTCAATAATTGGAAACATCTTAATCACATCAAAGAGGAAGTCAAACTCTTTCCACCATGTGATATCACTACCATATCTTTGTGTTTTATAAATCCAATACTACAGTCCTAGAAAACTTAACTTACTGTTTATCTTGTTTAATTTGAAGAGAATTATTTAAGATATAGTAAGTGAAACTTTTTTTATGTACAAAGTAAATCCTAAAATGGATGCAAGTGAAAATACTAATAGGAACTCCAGCTAGAGGGCAGAAGACCTACCTGCATTACACTCTCAGAATGCTACTTTGTAGAATGTTTAACTGTCACCTTAAATAAATTATTTCCCCCTCATCTCAGTCTTGAGATTCACCATGTTAAAGAAATCATAGTATATATACTTGTCAAAAGTAGATCAAAGCCAGGCGTGGTGGTGCATGCCTTTAATCCCAGCACTCAGGAGGCAGAAGCAGGCAGATTTCTGAGTACGAGGCCAGCCTGGTTTACAAAGTGAGTTCCAGGACAGCCAGGGCTATACAGAGAAACCCTGTCTCGGAAAAACCAAAAAAAAAAAAAGTAGATCAAATAAAGTACCAAGCACATATGAATATATCTTCTAAAAACTGTTATAAACAAGAAAAATAAATAGAAAGGAAAATATCACAAGGCATATACTCCTGCAGGAGTGGTTGTATACATTCAAACTGGATACTTCCAGATTATTTTGTTTTAAAAATCTTGTGTGTGCATACAAAGGTGCAGAGTCCAGATGGTAGCTCTAGATCTCCTGTTCTTTCTTCTTCTACCACATTCCCTTGAGATAAAATCTGTCACTGAACCTAAAGCCTCCCATGTTTTGTAGGCTGTCTGTTCAGTAAATTCCCAGGCTCTTTGTGTCCACCTTCTGAATAGACCAGGTAAAAAGCCTGCCCCAATTTTTATATAGGGGCAACAGGATTCAAACTCAGGTCTACATACTTGGCCAGTAAGCACTCTTACTCATTGAGCCTCCTGAAGTATTTTTGATACAAACACTGCCATTCCAGGAGCTCTCTGGTTGTTAACTGGTTTCTGACAAGGGTAAGATCATTCCTCAGAAGAAAGCATGACAGTGAACATTTTGTGTTTTATAGATCCATTAACTTCAGCATCTGTAGAACTAAAAATGACTTTGTGAGGTAGTGTATTTCTACATTCTCACTATATATTAGTGACTATGTTCAGTCTTCTGGCCCCTTGCCTTAAGCCAAGAATGACAAGTCATTACTACTATCACTCTAGCATACGAACTTGTAAAGGTGGCATGTGGCAGAGCATCACGAGCCCAGCCACATGACTTTGGACAAGACACAGTTGCAAAACAAACAAGACAGATAAGGAAAACACTGAGTCCCCAAAACTCTTGTATTCTGAGATGCTCAGTCATCCATGACATTTTACAAGATGAGCTGGCTGACAACTTAGATATTTTCCTATGATTTCCTCAAAAGAGAAGATAAATTTAAGTACGAGTCAACAGAAGCAGACATTTGAAATAGAAAATTAAAGTTTGTTTGGACACATTTAAGATGAATACATAAAGAAATAGATATTCAATTCAGAAATATTTTTATTTTCCACATAACAATGAAATTACAATTACAAGCAAGAACTAAATTTTACAAGGTAACTTGCTACATAACCATGATAACATAATGATTAAATGTCCCATAAGTTCTAGATTTTTGCAATTCAAACACAATATTGGTATTTTATATATGGACAAATTGCATATTTAAAAATTCTCTTTCTTTTCTTTTTCTTTTGTACATCTATGAGTACTGTGTGCATGTACACACAAAAGCCACAATGTACACATGAAAGTTAGTGGAAAATTTGTGGACTATTGGTTTGTTCCTTTCAGCATGCAGGTCCCAGCAATAGAACTCAGGTCAGCAAACTCTGCAACAAGCACCATTACCTGCCAAGTCAACTTATCCCCTCAGATGTTGAAATTTTAAAAATATTTTTCTTCACATTTTTCAGTTTGATTTCAAAATAAAAAAAAGAAGTTTAGCATACAATCACACACATTGACTTTTTAAATAGAGATTCACAGTAACTTCAAGATACATTTACACTGAAATATACAGACAAAATAGTTGCTGAGTCAAAAAACTTTTCCCCTGAAATTAATAAAATTGAGATTGTGAATATGAACCAAGGAACACATGTCTCACAGGTACCATGGCTTACTTTACGTTTGAAGGTACAGGCATGTACAATACTTACAGGCATTTACACTAGTTTTTAAAATAGGCTTTATTGTCTAAGAATTGAAATTCTCAGTAATAAGCTTTGATAGACAACTGGACTAAGTGGATATCAACTCTGTCATAAGCAGCAGCAATACATATAATGGCTTCTTCTCTTCCCCAGAACAACTACATAAAGGAGACACTTTTAAAGAAGAAAACAAAACAAAACAGCAACAACAAAAACCTCTAATTACTCCAAATGCAAATGACTAAGAACCAAAGAGTATGTTTACAAAGGAATGTAAAATTTCAATTACTTATTCCAGCAAATGACTTAATTTGCATATCTGCCCCTTTTATTAATCTTGATTTCAAATTCTAAGTTCATTCTATATTTATTTTGCTAAATATTGGGAATATAGGCATCTTGTGGTGTGATTTTTAAGAACTAGCTCTTCGGGGAAAGGCGAATCTTAGTTGCAGTTTCTACAGTATAATTATTATGGAGATTGCATGGCAACAACAAGTTGACAAACGATCTGCACTGTCTGAAACCTAACAATCACCTCTCCCAAGCTATTGCAAACCATTGTATGATCACCCGTGTCAAAGTCCATAATCTTATCAAGTATGGCCATTTCAGAAGATAGAAATATAACTTACAATAATTATATTTTAATACTAAGCTTTCAAAGTTAAAAAGAAAACTAAAGTCTATAGGATTTTCCTACCCTTCTACTTGTTCTACTAAACTCATTTCAGGAAAATAAAATATACTTGAGAGAAAGGAAAAGACAATAGAATAAGAAGGAAGAAAAAAAGGTTGAAAAGGCAGGACATTCTAAGAAATATACTGATAGTCATGTTTACAGGCCTTGTGTTTACAGATGGAAAATCTTACAAAAAGCAATAAAATCCATGTTCTTTAGTCTCTTCCATTTAATTACATGTGCTGTAGATCTCTCTCAATCTCTTTGACTCAGCTTTGGTATGATTAGCTGGTCAAGGCACAAGACTGTTCAAACAATTAGCTCATTAAAAAGCACAACTAAATTCCAGTGTCTAAAGCTGATCTTAGGTATAGCTACCTGCCTTGTATCAGATCTTGTGTAACTGCCCGTTGGGGTGGCCAGGGAATTCTTCTGGTTGCAAAACATGGAGTCTGCAGGTGGGGCATGTGCCCTGTTGCATCAACCATGGTCTAATGCACTAAGGAGCAAAATGATTCAAGTCAGAGTTTCAAATTTAGCCTAGCAGAGGCAGCTATCACTCTATACACTGTATACACCAACCATCACATCTTCTGGTGGACTGGAAAGCCCAGCCAACTGCTCTAAGTGTGGCTCCCCCTCTGGTTTGCTAAGCAACACAGCTGGCAACTGCAGAGTATCTTTAAGCCAATCTATTTGATTAGAATTTTGGTCTCACCCTATTTTAAAAATGACTAGTGCTTCTTCCTGACAAGGATATTGGGGAAGATTGCTATAGTCTCTCTTCTGTCGATTTTATTTATACGTTCTTTTCATTTATAATTCATTTTAAAAAATCATAACTAAGCATATGAATGTTACCAATATCCTTACGGGGCTCTAATCCTGAAACTCCCTGGAGGAAAAGTCTCTTCTGATTGTTTTCTATGGTGACAATGACAACAATCTTGAACTATAAAGTATTGGCTTTGTTTTGACTCTACATGTTAACATCAAACCCAGGAGTTTTTGATATTTGAATAATGGAGAGCCAAATCAGGTAAAAGGATTATGTACAGGGACTATGTTTGAGGCCTAGTAACTAATTCTAAAGAGTAACCTGAATCAATCATGTACTTGTTCACTGTGATGTGGGTATAAGTTCTGTTAAACACTTTTCTTTAAAAATCATCATACATCAAAATTTCAAAATGGGAAAGCTGGGTGGCTAAGTGCCATCTTGAAGACCTCTGGGATTGGCTATTTTTTCATACCTCTTCAGATTGAAGAAGACAATACACATAATTTTGCATCAAGTACCACATACTGTATCTCTGAAACATGGTTTGGAAAAATCCCCAAGAAAACACTTCTTGTCTAAGATTATCTTTTCTTTTGTCAAATCACAAGAGGATTTGGGCCATACATTATACATGAGTAACAGTTACACAACAGCAGCTCCAGGTAATACATGGAAATATCAAGAACACAAAAGATATGCCAGCCTTACGCTTCTCTAGCATTAACACTCCAGGATCTGAACCTTCACACATAAACACAAGAGCTGAGAGAGATTACTAAGGAAGTCTTCTGCTTTAAAATGAGAAGGGCCATTATTACAAAGGACAACAGACACTGTAGAATTTATAGCAAGTCGGGGTAAAGTGGCACTTCTTTGTTGCTAGTCTTGTCACTCATTGCTATGTCAATCAATATTTCTCCTAGTTCTGTTCATGGGAACTGTATACTGTATACCATTTAAATCTCCAGGCTGTCCTCCTGAAAAACAGTAGCACAACCATGACTGTATACAGTGCAAGATTAAACGTTTCTGTATGGCACCCAGAGTGACGTATAGTTATGCCCAGTGGGACTGTGAAATGGCACCGGATGCTGATGGACCTTGTAAGTAAGGTAGTGATCTTGCTTAGGTGATTAATGGTAAAATGTTAGCAGGACAAGCTTAAACATTTACCTGAGAGTGAAATTTGTGAGCACAAGGCAAAGCTGAAAGGTTTTCTGGAGACAAATTCTCATGACAGATTACACAAGGCTCCTCTTCTTCCTCTTCATTATCCTAGAGAAAAACAGACAGGATAAAATTTAGACCATTCTTTTCCTCTCAGACCTAAATGTGTTCATAGTTAATAAGTTCTGTCTCACCATATCTTTGTCTCCTTCCCATGTGGCAGAACCTTGTGCTGACTTGGGGTCCTGGGGAGTATTAGGCTGTGATGCAGTGTGGCTGGGTGAAGCATTATTGCCATCTTGAGCAGACTTTTCTTCACTCTAAAATTAACATTTATTTTTAAGAATTATCCTAAAACAGGGTTACAGAGACAAAGTTTGGAGCTGTGATGAAAGGATGGACCATCTAGAGACTGCCGTATCCAGGGATCCATCCCATAATCAGCTTCTAAACGCGGACACCATTGCATACACTAGCAAGATTTTGCTGAAAGGACCCAAATATAGCTGTCTCTTGTGAGACGATGCCGGGGCCTAGCAAACACAGGAGTGGATGCTCACAGTCAGCTATTGGATGGATCACAGGGCTCCCAATGGAGGAGCTAGAGAAAGTACCCAAGGAGCTAAAGGGATCTGCAACCCTATTGTCGGAACAACATGATGAACTAACCAGTACCCCGGAGCTCTTGTCTCTAGCTGCATATGTATCGAAAGATGGCCTAGTCGGCCATCAATGGAAAGAGAGGCCCATTGGACTTGCAAACTTTATATGCCCCAATATAGGGGAATGCCAGGGCCAAAAGAATGGGAATGGGTGGGTAGGGAAGTGGGGGGCGCTATGGGGGACTTTTGGGATAGCACTGGAAATGTAATTGAGGAAAATATGTAATAAAAAATATTAAAAATTAAAAAAAAAGAATTATCCTAAAACAGTATCAATTTATAGAACTGAATAAATTGTAGCAAAAATTACCAAAAGGATAAACAACGTTTATGATAAATCTTAAAAAAATGCTGGCAGTATTTCTTAGAGCTATGTAAAGACTACTTTTAAATAAATCATTCCAGAAAATTAGAAACAAAACCAAACAAAATTTGCATTCAGAATTACTCAAGGAAGCCATTAGAAGATGGAAAGGGATCAGGCTTATTCTAGTCTGATCAAAAACACTTCCCTGTCATTTGTCAAGTTGAAATTGAGGATTTACTGCTAATCAATGATGTCCTATGATTAAGCTATTGATACTTGATTCTTTAACATGTTGTGAAACTATTTCAGATATGAGAATACAGAATTAAAGTTTGTTGTTGTTTTTTATTTGTTTGTTTTACCTCAGATTTCTTGGGCTCAATCATTTGAGAAATTTTGTAGACAATTTCATCAAATGTCAGTCGAGACACGGACTTTCCATGAGAATCCTTTAACTGTTGTAAGAAATCTGTTAGCTCTTTCCTGGAAGATATCAAAAATAAGAGATGGGCTAGCTTTTCGTACTTCTTCAAGGTTGTGCCCTCAAAAATGAACTATAGAATTCTATTCATGAGACAAGTCAACATACAGACTAAACTCTAGTCTTGAATCTAAAAATGTCATCTGCATTTATTTACAACCAAATGAAAACTGTTGTGTCCAGAAGTGATATTTTATGTGTTTACCAGTGAAAGCTAATGATATTTGAGTTCATTATATGAAAATTGAGTTGATTTATTTACATATTGAGAATTTTGTATCTAAAACTTTACTCAAGACTATATTATGCCTTCTTAAATAACCATTTTAATAATTATTACTATTGTTTTCTCAACTTTATTATATTTAAATGTTTTACTTTTAAAAAATTAAGACAAATTTTTATTTTTTTATTAAATAAAAAAGGAAAGCAAGTAAAAGACACCTTTATGACATAACTATTTTAGTTAGTATTTTCCTTTGTAATCCTCTGCTGCTATCTGAGCATCTGATAGAAAAAGAAGAATGAGATATTCTTCTTTCCTTTGGTTCATGATTTATTCATTTTATAATTATCTACAATTCTACTTTCTATTTATAATTATGAAACTTATTAAAACCAAAATCTAATTTGATAGCAACAGGATATGTTTTCAAATGAAAATACAAAGGGAAACTAGACTTATTTCTGCAAATATAATAGCACAGATTTTAGAATTTTACATTTAGTTAATTCTAAATCCTGTTAACGCCAGAAAGATCATGATTTATTATATTGAACTGTGTCGACTCACACAGAAATCAGAAGAATATAAATAAAATGGGAAAAAAAAAACCCCAAACTGAAACTTGATACTGTTGGGGTTTAGACTCCAATTATCTGAGAATTTACTTTGGTGAACCGTTAATAAAATAATTATTGTAGCTGGAGGCATTCAAATCGGTTAAGTTTACATCTAGCACTTCCAATAAATGAACAAACATAAACACTTATCTTTGCACTACTTAAGAGTAATACAATGTAAAAATGTTTAGCATTTCTGTTGGGCACAATATCTTTCTAGTCAATTTTATTTTACTAAGACCATAAGTATGGAAATATTTGTCCTTGTATGTGTGCAAAATGTTTCATTTCTACAATTAGGACTATAAAACTGAAAAAAATACATGTGCAACCAACTAAAGAAAAATTAAGGTACCTTGTCTGTTGTGGAAAAGCAGTTTTCAGCCTGTCTGTAATCCTCTCCCAGTTTATCATGAGAGGTTCACTGCACAGACTTGCACTGGGTGACACAGTATCGCCTATAGGTGTTGGCATAGCCCAGGTTATACCAGGCATCTGTAAAGGGCAGGAAGTTATAACCATCAGCTTCAGTTATCAGGCAACATTGCATGCCAACATAACACTTCAATGCTTTAGAAAAAAGCAAAATGAAGAACACAGACCTATGTTGCCTTCTTTCAGTTTTTTCATAACAAATACAGTATTGCTAACTTTCTATTACCTATTTTTACTACTTTAAAAGCAGGATGTTTTCCTAGTAATTACTAGCACATACAGAAACACATACAGAGTGCTTATAATTGAAATTTTAAAAAATAATAGTGAAAAGTTGAAAACTACTTAAAGCTTGCCAATAAAGGAATGAGTAAATAAATTATAGCAAATCAATTAAGTTCTTACAAATAGATGAATATGTCTGGGTATTGGAGATTCCATGGAATATGTTTAGTTTTTTTTTTTTCAACATAGTATATAACAGAGTATTATGGTGTGACTCCTTTAGTACTAAAATCTTTAATAAATGTATGAATTGGAACACACAAAAGCACTTGAAAGTTACACAATAATCTGGTACTAGAACACCAACCAGGCAGCCCACACCAGATGATATGAGGCCCCCAACACACATATAGCAGAGGACTGCCGGGTCTGGGTTTAGTCAGAGAAGATGCACCTAACTCTTGACAGACTGGAGGCCCAGAGAGTTTAGAGGTCTGGTGGGGTTAGGGGGTGAGGACATCCTCGTGGAGACAGAGGGGCGGGGAGAAGGTATAAGACATGGAACATTCAGAGGGTAGACAAAAAGGGGAATAAAATCAGTAGTTTAAAATTAAAAAAAAAAAGATGCCAAGAAGTTTCCTTATGGAAAAATCAGGATTAGAACATTTTTTTCCCTAATTATGTCTGACATTCATCTTTTGGAAGAATTTTCTTTCTTTCTTAAACTTTAGTCAAGATGACAAATAGTAATTTCAGTCATTTTAAATATCTTTATTCCTTTGAAAAAAAAACTTATCTAACTATCTACGATTAGGAAGATTGTAAACTTTTAGGGTTTTGTTCCAAGTTGAGGTTCCTTAAGTTATTTGTTGCAGATACAGCTGAATATCCTGGGTACACATGTAAGGTTAGTAGCTTAATTTACTGCACTGTGACTTGGCTTCATTGCTTTTCTACACAATAAGAATGTCAACGTTTTTATTGTTACACAAGTAAAACTGCAATTTCAAGGACTCAGTAGTATGAAAACAATCTATCTTTGTATTTAAAAACTAAGATAATATGAGGTAAAAAATAATATTGATTTAATTATCACTTAATTATCATCATCACCAGCATTACCAACATTATCCTACCAAACAAATGAATGAAGATAAATTTTTATTCAGGAACTCCATTTTACTTATAAAAAACTAGTTGATATTTCACAAGAAAAGGCTCTTACCAGGGGTGGTCTAGGTTGTACAGCTGCAGAGATGACTCCAGGGCAAACTGCAGGCATTTGAGGGACAGTAAGTATGGGTCGAAAGAAAGATTCCTTCACAAGGGGTCTTCCTAAGAATTGCTGTATCTAACATAAAAAGGCAAAACAGAACAAAATGAAACAAAATCCTGAACATATTAAAGACTTACCTGGCCAAAAGTCATAGAGCTATGCAGGGGGTAAAATACTGATTTGAAATTCAGATACAAAGTACATTAAAAGCAATGTGTGTCAGAATATTACTTAAATCTAGTAGAACTTGAAAAAGCAAAGAAAGTGTGATAGAAGAACTGGCTTGTATACCTTTGAATGCCAAATTTTTAGTCTATAATATAAGAGGGTTGGACAAAGTGATATTTAAGGTTCACCCTCAGATAAAATAAAGAGCAAAAATCTAATATTATAAGACTTTCAAAAGTATAATATGCATAGAAACCTCAAATGCCTTGGTGAATCCTTTCCATGTTGACAGATAATCCTCAGAAATTTCATTTAAAAATCCTCAAAATTATCCATATAAAATATAGCTTCCTCAATCATGTACTGAATGTGCCATGTGATAGAATCAGGACTCTATCTTTAGCTTCAAATACACAGAAGGATGAAGTGGGGCTCATACAAGGGATACTGCCCCACATAGGTCAGCTGTGGGTGTGGCTATGTTTCTGAAGGCATATTAGCATGACAGAGAGACCTGGGACTGTTTGTTTAAGAACAGAAGGGGACAGGCTTATGGAGCTTCTATAATGTGCTAGGTCTAACATATAAAGAAGGAGCACAATAATAATTTGATGAAGTGACAAAAGAACATTAACATAGTTCTAAGAAATGATCTTAAAGTGAAAAATTAATGGTGCACTTACAATGAATAGACAAGTTGATATTTGATTCTTAATTACTAGGAAAGAGACACTGGGACTTATAAGTAAGAAAAAAATATTTTGAAAAAATTAAGTAAATATAAATTCTAACTGAATATTAAATATTAGCTTTATCTATAAATTATGGTTTTCTTAAGATAATGTTGTGATTATGTACAGTAAGAGTTCCTCATTCATATATGTATGTATGTATGTATGTCTATATGTGTATATATATAAATGGTTGAAATTAAATTCCTGAAGTTTGCTTTATAACAATCCAGGCACAAGGAGGACATGATAAACTTTCAACTGCTGAATAATGTTGAAGCTGGATTTCATTTTGCTTTATTTTTTACATATACTTATATATGTAAAATCAACTTACATATGAATATAACACACACACAGACACACACACATATATAAATTCTACATAGAATTATATATAACTTCAAAGTTTTCCCTAAGTTTTAAAATAATGAATAAGTGGTGGGTAATGAATCTACATTGAGCTCCCTTTGAGAATCACTATTCTCTTAGTACCAATAATTTTTTTGAAAAGAATAAGTGACTTTTCTTTCTTCTGCTTCCTAGCATATCAATGAAGTGAAGGAAGAGCTCTGCTGTGCCACAGTCTTCCTGCCATAATAGATGGAGCCCTCTAAAACTGTGAGCCAAAAGATATTCTTCCGCCCTTAAATTGCTTTTATTTCATAGGTGATCATAGTGGCTATAAAACAAACAGAAAGTTAGGGTTCAGTGGTAGGTCACTGATGACTAAATCTGATCTTATGGTTTTTAGGTCTATAGTGGAAAGAATCTGGAAATATTTGACAAGAATAAAACCTCTAGAATGCTGTAAGCAGAGTTTAATGAGTAATTCTAGTGGGAATTCAGAAGAACTAATGGTTATAATACTGTGACCAGTAATGGATTACAATCATGAAGTTTTAGATACAAATAAGACTGTATTGGAAACTGGAAAAGATACCATTTGTGATACATTCTAGCAAATATGTGGTCTTTGTTATACTCAATGATGAGTAGAAATAAAGTTTACAGAATTACCAAAAGCCAAATGCCCCTCAATATCTTACTTTTCTTTACTTTCTATACCCAGATTTATAGAAAAAATAAGTATTACCTAGTAATAATCTCCTAAAAATTCACAAAAACTTTGTGTGTATTTCTGAGATTAAAGTACTCTCATCTCTAAAGTACACAGATAAGTACATCTGGTTAAATCTACTAGTTCCTTATAAAGAGAGAAGTAGTGCTAGTGGAAACTGCTCCTGTAGTCATAACCACGGGAGATTATAAAAGCTAAAGAAAAGGAAGTCTCAGGTGGAAGTAAAGGGACTGGCTCTCTAGTTAGCTTTCTAGGGCATTATGTTGGAATGTTTTACTTAGACAGTGCTATGGAAAGCAATAAGAAATCAAGTTATTCATAAAGTATGTACGTTTGGGAGGATAAAAATAGCATTTAGACTTCAAATGCCTACGTGCCAGTTTGAACTAGTCTCTGTCAAACTGTATCCCTGTTTATAGTATCAGCATGGACTGGCCATCAGTGGCAAACTGGTATTTAAAACATGCCCTTGCTGGGCGTGGTGGTGCACGCCTTTAATCCCAGCACTCGGGAGGCAGAGGCAGGTGGATTTCTGAGTTCGAGGCCAGCCTGGTCTACAAATTGAGTGCCAGGACAGCCTGGGCTACACAGAGAAACCCTGTCTCGAAAAACCAAAAAAAAAAAAAACAAAAAACAAAAAACAAAAAACATGCCCTTAGTTCCATTTGAGCACACAGCAAATACACTGTATGTTCAGTATTTTACAGTTTACCACTTATCAAAATGAAGACAGCAACTTTCTAAAATGTCAGGCATCTTACCAGTATCTCAGGGCTTGGTGGTGGTGGAGGAAGCTGGACTGGAGGCAAGGTACTCAAGGCAAACCCCTGCTTCACCTTGTTGATCTGTTCATTGTACTGTGTCTGACAGAAGATCAATACATTCCAGATCATTAGTGAATCTAATGAAACTCTATACAGTACTGTTTGAATTATGTTATAATTCAACATAAACTAGTAGTTCTAAACCCAATGATAGAAGAAATACAACAATTTCTGACATAAAAATAATTCTATACACTTTCATGCCCACATTTAGGAAGCCGTGTTTCTAAGTGAAATAATGTACAACCAGGGGCAGATGTGTCCTTGACATTCTTTTGTTGTTAAGTTCTAGAGTCTTGGTATTTTTCTTTTTAATCCTGAGAGATTAAACAGTAGACTTGTTAAGTAAAAAAACTGAAATTGTAACGAACATTTTTAAATAAAGTTAAAAAAAAAAAAGAAGCTGTGTTTCAGGGATTTAATGACATAATTTAGTTGCTTATGGTAACTCCTCAGTTTTTCTACAGTTCCCAGTTCTCAAATAGGAAGCATTGATAGAAAGTGAGGATAAACTTTGAAGAGTCAAGTACCTATAAGAAACACAGAGGTAACAGGACAATGGACACATTTTAAACAAAGAATTGATATTCAATATCCGTGATTCTATTTATCTAAAAAACTACAACTCTGGCTTGCTCCAGTTCTATAAATGTATTGGAGTCTGGGAGTGGGTAGGAGGAAGGCAGGAAGAAGAGGAGAACAGAGGTAGAGGGGGAGAAGAGAAAAGAAAGGGGAGTGGGAGTCTAACTTTGGGAACTTTTGTGCTTTCAGTATTTTTTGGCATAGTTCCTAGGTTTTTTTGTTTGTTTGTTTTTTTTATTCATTTTAGTGAATAACCCACAAACAATGGAAAATACAACCTTTAAAACAAAGCATTTAGTGATTTCCAAAACAGAAATAGGCTTGGACAGAAACAAGGAGCATTTGACACTAAAAGTCTGAATATGCCTAAAAGAAATTCTAAGTAGCACTAAGGACAGAGGGAAAATGATCATGGAGAGAAAAAAAACGGTTCAAACCATCATTATAAAAGCAGACAAATCCCTCAGAGGCAGGTCCTTCTTTGCAACTGAATACCACTGCTTCATTTACAGATATGGATGTTAAAATCAATCACTGTTCACATACAGGTTTGAAGACCGTATCTATAAATACTAACTAGTTGAGCCTTTTCACATTTTCAATTCAATTAAATCAATAGTTAAGATTCTGAAGTGTGGAACAATTATATAAAATGATAAGATTAGAAAAGAATACAGCCTTATTTGATATTCCACTTAATTCTATACATGTAAAATTATTGATTAGTCCCATAGCAAGTTAAGACATTTAATTTGTTTAGAGTCAATCTGGAGTTTAATTTTGTTTGGCTTTGGAATTATGGGAAAATTACGTAAGGGGAAACTTTTGAGTTTATCTTTTCTTGTGATAATGAACTAAAAAGTCACATATGAGTCTATAATTCATATCTAACGTTAAGTATATTAAAATAATTACAAACCAGAGGATAATCTTTGGTAACTGAGATGAAAAAAATATACTTAAGTTTCTTGAGCACTATTTGCTTTTAGTGTTAGATGTACTCTCGCATAAATTCTGCCAATTTGATTGAAGTATACTCAGAACTTACCCTGAGGAATGCAATCTTGTTTCGAACATCTGCCACAATAGCATTCCAACTATCTACAGCAGCTTTTAGTTGAAGTGATTCTAGGTTGCTGATATAGAAAAGGAGACACAGAGGAAACGTTTTATATATAACATTTAAGTTTCTAAAATTTTCAAGTGTTCTCTAGTATTTATGTAAAAATATATATATAAAAATTAAAATTACCCTCAATACTAGCAATTACCTCAAAGGTAAAAAATACATGGACAAGGGTTGTTATTAATAAAGAGAAATCAATGATATATGCATCCTTTCTAAGGGAAGATAATAACACATGCTTTCAGAAATTGTTTTCTCCCTATCTCCAGAATGCCATTTCTTTTCCATCTTGAAGTTACTACAAAATCGTTTTGTTCCAAAATATCTGCAATAAAGTAGGAAAGTTAAAAAATCCAAACAGGGAAGTTGCAGGTGCATTCTCATGAATGCTGAACCACCTTGGAGGCAGGTTTCAGATCACCTTCATTTTAACCCTGATATCATAGAGCCAGAATTGATCTAGCTGGCTTTAATGTGAATTAGAAAATTAAACTGCTTCTGAGATGACAAATTATAAAAACAAACACTCACACAAAATACAAATAGAGAAAACCAACCAACACTTTCCTGTGATAAGGAATGCTGTCACTGTCCTGATAAAGAACATAGGTGCACCAGTTAGGAACTGTCTACTGATACACATTCTATAACCACTCAAGGCAGGAACAACTCACAAAGTTTTAGTGTGTACTGTCTCTACAAGAAATCTCCTGTGGATTTCCAAATGGGCTATTTATAACAGCATTACCATATCTACATCACGAGCCTAACAATTTACAAAAGCAAAATAAGTCATCAGTAAGATCAGACAAAAAGTAGCCTCACAGTACTCTAAGTTTTATAATGTTCTCCTTCTGGCAAGCAAAGACAGACCAATCACTCACAATAGTAACTTCTCAACTTGATTGTGCATCAACATTAAAGAATAATGATAATTTTAAAATGATTATTATGAAATAATACTTTAATCTCAGAGATAATCAGTTCACTAAAATTAAAAGGTATACCTTTTATAAATTATAAATTACAAATTTAAGGAAGATTTCATAGAACTCATTCCAATATTTGAAAATTAATAGAACACGGCAGAAATTGCCTCATAACATTAGGTATTGTTACCAATTTTTTTCCTAAATATATTACAAAAGTACTTAAAATCAAGCATTAGTAGAAAAACAAATAGAAAAGTTTTGCAATGAGAATCTGTCTTGTACACTTCATGCATGCCTGCCAGTGGGGAAGAAGCTGCCACTGTATTCAACTGCTTGTCAATAATTCAGCAGATGAAACAACATACATCAAGAAAAAAGAAAACAAACCTGAGGTCTTAGAAATACCCCAGTGACTGTGCCAAACATTTGTAAAATCCATCACAGTCAACTGTGGAGACGCTTGTACCTCTCTGATGTCATGGTGAGTTAGGAAAGAAGAAAGACGTACCTTGCCGCCATGTGCGTCACCCTGGCCAGCTGATTGAGGCACTCCTTTTCTGTCTGCTCGAGGTGCAGTAAACCAAAGTCTCTACGACATTGTAAAAAGTACACCTACAGATTTTGAAAGACAAAGGAATTGAAGGAATTCTAAGTGGGAATTTTAGTCATCTCAAGTAAACTCAAAGTGATTTTCAATCCCTTCCAGGAACTCTGTACTATCTGATAATCCAAGAAGCATCATAAACACTTTCTGATCAAAGCAATTCTGCAGTTATACTTATTTTATTCAATAGTTACAGTGCTAGTAAGGCTAAGAACATCGCTTTTCAACTTTCCCCCCCAATATTGGACTAATCTTGGAAACTTTAGAGTAGAGCCTTGGTCCCCTGGATACTAACTTGACTGATAACAGGGATAGACTAGACATCAGGAATTTTAACTTCTAAGTTAGCTAAGTTTGGGAATACTTAAAAGAAATCCTGCTGCTTATATGTTCATGAAGAAGGGGTACAAAAATAATCAGACTACAGGGCATAGTCTGAATGGACCTCACAGATCTGTTCCAGTATTTCTCCCGCAGAAGGAAGACTTTCTACATTATTACTGATGTCCAATCATCTAGTTTAAAATTTTAGCTGTTAATTACTCAATAGTTACAAAGATCAATGCTCTCAGACAGTAATATGGTACAAAGTGTTTTCTAAAATTAGTAATAGAAGGAGATAGAAACTTTTAACTAAAAGCTCTTAAGAGCAAATACACATGTACTTAAGATAAGGGCAGCTTTCCATTTGTTAAGGTAAAGCTATAGCATCAATGCCTTGGACTGCTTGGATTATCACTTCTCAGTTCTTCTGGAATCCCAAGAACTTGACTAGAAAAGAGAAGTGACAGGTGGCAGGATTTGTAATGCTTTCTAACATTAGCAAGTTCTTCTAACAATGTGATCTTACTATATAGCAAGTTTCACTATGTATATATAAAAATCACATACACACATACAATCTTATTTCTTGTGAGAGACCCCAGCTGTGGTATTATAAACTAACTTTAACAATATTAGGAGACTTTCTATGGGAAGTAAGTTGGCTTTTGATGTTGGGGTTTATGATATGTACGTATTTTTGGGAGATCTGAATGGGACACATTAGAGAAAGTGGCATTACAGCAGTAGTTAAATGTTATTCTTATAAGTATGGCTTAAAGACCTAGCTTGCTGAGAGGTAGTCTCCAACTATAAATACTGCAATTTCTTAGAGTTGCTGAAGGAAAGCAACTTAACATTACAAATACTCAAGCACTCCCAAATGGCATGCCAGTCAAACAAAAGGGTCTGAATTTAAGCTGTAGTTTTCTGAATGATATTAAATTTTATTTGTGTTTATTCCAAAGCCAATTATTTTTTCAACTCTTTAGCTTTACTAACATAAAATTATTCTTCCCCTCCACGCCCCCCCACCCTTTTTACCTCAGCTGTTAAGGCTCTGCTGGTTTCTGCATTTAGTTTGTTTAAATACGTTTTAACTGTGCTTTCCAGATTATGCTTCTCCATTTCCCACTGAGATCTGAAATGCATGACCGTAAAGAATTAGCAACATTATAATGATAGCCTCTTCTAACTTAGAAGGAGGAAGATAAAAGATAAAACCATCACAAGGAAATGTTTTCTTGGAAAAGTATACATAACATCAAAAAAAAAAAAAAAAAAAAAAAAAACAAAACCCAAACCAATGCATGACAAGACATTAAAACATACAGGTATCCCTTTATTACCAAAAGTGCAGAAGTTTTAAAATTCTTAGTACAGAGGCTGTGACCTATATTGTGAATCTAAAATCTTAAAATGAATCTTACCTCCATAACCTATTAAATATAAGACCTTAAGACAAAAACAATGGATTGAATGTTTGGGTTCTCCTGGACCTACAATTCATTTCTTGAAATCTTTACCCTGTTGTATAAATTTCCTCTGAGATTAAAACATATCATCTTGCAGGAAACTTCTTAAGCAGTATGGTATAAAAAATTCAAAACAGCTTCAGAAAGTTCCTGAAATCAATCAAATTCATTAAGCCCCTCTCTCCCAGAGTAAGCAATAAAAGCTAATAGTCTCTCAGAAGAGCAGAGCCAAAGCACAATGAAGACTCTTAGCAAGCAAAGTTGAAAAGATGCTGCCACCAGACCAGCATCAGGAAGAAGTTTAGACCAATTGAGATACCAGGAAAGGCCATTCTCCAACCTGATGAACTGCCTCAGACCTTGTAATATGATCCAGGTTCTCAGTTTTGTCTTCGGTCACTGATGCTGAGGTTGGCCTTTGTGATATAGCTGTCTCTAAGTCATTTCTGCTCCTATAAGCAACCCCAATAAAACTCATGGGTTCAGCACATTGGGCTCTGGTAGTGTCTGTACTTTTGGTCTATTGTGGATTTCCTATCTGGGGTTGAGTAGATGTGTGCTGCATTTCCCCAGGGTAAGTTTTATTACATAACAAATTCGAAAGTGAGGATCTTAGAGGAGGCAGTACTTTTTTCCTAATGATTTGTACATAGAATTTGGGATGTGACATGATCATAAAGATGAAGCTTTCATGAATGGAAATAATACTTTATTTTAAATAATGCTTTGAGCTAGTTATGTTGTACTTCTACTATGATAGGGTAAATTAACAAGATAATCAATATCTTCTATGAAGCAGAAAATCCTTAATAGATAACGAATCGGTTGTCACCCTGATGTTGAGGAAATCAGTGTCTGCTGTTAATAACTACCCTGTCAATAGTTATAGTGGAGGAACCACAAGAGCAAGGTGCTTAGTTCTCTATTCTTAGCTTCTGTACATGGGAAAATGGAGAAAGTTTCATTACGTTAAAAAAACTGACATAAAAATAATTCAGAAAATATACATAAAACACTCTCTTTGGCATTAAGTATTAAATACTAGTTATTGTTAGAAAACTGGATTTAACAGTGTCTACTGTGTCAACAGCAGAAGTGTATAAGCTTCCTTAGCATTGTAATAAAGAAAGTCAAGGCAATCAAACAGTTTACTGGTTATTTCATTTAGTATTTGGGTTTCATACCTTAGAATGGAATTGAACTCCAGAGCTTGAATGGAAGATCCTGTGGATCCTGTGCAGGCCATTACAGAGAGCGCAACCTCTGAGGCTTTTCTCTATTTCCTTCTATTCTTTCTCAGGCGCCTACACTGAAATCTCACAATCGCATAACCTAGAAACTAAACCCTGCCTTTAACAACTGAAAATGGACCTTTATAATAAGGACTATCACAGAAACCATTTTTAATGTTTTGTTAAAAGAAATACACCCAGGTGTTTAAAAACTTTAAAAAAAAATTAATGGTGGAAGATGACAAATATATCCCATCAAAGACAGTGCTTATTAGAGAGATAAAATGTTTAAACTACTGCAACACAAGTATTATTATGTCACTATATATTGTATAAAGTTTGCCTAAAATAAAAAAATTACATTCCATCAAAATTAAAAACAGTTGTACTTTAAAGACATTAGGCAAATAGAAAGACAACTTAAAGAACACAGGTAAAAATGCCTACAGATCAAAATGTTCCACAGGGCTGGTGATAGCTTATTGCTAGAGCACTTTCATACTACTCATAAGGTACAGGAAAAATCCTTCTCGTAATAAACATACAAAGAACTCAAAGGTCTCAACAGCGAAAGATTTTCAATTTTTAAAATAGGTCAAGAAATTGAACAAATTTACACAAGAAGATACCCTGATTATTAATAAGCACTTAAAATGTTGAATTACTTAAGTCAGTGGAAAAATACAAACCAAAATAACAGACTGCTCTACATTTAACATGTAGCAGGTAAAATTAATACAATCTACAATGTTTTGGTGAGAAAGAAGAGAAAAGAGAACTGGCCCACCAACACTGCTGACACTTTTATAAAAAAGGTGTAGCTTTTTGTACAACAGCTTTGTAATTCTCTAAAAAGTAAATTGCGAAGTTTATTGATGAGCCTGCAATTTTACTTTTGGTATGTAACAGGGAGGGATTTCAAACCACTACGGGAAATGAAACAAATTAGTTCTAAGAAGCCTCATATAAGAGCCTCATATATGAGATGTTCAGAATGAGCAAATCCAAAGGACATAAAGTAAGTTGGTGCTTACCAGAAGCTGAAGGAATAAAGAGGAAATAACTTTTAAAAAGTACGTGTTTGTTTAGGAGTGACAAAAATGATCTGGAAATAAGACAGTGATGATAGTTATCTATTTCAATAAATATATCAAAAAAGGCACTGGGCCACATGCATTAGCCATGTGAGTTTTATGCTATGTGAATAGTGAACACTGTTTTCGTAAAACACTGAGTACTACAAAGTATTTGCAGCTAGTATTACTGCACAGAAGTTCCTGTTTCTGGTAGTAATTTGTTGAATCTATCATGCTGCTGACTGAGCTGTTGCCAGTTTTCTCTGGACAGAACTATGATGAATGCAGATTCCAATCGGTCTACACCTCTTTCTATTGATACCTACAAGTCTAATGGAGTTACTCATATCACTCAATCTCCTGTGAAAAAATGCTGTTTGGATGATAAATGATTATCCCAGCTAAAGATGTTACGTTTCAGAGAGGGAGTGCCAACAAAAGAAAATGGCGTACCTTTTCAAGGAAAGCTGGTCTTTAAGGTTCTTGATTTCATCATCTTTAGCATGGATTTGACGCTGTAATCTAAGTCATAAAATGTTAGAAATAATTTTTCATTAACACAGAAAAGCCCCGTTGTAGCTGAGAAAGGGACCAAGTATATCTTCTATGAATTCTGACCTTGAAAACAGCAAATAAACTTCTACAGCTTTTTCACTGGAAGCTTATTCCTGACTTTTTGTAACTTATTTTTTAAAAATTTTTTTATTACATATTTTCTTTACTTATATTTCAAATTGTAACTTCTTTAAAAAAAAAAAGGATATACAACAAGCCTTTGTAATTCCTACTGTGCAGTCACACTGCCACCTAGGGGCTGCAGGTAGATTAAAGCTAAAAAAGACAAATTCTGAATTTTCACTTTTATCAAATTTTCTACTTACTTGGACATTTTATTGATCCCAAAAGCCACTTGTTGGTTAAGAGATACAATGATCTTTTCTTTCTTTTTGATCAGCATTTGATTTTCCTGCCACCGAAATGTCACTGTTTTCAGTTGCCTTTTGTAATCCTGCTCAATAAAAAATAGTTTCAGTGTTCAAGTCACCAAAAATTGAAAAAAACCAAATCCATACTGAGTTTTTTTAATAAAATTTATTATAAAAGTACTTGCAAATAAAAACATTATACACCAAAATTAAGGAGACCCAAAGTCTATACAACTTATTATATATGATTAGCACTGGCATGAAAACAAAAACTATGAAGCTTCATATTAAATATTTTACTTTCAGTACTAAGTATTTTATGCATTTAAAACTACAAAATGAGCATTATATTCTCATTCATAACTAGTGTCCATTATGTGCATTCAGTCCCTAGCCATCCCCTTATTCAGTCTTCTTCTCTTCTCATTATACCATACCTACATGGACACCAGTTTATATACCAGTTTATATAAATGTATGTATGTATATATGTGTGTGTGTGTGTATATATACACACACACATACATATATATATACATATGTGTGTATATATAACTAGATTCCAAATTGAGAATGAACATGCTCTTTATTTCTTTTTGAGATTATGTGATTTCAATATTAAACATTTGAAGCCCACCGGTTTTCCTGTAGTTTCTTAAACTTCAATTATCTTTAGAGCTAAATAATAATCTTATGTATATGTATGTATGTATATCCTCTCACACAAATTTTCTTTTCCCAAAAAAGAAAATTTTCATTAAAATTAATTTTCATTAAAAATACATATTTTTCTCATATACAATATTCAAATTATTATCCTAATTTCCTCCCTCTACTCCTCCCAGTTCCTCCCCATATCTCCTCCCACTTTGATCCACTCCCTTCCTGTCTCTCATTAGAAAACAGGTTTCTAAGGAATAATAATAAAATATAATATGATAACAACTAACTCATCGGAGTTATATGGAATGCTTCCCAGATTTGGATGTCATCCTTGCACAGGAGCCACAAAAACCTGTATCATTCTAATTTTAGTATATATTCCACCAAAGTAAGTACCACATAAAATTTCCATCATTCATCCATCCATCCATCCACCAATAGATAACAAGGTTGATTCCAATTCTTTGTTATCGTGAATAAAGTATCAAGAAAAATGGGGGAATGCAGCTCTCTCTATGGTAAGGTATGGAATTCTCTGGGCTAATGCTCAGGAATGAGAAAGATGGGGCATACAGTGGTTCTGTTTTTAGCTCTGTGAGAAATCTCTACACTGATTTCCACAATAGCTGCATTAATTTGAACCCCAGCTAAAATGGGTTCAGTTTCATTGAATTCTTTAAGACAACGTACCACCAGGTTTCATCCCAGGGATGCAGGGATGGTTCAATACACGGAAATCCATCAACCTAATTCAGTATATAAACAAACTCAAAGACAAAAACCACATGATCATCTCCTTAGATGCGGAGAAAGCATTTGACAAAATCCAACACACATTCATGATAAAAGTCTTGGAAAGATCAGGAATTCAAGGCCCATACCTAACCATGATAAAAGCAATCCACAGAAAACCAGTAGCCAACAACAAAGTAAATGGTGAGAAGCTGGAAGCAATCCCACTAAAATCAGGGACTAGACAAGGCTGTCCACTCTCTCCCTACCTATTCAACATTGTACTTGAAGTCCTAGCCAGAACAATTAGACAACAAAAGGAGATCAAGGGGATACAAATTGGAAAGGAAGAAGTCAAAATATCACTTTTTGCAGATGATATGATAGTATATATAAGTGATCCTAAAAATTCCACCAGACAACTCCTAAGCCTGATAAACAGCTCCGGTGAAGTAGCTGGATATAAAATTAACTCAAACAAGTCAATGACCTTTCTGTACACAAAGGATAAACAGGCTGAGAAAGAAATTAGGGAAACAACACCCTTCTCAATAGTCAAAATAATATAAAATACCTTGGCGTGACACTAAGGAAGTGAAAGATCTATATGATAAGAACTTCAAGTCTCTGAAGAAAGAAATTAAAGAAGATCTCAGAAGATGGAAAGATCTCCCATGCTCATGGATTGGCAGGATCAATATAGTAAAAATGGCTATCTTGCCAAAAGCAATCTACAGATTCAATGCAATCCCCATCAAAATTCCAACTCAATTCTTCAAGGAATTAGAAAGGGCAATCAGCAGATTCATCTGGAATAACAAAAAACCTAGGATAGCAAAAACTCTTCTCAAGGATAAAAGAACCTCTGGTGGAATCACCATGCCTGACCTAAAGCTGTACTACAGAGCAATCGTGATAAAAACTGCATGGTACTGGTTTAGCGACAGACAAGTAGACCAAAGGAAAAGAATTGAAGACCCAGAGATGAACCCACACACCTATGGTCACTTGATCTTTGACAAGGGACCTAAAATCATCCAGTGGAAAAAAGAAAGCATTTTCAACGAATGGTGCTGGCACAACTCGCAGTTATCATGTAGAAGAATGGGAATTGATCCATTCCTATCTTCTTGTACTAAGGTCAAATCTAAGTGGATTAAGGAACTCCACATAAAACCAGAGACACTGAAACTTATAGAGGAGAAAGTATGGAAAAGACTCGGAGATATGGGTACAGGGGAAAAATTCCTGAATAGAACAGCAATGGCTTCTGCAGTAAGATCGAGAATTGATAAATGGGAACTCATAAAGTTGCAAAGCTTCTGCAAGGCAAAAGACACCGTCAACAAGACAAAAAGACCATCAACAGATTGGGAAAGGATCTTTACCTATCCTAATTCAGATAGGGGACTAATATCCAAAATATATAAAGAACTCAAGAAGGTGGACTCCAGAAAATCAAATAACCCCATTAAAAATGGGGCTCAGAACTGAACAAAGAATTCTCACCTGAGGAATACCGAATGGCAGAGAAGCACCTGAAAAAATGTTCAACATCCTTAATCATCAGGGAAATGCAACTTAAAACAACCCTGAGATTCCACCTCACACCAGTCAGAATGGCTAAGATCAAAAATTCAGGTGACAGCAGATGCTGGCGAGGATGTGGAGAAAGAGGAACACTCCTCCATTGTTGGTGGGATTGCAAGCTTGTACAACCACTCTGGAAATCAGTCTGGCGGTTCCTCAGAAAATTGGACATAGTACTACCGGAGGATCCCGCAATACCTCTCCTGGGCATATATCCAGAAGATGTCCCAACCGGTAAGAAGGACACATGTTCCACTATGTTCATAGCAGCCTTATTTATAATAGCCAGAAGCTGGAAAGAACCCAGATGCCCCTCAACAGAGGAATGGATACAGAAAATATGGTACATTTACACAATGGAGTACTACTCAGCTATTAAAAAGAATGAATTTATGAAATTCCTAGCCAAATGGATGGACCTGGAGGGCATCATCTTGAGTGAGGTAACACAATCACAAAGGAACTCACACAATGTGTATTCACTGATAAGTGGATATTAGCCCAAAACTTAGGATACCCAAGATATAAGATACAATTTGCTAAACGCATGAAACTCAAGAAGAATGAAGACCAAAGTGTGGACACTATGCCCCTTCTTAGAATTGGGAACAAAACACCCATGGAAGGAGGTACAGAGACAAAGTTTGGAGCTGTGATGAAAGGATGGACCATCTAGAGACTGCCATATCCAGGAATCCATCCCATAATCAGCTTCCAAACGCTGACACCATTGCATACACTAGCAAGATTTTGCTGAAAGGACCCAGATATAGCTGTCTCTTGTGAGACTATGCCGGGGCCTAGCAAACACAGAAGTGGATGCTCACAGTCAGCTATTGGATGGATCACAGGGCTCCCAATGGAGAAGCTAGAGAAAGTACCCAAGGAGTTAAAGGGATCTTCAACCCTACAGGGGGAACAACATGATGAAGTAACCAGTACCCCGGAGCTCTTGTCTCTAGCTGCATATGTATCGAAAGATGGCCTAGTTGGCCATCACTGGAAAGAGAGGCCCATTTGGACATGCAAACTTTATATGCCCCAGTACAGGGGAACGCCAGGGCCAAAAAGTGGGAGAGGGTAGGTAGGGGGGTCGGGGGGGAGGGTATGGGGGACTTTTGGGATAGCATTGGAAATGTAAATGAGGAAAATACCTAATAAAAATATAAAAAAAAAAAAAGACAATGTACCACCGAGTTCAACATTTGAAATATTTGTTTTCTTAGACAAAGTACTCACTTCACATTCATATTGCAATTTATAAAGCTGATGTTGATGAGCAAGCCTTTCCTTTTCAGTTTCTTTGAAGTCTGTACTTTCCTTTCCAGATGAGCCCTTAAGCAAATGTAACAAGAATGTTTATTTCTCTAAAAAGACACTTTTATTTTCTATTTACATGTTTTCTGCTGTATACAAAGTTGCCATCTATACTAACTCCCATTCAGGCTTGAATTCCCTAATAGCCTCATTAAATAACACAACAGTTCTAAGTTGCTGCTACTGCTCATGCTTGTCACTTGCAGTCTTTGTAATGTTCTTAGGTGTATAGGAGTCACGAAGAGGCACTTGTTATTCTCATCTTAAGGTACTAAAAGGAGGAAGTAACTTGCCTAAGATTACAGATAGCAAATGCAAGAGCCTGAATTCTAACCCAGGCAGTACCAATTGCCTGTTCTTAATTACAGCAGTGCACCAACTTATTTAATGCTCAATTTCTCAACTCTATTATAAACAGGATCCTAGCAGGGAGCACACTCTACAGCACATCTTACTTTGCAGACAGTTCAACAGTTTTTATATAAGTGATTACAAATTTTTCTGCAAATTTGTGAGTTTGATTCTCATTTTGATTTCTTCTGGGTTACTGACTAACATTACTGTTTGAAATTTAAATTTCAGTGTAAAAGCCAAAGCTATGTCAATTCGGTTAAAATATACATATTGTAAATAGTAATTGATTGTGAAATATTAATATTTTATACCATATAGCAGCTCACCTAACTTCAAACATGTTATATATATATATATGTGTGTGTGTGTTTCAATCCTATATCTACTTTGTACAAATTGTTCTTTTGAGGAATAATATTCTTATATTTATAGGTGTATCGCTTCAAGCAGTGCATAGTACCAGAAAAGGATCTAGAAAAACCTGCTCTACGTAGACTAGAGCTTTTTAGAAAATGTTTCCTAGTTGCAGCCACATTTAATAGGAAGACACCAATCAGAGTGGTTCTGATTGCTTAGTGTGTATTTTCATGACACATCATTTAGTGGGCTAGGCCAGGTTTTGGTGTGTTGTCTCCCCGCTCTGCTCTCTCACACTCTTCAGAAACCTTTCATAAGAGGCCACTGAAATGTGAAGTATGTAGTCCCAATTATATTTTTAATCCCCATTATCTTGTTTTTTTTGGTTGCTTTTCTTATCATAACAGCATAAACTGCTAGGCTTTTCAAAATGGCACACTGCTCAAAGACTCTGGGGGAAACAAAGTTCACAATTCTTTCTGTAAGAAAGAAGATAGGGCTAAGCCCTCTCCAGTGCTCACCTGCTCTACCATATCTAGAATATGCAGTTCATCCAGGCTACAGAACTTGTCCTCAGCTGCAGAATCTTCTTGTGCATCACTTGTATCAGTTTTCATGTATGTACTGAGTGTGTTCACGTCTACTTGTTCTGTCTCCAGCTGGTCGTCCTTTTCTACCATATATGAGCTATAGTGGGAACACAGTAATGCGGACTTTCTCAATGGTACAGTGCTTTTCACATGGGCTATTGCTTCTCAGATTAGCATTATTCTGCCTTATGAGATATTCTGCATTAGAAGGGTTTGTGGTAAAAGTCTGGACAGTGCTCACACTATTCTTTTCTTTTGAACATTAACAATGAATATCAACATATATGACATAGGAATTGCGAAAGGACACTTAATTGTGCATGGCAGTGTTTTCAAGAACTATGAGATCAAAGAGTTTATTTTTCAAAATATCTCTATAGTTTCTAAGTGTTCCACCAGCTTTAATATTATATTATCATCACACTTCAAAATTTACCCCAACCAAATACATATGTACACATGTCTGTCTGGGAGGTAATAATGATCTATCCTTTGAAGTTAAGCTTTAGTCTACATGTATACTTGTAACCACTTTAGTACGCATTTAAGTCAGTCTCTGAGTGAAGGAGTTAGTTTTAGATGACTACTGAAGAGCCTTAAGGAAAAAAAAATCATAAGAGATTCTTTTCTTCCACGGTTAATAACAGTCTGATCTATAGAAATATCAATTTATTAACACAAAGAACTATTTTTCTCTTAGATGTTTCTCAAAAGAAATCTATGTATTATTGACAAAGCATACCTTAAGAAAAACTTAAAATTTACATACTTACACTTGCTCATCTTCTGAATCCTTATCCTAAAAAAAATAGCATCACAAAAATTAGTAATTTATATCAACTACCTCAGCTCAATTTTGTATCATGATGCTATATGTACTTATATATCTTCAGTCAACTATAAAACTCAAATGTGAATTCTATGAAATACATAACTACACTTTATGTATACAATGTGTTTTTAAAATTCCTACTTATTCTGTTTCTCTTAAAGTAGTGTTTGTGTCTCATTACATTTATTTTATAATTCTGAAAATCACGGATTAAGATAATAGAGGTGAACAGTGGACTTTATACAAATTAGAAAACCTGGGGGTCTGTAATATCCATTAACTCTACATTAAATAAGGAGATTTTTGAAAAACTACAAGAAAAAAGACAACAGCCTGACATGTGAAGACTAGACATACAGATGAGACCACAACTGGAGGGAAATTAAAATCCTTATGTTTTCTGTCTACTAAAATCAACTAAAGCAGCAACGTATCAAATAGAACCCATTTAAATGATACTTAATCTGCATTAATATAACCTAAATTAGAAATATTAATAACTAGAAGTACTGACTTCTACTATCTCTGATTATAAGTTTCCTTTACAGGTGTTAGGTTGTACATACAAATTTGTTTTTTTATCTTTTTAAAACAATTTTCTTTTACAATTTAGAAATACTGATTGTGGAAATCAGTATTGATTCTAGTATACCTGAACACTTGAGATGAATACTTGCTATGAAAAGACTGTCCATACTGAATATATCTAGTACCGTTGATCAATTCCCTAAGTCCTCTTTAGCTCTTCCCATGCAAACTTTTCATCAATGCACTTCAGCCCCTTAATATGAATATCTGCAATTTCTCTCCTATACAGTGGCCGCCCAATTTAAATGGCTGGGTTCATTTCCTGGTAAGTTTCTTTTTTCCTATGGCTTCATCATAAAAAAAGAAAAAACCTTTCTGTCTTTTGGTTATTCTAACTCTGTGTGGGAGATATAGGGAACTAATTAGTCACCAAAGGAGTTGTCCATAATGAAGATAAATTATAATCTAAATAATAATTACTTAATCAAAGAAAGAATATATTAAAAAAAACAGCCTGTCTTTGGCATGCAAAATTTAATGTTTTTCTTTCAGATAGTCTTGATAGGCATGTTTAGGGCTATTGTTATATTGCTATGTCCACATGTTATAAAAACAACACAACAAAGAAAGGCAGATACAGCTTCTACAGAGACCTTCTCATCCCTTTGCATGACACAAGCAAACTTCCATGTGTAAACCATTTTCATGAAAATTCTTGATTAGAAAATTAGTCTGATGGCTACAGGGCTTGCTGTATAGACTACCAAGGACTATTTGCACTTATAAGAACAGTGAGTACATAAACATAAAATACCTACAATAGGACTTTTTGTTTTTAGCATTTGTAAAATATTCAAAACGTAATAAACATAAAATATAACAAATTTGTTTTCTAATGTCTAAATGTATTTTTAAAAAGCCATCATTATCAAAAAGTATCTTAATGTCTTTAATAAAACTCAACTACAAAAAACCAAAATATTAAAGAAACATTCATTAAAAACATGCTAGCAGCCGGGCGTGGTGGCGCACGCCTTTAATCCCAGCACTCGGGAGGCAGAGGCAGACGGATTTCTGAGTTCGAGGCCAGCCTGGTCTACAAAGTGAGTGCCAGGACAGCCAGGGCTACACAGAGAAACCCTGTCTCCAAAAACCAAAAAAAAAAAAAAAAAAAACATGCTAGCTTAAAGGGTATAAGCTTGAGACTTAGAATTGTCTTATAAAATACACATCACTAATGAATGCTGTTCTACAACCTTGCTAAATAGAAAGTAGTAATAAAAATACTCATAATTTTATTCAATTTTCAAAACTATTGAAAAATGTTAAAATATGGCAGTGCCACTGATATTTTACTTAGCAGAGCAAAATATAAATTATTTTATTCTTAATCTTAGTATTTTACAAATTAATCTTCATTAATTACATTAGTCATTAAAATGTTTATATAAGTTACAGTGACTAGTTGCAAATCAGAAGACTGTAGTTAGAAAAACTACAGTCAGTTTTGATGCACAGAAGTATCAAAAATTTGAGTGCACTCCAGATTAGAAAACCTATAATTATTTGTAATTACAAGTTTACACTGAATAAGTATGAGTAACATACTCCATTATAAAGTCAATACAGGGTCTTACCTTTTTATTACTCTTAGTTCTTTTCTTCTTCTTTGTTTTACTTTTGACCTAGAAGATAAAAATAAGGATTATTTTGTATGCTATTCAAACCAAATAATGGATTTTACGCAATGTTTCATCTAACTATTAATATCTTTTACTTCTAATATTTATTTTTCTAGATTTTTATGTATTTTTCTAAATTGTATTTTTCTATATTTTTATGGAAAAAGTATATTTAATGTAACATCAATCTTCTACCCTTGAAAAAGAACATAAAAAACAACATATACAAAATCAAAACAAATGAGAAACGTCCTTTTTAAAGAGCCACAATATATTTATACCCATAACTCAAAAGTTTCAGCCTGAGTAAATTAGTATCTGTATAGTAGCTAGTTTTCTGCTTAGCGCTCAGACTTCATCCTGATTTATTAAACTTTACTTCTATGTTGGAGAAATTGAAATATTTCATTATTCTTACTTTTTCTCTCTTTTCTACTTGTCCTACATCTTTTCTGTTCTTTCTTTCCCAAATGTACTTCCAATGGTTAGGACTAAAACAATATACTCCAAGAGCTAACATAGTGTTTGACGTTGGCAAAATAATTACTGAAGGAGAAGGTATTGCAATTAGAAGTCATGTGGAAAGAGCACTTCAATGCAGACTCTCTGTGAACACTACTGCCTCCAATGTTTGAGTGTAGTGCACGCAACATCGCAAAATGCAGAATAAGTTCTTCATAGTTAAATTTAATAAACTTTATACCTCCTGAAGATCTTTAACAGATTCTGTTGAAGATTCACTAGGTATCGAGGCTACATCTTTATTTATCTCTGCTAACTGTATTTCAGTGTTTGATTTCACATCTATATTATATTCCATCACAGGTGGACTCAAATCGTCTTCATCATTCTGGAACTCTTCTACATCTAAACCTAAGTAACAAAGACAAAATTCATGATTTAGTGGCAAAGTTTTGAAAAGTTTAGCCTTTTATTATAATTATAAAAACATCTGCTAGGCTGGCAAGATAGTGCTGTGGGTAACAGCTTTTGCCATCAGGCCTACTGACCTGAGCCTGATTCCCAGAATCCACATGGTAAAGGGAGGGAACCACTCCAGCAAGTTGTCCTCTAATTTCTAAACTTGCACTAAATGGCAAGAATACACTTCCCACTGCCACATGAAAATTGCAATTCTTACTTACCCACATATCACCGGAACCAATTAGTATAAACCAAAATGATATAATACCTTATTGATACTAATATAGATTCCAAGTTTTAGGTACTTTAGCATGTAAGTACAATCTAAATACTAAGGTATTTAAATTCTGCTGTTGACCTTATTAGAAGTACAACTTATATTATTTTATAAAATAAAAATATGAAATATAAAAGGCAAATATAGATCATTTTGCCTTTTCTATTTCATAAAATTAGTAACTGCACCATATTATATGATTTTCTTTGAACTTTTGCTCTTTATATTGTCACAGAGACTCAGACTTAAAATCCCCATAGAAACGACCCAACATTTAACCTCAGGCAAACCCATGGTACTGTTTTCTAAAAAATAATCTTACATTGTAAATTATATTTTTAATTTGTATTTGTTGTTTTATGATTTGTGTGTGTGCAAGCTTGTATACATGTGTGTGTGTGTGTGTGTGTGACCTGCAAATGCTCTTATTCAGTAAGCAGTCTGATCAGTGCCCCAAACTTTATTGTTTAGAGCCTCCACATGGGAATTACTAAACCAGGCTGGAAGTCACATGTTGCAGTCAAAGAAATCTAGATACTTGGAAGGCTGACAGAGGAAAGTTGCTTGAACGTATTTTGGGCAACATTGTTTATAAGAACAACAATAACAAAAACAAACAGGAAAACAGGTTTAAAGAAAAAAAAAAAAAAAGAGGATACAAAAAATAGCAGTTCACCAGAGTCCCCTGAATACAGACCTAGAGAAAATGGGTTATGAGTACAATAAAGCTACACAAAACAGCACAGATAAGCATGTAGAGCAAGGAGACTGCTTTTTGCCTGCTGAAGTTCCGAGTGTGAAAGTCTGGAACACTAGCCTCAGGTAAGCACTAAAGTCAAATCAGAGGAAGGCTGCTCAACGGTGAGTTGATCAGGTGATTTTCTAAGCTTTTCATTAATGTATAGCCTATGATATATCTAATGTTGTTTATCTAAACACATGTCAACAACATATTTATGCCTTAGGGATTCTGAGTAAAAAGGCCACTTATGCATTTTGAGTTTAAATAAACTTACGCTGACTGCCAGTTATTGACTGTAGAGTAATTCCTATGACAAAAAGAAAAAAATATTATTAGAAAGGTAATTGCAAGCACAACAACCAAATATCTGATCAGAATTAAGAAAGCAGAAGACCTTTCTAGAGCATTAGTCTATTCCGTAAGTATCTAGAAAAGAACCAGCACTCCTCACTAATGCAGTGTAGACAAGGTATAATCGAGTCTATCATACAGTAGCTATAAACCCATGGGGTAGCAACACACACTTATCACCTTTTTCTTTAGTTATGGTCACCCATGTACTCATATAAACAAAGCCTGCTCAACCCATTTAGTGGTACTTGTGTAAGATTTTCAGAACTTTATAACCAACTAGGGAACTTATTTCTGAGGACACTATTTTCTCACACTTAGCCATTTGTTAGCTATATATAGTTCTTTTAATCTTCTTCAGTTCTTGACTAAGAAGTTAGACTGTTAGTGAAGCTTCTCTGCCACTTCTAGAAAACACAATCTCCCAGGAGTTTTTCTGCTACTCTGGCACTTACAATCTTTCTGTCCCCTCTTCTGGAATGCTCCCCAAGTGTTAGGTGCAGGAGTTGTGTTGTAGATGTATCAGTTGAGACTGTACACCCATAATCACTTCAATAAGAACTTTAAACTGAGCCGCAATTGTTATTTAATATTAGTCTAAGACTATGAATCAATATTCTAAGACTACAAAGGAATGTTCATGAAATGGACAGTAAGTTTCCACTGACGGTTTGAGTCTTTCAAGCCATACAGATTACCCCAATTACAACTCCATTCCCTGTCCTTGTCTGTCAGTCTACTGAGCATCTGCAATATTTAACAGGCTGTATTAGGCCCTACAGATTAAACAGTAAAGCCTAAAAAGAAAAAAAAAACTTCACGTAGACATAGTGGCGATAATGGATGTTATTGGACCTATAAATGAAAACTGAAAATTTAATAATTAAGAGATAAAAAGGTACCATGAAAGGCGCTATTAAAGGTATTTGAACATAAGCTCTTTAAGTGAAAATTGCTTGAAATGGTCTAGAGTTAATTAGTGCTCAGAACAGTTTCTCCAAATGCATGTATGTATGTGTATATATGTATATATGCATATACACATATATAAATGTATATATATATGTATAACTATGTGTGTATATGCGTATGTGCGTATGTATGTGTATATATATATATATATATATATATATATATATATATATATACATACGTACATACGCATATACACATGCATTATATATATATAAAACATCTGGGTAAATGTATTGTTTAAGGCTTCCAAATTATACTTCAAGGGTTTCTTTCTAATATCTAACATCATAAAATTTAGTGTCTTCTCATACTGAAAAAAGGCTCTAAAACCCTAAATAGGAAAACAAAGAATCCCTAAACACAGAACAGACACTCAAAAAATGGTTTGCTGGCTAATGTAAGTAATTATTTAGTACCTTGTTGATAGCAGGATAACATCCTCTGGATGATTTCTGGTACTGGTATGCCTAGATAAATGGACAGCTGATGATAATCAAGGGAGATATTCTCAATGGGATTCTCCTTGACTTTGTCAATATCGTCTTGTTTCATCCCAAGGCGCAGAAGAATATCAGAAACTTTTTTCCAAATTGAATTGAACTGTAACTCAGTGAGACCATTCATCAGAATCTCACTGAGAAGGATATCTCTGTACTTGCAGAGCCTCAGAATGTCTGCAGACTTAGAGAGATCAGAAGATGGTGGTTCCATATCCCAGCCTTTTCTGGGTGCAGGGAATACATTCAGATGTTTAATGAGTGCTAATAAGAGGCATAAGTCAAACTGTTTGGACTGTGGTAGCTCCTTGTTTGGGGGGTAAAGCAGATGCCATGATCCACCCAAAGGGTGATTGGTCCAAAGATGATTGTAGTAGGGTTCCAGCACATTCTTGTGTATAAGCAGCTCTTTTTTCAAAAGAGTGGGTGGCATAGCCTCATCAAATATTTGCCGGACCATGTCAGTACCAGAAATAATAATTATATGAAGCAGATGATAGAAATAATTATAATCAAGTTTGAAGATAGGCACTTCATCTGAAAATGAATTTGGAGAATCGAAAAATCCACATTAATGTTCTTTTTCTATGTAGTCTCTCACATTGCACCCTAAGTTCCTATAGGGCAGGACTGTTTCAAGGAATGAAGTACAGGAGAATTTTACCATATTCAGTGCTCAATACGCATGCTGCTCTCTGTCTAGTTATCAAAAACTCTAGACAAAAAGAGCATGCTCCTAAGCAGAAGGAACTGCAGATTTTTCTAACCCAGAAGGCTTTCAACCATCTGTGATTTTATTTAAGTAAACTAACACTGGCAACATAATGGCAAAGTAGTTCTAGAAATCCTGGAATTAGTCAGGAATAGTAATTTTTCAGGTTTAATTATAATTTACATAAATGATTTTATTTATATTTTCCACAAAATCAGTTCATGCAGAACTTTGTGTGTGAAAAGTGGTACACACACAGTCTTGCACTCACTGAGTATTACTGTCTGAGTGAGCAACAGCTAAACTTTAAAGGTCATTTCATGTTAAAGTACATATTGCTACTGTCTATCATATTAGAAAGTTCAGATATATACTAGCCTATGTATATATACTAGACTATCTAAGCATAGTCCACAGATCAGAAATATTGGCACCTACCTGAGGCTTTGAGTCCTATAGAAGTTTAAGTGCCACTGCAAACCTACCCATTGAATGGACATCTGCAGTTTTGTTTATTTGTTTGATTTTTTTTATCATCAGATGATAGATTTTAAGAAGCATTTATCTAATAAACTGAATAATTATGTTGGTATTTCAACAGTGAAATGGAATGAGGCAGCAGACTAAACTACTTAGTATTTTCTAGTTTAGTAGTACTTCAAGAGGAAATCGGTTATGATAGGATTTAGTTCTTTAATGAGTAGTAAACAATATGTTTATTATAAAAAATAACTTTATTATTTTATCCTTCATGGTTTCTCTAAGAGACTTTTAAATTAACAACTTTGCTTAATATAATTGGTATACGCTGTGAAAACACAATTTAATAGTAAATGTCTCATAAGGGTTTCTCTAAACTGTCAAATATAGAGCAGGCTAGCATTAGGGCTATCCAGTCTCCCTAGAAAAAAGGGTTGACCAAAGTTGTCTTCCTGAAACCAGGGGCCTATATGGTCTCCTTGTGCTGAACAGACTACTTCCTTGGGTACTCCTAAAAAGCTAGCATGTGTATTTAGACTGCTTGGTCCAAGATCCAAAATGTTCACTCCTTGCATTTTAGATTGCTCTCACACTTGCTCTCTTAAGAGAGAATGTAATAAGAGGAGGAGGGCTGAATGAAGTCTCCTGAGGTAAATCCGACTGTATACTCACAAGCATGTTCCAGAGTTAGCATGTCTCTCTAATGACAAAATAATGTAAGAGCCATACACTTACTGATTTTTTTTGTCTATGAGTTCTAGTATGCAGCAAGCACTGCTTGGTGATATAACCCTGAAACTTGTGAATGGTAACCATAAATAATTGCAACAACTGCTAACAGAAATAATTAATAATATTTTCAGTAAGAGTCATAAAAATAAAGTTAATACCTTTTGTGTTTGGTTTTAAATTGAATTTCGGTCTAATATCAGTGTCAGTTAGTTCCAGAGACATCAAATTCTTGTAACTGTGGGTGGAAAAAAAATGTTATACTGAAAAAGTACCACAGTTAGTGCAAAATTTTAGAATAAGCAACATTGGGGATTTTGTTAACCTAGAAACAATCTGAAAGTAAAAGAAAAGACAATTTGAATAAAAATAAAAATCACAAAGACTGAAATCGTCACTGTAATTCAGAAGTACAGAGTTCTGACAAATTCACTAAGAATTTTATGAGGCAAAACCTATGTGGTAGCTGAAAAAAGGAAAATAAAAGAATAAGCATTGTAAAGGCAAATAATATCAAATAAGAGATCTTTCTTATCCTATCATGATCACAAAAATTTAAAAAAAAATTAAAGGTAACTCATCTTACTCAATTTCTAGAGATGTTTAAAAAATAATGAGTAAGCTTTTACAATAATATTAACATTCATAGATAGATTGAATGGAGGAAGAAGCACAAAAAATTATTTAATAGGTATATGTTGCCAGTAAGTGAAAACTCTGTATCTTTGCTTTGAAATGAACTTTGCACCACAAAACAAAACAAAACAAAAAAACCCAAACCAAACTAAACCAAACAAAAACCAAAACCAACCAAACAAAAAATCCCAAACACTAATACTAAGAATAAGAAGTAAATATCAAGGTAGCTACTGTTTGTTGATTGGAAATCTTATTTTAAGTATCATTATGTGAAAAAATTTAAAGCTCAAACAATATGAATTATTAGTAAAAACTAATTAAAAGAAATTATCAAAAATTGCTGGTAAGAATTATAAACTGGTAAAATTACGTATAAAAATTAATAGTATCTAATCACTAGAAAATATGCTTTAAAAGGTATAAAAATCTAACCCTAACTATTATATTAACATATAATACATATATTCATATTTACCACCATTGATATAGTTTAAAATTATAAATAATCGAAGTATCTACCAACAGTGGCGTAAATGTTGTAATAAAACAAATGACAGCAAGAAAATAACACAAATGAGTCCACAATACATAGTTTAGGAATGAGCAAAACAAATGTGTCTATATATATAAGGTTCTGCACAGAAAACAAACTATTATAAACAAAAATTATGTAATTTTTAAATAGAGTATAGTAGGTTACAAATGTATATTAGAAATTCTAGAGCAATCACTTTAATGAATAGCATAAAACTAACAGGACACACAGGGCCCCAATGGAGGATCTAGAGAAAGTACTCAAGGAGCTGGGGGGATCTGCAACCCTATAGGTGGAACAACAATATGAACTAACCAGTACCCCCCGAAGCTCATGTCTCTAGCTGCATATGTAGCAGAAGTTGGCTTAGTCGGCCATCAGTGGAAAGAGAGGCCCATTGGTCGTGCAAACTTTATCTGCCTCAGTACAGCCAAGAAGTGGGAGTGGGTGGGTGGGGGAGTGGGTTGGGGACTGTGTGGGGGACTTTTTGGATAGCATTGGAAATGTAAATGAAATAAATACCTAATTAAAAAAAAAAACAAAACAAACAAAAAACCCCTAGCAGGACAGCAGTGTAAAGAAATGGCTCAGCAGTTAAGAACACTTATTACTCTTGCAGAGACCCCAATTTAGCACCCAGCACCCACACAGTGGCTCACAACTGTCTGTAACTCAGTTTTAGGAGATCTGTCACTTCTTCTGACTTTCATAAGCTCCTGTACATATGCATATATTCAGGCATAAAAATCTAATAAGACACAAAATTAAAAACAAGGAGTAGATGGAAAAAAATAAAATATGATAGATTCAAATCAACTATCTAAATAACTGTAGACTATTATATACATATTATAACATATATGAAATAAAGACTAACATAAAGGCAAAGATTAACAAATTAGGAATAAGACCATAATCTATGTCATCCACAAAAACAAAAACAACTTGCAATGAGATATACAAGTTGGAATGAATGGATACAAAATAAGTGGAAATGTTACTACCAGACAAAGAGACTTGATGTAGGATTGTAATGAGGATTTTATATAGAGGGATGCATAAATGATGTGCTTTTGGCATCTAGTAAAATGGCTTAAAAATAAAGAGATAAGGATAAAGTTCAGACAGCAGACAACTTTTTCAAAGTAAAGCAAGAAAAGATATCATGTTCTTATATTTCAGGAAATATTTTGCATAATGTGTGCAAACTAGTAAGTAAGACAACATTCTTGCCCTCACTGAGATGACTGTCAAATGCTTATCTTCTGCTAATAAGCAAGTATAATAAACATCAAATGTTTTGAGGTACATAGAAGGAATTATGAGAAACTCCCGCAGTCATTAACTAGGCAAAACCAAACAGTATCAACCAACAGCTCTCAGGGTGAAACCGTTCTGCCTGTAAGTGAATCCCAGAGATTACTTAAGATGACACACTCCAGAAGCTACAAGCTCATTAGATGCAGTCAAAGCAGAATGATGGTAGAAGATATAGTAAGGTCAACAAGGCCCAAGGCTGTTAAGACCAATGTGAAGTCTCTGAAATATCAAACACAGAAATCTTTGCATTCTTACCTAGTGACAGTTAATTAAACAACAGGCTTTAGAAAAAAGCAAGGCTAAGGACAGACTTGTTAGCAAGTTGTTTTAGAACGGTCATATTATGGAAAGCATCTTACAGATTCAATGCAATATCTACAACACCTCTTTAATATTCTTTAAAGAACTTGAGAAAAAAATCACAAGATTCACATAGAAATAAAGACCCCAAAATAGACAAAACAATTCTAAGTAAAAAGAAGAATGTTGGGGATTTAGCAATACCTGGTTTCTAATTATACTAAATAATCAAAGAAAAAAAACCACGGTACTGACAAAACAGACATAGACTAATAAAATATAGCAGAGAAACCACAAACCATGGTAGCTACACCCACTGGGCTAATGGTGAATGCTCAAAACATGCTGAAGAGAAACCAGTTTCATAAGCACAGCTATCTCCAACTCAAGGGGACCCAACACCTGTTCTAAGTTCTGGACAAATGCACTCAGACACAGAAACACCTACACATACAATAACATACACATATAATTTAAAACTAAAAACAAAAGTAACACCAACAAAAAAGGGAAACTGAGCCGGGCAGTGGTGGCACACGCCTTTAATCCCAGCACTTGGGAGGCAGAGGCAGGTGGATTTCTGAGTTCGAGGCCAGCCTGGTCTACAGAGTAAGTTCCAGGACAGCCAGGGTTACACAGAGAAACCGTGTCTCAAAAACCAACAAAACAAAACAAAACAAAAAAACAACCAACCAACCAAACAAACAAAACAAAAAACAAAAAAGGGAGAAACTGGACACCTATAAGAAATAGATCTATATCTGTCACCTACACCAAAAAAAATCAATTTAATAGGTATTGTTTGTGTATGTGTTTGTGTGTACATGCATGTAAGAAAAGGCAAAGAAATGTGTTAGAATTTTTTATAATACATCTTCTAATTTCAATAGCAATAATGAGCATCAATAAATGACTTGCTTAACATACACATCAGTATCAGCAACATGCTTTTATCACCTAAGAAATAGAAGGATTTTAAATTTAACACAAGCTTTGAGGCCTACATAGCTTTGAAAAATTAAGTTTTTATATTATAACAATAAACTTATGTTATTTTAGGAAAATTATGTTTGTATTCAGGAAATTATTACTTTTTTAGTTAGGGTTTCCCTTTTTGCTTTAAAATATATATATCCACAGCAGAAGGACTAGAGGGGATCAAATGAGAACTCTGTGATACTTTTTCATACCAGACACTCTTAAATAGGTGAGCTAAAACTGAGAGAACACAAGGAAAGCAACTCACATATGCTCTGCAACATCTAAGTGCTCAGAAGAACAAATGGACTAGAATATTTTATTACAAGCTTACCTTGCTCCTAAGTTTTCAATGGTTATATATTCATCCTTTCTCACCACTTCAAACTGCAAGTGATGGAGAAAAAAAAGCCCTAAAATAGTTCAATTTTCAAAATTCTTTAAGTTCTTAGCTTCCACATTTACAAAAAGATAATCAGGATAAAACCATATCAACTATAAAACACATGACACAGTTAAAATCTAAGCAACATAGAATACCACTCAAATAACAAACTACAATAGTTAAAAGCAGTCAATTTTACATCATTCATATGACTTGAATGCCAACGTTAAAATATAAAAGCATAAGTCAATATACAGTATGGTAAATAATAGATATAGGATTCATTTATAGTCTTAATTTTATTTGATTTACCTTAACTTAAAAATTCAAGATAGTCTATTACTTAAAACTAAAATGAATACTGTTTTATTTAACATATTTATTTATTTAAGACATACATCATTAGACAGGCATTAGGAAATTATTTATAAACTAAATAGATTCTGGGTCTGGAGATATAGCTAAGCAGTAGGGTGTACTGTGAGCATGCACAAGGCCCTTGATTTAACTCCCAGGTCCACTAAAAGAGAGAAAAAAAAAAGGTTCAAAATGGCCAAAGTTACTTTTAATTTAAGATGGCAAAAAAAGCGGTAAGTTCTCACACTTTATTATTCTTGGTCTATAACATATTACTCAACTATAGTTCATCGATGGTATATTTATCTGTTTGTATTTCTTAGATTTTCTACAAAAAATGCAGACAAGAAAAAAACTCACCAAAATTTTGACAATTCCAGGCACATCACATTGTAGCATCCTGACCATGTCACCTGGACATCCTTCTTTCAAACATTTTTGCCCACTAAAACTCTAAAATTTTCATAGAAAACAATAAATACAGAAAATCAGTATCATACAAACCTGAGCCACTGAAAGACTGAAGCAGATGATGTCACAGGACAAACTGAAACCAGTTACAGACTGGCTGCCCACAGCATTTATTAACAATGTGTGTGTATATTGTAACAAACAGTTACTGACAGATTTCTCAGATCATCTTATTATCAATGTGAATTTATGTTATAACACTTTAATTATGTAGACTTCACACTCTTTAAGGACCTATGTTACAACCTAAAGTGTACACAGTAACTGTTTAAAGAAACTTAAAGCAACATGTATTGACTGAGCACAGAAAGTATTGTAATTCTATAAGCTAGTTAAGGATTCTAGAGAAAGGGGAAGAATAAAAACAGGGAGCTCTCTGGTTCTGATCTTGTGATTTCCTCTGGTTAACTTACTTCTATTTCCTGTACTCCTCTGTCAAATACTGAAAATATCAACTGCTCCATGAACCACATAATCTAAAAAGTATTTATCTATCACTTAAAAAGGAGTAGCAATGCCTTATGTTTTACTTTTAGAGTATGACAAGCCAGTTTAATTCTCCTGTCTGTTCTTTCCAACATACATAAAACCCTATGAAATATGTACATTTTACTATCATTTTAGAGCTTAGAGATATTAATTATAGTAAGTTATCAGTTTAATGTAATAAAACTAGTAAATGGCTCAAGCTAGACTTGATCCCAAATCTGCCACCCCATATTCAATGTTCTTTTTATTGTACCGTAACTGCTTAAGGGCTTCTCCTTGTTTTCATAATGTAAAACTTGTATAACTTAAAAGTTATAAAGCAAATATGACCACAAAATGAATTATTAATAAAAAATAGGGCTCTGAATTTCATTTTAATGTTAGTGGTAAGCATTCAATTTATCATGACTATAGTAACTAAATAGAAATATTACCATATGTGAATGCTAACTTTTCTTATTTTCCATCTCTAAAATACAACTTATGCTTAAATTGATGGTGACAAGAAGTTAATCATTAGAGAACTGAGAGTAAAAGGAAGGGATTAAAGGGGGAGGCGAGTGAACAGGAAGAAGACCACAGACACAACAGGGAAGAAGGCAGAGATGTGCTGTGAGCTACAGCTTTATGGAGGGAGATAGTGCAATACCTGATCACTTTCTCCTGGATACTTTAAGTTCTTGAACTTTTTCCAACAAATTTTATGGAAGTAAATACAGCAACTTTTACTGCACATTAGCTGGAAGAATCCCTTGAGGGAAAAAAGAGTGATAAAGTTCAGATAAAAAAAAAAAGAAATACCTTTTCTTATCTGCTAATTTATAGAGTATTCTTTTTAACACAACATTCAAAATTTCCTAGCAAAGCCTATAGAAACCAAATGAACTTCTGATATTGCAGAATTACTGAAGTTAGAAAAATAAGATCACAAGCTCAAACTGCTCACATTCCTACCGTTACCTTTTTCTCTCAACCAAAGACTCACAATGAGAGTGATCATTTAGGTAGTAACATGAGCCCTGAGAATTGCCCACTTCTTAGTATGTATGTCACTATTCTCAATTTCTACCATTTCTCATTACAAAGTGGAAATTATAATCTTACGTTTTGAGGACTTCATACTTAAGCACTACATCTACATCGGTCTTGGATCCCTTCTATTTCCCAAATTTATCTTTTACTTATTATTATACATACATATGTATTTATATGTATATATGCACACATATATGTGCACCTGTAAATACAAACCATTGGTTTCATTCAGTGCTTCAAGTCTATGCCTGTGCCCTGGGCTAACTACCTTAGGCCTGGACAGTCTATGCTAGAGCTCCTTCTAAGAAGGATCCTTGCTTTTTCAGCAGGCATTGACTACAGGTGGCTATTCATCTTAGGATGGGACTATGTGAAATTTCCATTTGCACTGGTAGATCAACTGCTGTTCACTATGCCAGTTGTGATTAGGCAACCATACATTATTATTTCAAGGGTGGATTTTCCCTTTCACGTAGCACCAAGAGCTCTGGGCTTCTGACTCTTACAAACTTTCCACCTCCTTTTCTGTAATTTTACCCAAAGGAGAACCAACTATTGCCATTTTCTAACTGTATGACCAATATAATATCTAATTGCAGTCTTAAATTTTTATCCTTATTCCCACAGATAGTGTAGCTCTCAGTCCTCATTAGAGAAGTTTCTTTGCAACAGCTTATTTCAGAAATCCACAACTGGTCAATAATAGAGAATAGACTATTTTACTGTATGAGTACAGGGCAAATAATCATAACCAGAGGCAGATGAACATTACAAAACCAACCTATTCTACTAACTCAGAGATTATGTTAGTATTGATTGTGAATGGATATTCTCAGAGGCAATCTACTTTTTAACTATATAACCATTATAATTAAAGTAAACACTGTTCTTTTTTTTTCCCCCAGGGCTGGGACAAAATTCAGGAACCTACATTTACCTCAGCAGAGCTCTGCCACAAAGCCAAATACTATACCCTATGTAGTATTGTGATATAATAATAATAATAATAATAATAATAATAATAATATTAATAGAACAATTTTAACTGTTTAATTTTATAAAATTTAAAGAGGATAACCGATTGCCAATAATGTTAATAATCAAATGATTAATAATTATGTTACCTTATAATTGGTGTTCTTTAAAATGTCAGCTTCACAAGAACGCTCACAATCAAGATAACTGCAAATGGTCTCTTTCATTATATTACTTTCAGTTGTTTTGATAAAATTATTGAGACTATCCTAGAATTTAAAAATGCACATTCTTGTGAAATAGCTATAATTAAGTCAGTAACACATCCAAAATTTACCTTAAAGTCAGATATATACAGATCCCATACATGTGAGTGTTTGTATAAGTAGTAACAAGACGTATTTTACCCTTTTCAAAGTATATAAATAGTAAATCCTAAATTAAACTGAACAGGTTATTTAATGAGCAGCAGTAATATATATACATACACACACACACATACACCAAAATACGACAGAGGATATACCAATAACAAAAACGATTATAAAAGCAGTAATATTAGGGAAATAGTCCAATAAGTAAAGAGTATAAGCAATAAGCACCCAAGAAATTAAATACACTGAAAAACCTCTCAGAAAATGTAAAATGTAAAATAGGTTCGATGTAAAAGGTTAAAATTTAGAATATCGGATTTCTTTTAAATGAAGCTAAAGGATAAAAACATAGTAAAAATTATTAATGTGTACAGATGTCTGGCTGATACATATGTCTGTCTGTACACCATGTGTTGGTAGTGTCCATGGAGGACAAAAGTGGACAATGGATCTCCTGGGACTGGAGTTACAGATAGTTCTGAGCAGCCGTGTTGGTTCTGGGAGTTGAATCTGGGTCTTTCAGAAGAGCCAGTGCTCTTAACCACTGAGCCATCTGTCCTGGATCCAGTAGAAATTTTTAATGAAGAAAAATTAATTTCAACCTACAATTCTATTTGTAGACAATACATAAAGAAAGTTCACAAAACACATTATTTTGAGAATTGAAAGATCTCAAAAAGTTACACCAATCAAAAGAGGGAGAAAACCTAGAGTAGTAAAACTTCAGTTCTGATATATAAACTTTTACACAAAGATAAATGAGTTAGAAGAAAAAAGAGTGAGACCAATTTAATAAAAGCCAAGCAAGATGGGAGAAGTGTGTGCATGTCTGCACAGGTAGAAGTATATGTGAGTTAAGGAGATGTTATATACATAAAGGAACTCTATAGTTCTGTACCTGTTATACTGAAATGGCAACACACACACACATACACACATTTAAATACTAGTACAGTTTTGTGCAGGTAAGCGGGTGTGAGGCTGGGAAGGGGTGTCTAGAGACCAGGAATTACAGCTTCAGACAATGAAGCAAAAGCGAACTTTTACATCTTTAAATTTTTCAATAAATTGCTTCTACAAAAGTCTTTGCATAGAATAAAATTTTACTGAAAAGTTTTTATATAAGGAAAATATCTGAAAGGAGAAGTAAAAACAGTAAAAATGTAAAAAAAATGGTTTAGATAGGAACAAAGTTTAAAATTATAAAAATAAACAAAATTATTATTTAATAAGTCAGTTAAAAGTTCTACTGATGTTGACAGTGGCATAAAGCCATCAGCAGAGTCTAGTGATTACTCAGAAAGTTTTTTCCATTGTGATTGGATGTTTATAAAATTTGTCCTTTCAGTTCTGACAGTTGATAGCTAGCTGACTCTGAACTTCTATGCAATATGCACTTTTGTTTTCACGCTAAAATGTAATTATTCGGAAAGGTTTAAAGTTTAGGCAAAGAATTGATCTTGGAACATCTACCAAGAGAAACATGTAGCTATTTTCACTTTAAACAATGGGACTAACAGCTTTGAACAAAAACTGGCTGAAAAGTAACAATACTCAGAAGGTTTGCGGAAATGGAAACTCTCATATTTTATAATGAATATACACTTGTCCAACTGTTCTAAGATAAAGTATAGAAATACATTACAACTTAGTAATCCTATGAGTGCTGTCTTCTTGATTTTACCATGTAATGTTATTCTGATAAAATGATATGAGAAATATACAAAGATCGTTTTCTATAATAATGGAAAACTGGGAAGTTTAGGTTAAACTATATATACAATAGTAAATGACTAAGTATATTACAACAAGATACTAGCAGACATAAAGCAAAACTCAGTGTAGAATGACCTAGCTATTAAATATTAAATATACATTTCAAATTTAAACATAAATGCATCTGCCATCATTCCAGTTTTAATAAATATATAGGGAATTATTATAATGTATGTGCACATGTGTATAGGAAGACAAGACAAGAATGATTTCTCCAATAAAAGGGTAAGTTTTCTAAGCAAAGTATTTAGTTATTTGTAAGTTAAGTTAAAAATAAAATAATGCCAAATATAATTTAAAAACAAGCTCACTATTACATGCAGGTTTAAAAAAGGCAAGTATTTAGCTCGTTCAGCTAAGTCTTCTTAGGACTTGAAAATGATGACAGTGTTTCCTTATTTGTCTGACTGAACTCACACTCCGCACCAGGTAATGAAAATAAGGTTTTCTTACACAAATAGCTAACTGCCAATAAAGGAATGTATTTTCTTTAGAATATAACTAGATACTTGATTTTAAGTTACTCGTTAAAGATGATTCTCATTAGTCAGAGGTGGCAAACTATTTTTAAATTCTTACTTTGAAGGTTGTAGGTAAATCTTCATCATCTGTAGGGTCTACTTCAAACCAATTATCATCTGTATCTCCTATTTCTTGTAAGCTTTTGTAAAATTCTAGTAGTGCTCCATTATATCTGCAAGGAAGTTTAAAGTAAGGTTAGTATGAACTAGACTTTGGTACTATAGAGTTTATCAAAGAGGAAAGAAACCCAAGGAAGGTGGTGATAACCTCTGGCATGCTGTAGAAATACAAATACTAGGACTCTCACCTGTGGTAGACTGGGATGAAATACAGGTAGAAGGGGAGGCACTAGGTTATGTAGTAGCTCAAGCTTGAACAGTATGGGGGCCATGGTAATTAAAGGGGTTGTAGAGTTGGTTGGCTTTTGTTAACTGTCTTGGAGGCCTTGAAGAAAGAGAATGACAGGTATAGGTCAGCCAATTATTAATTTAGCATGCACTTTGAAAGCCATAAGGCCTCTAAGGCAGCATTTAAATTGATTCTCATCTCCTATACTCAATCTATGCTGAAAATAAGGGCCAGATTTAATTATAAGATAGGACAAACTGTAAATGAGAACAAATGCACAGCCTTGGCAGGCTATTATCAACTCAGGACAGTCCTGAGTTGTATTAGTCAGTAGTAGTAGTAAAAGCTAGAGGGATAGTATGCTATGGTAAATTTAAAGCATTCTAACAGCATATTATGCCAAACGTGAGGCCAGAATTTTGTGATTAAAAAGTAAAACAATTGTAATGGAACCTGAGGCCCAGTCTCAGTGGGACTACTTGCTACAATCAGGGTTCTGATAAGTAGACAGAGATCTGAAATGAGGCTATGTCTATGAATGTGCTCAGAAATCAAAATTTGACAAGCAAGGATTTTCTTCCTTGCTAGAGGACAATGGCCTCTCTTAGAGATCATGAAAATTATCATCAGAGATTCACATTCCAAAGGAAGAGTCATCTTCTTTAGATCGTTCTCTCTCTCCACTTACTGCCCTTGGGCCCAGGACATCTAGGGTCAGGCATAATGGCTCAAGACAGAAAACAAAGTCTAAGTTTAGGAAGAAGAAGAAAACCATATTCACCTAGAAAATGCACACTATGACTGACAAGAAAGAAGAAACATGGGAGTAAATCCTAAGGCCGTGAAACAAAGGGGCAAATACAAGGCTAGATGAAGAAATGGATAGTGATATAGGACAACTCACAGAGACATCAATATTCACTACTCTTGTAGGGACACTTGAAGCCAACATGCTTCTAAAAATTTGATACAATTATGGCCAATAATAAGAGGTACAAAGCCTGGCTGCTATGTAAAAACACAGAGCATGTGCAGGTCATAGCAATGTTCCTGGAAGAGACACTGATGAATGCTGTAAGAAATACAAAGTGGGGCAGGAGAGATGGCTCAGTGGGTAAAAGCACTAGCTGCTCTTCCAGAAGTCTTGAATTCAATTCCCAGAAACTACATGGAGGCTCACAGTCACCTATAATGAGATCTGGAGCCCTCTGCTGGACATACATGCAGGCAGAATACATGCAGGCAGAATGCTGTATAAATAATTAAAAAAAAGGAAATACAAAGGGCATCGATGACTTGGATAAGCTAAATGATGTCCTTTAAGGTCCAGGGAAGAACCCATAGTCATTTCCTTCTACTCAAGCTTTCACCATCTACTGTTTCTGCTATTCAACCAAGATTAGTTGTATAAAATATTATTATTTTTGGTAAGTTTATTCATGTAATCTTGAAAGCCAATACTGTAATCCAAATCTCTGTAACCTACCATTTTCAAAGTCAAACCACACTTGATTGAGTCACCTTTGAAATACAGAAAAACAACTTAAAAATAAAAGTAATGATTTTGACATTAAATGGCTTTTTAGTGATCTAGAGAATAGATTCTTTTCAACTCTAATCAAGGCAGAAGAAAAAGTAATTTGCCTTTCTGAGGGAAGGTAACAATATAAATCTTTGTGTTGATTTGGGTTATGTTAAGTATCTGACACTGTCAGAGAACCATCTTTACATTTTGATTTTTACATTCCACAAAGCATGATACTGAACCTGGTACGCTGAGGATGTCATTCTAACCAGACCCAGTGAACAGGAAGTGGGAAGTCCCTGATTCCCTAGTACAAAAGAGTCATACTAGAGGATAGGAACTAAACCCTAAATAGAATAAAAACTACCTTCTTCATGATATCCCAGCCAACAATTATATCCTCAGAATTTTGTTGATTTTGCAATACCAATAAAAAACTTGGATTATTCACTGTACTTTCCTCTATAGCTCTTCAACATGTTTTATTTTTCATTAAGTGAGTATTTTCAATTATATTAAAATCTATATCCTTCACAATACTTTTAATTCCGAAGACAACTGTCTTGCTTTGTAAATTATTTTATTCCTGGGATCCAGCACAATAATCTTTGGACTATGATAGATGCTTAAGATAAATATAACAAATGATTGATGCTATAAAAGCTACAAATATTCACAAAGGAAGTGAACAAAGACTACATAGGTTATTCTGTATAATTTTAGCTTCCTAAAATATGTAACATTTAGGATTCTTACAGCCATTACTTGGACCTTTCAGCTTGCTTGTTTTCACTTGTTGTCTTTTAGTTCTTAGGAAAAAGTCTAACTATGGTTGAGGCTGATCTTGAACTCATGATCCCACTACCTCTGCCTCTATACTGCTCGAGCTACAGGCCACTTATGCTTAAAACCCTCCGTGGTGAGGCTGTCAGTAACTACAATCATCATTTATCATGTACTGTGTTACTGTTTTGTACACCAGGCACTATTATTTGCCCTGTAGTATTTTATGTATAGTTTTATGATGTAGATACTAAACTTGTTCCATTTTAGATAGTAGAAAATTAAGCTTAACAAAACTGTTTCTTATGGTAAGTGGTAGAAAACTGTATTTGAATCCAGGTCTGTCAGATTCAATGCTGATACTACTAATGTCAATGCTGGGTGCCTCACACTGCTATGGCCTGTTAAGTTCCAAGTACATGATTAACTACCAGAAATTATAAAGAAGAAAGGAACACTCCCAGACCACAAATGTTATGATCAATTACATTCTGCGCAAAGCAGATTCCCATTTTACAGTACTGAAAGGTATAAGTGAAGATGTACCTATAAACAAAATGCTTACCTCTTCTGAGCACATCGAAGTAAACCACGTCCAAAATAAACTAAACACATAAAGTTTTCACAAATCTCACTTTCTTGGATCACCATCTTCATCACCAGAAATTTATTTTCAGCTTCTATGCAGTCCTGTAGTGCAAAAATGGGGTTGGCTGTGTGAAAACTAGTTTTCTTCCCTTTAAAATAGATATTCACCCCAAACTAGAAATTTAGGACACATTAAGAAAAGAATGATGATCCAGTTATATGGTCATGTTTTAATATCCGTAATTTTAACATATCTAAAAATGATTATAAAGATGAGGAACTAAGTATTTAACATCATTCAAAACCACAAAATCTTTAATTCTAGACTTTTAACCATTTCAACAGAAAGTGTAACAATTTAGGATTGAAAATGACAAAAAATTGTCAACCAAAGAGAAACATGTCTGACAACTATAAGAATATAATTATCATATTTTTAAAAACATCTAATCACTGCATAATCTTCCTAGCTTTTCAAAGGGAAAATAGGTGACTCCTTAACTATAGGTATAGTTTCTTCTTAGGGATAAAACACAATATAGATTTGTAACTTAAGACTAGAATTAATTCTAAGATGCTTCAGTTTTGTGTGTGTGTGTGTGTGTGTTTATGTGTGTATGTGTGTGTGTGTGTTTGTGTATGTACTGGTAAAAAAAGAAAGTAAAAAAGTATCAAGACTACAAAAATTTAAATAAGACAATTAAAAATTAAAACAGGAAAATTTTTAGTTAATTTCCAGATTCTATTCATCTGTTTCACTTTAACTTGACAAAATAAAAAACTGACCCAGCAGTGTTGATGCATGTCTTTAAATTACGGAGGCAGAGGCAGGTGGATCTCTGAATTCAAAGCCAGACTGGTCTACAGAGAGAGTTCCAGAAAAGCCAAGTTACTCAGAAAAACCCTGTCTCATAAAGCCAAAAACTAGCAAACAAAAAGAACTGAGGTAAAATTTGTATTTCACTAAAATTAGAAATAAAGATTGTTTCATTTAAGATAGATTAATATGTATCACTCAGTATACAAATAAGCCTTTAAAAGATAAAAATAGTCTTAGAAAAGAAAGTTTAAGTATAAGTTAATACTGTTTAGTCTTTATTTTTAATAACAACATAAATCTTTAACATAATTATTCATAGAAATAAGACAGAAAAGTTATAGAAGGGGGTGGAGAGATGGCTCAGTGTTTGAGAGCACTGACTGTTCTTCCAAAGGTCCTGAGTTCAATTCCCAGCAACCACATGGTGGCTCACAACCATCTGTAATGGGATCTGATGCCCTCTTCTGGTGTATCTGAAGACAGCAAAAGTGTGCTCATATAAATAAAATAAGTAATTCTTAAAAAAAAAAAAGAAATCTCCAATGAGAAGTTATAGAAAACTTTCAATACCAGAGTTGCTAATTTTAAATCAACACTATCAATTGCTACAATGAAGCCAAGGTACATAAAAAGATTTATAAGGTAAATAATACATGCTACATACCTCTTTCTTTGCTCTTTCAGTGAGTGCCACTCCATACAAAAATAGTAATGTCAAGTAATAACCAACATTAATTTGTTGTGCCTACAAAAATATGTCAACTGGTTATTTATACCAAGCTACTATTCAGTTTAACAGGATTAATTGAAAATCCTTGAATTACTTAATAATTTTTAAACATGGTGCAAATTCTTATTTAATTATACATCATTTGCTAAAAACCACAGAGAAGCATGTCATTTTTATTTGATAAGACTATCAGCAAAGAAATTTGATCAAAGGAGATAAAAGCACATTTAATCAAAAGTCATAAAATCAGCTTTCTCACTTGGATTATATAGCATTCTGGTTATAGGATAACAAATGAAAGCTCAGTGTCAAGAATAGGTTACCTCTTTCCCTGTTGCTGACCAATGAGTTCCTGTAGACACTCAATGGCTACTGCCATTGCTACTGGTTATTTTTGAGAATTTTACAGTACTGCTGAAGACACCATATACTTGAGTCACAGCATGGCACTGCCCTAGAACCTTCATCTCCACTGGCTAGCTTTCACAGTGCTGGGAGGGATCATGCACACTACTGCAGGAGAAAAAGTCATCATCAGTGCTTCCCAGCTGTGAACTCTGTGACCTACAATAATGTCTGGCCTGGCAAGAACATCTTCTGACTAAGCAACAACTTTCCAATTGTATTTAAGTCCTGCTTCACAAGATAAAGCCCATCGATGGCACACAACTTGTGGCCAGTCACAGGCCCTCATAATTTTATGTTCCTAAATAGACATAGCATTAAGCTGACTCCTAATGACTTATCATTATAACAATAATGTATTTCTCAACCTTTATCAGAGAAACTTCTAATTGCAGAAGACAGTAATTAGCATGAAAATCTACAATTGGTCAAAGTGCTAAGAATAAGAGACTATGGAATGTTCAGCCCTAAATGGGACATCTATTTTACATCCCCTTCTCTAGAGACTCAAGGGTCTTTGTGAGGAGAGCAGAAAGACTAAAGAAATGGAGGTAGCGAATGGATAAAAGGAAATAGTGTCCTGCAGACACAGATGAGTAGCGTAACAAAGGAGGCTAGTAAATGGGGGAAAGGAGCGGGATTAAGGATTTTTCCTTCTTTTAATTGACAAATGTACATATATTTACAATATATACATATTATATACAACAATATTTAAGTTACATATATTGCAGAATGACTAAGTCAAGATCATTTATACATGAAGGGCCTTACATATTTATCATTTTTGTGTTAAAATGTATAGTCTACTTTCAATCTTAAAAATGCAGTACATTGCTATTAACTAGTATCATAATAAGGTCTAATAGCTCTCTTGAACATTTTTCTTCCCATCTAGCTGAAATTTTGTATTGTTTGACCAACATCTCTCAAGTCTTCCCTTCCACCCTACCTGATGATTATCATTCTATTCTCTGTTCAACATTTTTGGACTCTTTACTTAGCTGTTTTTCTGTGTCTAAATGATTTTCTGAAGTTTATGACTGTTTGTAAACTGGAATGTCTTTTAATCTAAGAAAAATAGAAATAGGCACATGCTGCTGTTCTCTCAATAAAGAAAATGTTACACAAGCAAACATTCAATGCAAAACACTCACAGTATAATTAGAAGCTTGTATGTTTCTAAGTGCCATTTCCAGTTGTGTTATCAAAAAATGTAATGTTAGAGCAGGAACAATTTCTTCCCCAGTCTGGCTATGAGTTGTAACTTCCCTCTGTGAAGAATAATTGAAATGATCATTTTTGTCAATTAGGATTTCTAAATACATAATACAAAAAGAAAAATGTATAGACCCTGTTGAAGAGAAATATTTTTTAATTAGCTTAGTAATATACATTATTTACATAACTGTTTATTAAGCTTATTGTTAAGGAATCTAATTAATCTCCTCAGTAGGTATTTCCTTAACACAACACACACACACACACACACACACACACACACACACACACACACACACAGAAAAAGTATGGATCCCACTTCTAATTCCTCCCACTTTCTAGCACGCATACAATGCTTTTCTGTCTGAGATACTAGGTAGAACGTTCAACAGCTTTGCATCTAGAAAAACAGCCTTGCATGGCTGAGATGGAAAAGAGGGCTAAGGTTAACATCCTATTCTTTTGGTGATTCTGATAAGACAGAATACCGACAGGCTCTGCTGTCTGTGTCTATTTTCTATCAGCCATCTAACATTGCTAACTATAAAATCAAAAAAAACACAGACAGGCATGGACTGCATATCTGTAACCACACCATGCAAGGCAAATGTCTGGGAGCTGGAGGACAGTCTGGTCTACAAAGGGAGTTGCAGGACAGCTGGGACTAAATCTTGTCTAAAAATAAAACAAAAACCCCCCAAACCAAAAGAGAACAATATGTATATTGTTTTTAACTATGGAAAAATTTGCTACACTGTATAATTAATAGCAAATATTCAGTCAAGATTTAATTCTTTGTATAAAAATGAACATCTACCTTATCAGTATGCAAACCTATTATTGTTTTCAAATTACATTTATACCGAATAAATTTATGTTTTATTGGTAACTATTTGATTTGCATATTAAATATCCAGATGATGTAAATTTTCTCAGGTGGAAAGTGGTCAAAAGATGAAATGTTTAAAATGCCCCAATATATATATTCTGTATGGGATTAATTTTATTAATAAATACATTTTGAAAAAAATCAATATTTTATAAATTGGGAAAACAATATCAAAAGTAGTCCCTAGCCAGGACAGGCATATTTATGTTACATAATCAACGTAAACACTGAATTCACAGTTTACTACCACAAACATACATTCCTATATTGAGTTTTAAAATTTTTGTTAACAAATCTATAGTCCAGGTTGACAGCAAAACGTTTTCAGATAGAGATTTTATGACTCTGATTATATATACCATATAGTTTTAAAAGTTATATGAAGAAAAGTATACATCTTTACTAAAGAGAAATGATGATGTTACCTGCATAGTCTGGAAAGAGAAATCTTCCTGTATGAACTTTTCAATGTTAGGGAACACACCTTTGGGAAGAGCATTGATTGGATTTAATACCTTCTTTATTTCTAATAGTGCGTTAACAGGCTCAGGATCAGCAGATATATCCATTTTCTGTTTGTCCTATAAAACATTTAATTTACTAAATTACTTAATATAGTTTCATTTATTCTAGTGATAAAATCACTAAAAGTATTTTTAAAGAGATAAAGTTGTGTCTGTGTGTGTGTCTGTATGTGTGTGTATACTGATTGAACCATAAAATATAAGAATAAGACCATCTCTGCTCAAGAAACTTATGTAGATTATTCTACACCTTAATAGGAAAACATTGTTTTTTAAGTCATATGGCTGATCTTCAACTTCTAGACCCATAGTAATTTTAAATAAATTAAGTTACAGGAATTTAAATTAAAAACAGAAATAGAATGATTTATTTCAACTCAATCAGAACTGATTAATTATCAAGAACTTTGAGATTTAAAGAATTAACTTTTAAAGATTTAATATAGCCATCATTCATCATCATTAATGGTTAATTGATAACTAAAGAGTCAAACCTGCTACTTAACATTAGTTGTGAAGAGTCGGTGAAGAACAGAAAAAGACACAGGGACACAACTGAGAGACAGCAGCCCCTCCTCAGGAGAGAAGCTTTAAGAATATGGTGTCACAGTGTTTGAAAATCAGAACAGTTTACTACAGACCTACAGAGCTTGAGTCACTGAAAATGACCAAATGTGGAATGTTTGATTCTTGGATCCCTATCAGAGCAGTAATCAGACAGAAATGCAATGCAGAATTAATAGAACGTACTGCAGAACTGTCTATGCTCTCTCCTCTAGGGTAAGTCTCAAAATTATTCTTCCATAGGCAGCCATTTTGAAGAACTTATATTTCTTGTTATTTCATATGACAGTTATGCCCAAAATTGTTTTAAATAAGATTAAAGTACTTTGAAAAGTGTGTAGACACTTATTACAGAATCTGTTGACTTCAAAATTTTCAAAAACTTATAAAAATCACTTTTTCAGAAAGTGACTCAGTAAAAATTTTACAACTAGTCTTTGCATTATAACTTTATATACAAGTGAATCAACTCATTCCTATTTACTAGTTTTCTTACCAGCTGAGTGACTGGTTTCTCTGCTATAGTCTCAGTTTCTTCCTTGGTCTGTTCCTCCACATCAGGATTTCCACTTTAAAAGAAAATACATTAAGAGCATTATATAATACATTATACATTAAGAGCATGTCCTCACAAAAAGTAAAGAATCAAGGAACTGAGTCACTATCTCAAAGTTTCAAAAGTATCACAAATGTGTATCAAAGCCTGAAATGGGAATGGGTATCACATCTCTTCGGAGGTTCAAGTTAGAGAACAGTTATGCTAAGCCCTTGCTTGATGATGGTAGAGAAACCACCAAACTGGTATAACTAACTGCACATTTACCAAATATGCAACACACAAAAGTATATAGGAGAAAACTTTATTAACAGAACTGGGGAAGTGGTTCAATAGGTAATATGCTTGCTCTGCAAGATTAAGGCCCTAAGACTGGATCCCTAGTACTCAAGTGAAAAAGTCAGGCATGGCAGCACACTGCTAAAACCCCACTGCTGCTGTGGTAGGGGATGAATAGAGAGCATCCTGGCCGGCCTGTAGAACAGAAAGAGGAACTCCATGTTCAGTGAGAAATGCTGCCTCAAAATTTAGGGAGGACAGTGATAGAGGAAGCCACATGACATTGATCTCCATCTTTTACACACTTCTGAAGGGTTCAATGCATACCCTCACATATACAGACCACACACCCTTACAGACCATACACACAAGCTCATAGCGTATTAAGGTGAAGATGTCTTTAAAGAGGATGATTTTCTTTTTGAGTGTGAATGTATGAAAATAAAATATAAAAATGGCTAAGAAGGTGTGTGTGTGTATGTGTGTGTGTATATATAACGCACATATGAAATATATGTATGAAGAAACATGCATATATACATGTGTGTATACACACAAAAACACTTGTTTTGTTGGAATTTTTCCTCTTTTAATTTTATACACTGTATTTCCATCTCCCAGTTCCTCCCCACCTTCCTACCTACCCAACTTTACATTCTCTCTCGCTCAAAAATAAAATAAGCAAAATCAAAACAAATAACAGGTATATGCCACAATGCTACAATTAAAAAGATATATAGATAATCTCAATTTTTTATTTAAGAGCTTCTAAACTTAAAATTGCCCAGTCTTTCAAAACATATTAATTTATGGTAACTATCACATTTAGAAGTAATAAATTTCTTTGGTAATAAGAAATACCTTGACAGCTTTTCCTTTTAATGCTGACTTTAGTATTGACAATGCAGTATTCTATAATGATTTAGAAGATGTACAAAATTGCTAGTAGCATCATGTAGGAACTCTAAGGATCATACATGATTTCTGTGCTCTTAGTAATTCAGTAGAGTGGTACATCTAATACTGAGATGAGAAACACTGATTTACATAGAATTATAAGTTATAAAATATCATTATTTTATGTGTGCATCTGACAATCACTTTTCATTTATTATGTATGATTTCATCTGAGGAAACTGAGAAAAACTAGAGAAATATTTCAAAATATGGCTCTTAATACATTTATATTCCACAGCTAATTTAATTAACTAAATTAATTAACTTTTCTTTAATTTCCTAGTTGCCTAATAAGCTCATATTATCTGGGAATGAATGCAGCAGTATTCAGAAGCCTTTGAAGACCTGTGGGAATACAATATGTCCTCCAATAAATACTTGCTAACTCTATTTCATGATCACTCACTCTTTAAAATAATAGTTATCACTCCCAGATGCATACTAAAATCTTTCAACAGCTTTGAAACAGCTAGATGGCCAAAGTTGGCTGTGCTGACGTCTTACATCAATTTGACAACAAACTACAGTTATATGAAAGGAGGGAACCTGAACTGAGAAAATGTCTCTAAGATCCAGCTTCAAGGCATTTCTCAATCAGTGAGGGAGGGACCAGCCCATTGTGGGTGATAGAATCCCTGGGCTGTTGGTCCTGGGTTCTATAAAAATGCAGGCTGACCAAGCCATAGGGAGGAAACCAGTTAGCAGCACCCCTCCATGGCTTCTACGTCAGCTCCTATCTCCAGGTTCTTGCCCTGTTTGAGGTCCTGTCCTGACTTCTTCAATAATGAACAGTGGTATAAAAGCATAAGCCAAATAATCCTTTTTCCCTCAAACTTGCTTTCTGGTTATGGTGTTTCATCGCAGCAATAAAAATCATAACTAAGACACTCACTTAAGAGCTTCCAATACAAATATTATTAGCTCCTATATTTTCTTCAGGTTCCACAGTAAAACTAAGTATATACCCCAATTAATTCTCATCTCTTTTACACAAAACAAAACTCCCTATCAAGAAAGTACAAATCTTTAATTAGTACTCAGCAAGTAAAACAGCCCACAAACTAAATATATCTTTTTCAAAGTGATGACTTTGTATCTTTGCCCTGAAGCTTAGTGGCATTTATTTCACAATAGTTTTCAAAGTTTACAGAGAAAAGTCTGATGCTATATCATCTTTTGGAATATAACAAATGCAGTTTTATTGCAGTCGCCCATTCTTTACCTTACAAAAAATTCTTCTGCTAGAGAATCCATGTTGCACAATGATCCTTTACAAGATTTATTCCAATGCCTGCAAACTGATTTTTGCTATGGTCATAAAAGCTGTAAGAGAAAATAATATTTTTTAATAGGAAGATACAAAGATTTTTTTCTCCTCTATATAAACCAGTATATAACTATAAAAATTTTAGTGTCCATAAAATAATAATATAGGTTCAATACCCAAATATAATCACCATCTAGAATTTACATTTTTTCAAGGCGTAGGAATATTTTATATACAATTTACAATGATATTAAAATCATCTTTTCTTTTGCAGCACTGAATGTTCTATCAAGACCATCTTATTTATTTTATTTTCCAAAATTATAAAGTTATTGTTTTTCTAGTACTGGGAACTATGCTTAGAACCTTGTGCATACTAGATAAGTGCAGTACCACTCAAGTTCTATTCTCTACCCCTATTTGGTAGTTCATTTTTTTAAAACTTCTATTAGTTCTTTGATAAAATTGCACAGCACACTTTATTCATATTTACTTCCCAAATATTCCCAGATCACTCTTCTTTCTCTACCACACACACATGCACACACACAAAATTTAAACTTATCAAGACCAATTTGTACTATTTAAATACTCGTGAGCGTGATTCAAGAGTTCACAAAGCTGCCCAGGTTAGCTTTGAGCTCATTATGCAGCATAGGCAGGACCTAAATTATGTTCCTGTGTGTAGGGGGTGGTTCTGATGCTTTGATCAGGAATCTGAGTGTGAATACTAAAGGTCCTGTTCCCCAGTTGATTCTTGATCAATCAATAAAGATGCTAGTGGCCAATGGCTGGGTAGAAGAGGTAGGACCTCCAGGTTCCCCAGGCAGGCTAGGGGACAAAGAGAAAAGAGAATTTGCCTGTTTCAGAGGGAGAGAGACAACAGCCACATGAGATTTCGGGTGGAGTGGCCATTGGTTAATTTCCCCAACTGGGCCTGGGGCAGATGGTGGGAGATTAGAAATGCAACTAAGCTGAGGGCAGATTTAGGGTACTGAGCAAGGAGAATGGAACAGGGAAAATAAGTTGAGGGACAATTTAAAGGTGTTGAGCTAAGACTAAAGGTGACTGAGCAACTAAGCTGAAAGATGTTGAGCTGGGAGTGAAGGTAAGGGTACATTTGTTAGCCGTGGGAAACTTAGAAATGCCCAGCCATTGAGCTAAATAGCATATTAGAAATAAGCTAATATATATATTTATGTGTCTTTCACCCACAGATCCAAGGGAACCAGAGTGGTGGTTGGTAGCTTGGTCAGCCTGGAGCTTAAAGTGACTGTGACTGAAGGCCTGCACCACTACATGGAACAATGTTTATGGTTTCCTTAATCATTTTCTTGACCATTTTCATGGTCTATAACCCTTTGACTATATTAGTGGTATTTCTGTACAATAAGTTCATAGTAGAATTGCTAGATGAACAGATATTGATTTTACTGATGCATATTGTTAAATGGCTTCCATAGAGGAGTATCAGTTCCTGCTTAATTATAATACTAACAGTACTGAATTTTTTTTTTTACTATAAAATGCTACATAGCCACTTTTCTTCCAAAACCGTATTATACAGCTCCATGAAATAGGAGGTGAGATGTAGTAAGCTCTTGTATATTCTCTAGCTCAAACATCAAAGAATTTTTGTAGATCTTTCTCTACCCTCCCCCCTTTTAAAGACAGGGTTTCACAGTGTAGTCCTAGAACTCACTACATAGACCATGTTGGTCTTGAACTCATAGATTCACATGCTTCTGCCTACAAAGTGCTGGCATTAAAGGTGTATGCTATATGCTCAGCTCTTTGTGGATGTTTCTTGAAAAAGCAAAAATATGCAGACAATATCAATGAAACAATAAGAGACTAAAGTGTATTTTTGACTATCTAGCTCTATTCCAAGAACATTTCTAAAATTAGTCCCACTTGATCTCTTCCATGGGTTGTCCATGACTTTAGACTCAGAACTCTCTGTTAGGCTGGCTTTCCATTTCTGATCCCATTTGGTAAACTCAGGACCAACATAGCATGTAAATGTAACTGTTGCTAGATGCTGTGGAACAAGGGAAGCAATAATGAAAAAAAGGGAACTGAAAAACACCAAAACAAATACAACAGATCTCCATTTCTTTCCTAGAAAGCAGCAGAGTGCCTCATTTGTTGCATTAGTATTTTCTCAAACAGCATATTTGATACACTCAAGATTGGTAAGGTCTCCTTTAATTAGTAACTGTGAAGATCATAGGAAAGATTTATGTAAAGAGGGAAGAAAACCTTTTGGTTACAAGGTAGAAGGCAGAAATCCTCTCTAAGCTGTCTGTATTAAGATGAAAAGGAGTGAAAATTTGTAAACCAAAAGACATTTATATGGTGAATTTAAGAAAGGCTGGTAGTTCTTCTGCCTGTTTAACATGCAACATGAGACAATCTGTGTGAGGAAACTTTCAAGAGAGCAGATTATCAATGTCTAGAAGGTAAGTGCAGGAAGCAGCCAGCAGCAGACACATTTTACAGCCTCTGCTGGGAAGGCCTAAGTGCCTAGCAACCAAAAGGAAGCAGCCTAGACAGAAATATTATCAGTGTTGTCTAAGTAAAATAAGCAGAGATACTTAAAGGTCAGAAGAAACCATTAAAGTTAGGATTAACACAGGAGAAAGGATGAAATCTACATTTCCCCCAATGTATTCATATCAATATTTTCCTGTTGTAGGAAAGACAATTCAGTGTCTTTCTATAACTGAGACTGCTTTTTTGGCAGAACTTTTCAGCCTCCTGCTTGACTGGAAGGTAAGCTAAAGTGTACTGTGCATTTACTACACATCTCATCCGTCATGGTTTTAGCCACAGGCTGGTTTTCACTGGCAGAGAAACAAATGTTGTTGTTAACTCTATCAGTGAAATGCTTTTCTTATTTCCACAGAGCTCTCACCTCTCATTTTTATTTACACGTTTTATACCAAACTCCTTTATTCATTTGTAAAAGTGGTTTTGGTTCCCATTTTTAAGGCTGTAATTAGCCACATCAAAGCAGACATGACAATTATTTATCCTTTAAAGATTTAGGTTATAGCACCTGTCCCTTCCCCCAGACTGTTTTTGTAAAAATCCACTCAAATATTCATCTTGACTAAGCTACCTGTCTAAGCTGCAGCCTAATTTTCAAGAAGATCCCACTTCAGAGGATGTGCAAAGGCCCACAAAATCTCTGCTTCCCAACTCTGGCACTTACAGAATGCAGGTGGAAAACTTACTGGTGTAGAGAACAATTAAAGTAGATTTCACACCTGTCTCAATGGTAGTGGCTTGAAATTTCTTTATTTGGTATTTTCAGGAGAAATTTTTTTTGTTTTGTTTTGTTTTTTTTTTGTTTTTCGAGACAGGGTTTCTCTGTATAGCCCTGACTGTCCTGGCACTCGCTTTGTAGACCAGGCTGGCCTCGAACTCAGAAATCCGCCTGTCTCTGCCTCCCGAGTGCTGGGATTAAAGGCGTGCGCCACCACGCCCAGCAGAAATTTTTATTAAGAATTTTTCACTTGTAAACTAAACTACCTCCTGTCAGTCCATACTGTTAACCAATCTCCTTCAAAATCTCATCCTCTGGAACACAAAACTATGCTGGATTGAGAACCATTAAAGATAAAAGAATACATTGTGCTAAGAAGCTTAAGTAGTTGACAGAGAGATATTTTGCTCTCAGGAAGAAAAATAAGACCATTCTAATTATGGCATGTATATAAATATAGATAATAAAGCATGTCTAGAAGAAAGTGAAATGACAAATTATCTTCTTTGGACTCACTTTGCAATACACAGGTGTGCTCTTAGGCACACTAGTTATTCGACTTTATGTGAAATTAAAAAATATTCTGTATGTCTGTTTATCTGAAAATGGAAATAATGAAACCTGTACTTTATGAAGTTGTGAAAATATTAGGACTTATCACATATTAGACTCTATAAAACACATTTCTGCTATAACTATTTTCATTACATAATTATAACATCTTCCTCACTTCATTGTTTAGGTACACAGCAAAATTAGTTCACGTTTCCTCTATTCCTCTGTGATAGGAAAGGACTATTATATAGGAAGCAATAGTGAGATTTAGTAAATAAGACAAAAATTGCTTTTCGTGTACATTATATGATATAAACTGCAATGTAAGACTCATTTTTTTAGCCCTTCCCATTTTCCTATTGATACAGAAACGTCTATCGTAATCTTAGCCACTACTTTTTAAGAGGCCTACTTATCAAAACTTCACTTGTTCTGAGTTGGACACTAAAGAATTTTGCTATTACAGCAATCTGCATTAAATAACCCTGAGTAGACAATTTGCTAATATTCTGATAGTTTAAGAAGCTGCACTCTTATGCCAGCATTAACTAAACATACTCAAGAAGTTTATGAGTCTGTTGACAAGCAAATTCTGACACTACTAGGTTGTTTAATTTTACCAAAGGAAAAAAAATTAAAACTGCTAAGACATGAGAAGCAAAAGCTACTTAAAAATTCAAAGTCAAACCTAGTGGCACAGGCCTCCAATCCCAGAGACTCAGGAGGCTGTGGCAAGGGGCTCTCAAGTTCAAGTTCAGCCTGAACAACTCAGTAAGATTTTTTTCCTAAAAAATTTAAAAAGGAGTGACAATTGAAAACGTGCTAAGGGGGCTGGCAAGATGACATTTTGTGATAGGAGCTCCTTACCAAAAATATTTAAGTATTGTAAATTTGATTAAGTATGTTGGGAAACCACCAGTAGAGATTCTTAGTGGGTTTTACTGTGGTAAATTCTTTTTCCTTATGCTACTACACCCAAGAACAACTGGTTTCCTATAAGGCATCTGAAATTTCTCAGTTCCTTAGGCTACAATTAGAGTCAAGATTCCACCACAGTCAACCTTAGAACTAGGTTGCAGCCTATAACTTCTTAGAAGGGAACAAAACCCTCATCTGTTTTATTGCATGTTTGAAAACCATATCTTGTTATGTAGCTGGAGATGATTTCAATCTCATGATCTTACCTCAGATTCCCAAGTGTTGAAATTATAGGCAAATACCAACAGGTCTGAGCTAACACATCTTTAATTCTATTTAAATCTAGCCAGCTGCTTCTGTACTTACATAGTCAAATATCTACTGAATTACCTGTCTCCTAGCAATACAAAATATCGGACAAAAAGCAATTTAAAGAAGGGTTTATTGTAGCTTAGTTTGAAGGGCTACATTCCATCCTGGCATGGAAGGTAGGACACTAGGATCAGAAGGCTGCTACCCAGTCACACTTCATCTGCAGTGAGGAAACAGATAATAAATAGGAAATAAGAGGCAATAAAACATCAAGGCCTGTACCCAGTGAGCACCCTCTTCCAGCAAAGCACCGTCTCCTAAAGGCTCCATAGCTTCCCCAACAGTGCCACCAGCTGGGGATTCAGTGTTCAAACACATGAGCCTATGGGGGATATTTCACATTCTGACCACAGCATCTACATGAGTATGAATTTTAGTATAGGGAATGTACCTACAATGGATATACATAGGTTAAGATGTCATGAATAAAATGGCTATTTACTCCTCAGTTTAAGATATTTATTAATAGCTCTGCTAAAACCATGTTGTTCACAAATACAAGTAGGAACCAATGGATAGAGTATCTTTAGCAACTGAAAAATATGGTGTCATTATACTTAGATAACAGTGACAAAAGTGAAATAAGATATAACAGAGGGAAAGAGGGCAATCATCAAAGGAGTGGCAGACCCTCATAAACTTGGCTTTCCAATTAACTGTGACAAAACCTACCCTCTATCTACCTCCAACTTGTTCTACCATGGAAGAAAATTGACATATTACTATACTAAAAAAGGATTAAATTTTTAGGAGAGAAGACAGATTAAGCTTTTGGATATGAAAATTTCCTTTCATATTAAAATATATTATGTGGTTTCACTGAAAGATTTCTTCTGTTCCTGGGTACGAAACTATGGACTATGTAATACGTACACTGAGTACGCATCCCCTGCACAGAGCTTTGAAGGATTTTATTGTAATCCATTATGAAAGCTGCAAAACTAAGACAGAATTACTCATTACTAATAAATTTTCTGAGTGCAGAAAATCATGCAAAATGCATATTCTTTCCACTATTTTCCATGACTTCTAGACATACTTGACTTTATATAAGTATGCAAATTGGGTTCAAATAGGTCTGCTCATACACAATCAGAAACAAAACCGTATGAGCCTAATATTGGCCAGCAAATAGTATGCAAATATAATTATATGTAATATTTCATAGTGAACTAGTCATATTCACCTTTGCTAGGCATTTTTCTTATCAATGAAGTAAATCAGAACAATTAGTGCCAGATATTACCTGTGGTACTGGAATAAATAATTCAAGCCTATCTGAATGATCTCTCAAAGTTAACCAGTTTTTTAAAAATATAAATTTTATTTGATCACACATCTCTAAAGCATTAAAAGTTTGAGAACACACTGAAAATATAAAAATCAATTAACTTATTAGTTATATATAGGTATTATGCTTACATAAAATGAGTAAGAAAAAACTAAAATTTTACTATTTCTTATAATTTCTCTATATAGTTTAGACATATCCACTGCTTGCTTAGAAAAAGCTTCTTGCTTGTTCACAAAACAAGAATCTACTTATTACATAAATTAAACAAGACTTTTTTTTTTTTTTTTTGGTTTTGTTTTTTTTCGAGACAGGGTTCCTCTGTGTAGCCCTGGCTATCCTGGAACTCACTCTGTAGCTCTTGACCAGGGTGGCCTCGAAGTCAGAAATTCGCCTGCCTCTGCCTCCTGAGTTCAGGGATTAAAGGCATGCACCACCAAGCCTGGCTTTAAACAAGAAATTTTTATGAGCCATGCAAAGGACCTTACTCTATTCAAAGAAGCAGGCCTTCAAACAGTTATTAAAAATGATTATTATACTCTGACATCTTGTGTCTTTACTTATCTAGGAACTGAATTAAAAATGTGTATTAATTGGGTGAAACAGTCAAGGCAAGACAGAGGGAAACTATTCAAATTATCAAGACCTCTACTCTTAACACAGTTATGAATTCTGTAAAATGGAAAGAAAAGTAAGTAAGTACATTTCAAAAGTGAAAGGTGAATTTTATGGATTGACCAATAACAATCTTATGGATTGACCAATAACGATAGCTACATTGTAGTACTTGATGGTTGGTAAGGGAAACAGAATAATCACGTACCTCTTATTAATAGGTATTAATAGGTATTCTAGATATGTGTCACTGAGTTATTTCACTGTTGCACAAACATGGTAAAAGACCACCAATACACATTTATAAGGCATGGCCTAAATATGATAAGAGATTTGGTAAACAACAGCTGTATGAAGATACTTCTGGTTTTACATGGCCTATACTATTAAGCTTGTGTTTTGACTATGAATACAAGTGGAATGATAAAAGTATGGATCAGTAAACAAATGAATCATTAGTAGTTTATTTGTGCTATCCATAACAGTGCTATACTTTCATATGTTGCTGCTGTGTAATTATGACACTGTGGCAACTAAGATGTCACTAGGTCACAGGAAGAGAGCATTCATTCAGTTTTCAGTTTAGTATGATCTAACTGGACCAGCATCACACAACAACAATGACCAAAGCATCATTATGGGGATATGCTTGTTATGTCAATGGAAGAGATATTTTTTTTTTCTTTTTCTTTCTAGCACTTTGGCTTTGTAGTAAAGGCTAATATTTCTGAAGTGCTCAAATAAGAATTTATTGAATAAACTATAATGTAAAATAGACTACTTTTAGATTTCACTTCACGAAAAGCCTAAAGCAGTAAAATGCAGAGACACAAAGAGAAAGGTGCAAAAATACTCATCAGCAAACTGGCTGCTCTACATTTTAGTGATGACACATTCCTCATTTATGTAGTGAATTCCAACAGTACTTTCCTATTTGGACTATTATTAACTGGTTGCTTCTCCGCAGGCACCACGTCCTCATCTTTGTTCTGAGTGACAGTCAATCCCTAGCCCCGTTATACTGTTTGTTTAGAATGGAATGAATGAATGCATGAATGAATGTACTAGCTACAAACTCTCATATGACTATCTCAACGGCACAATCCTTTTCCAGCCATCAGTTAGCTTTACTTTTTTCTTTTAATATGAAAATAAATGACGTCTTTAAAAGGTTCCAAGGCAAACGAGAAAAACAAAACAAACAAAAAAACCCCACGTTCCCCGAATTCCCACAATTTCAGACGAACTTAGTCAAATGGGCATTTACTCGATCCCACAACCTAGCTTAAGCTCCTGAACCAGTTGCTGACTCACTTCGTTATAGATCCGTGCACATCATTATCTCCGATTAAAAAAAAATAATAACATTCTCATCGGTGCCTTTTTTTTTTTTTTTTTTGACGCCACAGAAATGTGCAAAATAATCACGCCAGACAAGAACAGGCCTCTCAGCCTACAGACATCAACGCTGAAAAGAATGCGTCCGGGAGCGACTCCGGGATGCTTTCTCTCTCTCTCTCTCTCTGGGGGGTTCTGACAAATCCTACCGTAAAGTTCCGGCTGCCTCATCACGGACCGCCACAGGTTTTAGCCTGCGCGAGTCGCCAGCGGCCACCAGGGACCAGGGCCGCAGAGCCTGAGGCCCCTCCCCCGCCGCCTCCAAACCTACGCCCCCACCCCCAGCTTTGGCGGCTCCGAGTTCCTCACCGTGTCTAGACTAAGGGGAAGCGGCCGTGTCTCGGGCAGAGGCTGAGGCACGCACGGAAAGTCGAGCCCCCCGCGCCCAGGCCGAGGAAGGCCCGGGGACCGAGCCCGCGCGGCACGGAGACCCCCGTGCGCCCCAGAAGCCCTCCACAGAATAAGCCCGCACGAGCTCGTCTCGCGAGATTCCCGCGTGTTCGCGGACCTCCAGCTGAAACCTCGCGGCCTCTCCGCCAAAGGGGGACTGCGGCGGGGTGGGAGGGGACCGCTCCCTGCCACCTTCCCGCAACCCCAGCGCCTGGAAACCCAGGCCCACCCTGCCAATCACCGACGGCAGTCCCACCCGCTGCTCCCAGACTTCCGGAGTCCGACCGGAACAGGAAGCTGCCCGGCGCAGGAGGGGTGGGGCTTAAAGAAATCAAAAAATGCGCGGCTACCGCTGAAGACAGAGGCTGGCTGGTGTCGGTGGTCGCTGACAGGCCGGCTCGTCGGCATGGATTCCACGGCCTGCTTGAAGTCCCTGCTTCTGAGCATCAGTCAGTACAAGGCCGTTAAGTCGGAGGCGAACGCCACTCAGCTGCTGAGGCACTTGGAGGTAAGGAGGTTCGGGGTGCGAGTGGGTGTCCCCTCCTTCGTAATCCTGTTTTCTTGTGGGGCCGGAGGGTGGAGGTCTCGCCCTGGGCAGACCTGCAGCTGCTTCGCTGTCCTTGCACTGGCGACAGCGACTGGGTGTGCGCATCGGGTGGGTGCCGGGAGGGGACTGTGTACGGACCCAAACCAGGAGGCTTTGGGGTGTATGCGATTGCACTGTGTGTGTGTGTGTCGTGTGTGTGTGTGTATTCCTGATCTTTTTTAAGGTGCTGTATTAGTCAGGATTCTCTAGAGTCACAGAACTTATGGAGTATCACTTTATATTAAGTGGATTTATTGTAATGACTTAAAGTTTCGCTCCTACTAACCCAACAAGGGGGGAAGCTAGCTGTGACTGGGAAGTCCAGGAATAGTTGCTCACTCCCACAACACTAGTTGTTTCAACTGGTCATCTGTGTAAGCGGGAATCCTGAAGAAGTAGGTTCCAATTGGAAAGTCAGTGTAAGCAGGCAAAGAAGAGTGAGAATTCCCTCCTCCATTGTCCTTATGTAGGCCTCCAGTAGGAGGTAGAGCTCAGATTAAAGGTATGTATCACCACACCTGGATTTGGAACTTGCTCTATCCCTGGCTGGCCTTGAACTCAGGAGACTTGCCTCAGTCCCCTGGGATTAAAGGTATATACTACCTTGCCTGGGCTTAAGCTTTTCATGGCCACTATGCCTCGAGATCTGGAGCAAAAGCACATCGTCCCGTGTCTGAAGCCTGTGTCTTCCAGCCTCAAGATCTGGGCAGATGTGCCCTCCATTTCTGGATTTAGTTCATTCCAGATGTAGTCTTAGTTGACAACTGGAATAGATATTACAAGTGCCTATTTTCTATGTCTGTTTTGTTTTCTTTGTTGAATATTGAGTGGCTTCATTGACCTAAGATAATCAGTGCAATTCATTCAGGTTCTATGTATAAACAGGACTTCTTTTTATGTGTAAGTATTTATGTAGGTATTTATGTAAGTGTTCCACGGATCCAAAAATACATTTGGATTGTTTACAGAACTGGGTGGAATTAAGAATAAGTGCGGGGGCTGGTGAGATGGCTCAGTGGGTAAGAGCACCGGACTGCTCTTCCGAAGGTCCGGAGTTCAAATCCCAGCAACCACATGGTGGCTCACAACCATTCGTAACGAGATCTGACTCCCTCTTCTGAAGTGTCTGAAGACAGCTACAGTGTACTTACATATAATAAATAAATAAATAAATCTTTAAAAGAAAAAAAAAAAAGAATAAGTGCATTCCAGTCATATATTTTTATTATGGTTGAATGCAACCATCTTTTATAAACCTACCAGTAGAACTATCAGGTCTTAAAGGCTTATGTTCCTCTTTTTGTTATTTTAATATTCTTTTAAACATGTTTGTCTATATGTGATGTATGCGCATGTGTGGGCAGGACCCTCAGAAGACACAAGGCTCTGTTCGCTGGAGCTGGTCTTGATGGCAGTTGTGAACTCCTTGAGGTACTTCTACTCCAACTCGGCTTGTCTGCAGGAGCAGTGCATGCACCTAGCTGCTGAGCCATCTAGCCCACATTCAGTAGTGCTTCATGTTGCTAAAACGCTTTTCAAAAAGACCTTGGCATTTTACCTACTAGCAGTGCATTGACTTTGCCATCACGCAACCAGACCCATCCTTAGTTCTTAGTATTTACCTTTTTTGAGGGTGATGTACAGTTTCTGAGGATACACAAATGTTTATCATGAGAAACAGGATTAGTCATTCTTCTGCACTGCTGCTGCAGTGTGACTTTATAACCCCACACAAAACCTGTACTTTGAGTCATTTTGTTCATGATGGGCGGTACCAAGTTGGTCTAGTCTGATATTTGATGTGATGGTTTTTCTCATCACTGACCATGAGTCTAGTTATTAAAAGCGTAGATTCAACCCTTTGGGGTATGAATCTGAGTCGTGCTTCCTTATCATCAGTGTATGCCTCAGTTTACTCAAAAATCAAATTGAGTCAGAAGCACCTTTCTTACAGAGTTATGAGGATAAAAAGAGTTCCCAGGTACAAAGCACTCTTAGGTCAGTGCCATGACCAGATTAAGTGCTATGTATCCTCATTGAGCTAGTTTCCATCAGTAAAAATTTAATTTTTACCTTATATTAACTAATTACTAGATGCTGTACTATTGTTGTCACATGTTTGGCCCCGGTCATGTTTAAAGCAGAAAATGCCTTCCTCTTCTAGAGAGCTAAATATTAATAGATGAGAGAAACTATGTTCAGATCACCAAGTTGATGACCAAGTTAATTTCAAGATAAGTTAACAGTTTGTGTGATTTTTTTTTTCCCCCCCTTTGGACATACTTTTTCATCTTACAAGCTAGTTAATTTTAAAACCCATTCTACTAGGGAATAGCTAAATTGAAACTCCAAGAGCAGAGCTTGGTAAGAAAGTGGAAAAATAAAAGGAAGATACAGAGGAGGTATTAGACTAATAACTAGAGGGTTACTAAAGCAGTCTGCTTAGATGTGACCTTTTAGAGTATGTATTTGAGATACATTAATCTAATTCTAAAATAACAAATTGTTTGACTTTAGATAACAGGTTTATTTATAATCTCCCTCGCTAAAATAACTGGATTGAAGAGTAAAAATTATTAAAAAATTTATTCTTGCTACATTTTAAAATATTCTTTATTCACTTTACTCTTTCTGCGTAATCCCCTAGCTGCTAGATTTAACGTGAAAGCAGTCATTAGTTGTTCATTGGGCTTCATATTTAATTTTCAAGACAGATGAAATGAGTATACTAGGCTTCGGAATAATAAATCTAGTTGGTTCTAGTACACATTTTAGTCTGTTTTCAGTATCATAGATGATATAGGTAATTCAGGTAGAGAAGGAAGAACTCTGTATATGGGCAGAATGAACAAAAGATGTGAATTTTCTAAACTGGGAAAGAAAGGGCTAAGTAGCACTTTAGAAAATTGGTTTATTTGAAATGGAATTGAAATAGAAATTGTCAGCCCTTAATCCATTTGCTTCCCTTTTATAGGTAGTTTCTGGACAAAAGCTCACACGACTGTTTACATCACATCAAATATTACCAAGTGAATGCTTGAGCTGCCTTGTAGAACTTCTTGAAGACCCAAACATAAGTGCTTCACTGATCTTAAGTATTATCAGTTTGCTGTCTCAACTGGGTAATGTGTTTATAGTTTTTTTTTCCAAGTTTGGAAGACTATGAAAATATTTTTAAAAGGTAGATAGAATTATAAAATTTCTTCAAGAATGATTTACATTCAAAAGATTTATTGTAAAACCTTTTAGAGTTAGTATTACAGATACCTCAGATTTCCTACAGACAAATAGAATGATAGATAGATTGGTACATGTATATGTGTGTGTGTGTGTGTGTGTGTGTGTGTGTGTGTGTACATATACATATATATATATATATATATATATATATATCATGTTTTAAAATTATTGGGTCAAGGATTCTGCCATATATTAAAGACTTTCATATTCCACAGAAAAGAATGCATATGGAGAAATGACATTCTATTGAATTTTAAAAGTCGGAAGCCACATTAACATAGTGCCAATATTAAGGAGAACAGTCAGAAAGACATACCTACCAATCAAACAATTATCCTTCTGTGATAGACTACCTTTAACTTAGAGCCAAAGATAAGCTACCATTGCTTTTCTGTTCCTTTTATGTTTCATTTTTAAATGATCATCTATTAGTCATTTTACTTTGATTTGTGTGTGTGCAGAGGTGTTGGATATTTTTATATATAGTTATAATATTCAGGAATGCTTAGTAATGACATTTTAGCAGAGATCAGCATTGCATTGTTTAACAAAACAATCAAATTATTATTGGTGATAGAAATATTCTGAGTGTGTATTGTCCTTCCCTTATAAGCTTCTTAACATTTGAGGGAAGCTGACTCCCATTCTAATTGATCTTAATTTAAATAATTGCATATTGACAAGTAGCTGTCAGATTAGAAAACACAGATAAGAGTAAAATGGCATGTTTGTATTTGTTACCTCTGCCTTATCATTTCTACCTTTAGGGATACAATCTTGGTTACTGGCTTGATGTGTATCTTTCTAATTTAAATTATATTTCTTAAAGTAGTAGGCTTTATATTTTAAGTATTTGGATTCATAAAAGAGCTTGAAATGATAATCTATTGAACCTTGTAACCCAGGCTGAGCTGGAAGTCAGAATGCTCTTGCCCCAGCCTAAGTGTGGGAATTACAGACATATATCACCAACCCAGCTGTTATATTATTTTAAAAGCCAAGTTTCTATACATTTGTAAAACAAGTTGTTTTTTTTTTCTTGGATATTCTATATAGAAAAATTATTTGTTCTTTGAAATTAGTGGGCATTAATTAAAAAAAGAAGAATATCTGTCGTTTAACCAGCCATGGTAGCATAACCCTGTAACCTCAGCACTCCTGAGGCTGAGACAGTAAGAAGTGCCATGCGTGTCAGGCCAGTCTGGGCTACAGAGTGATTCAAAACCACAAAACGAAAGAGCTAGCTCATGTTCTGTCTTCTTTCAAGATAAGATAAGATAACAAATTATTTTACTTTGTTGAATGATTTATATATGTAAAAGTGACATATTTTATGCCATTTTTATTTTAACTTTTAGCTATAGATAATGAAACCCGAGACTGTCTTCAGAATATATACAATCTGAATAGTGCGCTGTCAGGAGTGGTTTGTCGGAGCAGCACTTGCCACAATGATTCCGTGTTTTTACAGGTATACAAATCCTCATAGTACGTTGTTACCTGGTCTCCCATCTTCATCATCAAACCAGAATTGCTAACACGTTTTACTGCCGTGCTGCAGTTGGTATGATGACATAGTGTGATCATACGCAGTTCTTCTTAGGATCTGGTTGGACACATACTGACTTTGTAAATATTTCTCGAGAAGGGAACAGAGGAAACAGATCTGCATTATATCACCACTTTAACATAAAACACTATGACTAGCTTATGAACAAAGATGTGTTCATTTTGAAACGTGAACCATTCTTCTTAAAAGTATAATTTGATTTGGTATTTATAGTCTTAGACTGTTGAAAAAACATAACAAAATTTAAAGCTATGGTTTTTACTTGTTCAGCACAGTTTGAAAACTCTTGCCCTCATCATTTCATTGAACCTAAAGTGTAATCATCTGCAAACAGGAAAGGCATCATCAGTTAAACTGACATGCAGATCCAGAGGTAAACTGTGGAAGGAGAACTGTATCCTCAAGTTAACTCAGCCCACATTCAGGTGTAGAGTAAGTAAGGGAACAGGACAGATGACTGCTCAGCTTTGGTTACCACAGCTGTGTACTTGAAATAGTCCATTTGAGATGCCATCTATATAATCATAGGCACTTCTACATAGTCACAGGCTCTTTTGGCTATAATCATGGCGGGAGGGTGGGAACATGATCATATCTCAGGTAAGATAGGACCAGGTACTAGGACCAGGATTGATTCTTTTAAAACTTTGCCCTTGTGAGAACTACCAGCAGGGTCACATGGGAAGTAATGCATCATACCTCCAGTGACCCAGGAACCTCTATTCAGGCTCTAACTTCCAGAGGTCGGCTACCTCCAGTAACCCACCCTTCATGGACACAATTAGTTGCCACTCAAACCATAGCAGTGACTAGCATTGAGGTAAAATATGTAGAAATGGACAAACTAAGACATGACTTCCAAGGTTCTTAGGATATAGGTTTTAAATAAAATGGGACTTATGAAATGGCGTGATTCTTGCTTTATTGTTTGGTTCCTCAAATGATGTATGTGCTCAAATATTTGCAATAGTCCATTTTTATAAGTAGCCAATCTGTTTTCATCTGTTTACTCACAATTACTTTCTCATTTTCAGTGTATTCAACTGCTGCAAAGGTTAACATATAATGCCAAATTTTTCCATTCTGGTGCCCATATAGATGACTTAATTACATTCTTGATTGGTCATGTGTAAGTATGCAACAAAACATGAACTTAGATCATTTTTGGTTTATTTTTAAACTGAAAGTATGTGGTAGATAATTTCTCCTTGGGTAATGTTTTATATCTAGCCTTAAAAAAAACAGGTATATTTACTATTTGGTGTTATGTGTCATACCCGCGAGCATGTTTGTGATACACCATGTGCCTGCAGAGGACGCAGAGTCAGGTTGTTTGGAGCTGGAGTCATAGGCAGGTGGGTGCTGTCCAGTGTGGGTGCTGGACCAGGGTCCTCTACAGGAGCAGAAAGTGCTCATAACCCAGTGAGCCATCTTACCAGCCCCTGCTCTCTTGAGTTTTAAACTAAGCTTGCTGTTTGTTTACTCCACTTGGGTGATTTCAAGGGTTGAGTATCATAAAGCAGGTTTAATTTTCATAAGTAAGATTTAACAAATTGATTTAGAAAGAAAAATATTAATCAAGGTGAACATTCTATCCCCTTTATAGATGATCATGATAAACTATCATGGTCATTCTAACAGTTATCTCTGTATTTCTGTGGCACGGTTAAACAGGATAATTTAGTTTCAAAACATAAATAGTATTATTAAGAATATGATCATCTTGATTTTACACATAAGAAGGAATTTAGACATATTAACTCCTCTCTAATTTTGACTAATTAGAGTGAACACTGTGCTTTCTGTTTTTACACAGTCAGTCTTCTGAAGATGAGCTAACAATGCCTTGTCTAGGACTCTTGGCAAATCTTTGTCGGCACAATCTTTCTGTTCAAACACAAATAAAAACTTTGGTAAGTTGGCTAGTTGTTTCTATCCCTAAATTCTCTCCAAGTTCCTTGTTTCCTCTTTTATATTTTGTTTGTTTCTTTCTTTCTTTCTGTCTGTCTGTCTGTCTGTCTGTCTGTCTGTTTTTCTGTCTTTCTTCCTTTCTTCCCTTTGCTGAGTGTGAAGCCTGGGGCTTGCATATGCCATTCGGGCACCTTTATGACAAAAAGAAACCTTTCTGCTAAATTCTGTCTATATCAAATAGTCTTTGAATTTCTACTCATCTCTGTTCTGAAATTTCATTTTAGAGCACTTGTATTTTAAAATTAACAATCATGCTTTGAAAAGTTGATAATAATGTTTAATAAGCTTGTCCACTGTGTGCACTTTTCTTTTCTCCTTCAGAGTAATGTGAAATCTTTTTACCGAACTCTCATAAGCTTCCTAGCACACAGCAGTCTGACTGTGGTTGTGTTTGCACTTTCAATATTATCCAGTTTAACACTAAATGAAGAAGTGGGAGAAAAGGTATTTTTTTTTCTATTTATTAAAGTAATTTTGAGTTCATAGTGTTTGACATTGTAAAATTAGTAAAATGTTAACTTACAATAAAATTTTCTCAATTTTTCAAAGCTATTTCATGCTCGAAACATTCATCAGACTTTCCAATTAATATTTAATATTCTCATAAATGGTGATGGTACCCTAACAAGAAAGTACTCAGTTGACCTACTGATGGATCTCCTTAAAAACCCTAAAATTGCTGATTATCTGACCAGGTATGTTACTTATCAATAATACATCTTTCAGATTATTTTCAATGTTGTGTACATGCATGTTCTGCCAGCATGTATGTTTTGTGTGCGCCACATGTGTGTCTGGTGCCTGTGTAAACCTTGAATCTCTGGAGCTGCAGTTAGAGATATCTGTGAGCCGTGTTGTAGATGCTGGCAATTGAACCCAGGTCCTGTGGCAGAGAGCATTCCTAATGGTTAAGCCATCTCTCCAGCTCCACAGGATTTATGTTTGTCTCCGGGTGTTTCTTGTCACATGCTTTTGAAACTAGGGAGTATTTACTTCTCGTAGATTTTCAAAATCGTTTTGCAACTTATTTTTACTTTTTTCATATTGGGTTTTGCCTGCATATATGTGTACCATGTATGTTCCTGTTCCCTGTGGAGGCTAGAAGAGGACATCATGTCACCTAGAACTAGAGCCATGAGTGTTGTGAGCTACCCAGTGTGGGTGCTGGCAACTGACCCCTGCGCCTCTGGGAAAATAATACACAACTACTGAACCATCTCTCCAGACCTTGATTTTAGCATCTTGTTTCTCAGTGCTTAGGTTGTGTCAGGATCTTTAAGAACTGCTTCAAAAAGTTAAAGTACCTCATCTCCAAATAAGGAAACATTTATTGAGGACCTACATTGTTCAAACAATGAGAAAAAGATTGAGTCTTAGCACCAGTAGGATGTTAAATAATCCCTGATTCTCCACAAGAAGTATAACAAATAGACCTAGAGGAAAAGCTACCTCAGATAACTAGAGTTCTGCAGAACAAGACACATTTTCTTTAGCATTCTGTCTTTTCCTAAATGTCTGTGAGAAGGGTGTGTATCAAGTCACTGGTTCATAGATAATGACATTTTGGTTTTCCTTTAGAATACTTTCCCTTTAGTTGTCTTATTTTTATCTGTTGTGAGCTTTTCAATATCCATGTGTTTCTATTCTGGCAGTAACATAATGCTTACTTAAAAGCTTTGAGGTATTTGGATATGGTCCGCAGGGACCAGAGAAATGACTATGTAGTATCAGTGTGAGATTGCACAGTCCATACTCCTTTCAGTCTCTCTGCTGCATTCTTTCTTTTTCCTTCTGTGCAGAATAGATCCCAAGAACGACATCTAGCTTCTCTTCTTGTTTCAATGCTACACCAGGTTGTTAAAACCTCAACCTTGAATCTTTCTGAAGCCTTAACAGTCTTGGGTTTCTAATGAGATATGAGAAAATCACAGCGCTTGCCCTGGGCCAGACCCCTCATATTTACTCTGTTAGCTTCCTTTCTTAATTCCTCCATTGTCTCATAGATGTGTCGCTTCCTCTTGCTACCGTTCACACATGTGCAAGCTCGTTTTATCTTTGTTTCAAATCCAAAAAAAGAAGACAAATTCTGTCTTCTTAGCGCTCCCTCATACTTGCACACCTAGACAAATTTGTTTTCCACATTCTTTCTTAGTTCTATACTTTTATGTTCAGAAACATTCTGTGTGCGGTAAGCCTCATTCTGTCATCTTCAGCAGAATCAACGCCTCCTATTCACTTCTCACTTTTTATTATTACATGTGTTCAAGCTTTAACTGTTATGTCACTTTGGTAGTGTTCAAGGTACATACCCAAATCTAAGCCTTGCCCACACTGCTGCTTTATTTCTGGCCAATTAGCATGCTAGACAGTGGCTAGATGCTGCCGCTACAAGCCAGCCCTCATATCATGGTAAACAACCAGCTAACAACCATGTACTAATGTGTTGCTATGCTTTGAGGTTGTAGGCAATATATTTTTTACATGGAGTAGTTTAAATTGAGTTGGGTTTGTTGGTATAAAACTGTCATATATCCGTGAATATCTATGTAAACATTATAAAGATATGTGGTGTATCATATTTTTAACTTGAGAGTTCTGTATTTCCCTTGCCTACAATTTCCTTTTGTAACTTAATGTATACCTTTCAACCTAGGTATGAGCACTTCTCTTCATGTCTTAATCAAGTACTAGGACTTCTAAATGCAAAAGACCCTGATTCTTCTTCAAAGGTATGTAGAAGCATATCATTTTGTTTTATACTTTTTTGAAAAAACTAAGATATACAGAAAATCTAAGTATGCCGCTCTCTGCATATTTATAAACTGCTCAAACTCAGGTAACCAATATTGAAATGAGAATGAGAGCATTATAAAGTATAAGTTACTTTCAGTTTGTCCTTCAGAATGTTGTATGTGGCATTTTTAGTGTCATCATATGCTTTGTCTATTAAAGTCCCAATGAAGATGGTATTTAATGAAGGCTTTATATTGCACAGGTTTTAGAATTACTTCTTGCATTCTGTGCAGTGACTCAGCTGCGCCATGTACTCAGTCAGATGATGTTTGAACAGTCTCCATCTGGCAACATTCTGGGAAGCCGTCCTAAGAGCTTAGAGCCTATCTCGGCTCTACTTCGCTGGTTAAGCCAACCCTTGGATGGAGCTGAAAACTGTTCTGTGTTAGCATTGGAGTTGTTCAAGGAAATCTTCGAGGTAATGGAATGATTGACAAGTGAACTTTTGTACTTTCATGATGCTCAGCTAACATGTTTTATAACTTTTGTGTTATAAGCTTCCAGTTGTCCACACATGGGATAAAATTAACAATTATAAACTAGACTGGAATTCAACTACTAAGGTTTTTCTCTTGCAAACTCACATGTATCAGTTTGGTCCATGTTTCTACTGAATGCTTTGTATGCATTTGTCTTTTTATATACATATGTACATACATATATACAAATAGTTTGCTAAACTATGCCTATATGATTTTGTCTTGTATGGATATATGTGCTTTGGTCATTTTCTCTTTATCTCAGATTTTGTCTACTGTTCATTGTTGTGTAAAATAAAGGTCTTAATTAGTAAAATGAAACAGAGGATGCAGGCAGCATGTAATACCCTTAGAATAAAGACAGATAATCTTAATAATGCTACTGGGCAGCTTAACCTTATCCGCTGTTTACCAGCTTTGATTTTATATGCATTTAGTCCATCCCAGTCTTCCAAATCTTTTTCTTCTCATAATTGGATTCTATACACGGTACATATGAGTGACTAAGTGTATTTATTAAAATTTATGCATAAACTGCTTTTGGTAATTTTCTTTAAAAGATTTATTCATTTTATTTATATGAAGACACTGTAATTGTCTTCAAACACACTAGTATGGGTACCAGATCCCATTACAGATGGTTATGAGCAGCCACTCTGGGGTTGCTGGGAGTTGAACTCAGGACCTCTGGAAAAGCAGCTGAGCTGTCTCTTCCGCCCTGCTTTTGGTATTTTAACTTGGTCCTGCTGTAACTGATTTTAGAATTTTAGAATTTAAAAATTTGTAGTTTTACACTGTTTATAAAGTCAGTCAATCTCTTACTATTTTAATTACATCTAGCAAATTTAGGATATTGCTTTTAAATACTAAACATATTTAGAATAACATTTAAATCACAGAGTCCTTTAGAAGTGTCTTTTTTTTATAAAATCTTCCGTATTGATTTGAGGGAAGAATCCAAGACAGTTCTGAAAGCTGGCTAAAATGCTAAAGTGTAAAATACAGTTTTCAAAAAGGAGACTTGAATAAATGAAAATTGAAATAAATGTTAAACTTGAATAGTATATTATAGATCAATAGTGACTGTTTTGTGTTACATGTTCCATCTTTATTTTTAATTATACTTGATGGTCTATTTTCTAGGATGTCATTGATACTGGTAACTGTTCCTCAGCTGACCATTTTGTGACCCTTCTGCTTCCTACAATCCTTGATCAGCTTCAGTTCACAGAACAAAATCTGGATGAGACCTTAGTAAGAAATAAGTGTGAAAGGATGGTCAAAGCCATTGAAGTTTTATTAAATATCCTTTACCATAATAGAAATGAAAAGAATTAAAAACCCCAGTTTTCTCTCTATAATATCTCTTATAATATATCAGAAATAATGTATTAAGGGACTGGCGAGATAGCTTAGTCAGTAAAATGATTCCCCCATGAGCATGGGGGCTTGAGTTCAGTTCCCAGCTGCCACATGAAAAGGTAAGACAAGCATGGTGGTAAGGGTTTATAATCTCAGGGTTGGGATTGCAGAGACAAGAATCCTAGGGGTTTGCTGGCCAACAATCTCCCCTAATGGGTGACCTATAGTCCTGTGAGAAACCCTGCTCAAAGTAGATGGACTGTGGTTTTGAGGATGACACCCCAGGTTGTTCTTTGGCCTCCATATATGCATGTGCATATGTGCACACCTGCACACAAACATGTATGAACATCTACATATATATGCAGAAAAAGGTTATTAAACTAAAATGAAGTTTCAAAGATACCTGGAAAACATCTGTAGTTTGCTTAATCTTAAGTACATTTAGAACTCATTTGTTTTTAGATACAGCTTTGTGTGCATGTGCCTACTGCAGAGGATCAAACCCAAGAGCTCAATGGTAGATCAAGTATTCTAGTATATACATTCCCAACCCAATCAATGTGCCTAAGATCACCATTTCTAAAGTAACAGTTTGAGCTTTGAAGGTGTATTCTGAGCTGAATTTGTGGTTTTGATATTTACTGCTCCTGTGAGGCATTGGCTGATGTTCCAGTGCAGAAGCAAATACTACGAGGTTTCATGATTTTGACCCCATGCTTCGTGTGTGTTTGTGATTATTTTACCTACCCACTTATTTCTAATATGTAGCCAAGGCTGTACATCACTGCTGTAGAGGCCTTAACCTTAAAGTATCTCATAATTTGGCCCATTTCTCTAATAGATATTCTTAGTAATTTATATATTATGAGAAAATAACTCCCAATAATGTATCCAGTATTTATTGAGACATTGTAATCAGTGAAGAAATACCCTTTCTTTGGTTTTACCATGTGTCAAACACTTGTATGAATCCATTTCTTGCTATTTTTCAGGCACTTTAATACTTTTTAGTGCCATTTTTGTGACATGTCTTAAAGTAATTAAAATAATTGCCCTGTATTGCAGTGATAAGGTAACTTATTTGGAATTATTTTGAATAGTCTAAGTTATATATAACTATACACTATATACCAAGTATTTGCATGTCTCTGTATCTTAACCAAATGTAACCTCTGTGTGGAGATGACTCTCTGAAAATGCGTGTTGTAAAAATACTGACCACTGTAAAGTGCACCACGCTTATAGAGCAGCAGTTTACATATGGCAAGATTGACCTGGGGTTTGGAACAAAGGTAGCCGATTCTGAGTTGTGGTGAGTATTTCACAGCCAAAATGTGTACTATAAAATGTAGTTCCCATATTTAAGAATCATTCCCGGGTTATGTTCTGTTAACTCAAAGGAAACTTTTTAAATTCTTGAATAAAATTCAATTTATGGATTGTATACTTCTGAAAGGCTTTGACATCTGTAGGTTATAATATTTTTGGACTTTTATTTTTCTATGTGTATGAAAGAGAAATTATGAACCCTGAATATTTCTCTTCTGAAATTTCCTTTTGACATTGCCTTGGTAATTTAATTTTTGCTTCATTTAATCTTACATTTTTAAAGAGAAAAGCATGACAAAATGGATAGTGTTTTTACAAGAAAACCAATCCCTGCTGAAAGTTACTTAATAACAAAGACAGCTCTTCTCCTTCATACATCAGAGCGTTGGTTAAAGGTAGAAGCTCACTGAGAGTAACGAGCAGTTTATTTATGCCCTTTCCTCTCCTGAATAAGTCCTTCTAATGAATATTTATTGAGAACCTGATAAAATCCAGACACTATAATTTGTTCACATTTCCATAAATGGAATAACTGTCAACAGTTATATTCTTGAAGAACAAGAGTTATCTTTTCACTTGTAAAACTTTTTTGGTGTGTATGTGTGTGTGTGTGTGTGTGTGTATGTGTGTGTACATGTGTGCATGTGGATGTCAGGACCACCAGTGGGAGTCCCATGGATTGAGCTTAGGTCATTAGACTTGATGGACAACAACCTTACTTATTCGGCCATCTCTTTTTTAATCTTTAACTTTTTCAGATGCACAGTAGAAGGGATGCTTGATCATGTATCATTTATCTCTGCATATTACTTTGGATTTTGGGGGTTTTTTGTTTGTTTTTAAAAATACTAAGAATGAAATGAGCCACATTCTAATACTTGTACTTCCAACAATACTTGTATTTCTAACATTGTACTTCATTCAGCAGGAATTTGAATCACACTGGGATTTTGTTTGTTTGTTTGTTTGTTTTTGGTTGGTTGGTTGGGTTTTTTTGTTGTTGATGTTGCTGTTTTTATTGGATATCTTTTAAAAAAAAGATTTACTTATTTTATGTATGTGAGTACACTGTAGCTGTCTTCACACACACCAGAAGAGGGCATCAGATCCCATTACAGATGGTTGTGAGCCACCATGTGGTTGCTGGGAATTGAACTCAGGTCCTCAGGCAGAGCAGTCAGTGCTCTTCACTGCTGAGCCATCTCTCCAGCCCTTTATTGGATATCTTAATTACATTTCAAATGTTATCCCCTTTCCAGGTATCCCCTCCGGAACACCCCCATCCCATCTCCCCTCTCCCTGCTTCTATGAGAGTGCTCTCCCACCCACCCGCCTCACCACCCTAGCATTCCCTTACACTGGGACATCAGGCCTTCACAGGACCAAGAGCCTCTCCTCCCATTGTTGCCAGATAAGGCCATCCTCTGCTACATATGCACATATGCAGCTGGAGCCATGGGTCCCTCCATGTATACTCCTTGGTTGGTAGTTTAGTCCCTGGAAGCTCTGGTTGGTTGATATTATTGTTCTTCCTATGGGGTTGCAAACCCTTTCAGTAACTTCAGTCCTTTCCCTAACTCCTACATTGGGGTCGGTGTGCTCAGTCTGATGGTTGGCTGGGAACTTTAAGAGGAGATAACAGTTTGGAATCTAGACTCAATACTAGTTTGTTCCTTCTGTAACTTCAATACTAAAATATTATGGTTTTTATATTTTAATTCTTTTTTTTTTTTTTAAAGATTTATTTATTTATTATATGTAAGTACACTGTAGCTGTCTTCAGACACTCCAGAAGAGGGCGCCAGATCTCGTTACGGATGGTTGTGAGCCACCATGTGGTTGCTGGGAGTTGAACTCTGGACCTTTGGAAGAGCAGTCGGGTGCTCTTACCCACTGAGCCATCTCACCAGCCCTTATATTTTAATTCTTAAAAGTAATACTCTATCTTCATGTTTTAAAAACAAATTTGTTAGATTTTTAATTTAGATGTATAGTTAAAAATATGCTAATTTTTTAGTTATCTAATTTGAATGTCACTTTTATTTTTAAAGCAAACTTGCTGCTGATGTAATTTTGAAAACCCTTACTTTGATGAACAAACTTAAACAGTTGGTCCCTGGTATGGAAGTAAGCTTCTACAAAATCCTTCAGGTAACTTGAGACTTTTCATTTTATTACCATGTGCTTTTTGGCATGCATGTGTGTGTATGTGACATATGTTTATATGGTCCTGTGGTACATGTATATATAGAAGTGTGTGTGTGTGTGTGTGTGTGTGTGTGTGTGTGTGTGCGTGCGCACGCGCGTGCACATGGAAGTGTTAGTCTTGTGGGTCCTTTTCAATTACTTGCTACTGTTTTTTTCCTTTGAGTCCAGGTCTCTGTCCTAGAGCTCACTAATTTAGCTAGGGATCCATCTATCTCTGGCCTGTCTCTCTGGATAGAAGGCTAGAGGTGTGTAACCATGTCCTGAATTCTAGGTGGCACCATCTCCAGCCCCTCTACCTTGGTTTTCTTTTGTTTGTTTGTTTGGTTGGTTGGTTTTTCCTTCCTTACTTTCTTGACTTCTTGCTTCCTTCTTTTCTTGATTTCTTGACTTCTTGTTTGTTTCTTGAGACATCATATTATAAGTATTTCTGCTTTAATATTATTTTACATTTTTAAGGGGTAATTTTCGTAAAATTGACCACAAGACAAAAGTTGACAGTTCTGTGTTTTGTAGTTAGAATAGTCTTGTTATACATAGTTCTTAGAAACTAAATCTAAATTCCTCCAGATCTTCAGGTGAAGAATGTTCCCAGTGGTAGTTTCCCAGCGTTTCTTTCATTATGTCGTACTTGCAGGTTTCTTGATTTATTATGCTATTGGCATTTATTTATTGGGAAAGACTCTGTGTGTGTGTGTGTGTGTGTGTGTGTGTGTGTGTGTGTGCGCGTGCGCGTGCGTGTGTGCGTGCTTGCACGCACATGTACACTTATACCTATGGGAGATGCGTATGTGTGAAGGCCTTTGCTTGTAATTCTCCACCTTAATTTTTGACATGAGGACTCTTCACTATTCTGAACCTTAGCAAGAAAGAAAGGTAGGATGGTGGCTAGTGAGCTTCAGGAATCTGTTTGTCTGCCTCTCCAACATAAAAGCACATTTGTTATGGATTTTCCATTTTAAGCTCAGATTTACTAACTGGGCCTTCTTCCCTAGGTGAACTTTGAATTTTAGTCAGAGTTGGTAACATAAAGTAATGAGAGGATAGAAAACATCTGAAAGAGAGGGACTGATACAATTAATGCAGATGTGCTTAAAATAGCAAACTTACAAGTTTTAATGAGGGTAGCTGAAAATTTCTAGATGTTGTCAGAAAGCAAAACTGTAAGGCTTACTTTACAATTTTATTTCCCACTCCCTCCTTTCTCCACCACAAACTCAGGACCTAAAACATGCCTTGTAAGTACTCATTTGCTCTTCAAGAATTAGGGAACACCTCGTTTTGTCAGTCATAATGCTGAAGTGGAGGAGGTGGCTTTTATAGGTAGAAGAAGGAAGAAAAATGCTCCTGTTACTTTCCTTATAGGAAAAAATATCTTCTTATGCAACTACAATATATTTTGTTTGTTTGAGGGAAAATGGAGCTGGACTTTAGTTTTTCACTTCAGTACTTAGATTTTTTTTTTTTTTTTTAATAATAGATGATTTTAGAGCCTTTGGTACTAGTGTGAAATACTGACATGAGGGACTTTAAAATCGATTGCTTCAGTCAATAGATTTTCTGATTTGCATTCACTTGAATAATTTATTTGATGCTTTTAATTTAGAAATGATGAAACAAAGTTTTATTTTACTAGAAATACAACAGTAAATCCCACTTGATTTTGAAAAATTTTAATTTATGAAAATATATAAATCATTATTCCAAGAGCCATTATTTAAAACACTGAAGCCTTTTTCAGTATAAATAGCTACAGGGTGTTACAGTGTAACGCCATGGAAGCATGGAGTAGGAATCCTTTGGAATATGCTCACCTTTGCCTAAGGACTTGGCAGTATGTGTTCTTTCTGCCTCTTACTTGCTCTTTCTCCTTTGTTTAGGATCCGCGGTTGATTACTCCTTTAGCTTTTGCTTTAACGTCAGATAATAGAGAACAAGTCCAGTCTGGATTGGGAATACTGCTTGAAGCCTCTCCCTTGCCCGATTTCCCTGCCTTAGTGTGAGTTGTAACCATCTGCAATCTCTCTTAACCCAACTTGAATGTCATGCTGTTACTTTATCATCCTTCATGCATACTTAGTAATAAATTCAAGAACTGCAGATTTTACTGTAATTGCTAGTAATCTCTCAAATACTTAAAAATGTGATTTCTCTAAAAGAGAAGGCCCAATGTTTACTTTCTCAAAGAAAGCATAGATGCAGTTGACCAGATATCAGTCGTGCTGGTTTTGTCTCTTAATTGCCTCTCTGAACAGGGATTCTAGACACTGAAGCTTGAAGTTTTAGTTCTTTCTGTTGAAAGAACTTTTTCTTTCTGATGTATTTGCCAAGGATTCCTAAGAACTGCATGAATTCAAACTAACTGGGAAAGGTCAATGTGAGGATTCTGAAATATTAAGTATTTTATCATAAAATGCAGTAGATGATGGCCAGGCAAAATATTTACTATATTTAATCTCAGATAATAGTATATTTAAAATGGTGTGAGTTTTTTGTTAATTTGTTTGTTTGTTTTGTTTTGTTTGCCTGATTTTGTTTTAAGTTGCGTTTGAGTATCAAAAGGAGAGAATCTTCAAACTGAATGGTTACCATATAGTCTGTACTTGGGATTAAGTAATTTGTGTAATAGAATTTGTAAAATTCAATTGACTAATTTGGAACTAGAGGTCAATAAGCTGACCAGTGAGCAAGCTATTCTTTTGTAAATAGCTTTTTCACACCAAAGCCACAGCATTCATTTTAGTATTCTCTCTCGTGTCTGTGCTGTTTCCACTCTTCAAATGTAAGAGAAGAGTTTGCTAATGATGTTAAATGACTTTAGTTGCATTTTGTAGAATTACTCATATAGGTAATCAGAAATTAAGAATTAAAGAACTATGAAATGCAAGCCCAGTATCAATGCAATAAAAATCCCATTCCTTATGTTATTTGATGGTCGTAATGTAGAGGGGAAAAGCAAACTCAAGGCCTCCTACATGGCCTAATAAATATTTATAATAACCCAACCAAAGAGTTTAAAATTTGACAAATATGTTTAGCATTTTTTTATTTCTGTGATTATAATGTAGTTATATTTCTTTTTTTCTTTCCTCTCTAAGCCTTCTCATATAACCCTCTCTGTTCTTGTTCAAAGTCATAGCTCTGTTTTTCATTATTTCATTAATCATTATTGCATCTACATGTAATGTGTGTGTATTGGGGGTGGGGGTGGATAGAACCTAGATGGTGGGGAGAGATAGCCCAGGGACCTAGGGTAAAACCAAATACTACTGTTCTTTAAATAAATAAATAAATAAATAAATAAATAAATGTCAAAAAAATGGCTTCTAGTGACTATGCTTGTAGATCAGTGCCTTGCTCAGCCATCATCAGAGAAGCTACTTCCTCCAATAGATGGGACAAATACAAATAGAGAGCCATAGCCAGACAGTATGAAAAGACAACATAAAACAGAGTGTCTCCATTAAATTCCTTCCCTCAGACCTTAGGGAATCTTGGAAAGGAGGAGGCAGGAGAGCCAGGGGGTTTGGGAGACACCAAGAAAATAAGGCCCTCTAAGCCAACATAATCAAAGCTCATATGAGCTCAGAGACTGAGGCAGTTACTCAGGACCTGCACAGGTCTGCACAAGGTCCTCTGCTAATATAGCTTCCAGTATTTTGGTGGGACTTACTTCAGTGTGTGAATGAGTTGGTCTCTGATTCTTTAACTTCTCTTAGGCTCTTCTTTTGTTTGTTTTGTCCAATTCTGATGTGTTAGTTTTTGTTCTATCTTATTGTATTTTGTTATGTTATTTTAAAAAATTAAAAGTTCATATAATGCCTATCACTATGGAAAGGATTAACTAATTATTCATGTTACATAGGGCATTAATGAAAGCCTCTGGATAGGTAAATTTGAACCAAGATCTTAGGGTAAGAAGGAACCAACCCTATTCTGGTAGGAGAGTTGAGAGATAAACAGGATTAGCTTTCAGTGGGACAGACTAGAAGTCAGTATGAGGAAGACATCCCGGATGAGAAAAACAAGTGTCAGAGGAGAGCATAGATGAGACCAGGTGATACCATCTATGATTAGAAGGTTCTGCGTGATACAGGAACTTTGTACTTCTAGCAGGTAATCCACTCACTAAGTAGTGCTAGTATGCCTCCAAACTAAACATGGAATTGTCATTGTAAAGGATTGTAAGTAGAAAAGAGCTCTCTGGAAAATTGAGAATGTTTCTCCAAACCTTATTTTATTGGGGTTATCAAAAAGATGATTTCCAATATATTTGGAGACTTAGAGTTCCCAAAAAAAGATTTATTCCATAGTGCTATAACAGTTCTGCTTTTTTCACTGTTTCTGTGATTGATTTTTTTCTTTCTTACTCTTATTAAGACTTGGAGAAAGTATAGCAGCAAACAATGTGTACAGACAGCAAGAAACTGAGCATCTGCCCAGGAAAATGACTTTCCAGCCCTTAAATCATGGTTTTTCAACATCAGCAAAGTGCTTAACGCCTCCTCCTTCAAAAGATAATGCTCCTGCGTTGAACATTGAGGACCTCATAGAGAAACTGCAGGCTGGAGTGATGGTGAGTGAGAGAGAGTATTGGAATGGGCTTGTGCTTGGGACCAGCCAGCTCGCATCAGCTCTGATTGCAGATTTAGTTAATGTCACATGCAGAGTTTATCACTGTAACTTTATGCTTTGGCATAAAAAGTGCAATCTGGCCATTTTGCAGAGAAAAATAATTTTAAAAAATAAACATAAAAAAAAAAAAAGCAAAGAAAAAGCCAGCTCTCATTTCTTGTTCTGCCCCTTTCCTGTCTGCCCACAGGAATAAGAAGCATTTTTAAATCACCATGTGAATGCTGAACCTTGCTCTGATAGCCAAATTAGTGAATTATTTATAACATACCTGATACAACATACATTTTATTCTTTAGCTATAACGATTTAATTACAAAGTAGATTTTCATTCTTTCATTAAATTTATAATTTTCTGAATTGAACTCTGTTAAAACCAGGTAAAGGATCAGATTAGTGATATAAGAATATCTGACATCATGGATGTTTATGAGATGAAACTTTCCACATTAGCCGTGAGTACATGTTTGTTTTTAACTGTATAATGATAGATGCATTTCACACATGTTTTTCTAAACAATGGACATTAACTGTGTATTTCCTTCTAGTCTAAAGAGAGCAGGTTACAAGATCTCCTGGAAGCAAAAGCCCTGGCTCTTGCACAGGCTGACAGACTGATCGCTCAGTATCGCTGTCAGAGAACTCAAGCAGAGACAGAGGTCTGTACACTGTATCAATAAAGCATGTCTGATTCGTAGAAAACGTGATTAGTGAAATGAAAGCCATGCACAGTACTAGTTAGAGGTGTGCTCTAACACATGTATCTGAGGTGGTAAGAGAGAGCAGTAGGGGAAGGTCTTTGTCACCGATCCTGGGAAGCTGAATTCAGTCCCCAGGACACATGGCAGAAAGAGAAAACTGTTTTCCACAAGCTAGTCTCTGACCTCCACATATGATAGATAGTATGCATATACCCAGACATAAATATACTCACACACAAACATATTAATTCAGTTTTTAAAAATAACTTATAATGCTATCATGATGTTATAGGTAGAAAATTCTTGACTGTGGAACTATTTTATACACAAGTTTAACTTCTGTAAAAATACCTCCTGGTTTTATATATGAGGAATATGAAATATAAGTTTTGTGTTTAGATGTGAGCTTCATGTATGTTATATATGTGCAGATATCTGAATCGTATTTGGAAGAATTAAGACTATAAAATGGATATAGTTTTCTATAACCAGTAGATGCTGAATTAGATATTTGGTAGCTCTTTTAAATTGTACAATTTATGGATTATAATGTGTGCTCATATTACATGCATGCATTATTTAATATAGTCTGAGAGTAGTGTTAGACAGTTTTGTTGTGCCTACATCACATAGTGTACTTAAGCTAAGATGGCTAAATATAAGATGGCGAAGATGGCAAAATAATGCAGTGGAACTACCACCAGCATATGATACGTTTTATGCAAGCATTGCAATATGATGTGTGTATATGTGATTGTGGCAAATTGCATGTTTCCTTTTCTCTTGAGGCACGAACACTTGCGGGTATGTTACGAGAAGTTGAGAGAAAAAATGAAGAGCTTAGTGTGTTGCTGAAGTCACAACAGCTCGAGTCAGAAAGAGCCCAAAATGATATTGAGCGTCTCTTTCAACACAGTAAGAAGCTGGAATCTGTGGCTGCAGAACATGAAATACTGACAAAGTCCTACATGGAACTTGTTCAAAGGTAGAGGTTTCTGTGTAAAGTTAGAACCTGAGTGAATATGCTACATTTCCTCAACCCTAAGGGATTTGAAAGCATTTCTTAAACTGATGTGACCCCATTAAGTAAGTAGTTCCTAAGAGATTTAAGGCTCCTAATCATGAGCTGAGTGAGGTCAGAAACAATAGACATGAAGTAATAATATTTTATAAGTTATAGCAAATGAACTTTATTCCTCAAACTCTTTGGCAAAGTTGGAACAAACAGAAACCTTTATTTCTATTTACTTCTTTAGTTAATGTATAAAATCACAGATTACCTGGAGTGTACGCTTCTCAAGACCAAGTTTCTCTGTTTCGGTCACTGGCCGGTTAATTATGGCCTAGAACAAATAGTGTTTGATACGGGGACACAGCTGTGGTGCATTACTAAATGAGGGCCAGCAGGGTGCAGCAGGTTGTTACCAAGCCTGGAAACCAAGTAGGATCCCCAGAACACTCATGAGAAAAGGGGGCAGGGGAGTCGCTGTGCTCACACATTCACACCATGGCATAGATACACTCTTATGTACACGCAAGTCCATACATAAAGAAATGATTGAATCAACTTAGTGGTCACAATTAATATTAAACTGACGGTCATTTTAGAAAGTTTTAGTCAAATATCGGGAATTTCATGTTATATTACCTAATACCACAGAAATGTGTGTTACTATTTAATTTGCCTTTTATTGTCATTGAGTTATGCAGTGAGCTCCTTATGAAAAATGTGTATGCAGTTCAAGAGTGTAAGCATAAGCACTTATAATACTGATGGCTACTTCCAGATGTCCATACTGCCTTCCTCCATGAAGACACTTACACGTTTCATTGTCTTCTTAGAAATGAAGCTACTGAAAAGAAGAATACTGACTTACAGACTACCTGTGAATCTCTGAATAAACACATTGAGACAATGAAAAAGTTGAACGAGTCACTCAAGCAACAAAATGAAAAGTAAAACCTTTAGTTCTATATTTCTAATTATTTGTTTTTTTTGGCAATGATTCTCTACATAGAATATTCTTTTTTATTGATAGCTAATGGAACTCTTCTTTCAGATTAAAATATAAACTTGTCCTATTTATAGGTAATTACAGTTCTTATGATTTTTACTTCATACTTTTGGAGAAAAAGTGGACAAGTAATTTGATTCAATAATTTTTCTTTTATAACTTCAGAACTATTGCTCAGTTGATAGAGAAAGACGAGCAGAGAAAAGAAGTCCAGAGCCAGTTAGCAGACCGAGAATGTAAACTATCAAGTAAGTTGCTTTGTTTGAAACACTAAAATGGTTTCAGCATATTTTGCTTTTGAAGAAAGTCAGAGCGTGGTTTATTTCAGTTAATTACTAATATTTACTTTACTAGTTTATTTTAAGGGTTTTGTTTTTGTTCTTGTTCCTCGTGTGTATATGGGTATTGGGACTATGTACTTGTTGCAAGTGGCTGGCAATGGAAGAGGTGTTGGATAAATTTTCTGCCAAAGTTGTGACTGCTCGTAACTACTGAGCCGTCTTGTAAGCCCCAACTTCTTATAGTTTTTAAATTTTAAATTACTTCTAAAACATTTTCCCTTCTCTTTGAACCTTTACAAAAGCATTTTCATTTCTGTGATCAAGTAGCAAATATGGCCTTTTATATCAACTCTGGGAGTTACAAGAAATGGTGCCCTTTTAAAAAGAAAATATTTTACATGACAGCAGGTGGCAGTACTGGGTAATGTACAGTTACTAGCCTGTAAATGCTGTCCTCTGTGAAATGACTTAAACAGCCATTACTGTGTTCTTCCTTAGTGTTTAGAGACCGAGCCATGATGTTTTGGCCATGATTTTTACTCTCAAATTTCTAGTAGCCATTAAGCTCTGTGTGTTTCCCTCCTCCCTATCCCCAGTGCTTGTTTAGAACAGAGAAATACAAAGACTTGCTGTTTTGTACAAAATCCTGGTCAAAAGGAGTATTAGTGGGTATTGTGTTTGTTCATTCATTTATTCTTTACATGTATTGGGTAGGGGTAGGGTCTGCCCATGTGAAGATGAGAGGATGACCCAGGAGAGTCAGCCCTCTTCTTCCACTGTTCCGGGGGGTGGGGGACGGGGTGGTCATTCAGGTGATGGTAAGTACTTCTACCTTCTCAGCCATCTCCGCTTCCCTGGAGCTGGTTTTTATGGTCAGTAAATTTTATATATAAAAAAAAGTTTCCCACAAGACATTTGATTTTCCTCATTTTCCTTTATACTAGCTACTTAACTTTTTCATAAGTATGGTTTACTGTTTGTTTTTAGATTTGCATAAAATAGCAAAATCCCAAGAAGAAAAACTTAATGTTTTACAAAAGGAAAAGGAAGAAAAGCAGGAAACCATTGATATCCTTAGAAAAGAATTAAGCAGAACAGAACAGATAAGGAAAGAGTTGAGCATTAAGGTAAGACGCCTCAGGTTTTTTTCCTTGGCAGAAAAATGAAAAAGTAGTTTTTGAAAAGGTGAACATGGGTAGATTAATTCTGTTTTTTTTTTTTTAAATAATTTAAGGTCACTGAAGATTTCTGAGTTGTTATGATTTTATATTGTTTAAGCCTTTTCATTTGCAAAGAACTCCTAATTTTTTCTTAATTATCCTCTCTTTGACATATATAAATATCAAAATAGTAGCACTTGTAATTTACCAATGAGAAAATGGAGTCTGAATTTATATATGACCCAAATAATAGATATACACATTATAAATTTTAATCTATTGCTTGTATATATTATGACTATGTAACTTGAGCGGTAGCTATGAATTGTGCTTTCTAGCCCATTTGCTATTGTAGAGCAAATGTAACACAAGGAGCTTTAACCCTGAGAGAATGGTAGTTTGGAGAGAATCTGCATTAACATAGTTACTTCTTAAGTACTACATAGTATGTAATATTTTTTGCAAAAAAAAAAAAGAAAAATACTGCTATATTGCCTGTGGTGTGTGTGTGTGTGTGTGTGTGTGTGTGTGTGTGTGTGTGAGTGAGAGAGAGAGAGAGAGAGAGAGAGAGAGAGAGAGAGAGAGAGAGAAACAGGTCTCATTTTATTGCCCTGGCTGGCCTGAACCACTCTATGTAGGCCAATCTTGCCTTGAATGTACTGAAATCCACCTGACTCCTTAGTCTGAGTGCATTGATTTAAAAGATTATTTAAAAGTTTCAGTTCCTATTATTTTGTCTTAAATTCATTAAACTATATTAAAGTGCATATATAATATGTTCTAAAATGATATTTACAAATAAAAATTAAAGATACCTAAAAAAATATCAGATGAAAAACCTTTCTGATCTATTTATTTTCTATTTCTTGTCATTTCCTTGTATCTTAGGCTTCCTCCCTAGAAATGCACAAGGCTCAATTAGAAGGTCGTTTGGAAGAGAAAGAGTCTTTGTTGAAACTTCAGCAAGAGGAGTTGAATAAACATTCTCACATGATAGCAATGATCCACAGTTTAAGTGGTGGAAAAATAAGCCCAGAAACTGTGAACCTTAGTATATAAACATTCTGGCTTTGGGGAATTTGTGCATGGATACTTTTGTTGTATTTATATGTTGGAAGTGGCAGTAAATGGAGGAAATTGTGACTTCAAAACAGTTATCATTTGTTTGCTATCTATTAACTTAGTAAAGATCATAATTGCATTGATGTTTTATTTATTCTTGGGGAGATTTTTAGATTTTGCTTTTTTTATGTTTACTCTTACATATTCTCATGTATGATTATAGTCATGGATTACTTAATATCAACCATGAATAAATTTACGTAAATGTGCTTTCTAAGCACTTTCTCTATTCTGGGAACATGCTAGAATAGACACACAACTATCAGGAGTACAGGGTTTTAGGCTGTATCATCTTTTGCAACTATGATAATAAAAATATGATCTATCATTAACTAAAATTTCATCACCATCACCAAGTGATATAGTTATTAAGTAACTTTCTTGATCCAGCAGTCTTACAGATTAATTGATTAAAATCAACTAGTAAAAAATGTTCTGATACTACTCAGGAAATTTTTCTCTAAAGGTAACAGAAAATAGACTGAAAGAACTTTATTACTGCATTTAAATGAAACAATATATAGCCTAAATTGTAAATTTGGAAACAGTGCTGTAGCTATCAGAAATAATGTTTAAAAATGGGGAGTATCCATTACGTTAAATGATTTCATAGTCTCCTAAAATTAAAAATTGTATATTTATTTGCAACTTTCTTTTGTTTTTTTTCTTTGGCTTTTTTTTCCTCATGTTCTGTTCTTATTTTTTGCTATTGTTCTTTAATTTTGTTGTTTGCTTTATAGAACACAATTTCTCTCTCTATCCTAGGCTAATCTTGAGTTCACTCTGGACCTCATGTGTGTCTTAACTCCCAGTGATCTCCTCCTGTAATCCAGGCACTAGGATTACAAGTGGTTTCTACTATATCAGTATAAATATAACTATTTCTTAAAATGTTGTATGTTGAAAAACCTATCATCGCTTTCAAGAGTAATTAGATTTCTATTCTAGCTAATCAGAAACATTATTTCTTGTAGTACAATACACATTTAACGTATTCAATTGAGCCATTGAATTTTATATAAAAGTTATGTATCCTTGTTTTGGTATCTCATTCATACAAGAGAATTTTAGTACTTTTCATTTAAATAAAACATAAGTGTGATGTGTTTAAGAAAACATTTTAGATCAGTACTTTGATTTCCTTATGCTGTTAATCTGCATTCTTTACCATATATGATTTAAGTAAGCTTAGTTTTGCTTCTGTCTCTTTTTTTTTAAAGAATTATTTATTATATTTTCTATAATTGAGTACTCTGTTGCTGTCTTCAGACACACCAGGAAAGGGCATTGGATCCCATTTCAGAGGGTTGTGAGCTGCCGTGTGATTGCTGGGAATTGAAATCATCAGGACCTCTGGAAGAGCAGTCAGTGCTCTTAACCACTGAGCCATCTCTCCAGCCCTTGCTTCTGTCTTTCAATCACAGAAAATAAAAACTTATGTTTAGAAATTTATCATATATTTACATTTTAATGATTGCATTAAGAGCTATAGCCAGGCAGTGGTGGCACACACCTTTAATCCCAGCACCCAGGTTCCACAGTTAGAATAAAAAGTTAAAGAAATCAGTGAATGAACCAAAAATAAAAATAAAACTACAATATCTCTAGGAACTGTGTGTGTGCTCTGTTTGTGTATGTGTGTGTGTACATGTATGTACATACATACATACATGTAACCCCAAGTTACCCCATAGAATTGTGTGTGTGTGTTACCTAATAGCTATTAGTTACACATTCTGTTGAGCACTTAAAATGTGGTATATGGAGCTGAAAAGTTGGATATTTAACTTGTTTTAATAGATGTTCTACTGGATATCTTGACATTGGAATATGAGATCATCTACAATATTTTGGGCTGCATTCATAGCTGTCCTGAGTTGAATGCTGTCCATGGGACCCAGGTTAGACGTACCTAATGGTTCATTTTGTTTCCTATAGTTTCAGTTACAATGATAAACTTTTATCTGAAAGATAGAAATAATAATGCATAAGTTTTAAATAGCACATGATTCTGAGTTGGTGAAATCTTCTGTCTTCCCACTTTATTTTAGATCAGGTATCATCTCTTTACCATCATGTCTCTACTGTATATTCTACTTGCAGTATGGCTACACTCTAGTCAATCCAGTTATCAGATCATGTTCTCAGGAACTGAAATGCTGTATTCAACTAACCCTTATTTTATAATACTAATGGCTCTTAAACATGCAAAGGTAGTCAGACTACTATATCACACATAAAGGAAGCAGGATAAGTGCAATAGTATTTCAAGATGAATACGATAATTAAATAACTCACTACATGATCCTTTTATAATTAATAGTTTTAATTGTCGATTGCTATTTCCTCTTAGTACCTTATTGATAAATTAAGCTTTATACCTAGGTACAATGCTGTGTGCCTGTGACTCTCACACTTTGAAAACAGAGACAGGTGGATTGCAAGTTTCAGGTCAATCCAGCTGCACAGTGAGCTTTTTTATTTTACATGAGGATGAAATGTCAGAGGTTGGTAGAATAGGAGTTAGCTAAATTTTATAATACGTATTTTGTTTCTGGTTCTGTGTACTTCAGATTTTAAAACCAAAAAGTGTGTGTGTGTGTGTGTGTGTATGTGTGTTTAATCATGTTCATACTATTTTACCATAGTTGAGTATTTAAAGTATGTATACCATGACCCAAAGAAAAAAACAAGAAATTAATTACTAGTTTTACACAAATCTGCATACTTTGGGGGGATATTTTCTAAAATACACAACTATTCTGTTTCCTTTTACTATTTATACTTAACAACTTGAACAAATACTTCTGTGGTAGTTTGCATAAAAATGGCCCCACAGACTCAGGGACTATTACTACTGGGAGGTGTGACCTTGTTGGTGTAGGTGTGGTATTGTTGAAGTGTGTTGCTGTGAGTAGCATTTGAGGTCTCAGATGCTCCAGCCATGCCAGTGGCTCAGGATCTCTTCCTGCTGCTTGCAAGTCCTGATGTGGAACTCCAGCACCTTATCTGCTTGCATGCTGCCGTCCTTCCCACTATGATGATAATGGAATAAACCTATGAAGCTGGAGAGGGCCCCAATGAAATGTTTTTCTATATGCCTTTCCATGGTCATGGTGTCTCTTCACAGCAATAGAAACCCTAAGACGGTGCTCTTAAAACTTGATTGATTAAAGTTTATTCTATGCTGCTTATTTATTTAATGTGAGTATAAAGAGAAGATGGAAGGTTATGCCATATCTTAAAAAGAAATCAGATTGGTGTTTCTTTGGATCTTAATGTCATAAAGCGTATGTGATGCTTGGAAGAAGACTGTATCAGGATAAGTTTGTTATTTTAGAGTGTAGGAGACAGAGACACAAGTCACAACTATTAAACCCTGCAATAGTAGCAGAAAAGAAGCCTTGGACAGTCCATAAATAAATATTCCCAGCTGGGTTCTAAAAAACCTTATTCACAAAACTGTCAATGATTTGTTATTAAATGTTGAATTTACCCACTAAGAAATCTCTTTGGGAATGCTTCTGTGATCTGTTTTGTTTCCTAATAATTGCTACTTAATTTTAGTATTTTCTCTTGACCTATCTTGTCTGGTGTCATTTACTTTTGTGTATTTATATACTGCATAACTTGTAAATACTGTATAACTAGGGCTGACTTATTCAATTCTGACAAATTATTTTAATTTCATTCTCCACTTAAGTATAATAGTTGTGGTCATGGTGTTTCTTCACAGCAATGAAACCCTAAGACACTGAACATTGCAATATAGAATGCAAACCTTAACTTCAATAGAACCATTTATGACATCATTGTTTATGTTATAGTTGACCATGTATGTACATAAATAATTCCCGTACAGTTTTACTATATTTCCATTAAGTAGATAAGTGGAAAAACTCTACTTATCATCAACATTTTTATCTATTTGCATGTAGTTATTCAGAGTTGTTTTTTAATACCGTGATTTGTGGATTTAGGAATAATAACCAAGTTGTAGGCAGAGTCAGCCAATATCTTCTTCCAGGTTTTATATATTTAGATTAAACTTTCTGTTTCTAAATCAATTATAAAACTGATGGTTACCAATTTTTCCCTTACTTTTTAATGTCTGTAATTGAACATGGTTCAGCATACTTAAGTAGATAAATGTAATACACCACATAAACAAACTGAAAGACAAAAACCACTTGATCATGCATTAGATGTTAAAAATTCCTTTGACAAAATTGAAGACCCCTTCATGGTAAAAGTCCTGAAGAGTAAGAACATATCTCAACATAATAAAGGCAGTTTACAGCCAGCCGATAGCCAACATCAACATAAATGGAGAAAAACTCAAAACAATTCCACTAAATCAGGAACAAGGCAAGGATGTTCACTCTTCTCCATACTTGTTCAATATAGTGCTTGAAATCTTGGCTAAAGCAATAAAACACTGAAGGAGGTCAAGGGGATGCAAATTGGAAAGGAAGAAGTTAAAGTATCTTTAGTTGTAGATGATAGAATAGTGGCATAGTGTCCTGGAACTACAGCTGATAAACACTTTCAAGAAAATAGCTGGGTACTAAACGCACAAGAATCAATAGCTCATACAAATGACAAACACACTGTTACGGAAATTAGAGAAACAGCATGTTTCACAGTAACCTCAAATAGCATAAAGTATCTTGGGGTAACTAACCAAGTAAAAGACTTGTATGATTAAAAAAAAAATACAGAGCTAATATCTGTCATGTATAAAGGAATCAAGAAAACAACCCATTTTTTAAAATGGAGTATAATATAAACAATCTCAGAAAAGGACACTCAAATGGCTGAGAAACACTTAATGAAATGTTCAACATTTTTAGCCATCAGGGAAATGCAAGTCAGTTGCTTTGAGATTTCATCTTACACCTGTCATAATGGCTAAGAGCATAAAACAAATGAGAGCTCATGCTGGTGGAAATGTGAAGGAAGGGGAATAGTCGTCCATTGCTGATGAGAGTGCAAACTTGTACAACCATTATGTAAATCACAGTGGCAGTTCCTCAGAAAGAGGAGAATAGATGTACCTCAAGATTGTGCTGGCATAGGATGCTTCATCCATGGTTGAGCAAAGATACCTGCTCAGCCATGTTCATTGTTGCTCCATTCATAATAGCTACAAATTGGAAACAACCTCAGTGTCCCTCAGGAGAAGACTGGTTTAAGAAAATGTTCCAGCCGGGCAGTGGTGGCACACACCTTTAGTCCCAGCACTTGGGAGGCAGAGGCCGGCAGATTTCTGAGTTCAAGGCCAGCCTAGTCTACAGAGAGTTCCAGGATAGCCAGGGATAATACAGAGAAACCTTGTCTCGAAAAACCAAAAGAAAATATTCCATTTACACCATGAATCATTACTCTGCTCTAAATTATAAAAAAAATAAAATAAAATTTAAAAAGGTAGCGCATGCCTTTAATCCAGCACTCAGGAAGAAGAGGCTGGCAGATCTCTGAATTTGAGGCCATCCAGGTCTGGCTGGTCTTGTCTACAGCCTGGTCTACAAAGCAAGTTTCAGGACAGCCAAGGCACACAAAGAAACAGTCACAAAAACAAAACAGAACAACAAAACAACAGACCCCCCCCCCCCAAAAAAAGTAATTACCAGATAAATGGATGGAACTAGGGGGGAAATTATCCTGAGTGAGGTAACAGAAAGACAAAGATGGTATATACCCTTTTATATGTGGATATTAGGTATAAAGCCAATGATATCCAAGCTACAATCCATAGAATCAGAAGTATAGAATAAAGGACTAGAAGAGACAGATATCCCTAGGAAGAGAAATAGATAGTTATGGTTTGATTGGTGGTGAGGACTGGAACTGGAGAATCAAGTGAAGAGAGGGAAGATGGAACATGAAGGAAGTAATACAGGCTGAGACAGCTAAAATTAAGGACCATTTAAGAGATAGTCTAGGCACCTAATACAATAAAGCTTCCTAAAATATATATGTGCATGAACTTAGCAATAAAATGACTGCTAATTCTATTCTATACTCATAGATCAGTGCCTTTTTCAGCCATCATTAAAGTACCTTTTCCTGCCTCCTGCAGCTGATGGGAACAAATATAGAGACCCACACCCAGATAATATGCAGAAAGTGATAGTCACTTTCAAAACACTCACTGATAAATGGGAAGTCTTCATCAGGTCCCGCCCCACCCCACCCCCACCCCCCATATCTCAAGGATCTCTGTAATAGAAGAGGCAGAAGTGTCAGAGCCAGAGGGGATAGAGGACACCAACAAAACAAGGGCCTCTAAATCAACAGGATGGATACACATAAATCCACAGAGACTGAGGCAATACACATAGAGTCTGCACGGATCTGTACCAGATGGAGCACTAGAGCTGAAAGAAGTGGGCACAGGTCTCCATCTCTAACCCACAAGACATCTTCAATTGATAGTCACTTACAAATGAAATTTTACTACTCTCCAAGGGAGTCTCCCTGAGGTAACAAACTACTCTTAATGGTAGATGGCATACCCAACAGCAGATGGCCAACAGTAAACAAACTCAATGGCTTCTTTAGAAGTTCCTTATCTCATAATGCTCTGTCAGGACTTTTTTTTTTTCATTTATATTTATTTTTCTCTTTTTACTCTTCATGTCTTTGTCTGTATCTTAAAGCTTCAATCTTAGCGTTTTTATGAGATAGCTGAGTGTGCAAACAGTGGGTCTGTACATCTACATCAGTTTAATTGTTCCATTTTTAAGTTCATTTCCTTCTGCTTGTTTGTCCTATTCCAATGTATGTGTTAGTGCTAGTTCTATCTTATTGTTTTTTTAGAGGCTCATTTGTTTTCTAATGAAAAACAGAACTGTGAAGGTTCTAGATGGAAGAGAGGTGGGGTGACTGGGAGGAGTAGAGGGAATGGTAAACATAATATGGATAAAGTGTATGAGGACAGTATCTATTTACAAAAAGAAAAAATTGAATGTTAATGATATTTTGTTTTTCAAAACCATGCTGTCCACAGTGTATTTTTTCACACTCTCTAGTTTAAGGATTATTAAAACATGAGGTTTTATTTTTTATATATTTAGGTATCACATTCCTTTGTTTCTCAATGATTACCAATAAATATTAAATGTGTATTTCCTCTCTTGCAGATTAAGAAAATAATGATACCTTTTTAGCTTTCTTTGAACTTAAATTCAAAATAATTGTTTTTTAAAGCGTGGACAATATAACTGGGTATTTTAGTTATGTAATTTTCCAATAATCCAATCTTTACAGGGTCTTACTATTTCAAAAGAAGATAGATAATCCTATAATACATGTAAAAGGGCTTCTAATGTGAATCTGATAAGAGAGTGACATTTTCAAAGTTAATAGAGAAGATTGGATCAGTTTCATTGTGTTATTAAAAACTAATTTTCCAGTAGCAGCATCATATTTGGCAGAGTGTTGCTAGTCAATATGAGTTTACTCTGTGGTACTTTCTAGAGATATTTTAAGACTTGTGTTTCATTTTAATCTCTACAAGCCAAAAGATTTAAAGTATTAGATAGTGTATCTAGCCTTATCCTTTTCTCTGACTTCAAATAGGACAGCTTATGATTAATCCCTAGGAAAAAACAACACTGTTGCTGTTCAATTATACCCACAAAGCCTATATAATTTGTGAAATGCCCATAGAAATGGTTCAAAGAAAATAGTGTGTCCGAGCTTCTTGTGTTAGAAAAAGATCGTTAAAGCTCATTTTGTGTTTAAGGAAAAAATACCCCCCCCTGATTTAAATAAAAAGTACTGCATACTCATAATGTTATGAATATTTATTAGTTGTAGGTATTTATTTTGAAATAGAATGTTCACTAAAATTTAGTCACAGTAGTATTCATTACTAATATTGTTATAGTAAAAGGAAATTGATCAGTGTTAAATACAGTAACCTAGATTTTTGCAATATATGCGCATATGTAAAATTGATATGGCATATGGAAAAATAATAAATCAAGCTTTTTGAAAATTATATATATAAAACAGATATACATTTATATAAGTACATAATAAACAGTGGTAGATTCTTATTAAAGAAATGACTGACTTTTCTCAATATTCTAAATATTTGTAATACTTAAATCTTCAAAACTAATATAAATTAAAAAAATATTTTGTAGTCATATGTATTTGACAATTATGAAATAAAAATATTGACTAGTTCTGAAAAATATAGAATATGTTTTATATTTTGGCATATCCAACACTCAGCCAAGATTTCATTTTTCTTGTAAAACTAAGAATGTATATCCATCTCACTAATATTCAAATTTTCTTTAATCTTTAATAAATGGTAAGGTTATATGTGTACCAAGTATTTATCTCAAAATAAATTTCTTAATGAGTTATTACTGCTAAGTTTTTTGTTTGTATACTTGTTTTTAAAAACTTCACTCCCTTATGAGAGTGAGACTGGAATGGGGCAGCATTTCTTCAAGGTTCAAACAGTACAAAACAATTTTTGGCCTCTACCGATTAACCCAATCATAGCAAAGGCTTTGCAGAAACATTTCACTCAATGCCAGACACAAAGGTTTTACTATACATTTCATTTAAAGCCAGACATAAAGTCTTTAGTTTGCATGTCTCTTCATGAATGGATAAAGAAAATGTGATGCATTTACACAATGGAGTATTACCCAGCCCTGAAAAAAATGAAATCCATTAGTAAATAGTGGAAGCTAGAAAAAAAAATCCTTATGAGTGAGGTATCCCAGGCACAGGACAGATATGGTATATGTTTGCTTATGTGAGGATATTGGCTATTATGTCAATGATAAACAAGCTGCAATCTGTGGAATCAATAGGATAGGTATAGAGTAATGGATTCAATAGGTCTTAGGAAAGAGAAATAGAATAGGCAATTATGTATGGATTCGGGCTGGGGACTGGAACTGGGGGATCAAGTGGGGAGGGGTAAAAAGGGTATGAAGAAAATAATACAGACAGAGCTAAAAGTAAGGGCCATTTGAGAGGTGGTGTGGAAACCTAATACAGAAGAAACTTCCTAAAATAAATACACATGTGATGGCAATCTAAATGAAATCTCCAAGTAATGAAGAAGACTGGGCATCTCATGTCACCAAATAAAGCCTCCAATCTCACCATTAGGTTAGATCTAGTTGAGTTGCAAGTCACAGGCATCCCATGGGAATACCCAAACAGCCCAAATTGTTTCCAGGATGTTGCTCTTCACAAACTGAGGGCAAGCTCTCATTGCTAAAGACAACACCTACACAGCTCACTGAACACAAAGTCTAACTGGTGCCTACATCTTTATGTGCTATCATCTTTGGTGCAGGAAGGTACTCTGCATGCTATCAAAAGGCAACAAACAGCTTAGCCACACACCCTTTGATTTACCGTGGTGTCCTGCCTGAAGAACATGCTAGGGCAATGGTAACACAGAGCTTGTGGGACTAAGCAACTAATATCTTATTTGACGGACAGCTTACTCCATGAGATAGAATCTATACCCAATACTACTTGAGTGACCAAGAACCTGTGACTAGATAGCCCTGAGACCTAGGGTGAAACTAGGGAAAGCATAAATAGATATTGCTAAGTGAAAAAGTATATAATGGAGGTGCAATGTCGGAGTCCAATTCTTTGACATTCTGGAGAAGTCAATCTATAGCAATTTGGTGGGCTGTGAGGTAGTAGAGTGGGAATAGTCAAACTGTCCTGCACAGTAATATATTGTTTATACATGACACCCTCTTGGCAAAGTGTACCTTAAGAAATTAGATGTTATATAACAACTGAAAATTGTGAGAAATATTTCAAGTAATTTTATGTTATGGTAGAGGGTGCACATACAATGTTTGATATAAGTCAGTTACTTAGCATAGCCTTGATATAATCAGGGGACATAAAAATGCTTTCTAAAACTCTTGGCATAACAAAAAGTGAAGTACCCACTAAAATCCCCACAGTATAATAGGTATATATTATGCTTTTCTGTGACCAGCTATTCAGTAGGTTTGTTTGCATGGGCATCACCACAAGCAATATATTTTGCAAAGCTACAGGGACTCTGATCTCACTAAGCAGTAGAAAATTTCACCTATTATGGGACCCCATGATATATGAGGTCTGTTACTAACAAGATTGTGATATGGAGTATCTACCTTATGTAGCATGAATACTGGTAATATATCAATATTGGTTACCAATTATAACAGGCCGCACTCAGAATGAAGAACAGTAGCTAATATACAACTCTATCTGCTCAATTCTATGAAGTTAAAATTTACAGTGTTTTCTATTGTAATGTGGAGTTTGGGTAACAATGTGTCTATACTTATCGGCAACATATGCAGCACTATTTCAGGGGCTGTTGATAGTGGAAGAAGCTAGGTATGGGTTGGGAGGAGACATCTGGGGAATCTTTATACCTTCCTCCCAACTTTCTGCAGCCCTAAAACTGCTCCAAAACTTTTAATATCTTAAGAAATAATTACCAGTTGTTCAAAGAACCAGAAAAATACACTATAAATCATCTACCCAAAGAGACTTAGAAATAACAAAGATGACAGAAAAAAAACCACATAGTAATTACAACTGTATTCTATGTATTGAAATGAAATAACATGACAGAGCCTGGGATTACTGTTCTCATTCATGAAATGTTGACTAAGGAACAAAAATCATAGAATTCAGTTGAGTAGTTATTGCCGTAGGTTACTGGAAACAGTTAAAGGGTTTTTTTTTTTTTTTTTTTTAGCAAAATTTAGCATGAAAATACTTTATTTTTAGAAAGGCTGAAAGATAATGAGATACAAGATAAAACTGAAGAAGTGACCAAGAGCAATTACAGGGATGAGTTAATTAAGGCAGCAGGGAAATGAGAAATTTTTTTTTAACTCAAAGGTCGGTTGTGAGAACATGGAGAAATGTTTTTAATTGGTGTTTTATTATTAACAGTACTCATTAGTAACAAGTTCATATTAAGAATTAAACCTTGGCACTGAGGAAGCTAATTATTCTAATAGTGCAATAGTATAGTAGAAACTAGAACAAGGGGGAACAATCAGAGTGGTAGGGGAGCTTCATTATCACAAGAAACTTAGAAACCTTCAAAGGGAATAGAGCACATGGAAAGAGTCCTTGGATTTTTTTCCATGAAAGATGAAATGCCTAATGATATAGAACATTGTCTACCATCTGCAGAGCCTTGGGTATTGTCACCACCACAGCAGAGGAGGGATAGAAGAGCTAGAGATCAAAATTAAGTGTGTTCTCTATTGATTCTAACCAAGAAGGTATAATGTGACATGTTTAGTATTTTTAATGACTGAGCTTCTGTGTGCCTACATATTTGGGCAAGCATTCTGATTGTGCTTGTGAGGGCTTATAAAGTATATCCTCCAACCACACTTAAAGTGTTTGGCAGAGCAGGAGTGTTATTAATAATAACTGCCAATTTAACTTAGGAAATGTGCTGTGTGTGTGACTGAGGAAGTTTCTCAACTGGGTTAATCAAGATGGGAAGGTAAACCCTCAATTTGGGCAGGACCATTCCATGGGCTGGGGTCTCAGACTGAATAAGTAGGAGAAAAACAGACAAGTACTGACATCCATCACGCTGCTTCCTGAGTGTAGCCATGATGCTCCCAGCCACCTGCCACTCCTGTCACCATGCTTTCTGTGCTCATGATGAAATATATGAACTCAAACAAAACCCTTCCTTACTTAAATTACTTCTTGTCAGGTGTTGTCAACAGCAATAAAAAATGTAAATAATACAACAGTTTGTTGTGGTGGTGTTGGTGGGTTGTTTTGTTTTGTTTTGTTTCTTTTTTGTTGGGTGGTGTTGGTGTTGGTGTTCTTGGTTTTGTTTTGTTTTGTTTTGTCTGTTTGTTTGATTTTGCCTGATTTTAGTGTCTTACGTAGCTGTGGTGAGCCTTCTGAATGACGGGATTATAGGTGTGTGCCAATGCATCAATTATTTTAAGTAAGATTTTTTTCACACCATTTTGATTGTTTAACTTTGAATAATATTAACTTATATAGAAACAAAAATTGAGCACATTTTAATTCACGTATGCATAATGTTTATCTCAGGGCATTCATGTCTCTCAACGTTATTGATGAGAAAAACATTCACAGTCCTTCCTTCTGGGTTTCTTGAAATACTTTGTCATTATCTATAATAGCCCTGATATTAAGTAGTTACCTCAGTTTCCTTCCCATTGCTGTGATAGAACAGTCTATCACAATGCAACCTGGAAGAGGGAGGTGTTTATTTCAGCTCTTACTTCCAGCCCATAATCCATCATTGACCTAAGTAAGGGCAGGAACTCAAGACAGAAGCTTGAAATGGAAATATAGAGGAATGCTGCTTACTGGCTTATTTTGTGGCTGGGCTCTCCCACATCAATCAAGATAGTCAAGACTCATGGCCACCATCAAATATGATCTGGGCAACTCCTCAGTTGAAGCTCCCTCTTTCCATGTGATTCTAGATTGCAACAATTAATACTTCCCTGGTCAGAAGTGCACTAGAACTTCTAGCTCACATCAGTAACTTACTACCCATTGGCCAACTTTTCCTTATTCAATTCTCCCTCCTACTCTTCCCAGTCTCTGATAACTCCCATTCATACAAATGACATGGTGCAGTACCTGTCGCTCTGTGCCTGGATAATTTATATAATCAAATTATCTTTGGTTCTTTCCACATGTTTGTGTATAATATGTAAAAAAAAACAACCATGATTAATAATTTATTATATGCTACAGTCAATATTGGGCTAGACATCTCAGTCTACTGATTGTATTTCCACATGATGAATCATGTATGCTAGCTCAACTTTTAAGTGTTTGAGAAAGTGTCTTTACTGTGTTGTGTTCTAGTTTTGTTCTCTCACATTCCCACTCCCAGTGCACTTGAGTTTCCTTTGTAGCATATATTCACTAGCATGTTTCTCTTTGGTCTCTTCAGTAACAGACTTCCTTAGTAAGAAAGTGATATTTCATTGTGATTTCCCTTTATGGATGGTGATGAACAGCATTCTTTCACGTATCTACCACCCACTTGCAGATCTTATTTTGGAATATCTATTTAGGTCTAGAGCACATGTTTTATTTTTTTCCTTTTGAGTTTTGGCAGTCTCCTGCAGATCCTTGTTAGACAAATAGTTTCAAAATATTTTCTCCCATTCTGTAGGTTGTTTCTAGATTCTGTGGATTGTTTTCTTTGTCTGCAGAAGCTTTTTGATACAATATCTCACTTGTTTGAATTTGCTTTCATTCCATGTGATTCTGATGTCTTGTCCAAAAATTCCTTACTAATTTTAGTGTTTTGAAACATTTCACTTATGTTTTCTTTTACTGGTTTTGTACGTATGTGACTGAAAGTTGTCATTAACTCTTTTAAGTTTGTTTGGTTTTTTTGTTTTGTTTTTTGTTTTTTGCAACTATTGGGAATACATGTCTACTTATCATTTTTCTACATGTGAATATACAAGTTTCCTATCACTTATTGAAAAGACTATCCATTCTAAAATGTATAAAGATAGAGTAAGGAGTATTTTTCCTAAAAGACCTGGGTACTTTGCAAAGTCACAAACATGCAAGAACTGAGGCTCTATGTGGGAAGATAGTAGGTATACATTTTATAGAAATTTCCTCTGAACTACAATATTCCATCCTGGACCACAGCACCCTAAGTTTCTGAAAGTTCTGATGGGAGGCTCCTTAGGACTTAGGAAGAAAATAATTCACAAATCTCAAGATATCCCTAATATTTAAGAGATCCCTCATTCTTCAAGATTTTGTACAAAGTAGGTACTGCTACTGAAAGACCAACCTCTTGACCTGCCTGCAAGTTGTGCAGAGTGTTCTAGGTTTCCAGATTACATGAGTCATCACCCATATTGGGGTGAGGTTTTCTTCTTTGTTTGTTTGTATAAATAGGTGAATACTATTTCATTGTTGGATATGTACATCTTCATTATCTTTTCATCTATTTTAGGACATTTAGACTGTTTTGACTCCTTGGCTACTGTGAATTCCTAATCAAAGAACCATAGGCAATAATGACTTCTGGAAGAAGGACAGTAAACATCTCCCATGGCTGAGCCTTTTTTTTTTTTTGGACTGTTCAATGCAGAGGGATCATCCTTGAAACTACAAAAAAACAGACCCAGCTGGTTGAGTGGTCTGTGTGTGTGTGTTTGTGTGTGTACACATGCATGCATATCTGCATGCATGTGTACACACATTCATATATGTGTAAGTGCCAATATATACAACATAAATGTATGTAACAATAGTAAAGGGGAAAAAAGGCTAGCAACTCAAGAATGGAGGACATGGGAGGTAGTAAAGAGACAGTAGCTAGAAGAGACTGGAAGGAGAAAAGGAAGGGGGAAGTATGTAATTAAATTTCAAATAAAAGCCTTTTTATAAAAAAAAAAAAGGAGGTCAAAGGACATTACTATCACTAAGCAAATCTTTTTCTTTCTTTTATTGGTGAAGTAGTATTTTTATTAGATATTTTCTTTATTTACATTTCAATTGTTATCTCCTTTCCTCATTTTCCCTCAGAAAATTCCCCTATCCCATCCCCTTACCCGCTTCTCATCAACCCACCCACTCCTGCTTCCCTGTCCTGGCATTTCCCTACACTGTGGCATTGAGCCTTCACACAAGACCTAGGGCCTCTCCTCTGACTAATGTCACACAAGGCCATCTTCTGCTCCGTATATGACTGGAGCCATGGGTCCCTACATGTGTACTCTTTGGTTGGTGGTTTATTCTCTGGGAGAACTGGGAGTACTGTTAGGTTCATATTGTTGTTCCTCCTATGGGACTGCAAACCCCATTCAGCTCTTTCAGTTCTTTCCCTAGCTCTTCCATTGGGGACCCTGTGCTCAGTCCAATGGATGGCTGTGAGCATCCACTTCTGTATTTTCCAGGCACTGGCAGAGCCTCTCAGGAGACAACTATATCAGGCTCCTGTCAGCAAGCACTTGTTGGCATCCACAATAGTGTCTGGGTTTGGTAACTATATGGAATGGATCCCCAAGTGGGACAGTCTCTGGATGGCCTTTTCTTCAGCTTCTGCTCCACACTTGGTCTCTGTATCTCCTCCCATGGATATTTTGATCCCCCTGCTAAGAAGGACCAAAGTATTCACACTTTTGTCTTCCTTCTTGAGCTTGAATTGAATTGTATCTTAGGTATTCCGAAATTCTGGGCTAATATCCACTTATCAGTGAGTGCATATCATGTGGTTTTTTGCTTGTTTGTTTGTTTGTTTGTTTTGTTATTGGGTTACTTCACATAGGATGATATTTTCTAGTTCCATCCATTTGCCTAAGAATTTCATGAAGTCATTATTTTAATAGGTGAGTAGTACTCCATTGTGTAAATGTACCACATTTTCTGTATCCATTCCTCCATTGAGGGGCATCTGGATTCTTTCCAGCTTCTGGCTGTTATAAATAAGGCTGCTATGAGCATAGTGGAGCATGTGTCCTTATTACATGTTGGAGCATATTCTGAGTATATATGCCCAGGAGTGATATAGCTGGGTCCTTGGGTAGTAATATGTCCAGTTTTCTGAGGAACCACCAAACTGATTTCCAGACTGGTTGTACCCGGTTGCAAAATCTTGAAAGCACAGGTTGAAAGATATCTCAATAGCTATGAGTGATCATTGCTGTCCAGAGACCCAAGCTTCTGGTTCTTAGCATCTGAGTTGAGAAGCTCACAGCTGCCTTTAACTCCCACTCCAGGGGATCCAACATCTTCTTCTGCTCTCTGAGAATACATACATGTACTGGCTGTTTTTGTGTTTCAACTTGACACAAGCTGGAGTTATCACAGAAAAAGGAGCCTCACTTGAGGAAATGCCTCCGTGAGATCCAGATGTGGGGCATTTTTCAGTTGATGATCAAGGGGGCAGTGACAATTGTGGGTGATGCCATCCCTGGGCTGGTAGTCTTGAGTTCTATAAGAGAGCAAGCTGAGCAAGCCACGGGAAGCAAGCCAGTAAGCAACATCCCTCCACTGCCTCTGCATCAGCTCCTGCTTCATGACCTGCTTTAGTTCTAGTCCTGACTTCCTTTGGTGATGAACATCAGTGTGAAAGTGTAAGCTGAATAAACCCTTTCCTCCCCAACTTGCTTCTTGGTCATGATGTTTGTGCAGGAATAGAAACCCTGATTAAGACAATACATGAGCACACACTTACACAAACACTGTCTTAGTTACCTTTGCAATGCAATGAAGAGACACCCTAACCAAAGCAACTTATAAAACAAAGCACTTAATTTCAGTTTTGCTTACAGCTTGAGACCATTAGTCCATGACCATTGTGGCAGGGAGCAAAGCAACAAGAATGGTGCTTAAGCAAAAGCTTATTCAAAAGTGGGGGTAGGGAGGAGAGGAGAGGGGCAGGGAAAGGCTATATGATGTCTGGGCCTGGTATGGGTTTTTGTAACCTCAATGCCAACCCCAGTGACAGCTCCTTGAACAATGCCATCCTGTCAATGAGGTCACATACCTTTCCAAACACATTCCACTAACTAGTGACCAAGAATTCAAATATCCAAACCTATGTAGAACCCATTCTCATCTAACCACACAGGTGAAAATATTTAAAGCTATGCTATTCTTCAAAGAGTACTTGTCGAATTTGCTACTATAACAATCCAGGAGAAGAGAAGCGGGGCTCTGTTGTTTATGACATCATGTTGTTCCTATACTCCACTGACAATGTCTATTTATTGCAATATCTGAAGCTCGTGGGCTTCTCATTGTGCCAGAAAAAAATAAGTTTCTATTTTAGTCTGCAGCATTGCATCTGAGAAAACTATTGCCTGTCCTCAAAAGCCGTGAAGGACTTGGCCTCTGTTTGAAGGTCAATTCTTTCAGGCATCCATTTCTGGGAAGACGGAGATTTTGTCTACTTGGAAGATATTTTCCCCTCTGTCAAGTAATTTTCCTCTGCAATCACATAATTTAGACTTTCTAAAACTTGGTTGCATTCATTACAGCATGTGAAGACTCATCACTAACTTTCACATCGTGACATGAGTGATTCTTGAAGTGTTTAAGTCCCCTACAGTTAGCAATATGGTCTCCACTGCAGCTGTGTCCGGCCATGAGTGTCCTGATGGAGAGAGAAGTCCATTTCTGTAACTGGTCATTGTAAGTTTCTGTAGATTCTAATAAAGACTCTACTTGATATTTTGTTGTAATCTCTCGATGCTAAAGAAGAAAAAAAGTATGTTATAAAAAAAGAAATCTACTTAACTTCATTACAATATAAAACAAAACAAATAAATTGAGAAGGTAAATGATAGAGATGGTAAATTAAAATAATACTACTACTAGAGATAGGATTAAGATACAAAATGAGGCTGGAGAGATGGATGGTTGAGCTGTTAAGAGCACTTGCTGCTCTTGCATAGACTCAAGTTAATTCCAAGCATTCCCACCAGGGAGATCAAACCTGGCTGGAACCCCAGCTTCAGGTACCCTGATACATGTTCTGGCCTCTTGGGCAATGCAAGCATGTCCACATACACAGAAACATATGTGCACTTAAATAATAATAACAATTTTAGAAAAAAATACAAAATTGGTAAGGGACAATTGTGTTTGAAATGATATAAAGCAATACTCTAATAGAAAAAAATGAAGAAAATAAACAGCTGACTCAAGCAATAGAGACAAATAGCAATCCATATAACTGATAAGTATTTAAAAAACATTAGTAGGAAAATAAAATTAAAGTAATAATGAGATATTATTATTATTATTTGAAGTACCAAAAAGGTTTAAACAATGTCACCTCAGATGCCATGTCCTAAATCTGAACATCTCAGCCTTCTTGAAATGGAAGAAATAATTTTCTGCTCTTTATAAATTACTCAAGTGGACTATTTTGTATAGACGTATTAAAGAGGCTGGACCAGAGGCATGCTCTGGATGAGAAAGCGACATCACAGAGATAGCAAAGTATACCACCAAGTTCAAGAAGAAAAAGTGGGATTTATACCTAAGGAGTCTAGCTTCCGAGGCTATCTGCTTTCTCATAAGTCAGCACAAAATTTATCTAGTGACATAGTTTTATAACCCTTCCCCAAAGAATGTAATGTACATATTGAGAAATTCTGAGATATGTTCAACACAGATATGTTCAACAAAATAGTAGTAATGAAATATAACTCATGAGTTGCATAGGTATGGGACAGACAGAACACATAAATACTATTTAGAGCAACATAAAATCATAATCTTTCTCAATAAAACTGACTCAACAGTTGAGATTTTTTGCAAAGAGTAGGCTGTAGAAATATTATTATGGAGAACTAGGCTAGGAAAAGATGCACATAAGGGGAAAGCTTTGCCTCTTTTGGAATGCGATGAAGTGCTGGAAAGTATCACTTCCTAGCTCACTGGCAAATGGCTAGACAGGGCTGGCTGTCCAGATGGATATAATGAGAACTTACTAGGAGTCACTTGCTTAATGGGATCTCTTTGCCTTCTTATTAGAGGAAACACCTCTACTCTAGCGTAGTTCAGAGTGCAATTGCTGAGAAGAAATGTGAACTAATTTTGATTCACTGCATTCGATCTATTTCCTAAATCTTCTTGATGAAGTAAAGGAACCAGAAACCTCAGTCCTCACCTTTCCCTCAGCTGCATAATTATGCTCCTTGACATCAAAGCAAAACACTCTGGGATAGATCAGATGGTCTCGAGTTTTTGACTAGGTGTCAGCAAATTCCTTCCACTAGAGAAATTTGAGCAAGGAGGGCAAGTACTGTGTTGACACGTGAGGAATTCAAACTGTGCTCTAATATTTTTTTCTAATTAGCTGGAGAATGTGAGCATTGTACTTATCAGCCTGTTTCAAGTCATTTGTAGAAGAGTTGAGGTCAGGGTAGGTAGTTCCGCTCTGGAGGTTGGTTTTCCGAAGGATACCTTCTGTGATGGCTTCCTGTCACTGAGACAAAATGCTTCTGAAACTAAAAGAATTGACTCAAAGCTACAGACAATTCAGTCCATGGTTAAGTAGCTCAGTGCTTTTTGGGCCTATGATAAAGCAGTCTAACATGGCGGAAGTATATAATAGAATATGCTCATTTCGTTGCAGCCAGAAAACAAAAGGAAAGGAAGGGGCTGGGGACAAAATGTACCTTTCAAAAGAACACAATAAGCAGCTTGTTCCAGAGTGGACCCATCTCCTAAATTTTCTACAACTTCCCACTATCCCAGTAAATTATGAGTATATAAATGAATTAATCCTTTCATCAACATTAGACCCTGAGTGATCCAGTCCCCCTTGCTAAGGCCCACCTATGATCATGGCTCCTGATATTAACTAGGACCCTCTCTCCAACACATAAGCGTCTGGGGTATTAGAGCTATAAAGCAAAACAGACACTTGCCTTATTTACTAGTGTTCATTGCGAGAAAGGATAAGCACCAGCTACTTAACAAAAGGATCACACGTTAAGATAAGAGAATATCAACTACACAAGAGAATGGAAATAGAAGACGGAGACGAAGGAAAAATATACAAGAGGAACATTATTTCCAGACTTCAAACATAACCTTGTTGCTTAGTATACTCTATGCATTAAATACAAATAAAAATACTGTATCGTACTATATGCCTTGCAGCATAATTGGGGTACCTGATTTCTGTGTGTTAAAATTTAAATGTGCTTGTTGGTGGCACCACACATTGATTAATAAATCAACTCTCTTGTGGAGAGTTACTCATCAAGGCTTTGCTGCATGAGAATCTATATGGCCCATTCCTCCACTGGTGTTCAACTTCATCATGAGGAAAGAAGTCCTCTTACTGCATGACATTTTTGAGAGATGCTTGAAATGGTAATGAGAAATTTATAACTGATACTTCTTTTTAAAGTTACTATTAGGCATGAAATAAGAATAAAATGAAAAGAAACATGTTTACCAGCCCTATCTCCTTAATTCTAAATATTTTAATAACTCAAAATTAGTGATTTGCTCTTTTTTAAAAGTCGGTATACTCTTTTTCAAAAACAATGCAGCAGACATTGGTGAAATCTAATGTGAAAATCATCTTTTAGATCCAAAGACAGATAACAGCCCACATTATAACCCATGACATATGTGTCTTATATCTTTATTTCTTGAAGATAAATCCAACTATTTTTATTTATCAATTTGTAAAGTTATTAGATGGGCATGAAAACATTTACCAATATTATTCCTTCACATCATACCACTCATTTAAAAAATATCTAGCAACATAAACCCTTCTAGCTGAAAAGTGGATTTTTGCTGTTATTTTGTTTTCTCCAAGCAAGCTCTTCTTTCGATACTTCTACCCATTTCTCAATTGCTGAGATCACCGAGTTGTAGTTTGGACAATTGACATTTGCTGTCTATGAGGCAATAGAGAGCAGAAGGACTTCCTTCTGTTTATAGTGGCTCTGGTTTACTTGTGTTTGATACTTTCCAAGTAAGCAAGCAAGCAAGCAAGCAACACCTATTAAGACATTTTCCCTAACTGACTGTAGAAAACAAGAGGCTAAGAGAAGTAAATAAACTCAGAAAATACTGTAAAGGTAGCTCAAGGAATATATATATATATATATGTATATATATATATATATATTTCATAAAACATAGTGTCATGAAAACTTATATACATGTTTTACACCAAATCATTAGTCTGAAAATTATCACTTTGAATTTTTTTTGCAATGACACAATTAATTTTCCTCATTTTCTAAACAATTTCCTCACATTAAAATAAGTTTAAGGTCAGCTGGGATTAGGCCTGCCTCTATCAACCAGAGGCATATAAGCATCCTTTTTGTATATATGATATTAATGCAATTCGTAGACAGATGCTGGGCAATATAGCCTTGGAAGGCTTGGCTCCATTTAGTCTTGTTTTTCTAAGTGTAAGTAGACAAAATGTCTGGATCACCAACAGAATTTGAACTGTAACTTTATCCTGGGAATGGAAGCCATGATTATAGATCATCAAGATAGAAGATACTTGACCCCGCATACACTTAAGAGCCCTGGATTATCTCCTTCCAGATTTCATAAAATAAATAAACTTCTGTCCTATTTGAGTCATTGTTATTTTGGGGATTTCAATTCTTGTGTACTGGCAAACAGCAATTCTGTTATTGTTAGCCTTGGTAACTAATACTGGGCTATCCACAACCACTGACTAAATATAACCATACATAATCCCCCAAGGATAAAAAGGAAAAAAAGTTACACCATAAAAAGATAGATGTGCTTAATTTTATTGATATGAAACAAAAAATAAATTCAAATGATAAATGATAGAGTTGGTTAGTTAAAATAATAATGACAGAGATAGGGTTAAGAGGCAGAATTGGGGTTGAAGAGATGGTTCAGCAGGTAAGAGCACTTGCTGCTCTTACAGAGTACCCAAGCTGATTTCAAGTGCCCACATCAGGCTCCTGCTTATAACTCCATCTCAGGAGCCCTGACACTTGTCGGGCATCTTTTAGCACTGCAAACATGTGCACATACAGAGACACACGTGTGCATTTAAATAAATAATAGCACTTTTAGAAAACATACAAAACAAACAAGGGACAACTGCATTTGGAAAAACAAAATCAAAGGAATACCCTAATAAGAAAGGAACAAAATAATCAGGCAACTCAAGTCACATAGACATCAGATATGACTGAAAGCAATCCACGTGACTGATAAGCATTTGATAAATGTTTAAAACTATTCATAGGAAATTGAAATTAAAGTAACAATGAGATATTACTATTGAAATGCCCCAAACATTTCAATGATGTTACTTCTCAGCATTTTGGCTCAGATCAAGTGCAGTTTTTGTTGTTGTTGTTTGTCACAACACTGGGCTAGCGAGGAGGTTCAGTGGATAAAGGGGCCTAATGACAAACTGTCTCCCTGAAACCTGCGTGACTCAAAGAGTGAGTGGAACTGACTCCTGCAAATTTTCCTCTCATTTTCACACAGGGGCCATGGTAAATGAGTATTCACAACCACACACACACACACACACACACGCACACGCACATGCACACACATACATGCAATTTACCCACTTATATATATTCACATACTCACATAGAATATATAATTTAAAATTTTGAATGAGAATGCCGATCACTACTAAGAACAGAAGAATAACTTTGTGTGATATACTACCTAGATATAGAAGTGTGACTAAAAGTACCGAGGACCAAGGGCCTCTCCTCTCATTGATGACTGACTAGGGCCATCCTCTGCTACATATGTAGCTTGAGCCATGAGTCCCACCATGTGTACTTTGGTTGATGGTTTAGGGCCTGGGAGCTCTGGGGTTACTGGTTAGTTCATATTGTTGTTCCTCCTATGGAGCTGTAAATGCCTTCAACTTCTTGGGTTCTTTCTCTAGCTCCTTCATTGGGGACCCCGTGCTCAGTCCAATGGGTGGCTGTGAGCATCTCCTTCTGTATTTGTCAGGTACCGGCAGAACCTCTCAGGGAACAGCTATATCAGACTCCTGCCAGCAAGCACTTGTTGGCATCCACAATAGTGTCTGGGTATGGTGATTGTATATGGGATGGATCTCTAGGTGGGGCAGTCTCTGGATAGTAATTCATTCCTTCAGTCTCTGCTCCACACTTTGTCTCTGTAACTCCTTCCATGGGTGTATTGTTCCCCCTTCTAAGAAGGATCAAAGTATCCATACTTTGATCGTCCTTCTTCTTGAATTTCATGTAGTTTGTGAATTGTATCTTGAATATTCCGAGATTCTGAGCTAATATCCACTTATCAGTGAGTGCATATCATGTGTGTTCTTTTGTGATTGGGTTACCTCTCTCAGAATAATATCCTCTATGCCCCAGGGGAATGCCAGGGCCAGGAAGTGGAAGTGATTGGGTTAGTGAGCAGTGGGAGGGGATAAGGGGAGAGGGCTTTCGGAGGGAGACCAGGAAAGGGGATAACATTTGAAATGTAAATAAAGAAAATATCTAATAAAAATATTTTAAAAAATAAATAATAGTTTAATTGGGAAAAAATAAAAAAATAAACTGCAATGTGTAAGTATAAGCTGAATAAACCCTTCCCTTCCCCCCAAAAAAAGTATTTAGGAAATCATTCTAACTGACTCACCAGAGGATAGGAGGGTCAGTAGTGTAGTGGGGCGCTTGCTTAGTACATGCAAGACCCTAGGATCTACTCTCATTAACACAAAATAAAGTGGTTAACTGAGTTCCTCTAGGAGGGGGTAAATATGATAATCTTCATGGAAGGCTCAAAGAATACAAGGTTTGCTTTGGGTTGTCACAAGAGAACAAAACCAAGGAACCTTGAGTTTTAGAATATGTCTGTCTTAGTTCCATGTAAAATTTCTAAGTAAATTTTTACAGGAATGATTTGTGCTCATCAATATATGAAAAAACTTCCCGTGGGCTTCTATGTTAGAGACATATTAAATTGTACTGTCAAATAAAATCTGGGGTTTTGATTATTTGAATATCGTAATTTGAGAGAGTTTAGCTTTCCTAAGATTTTAAAGAAATATTTGATATACAAGCTCTTGTTTTATTATTAATCTCTATTTAGACCAAGGACAAAGTACCCATCCTCACACCCTCCTGGGGTTGGCATAATGATCTAGTAGGTCAAATCTGAATTTCCAATTCCATTACATGACTACCTATCCCATAGACATGGTAATTACCAAATACCAACTATTCACAGCAGTATCTCACAGATTTCGTCTTGCTTGGGATATGTTTGCTAGACAAAGCCACCCACACTGCCATCACTATGTATTCTTCCCCTGCGGCTTCAGAATCCTGGCTGATAATCTCTCCTGACTGGTCAGAAATGGAAACAGGCTTACAATCTTTTAACAGCTGTCTCTCATCCATTTCAAATTAAACCCTTCTCAAAACCAGTCTGGTTAGTTTCCTCTGCATTTGGAATCATCAGGCTCACTGAGGGTTGATGTAAGTCAAGTTGCTGTGTCTGTTTTATCTGGATTAATTCTTTTTTTAAAGCATCCAAACACAACACACCCCTCTTTTTTATTTCCAGCCTCAAGCACACATAACAATGGCTTCTGATCTTCCAAAGGTCAAATGGGGAACTTTAGTGTCTGTAGCTTTCAAATCAGCAGCCAGCCAGAAGGGGCTTTCTCAATGCTCCATCCTGTCTATCCTGGGTTTCTGTGAGATTTTTTTGCTGCCAGCTTATTCATTCTAATTAAATCACATTTCTGTTAAAAGAAACAAAGTTCATCTCAGCTAGAATGCTGTATTGGCTCATTTTCTGTCTAACTGGTCCTTTGCAATGTGCAGGGTTTCAACATTTATTATTTGCTTGTTTCTGCCCCTTAAACTTCCATACTAGGAAGGCTTCAGTCCAGCGTCTCTCTACTATCTTCTTTACCCCCTCAGTGGTAAATGGTTAGTTCATTGGTTTTAGGGATTGAATAGCTTGTAGAACTGGCCCACCATTAGTAAGAACTATTGTCTATTCAGGGTTTCACTTTTCAATCCCATTTCTACAACGTTATTTTAAACGTAGTTCAGAAAAATCTTTTGCTCCAGAGACCATTTCAGGTTTCAAGAAACACTTTCAAATCTTGGAAGAGTGACTGGAAGTCAAGGACATTGGTTGCCTAATTTATTATTATTATGTTTTTTTTTTTTATCAGAACCACTAGATAACTGCTTCCCCTAGAGACTGAGAAGAAGAGGGTCCTACATGTTGGAAGAGACATAAATAGCAATGAATTTCCTTGGATGGATAAAGTCTTTTTAGAAGCTGAAATTTTGGTTGGGGGGCGGGGAGAAAACAGAAATAAAAACTTTATATGATCATTGAGTTGATAATTATACACCATGGTGGTTAGAAAAGAAAAAATATGACTTTCAAAATTTTTGGTTCTAATCTTTTCTCATCAGCTCAGTTGAGCATGGTGGCACCCACTAGCAATCTTAACTCCTTGAGGTTCAGACAGGAGAATCACAGGTTACAGGCCAGGTTATGCAACATAGTGAGAGCTGGTTTCAGAATTTAAAAGTAGAGAACATGTGTGTGTATATCTCAGTGGTGGATCACTTGCTGAGTGTATGTGAGACCCCAGTGTCAGTCAGTTGTCACACTGAAGAAGTAAGTGAGTGAATAGTTATTAGTTTATCACCTTTACCTGTTTCTTTATTTGTAAACTAGGAAATAACAAAACCTTCCTTTTACTTTGTTTTGGGGTTGAAGTGAGTGAGGCCACACATGCAGCATAGAATAGAAATTTGATATAGTGTACCATTAATACATTTTATTTCCTAGTATTCCAAATATGATCAAAATAAGTAGTAGAGAATTGGTAGTATTTTCTTGTAAGGATTAAAAATGTTGAGACCATTAAGTGTTGAACTCGATAGAAGAGGCAACTCTAAAGCCAGGGACTCTCTTGTTGCTTCTCTTTTTAATAGTGCCTAATCTCATTATGCAGCAAACATTTGGAGAATGGGTCAAATTAGCCTGTGGGTTTCATTTCTCTAAATGGAATTGTTTTCTGGCATCTCACAGACTTGTCTTAGAGACATTTTGGGAGCCAAATTCATATCCATGGGTTCAACTTCTCAAAAACCAGTAGACAAATTTAGAAACAATGTCAGAATTGACTGAGGTTGTCACTGTTGACCTTGACAGAAGTGTATAAAGTCTGGCTTAGCCCTGGCCTATGCATTCCTTTTGCTTTCTGAAAGCTAGGTTTTTGTCTCTACACCAGGATATTAAGTAGCAGGTATGAAAGTTTACTTTACTTACTGCTCTTTTACCCATGGCATTATTCTTTATATGCAACATAAAATGTTAATACAGATGGTTTACAAAATGGTATGGTTAATCTGAGGTAAGAATTTTAACAACACAATTTGTTTTCAGTTATTACAATGTGAAGAATCAACCCATCATTGTACATATACTGAGGGCTATCTGTTGACAAGTCTCATCTTCTACTAAACTTAAATATGGAAAACAGAAGTCAAATGTTGATAGTTCTGGTACTCTAAATATTATTTTTAACTCTTCACATTTGATAGATATTATTAAAAGTGCTTGCTGAATTTCATTGGAATTGATTACATAATACCCTACTCTATGAGAAGTAATTGTATCATTAAATATCTGTGAAGATATGGATTGCAGCTTTACTTAATTTAAAAAATCCCATAATTATAGTGAAATGAGGTCACAGCATTGATAATACGTTCAAATAAAGAAAATGATACAAATAACAACATAGGTTTACATGAGCCTTTAAATTCACAAAAGATACCTAATGTGTGTCTTTTTGTGCTGAATAATAATATCAGCAGCTATACTACGCAGATTATGAGTTCTTGTTCTTCAGGAATATCATCATATTCTATTACAACCAAAATTTACTTATTTACTAATTGGTGCTTTGTGGGGGGAGAGAGAGTATATTTGGCTGCTGTGAAGAACAGACTTAAAAACCCTCTGAGTCTTACTATTCCCTATGTTTTGTTTTTACTATATTTAAATTTTTTTTTTTCTGAATGATGTGGATACTTTCAACTTGGCTCTACCGCTGCTGGATGGTGAATTTGTGGGCAATAGTTTATTTGCTAGTCTTTTTTTTTTTTTTTTGCTTACTTGTAAATTATAGAGCACTGATCTAGCTGATATTAAAATTGAACCATGAAAAATCCTGAGATAAAATTGACTCTGAGGTTAGATTTCTGATATAGCTGTACTTGAGAGGCTGAAACAAGAAGATGGTGAGCTCCAGGGTTGCCTGGGAAATACAGTGAAACCCTGTCTGGAAGGGAGAAGGGGAATCTTTGGGTAATTCAATGCATCTTTCTTGGGTTGAATATACTTATTTAAAAGTGAATCTACATGCTTAAATATGTTATTCCAATTCAGTTTTCTTGATGCACCCAAACAGTTGATTTTATCTTTTTAAAAATTATATTTATTTATTCACTTTACATCCAATACCAGCTCCACCTCTTTCCAATACTCCCTCATGTATGTAGATCCTCCATTAGTTCCACCCTCACCTTGATGTTATCTTTAGGCTTACTTTGAGTAATTGAATCATAGATCTAAATATATTTTTTATTTTTTATCTAGAAAATGAGATGGTGATACTTTTCAAATGTATTCGTGTGTGTGTGTGTGTGTGTACACATGTGTGTGTGCACATGTGTGATTATGTATGTGGGGAGGTCTCATGGCTTCCAAGGCACATACGTAGAGGTCAGACACCGCTGCATGTCCTTGCCTTCCATTGTGTTCTCTTTTCTTATTTTTCTGTTGTGTGCTTGGAGCTAGCTGGCCTTGAAGAGTCTAAGCATTCTCTTGCTCCTGCTTTAAAGCTCCGTGCAGGAGTTCTGGTTTTTACAGAAGTTTATGCCATGGGTCTGGCTTTTATGAGAGCTTTAGATTTAGATAGGTTACAGAATTGAAACTCAGGTTCTACTGTTTGTGAAATGAAAGCTTTTATCCAATGAGTTGTTTTCTACCCCTCTCCACTTTTAAACTAAACACATCTTGCCTATCTGCACAGGTTAGATCTTGTTTAGAGTCTTTGGAACCAAGAGCATGAGCACTTCTTGCCATGGCTATGGGCAACCCAGGGATTGGAAGAAGAGAGTAATTGTCCACAGAAACACAAGACACTGGATCCTCTTCAGGAACATTTTGAATTTTTCTTCTACTGTTTATGTGTCAGTTAGCCAGCTACTAAATATAGGCCTACAAACAGAGCTGAAGAAAATCATCTTATTGGACCTTTTTTCTGAGTTCCTTCTTTAGCACTTTCCTGTCCTTGGGGTCATATCCTTCACCCACCCTCTTTAAACATTATCTCAAGCCTACAGTTTCTGAGTCATATAGCCAAATTCAAAAGAGGTTTGTACCTAGGAAAGGAACAGCTGACCATTTAGACCCCAACACCACCTGAATTATATTTTGGCTAGGAGGCACTAAAGTGTGGTGTTGGGAGATGGATTAATCTTTATTAGTTGGTTAATTTTCTAGATGTTCACTAAGATCTTATCCTGTGAGAAAGACTGCAATTTACTCTAAACATGTCTTACTATTGAATTCATAAGTTTCAGGCCAGGCTAGGCAATGTAAATTTAATATCTGACAAAATTTAATCAGAATTTTTCCCTACATAAATATTAAATTAGCACAGTACATGGACCTAAGATCTGAATGAGAGATGGAGAGATGAGGGAGTGTACAGAGGCTGCACTGGATGGAAGACCCAGCAGAAGCTGGAAGAGGGGGACTAAAGGAGGGAAGCAGCTGAACAGAAATGTCCACAACATCAATAGGGGTGGGTCCTGAATGTGCTAGACAGCGTTTTCTCACTGTGACAGAATACCTGAGAAAAATAATGTAAGGAATAAAGGACTTTTGTTTCATGGTTTCAAGGCTTCAGTCCATGCCAGATGGTTCCATTGTCTCTGAGCCTATGGTGAGGGAATACAGCATAGCAGAACAGTATGAAAGAGCTGAACTGCTCTCTTCAAGGCAGCATGAGAGTGGGGGTGGAGTGGGGGTGGGGTGGGGAGTGGAAGAATAGTGGTGGGGAGGGTAGGGGAAAGGGGAAGCAGAAAAAAAAAGGCAGAATTTGAGGAGAAGGGCGATCCTATAAGAGGACCAGCAGTCTCAATTAATCTGGACCCCCAAGATCTTTCAAACAGTAGACCACCAAACAGACAGCATACACCAACTGATATGAGACCCCCAACACACATACAGTAGAGGACTTCCAGGTCTGTGCTCATTCAGAGATGATGCACCTAACCCTCAAGAGACTGGAGGCCACAGGGAGTTTAGAGGTCAGGTGGGGTGGAGGGTGGGGTCATCCAGGTGGAGACTGGGTGTGGTGGGGAGGAGGTGTAGGATGTGGAGCAGTTGGAGGGTGGGAGGGGAGGAGCGGGGAATAGAATATGGAGTGTAAAAATGAATTACAAATAAAATTAAATTATATATTTTAAAAAGGCATGGCTTTCAAGGGCATGTTCCCAATGATCTTCTTCCTCCTAGCAGGCTCTACCTCCTAGTAGTCCATTCAGCTAATTGAAGGTAAAGTTTATCAATGGATTCATTCAAGGATAAAGTTATAGCCTTCATATCCAATCACTGCTCAATGGCACCACCAACTGGAACCAAACCTTCAGCACATACACTTTTAAAGTCATTTTTATACCCAAATCATAATGGTTAATTAGTACACCAATTACTTATTCAGAATTCTTAACTTATAATTCAACCAAACACTTCCACATTTCTCTTTAAGGAGATAACCTCCTGGAGGCACCTGCTTTTATTGAGATCCAAATTGCATATGAGTAAATATAATACAGGTATTATAGCTGCACGAAGAGGGTAGATTTCTTAATAAAGACTGAGTACTTATGGGTTTTCCATCCAGTAAATCTTTCTGAGGGAAGGAAAAAATGGGACTATTCAGCAGCATGAATATTAGCAGTCATCAACATTATTATATTACACTGTACTGTCCCTAATTAAGAGCACTCCCCAGATTTGTAGTGTTCACTGGGCCTCATATTTCAAATGTGTTTCATTTCCTGCCTTGAGACATATACCCTAGCTTGTGTGGAATCATTTACATGCTCTGGTAATTCTCTTCTTCCTCTGTTGACATCTGGAGAAATCTATTCTCATTTCTTTTGGCATGTTGTCTACCATGTGAAGAATCAAAGCAGCTTTGCTAAAAGATATTAGTGTTTACTCACTGGATGAATATTTAATTTTTTCTGCATTATTTGCAGCATGACTTCTTGGCATTGGAAACTTTAAAGGGAAACACACAGATCACAAAGAAATCAAATTATGATAAAAGCAACATGGAAAACTATCAAGGCTGCTGATATAAAACTCATTTGACTCTTTTATCAGTTTCTTAAGAGGTATCAAATAAATTTAGGCTCACAGTTAGACACAGTTATGAAATTCTATCATTGTATACAGTTCTGCATCCCCTTTCTAAGAAACTGACTGCTCAGCTCCAATCAGGAGAGAGAGGAGTCACTATGGCTATCATCAGGAGGACTAAAGGGAATGTAACCTAGGAAAGGGTACAATCCAAGAGAATTTTTGCATTGTTGTATTTACATCTACTCAACCGTAGCTGCGACCTTTCAAATTTCCCTTTTTACTTATTGCTATGGTTTAAATGTGTGTGAAAAATAATTTTCAAGCTTATGATGATTGTACTCATGAATGAATTAACCCATTCATGGATTGTAGAGAAAAGTTTATTTATTTTTAATCACAAAAGCAGGGGTTTTACTTTTGGCATGTTTGCTCTATCACATGATGAGTTTTGTCATTTCAGGACATAGCAAGAAGGCCCATACTGGATGCTAATGATGATGACATCATGTCCTTAAATTTCCATATATTCAGAACCACAAACTAAGTAAATATGTATTTACACTCTACAGGTTTGTGGTATATGCAGTTACAATAACAGAAAAGAAACCGAAACACCAATCTTTGCTACTATCCTGTTAATGATTTTATGTATCTTAGATCCACAAAATAATTTAGGAAGTAAAGATACTCTCACAGATTTAACATAGCACTCAGAAAGTGCACAAATGTCTATTGAACAAGATTAATTAATTGATTAATTAATATTGTAAATTTTTATTGTGTGTGCATGTGTGTACCTCTCTCTCTCTCTCTCTCTCTCTCTGTGTGTGTGTGTGTGTGTGTGTGTGTGTGTGTAGACCTGATCTCTGTGGAAGCTAGAGAACAACTTAAAGAAGTATAGTCTCTTCTTCCATTATGTGGGCCTCAGGGATCAAACTCAGGTTGTCAGTTGTCAGGGATGTAAGCAAGTACCCCTACCACACACCGAGGCATCTTGCTGTTTACAAAATAATTATTGGTAATAATGATGGATATTTATATGTATCAGACAATGTACTGACTCCTATAAATGTCCTACATTATTTAGGACAGAAAATGAGAACAAGGAAGTGTGACAATTACTTTATTTAATGGTATTTTGATAGGAAATAAGAGAAACACACTCAGGATCACTTAAATTGAGGCTTAAAAAGGAGTTTATTGAGAGTTTGTTGAATTTACAGGAAGTAAAACCAAGAACTGAATCTAAGTCTCACTAGGTTTCCTTGATAGGAAAGCTACCTCTCATTTTTTTTCCTTACTCTTGTGTGTTGCTTCTCCTCAGTATTGTGACTTCCTCCTTACCAATACCTCTAGATTAGAACACATGTGACACTGATAATCACATTGGAGTGTCAACCTCAACCCTAAAATTTGTATTTCTCCATTCAAGCAGGATTTTGTCTTAGTGTGGCACCTAAGTTCCAAATCTACACTCTTGGAAATGTTCTGGCTCTCCATTTGGAACATGTACTCAAGCATTATCCAATCATCTTGGCATAGATACACAGACTGCATTACAGACATAGCTACATCTAGCCCATTAGTAAGGCCAGGCACTTCTCAGAGAATGGATAGGCACTGTGGTAATCTAAGCTGCCCCAAATAAAAGTGGATAAGGATTTGATAACTGTTGAAAGAATACAATGTCGTGATTCATTGAGTACAGACAAGTAGAGAGGAAGAATCAGACATGACACCAAGGGTTCTACTTTTGGGAAATCAGAAAACCAAGGTCAAGGGAGGGACTCTTCCATTTGAGTGTCAGGAAAGGATGGAGAGAAGGAGTGTGCGTTAGAATGTAGAGAGCAAAAATATTTGCAAGTATAAAGCAACCCCATCGAAAACATCTGCTCAGGACATGAGTTGGGGGTTTTGTCTTAATGAGTACACCTCTTCCTATTACTTAGTCTCCTTCCAGCCTCCTTCATTCTGACCTTGCTGCTCCTCATTCTATGGTGGGTGATTTCTCTATAAAAATTGCCTATAGTATAACCATGATTAAAGATGAAGGAATCCACAGACTTTAGGCTGACTTATTGGCCTGGCAATTTAGTCTTGCCAAATATTTCTTGACTCAGTAAACATTTTCACTCATACTTGCTCTATCCTCTCACCCCAACCTCCTTCCCACTTCCAGCTCTTGCTTTCTCTCTGCTTCTTTGTCACTCCCCCAGTGTCTACCAACCTCTGGTTTTGTAAACTATCTGACCCAGATAGTCATCTCTGAGTGACATTTTTATTAGTTTATACTCACACTGAAAACAAATCTGAATAACTTCCCTCCTTTGTCATCTTATTCTATGTATAATATTTGATATACCTAGAGGCAGTTAGAATCTATCCTCCATTCATATCAAGAGGTCTAGTGTCTGCAACTTGACATTTGTCAATTTCATCGATTTTGCCCCTTGCCGAAGTCAGAATTCTGTGGCCCAAGGTTATAATTTGACTTCTATCAGACTCAGAAACTTTGTCATTCTTGAGGCATTTCCTCTACAAAAATATTAAAATTTGGTTTTGAAATTTTGTTGGTATAAAGATAAAGAAAAGCTGGGCCATGATTATTATACATCATCAATATTTTATTTATATTTTTCTTCTGACATTTAAAGTCAGTCTACACATTTTCATAGATTCCTGAAAGAATGTTTTTGACTCTAGGCACTGAGCCTTCAATGCTGAATGAATGGCCTGCCTTGATGGACTAAGATGTTCTTGAGATCAATTGTGCCATGACACAGACACAGAAGAAGCATTCTTTGGTATATAATGAATGATTAATCATTTTAGAACAAGTGCCTCAATTATTTTTCTCCTCATATCTTTTTGCAGAACAAACCCTTTCACATTACCTGCAGTCCTACATTCCCCTGCCCTCCATCATCCCCCAGTGAATAGTTTAAGAATGATGGATCTGTCTGAGTTTGGAGATGCCACAGCCTTCCTCAGAAGAAATAAAGCTGACCCTCTGTTCCAGCCACCAGCCTTTGATGGTAAGACTTTGTGGAAGCTGTTGCCTTGAGTTCATATTATTACTTCAAGATGGCAGAACTATTTGCTTGATTGCTATGAACCATCAGTTCTGGAGACTAACCTATTTAAATGGTGTGCCATTGCTATCAGTCTAGGAACAATTAAAGCCATCAACATGTCCAGGCTGGGAAGAGAAATTTCTAAGACTAGGAAAAGTAGCTGGGAGGACTCCCAGGCCCACACTACATTGATGTAGCCCTGAGACTAGTAGTCTCTTCTAGGTGTTGCCACATGTCAAGGATTCCTTAGAAACCCATTAATTATCAGTGAGTACATATTTTAGCAGTGAGAGGTCTGTGGCTTGGCTGAAAGTTGGTTTCTCTGTATACTGTGAAGGAAGGAAATGATGTTTGGCTGCAAGGCTGGAGGTGAGAGCTTGTCTATGTCTACAGACATTCCTGCTGTTGGAACCTGGTCTTTTGGCACAGGTCAGCAGGGTTTCTCAGCCAAAGTAAAAGAAAGAACAGTTAGGAGACTGAAACTGGAATTCACAATTTCTTTGTGCTTCAAGCAAGGCCAAAGGTTAATGAGGATTTAGCTTCAAATAAAAAGGCCAAGTTCTACATTAGAATTTCCAAATAAATTTAACCTTCACCCTCATTCTTTTTTATATTTCTGGACTGCATGATCATTCTCTAAATTTCAGCTAATTGGAGATTTGGAAGTCAGATTCACAGTGTGGTTTGGCATCAGGTCACCTACATGTCTTAATTCCAAAATTATTTAACAGTGCACTATAAAAACTGAACATTGTTCTGGTACCCAGAATTAGTCAACATTAGAATTTAATGTGACCAATTATAATACAAGCCAATTATGAAGGAAATTGTATTTCCGTCACAGACCTACCAGCCCTGAGTCAGCTCCCAGTTTCCTGTCCTTGTATTTCATTAGTGAGATTGCATTTCAAAGTAGCTAATTATAACCCTTCAGATCAAATAGAATAACAGAAAACTCCCCAAAGTGTTCAGAAGTGGCCATGCGGAGGCATTTCACAGGCAGTTAGGCAACTAAGACGAGGTGGTAATAGTGCTACCAGGGAGAAAAAAAATTAAAATTGGGCCAACACAGTAGCAATAATTTCATCTATAGAGTCAACACTATAAATGACTGCTTAAAATAGAGCAATCAATATAATCTTGATAAATTTTTAAACATACAATCCTTCTTTATAGACATTCACTGGCAGCAAATATTTTAAAAACAAATTACCAAAAGTTCTTAATCTCTCTGGGCTAGGTGACAGTAGGGTTTGTATTTAGAACTCAGGCCAAATGGAAACAATTTAATAATGAGTATTTGGCCAACTTGGATTTCAATTCCATGTTTGTGATCATCTATTACTTTATCAGTAGAATAAAGCATCCTGCTTTACTGAGTGTTCTTTTGTTCACCCGCCAAAGTTAGATAAACAAAACCACTTGTCCTGCCTACTTTCCTTCATTGCTGTTAGGACCAAATAGTGTTATAAGCTTGAAAATAAGTTTAAAGTAGTGTAATGATACCCAGAAAAGAAAACCAGGAGTGCTGGATGATAGGGAAGAAGACCAGTGGTTTTCAAGGTGAACATTAAAAGAATGACACTCCAAAGCCAAACCAATAATTTAATCCTAGAAGAGGTTAAGTTTTTATTTAAGATGACTATAAGTTTGAATATAATCTAACCCTAATTTTCTGTCATATCATAGAACAGAGCCCCGTAAGAAATGATACAGAGAAACAACATTGGTCACTTCTGAGCTTCTTTTGGTTGGTTTTAGTGTTTAAAATTTTTTTTATACATCTCAATTTTTTTTCAATTAAATGTTGACCATCTTCATATTGTATGAGATCTATAATTAGAGATGGTTAGCCCAAAGGAAATAATTTGGGGAAAATACCCTTCATTTATAGATGAGAAAACCAAGACTCCATAAGGTGAAATGGTTGCTAGACAGCTCCTTAGTAGCAAGACCGGTACTAAAGTCTAGATGACCCATTTCAAATGCAGTGACATCTTTATCTGCTGTCTGCATTATTGATGGGCAGAAATAATTAAAAGTTGACTCATTTCATCTATTGTATTTTTTTTAAAAGAAAAGTTGCTGCTATGGACTGTGTCTCTGGGAAAGACTTCTGAAAATTCTTCACTCCCACTGTTTCCTGAATGATGAAACAAAGAGCCTAACATGGGGTGGTAGGTGAGCCCTATTGAGAGAAACACAGGAGAGAATAGAGAAGCTAAGCACTTGTTAAAGGAAGCAGGAAATAATGGAGTAAAATTAATTTAGGAGGCTGGTAATTTGATTTTTAGAGTCATTAGCCTAATCACTGCTCACAATTAGCTATGAATATGTTGGCACCGTGCACAAGTCTTATTTTTCTTCCCAAGTTCAGAGACAGACAGACAGACAGGACGTGACAGGGAAAGACAGTAAGAGGTGGGGAGGACAAAAACAGAAAGACAGAAAGACAGAATCATCAAATTTCTTTTAAGTAATAATATGTTTTGAAATTCACAACCTTTAATATGCTAAGGAAGTAATTTTAAAAATCAAATGTATTTTCACATACTAAGATAAGAACATCAGTGATTCTTAAAAAGGAGTAAAATAATAAGTACAACACAAAAACCAGTATTCAAAAGCATAAAAAAGCAGAAAGACAATGAGAACTGAGTTACAAGGGATTTTCACATCTGCTTACCACGCAGTTTTCAGGGGAGAATTGTTTGTAGTTAGGGAAAGGGAGAAAGCAGTGCATTGTAAATTATCACAGTAGGAAAATAGTGAGCAATGCGTTTCTATGCAGAGACAAGAATGGAGGGAGAAGAGGAGAGTGGTGCCCAGTTCATTTCCTCTTTGTATACTCTTCATCAGCATGACCCACAACCCACCTTTAGGGAAAGCATCTGGTAAGGTCCACCTATCCTGCAGCACTACAATACCTGAAACATTGGTAACTCATATTTTAGAGGTGGTGGCAGTAACCTAGTTGTCACTCCTGTTAGCATCATGGTCGAATGTAATTTTCATCAATGCCCTCCCCTCGCCCCTTTTCCTGTTTGTCTGAGGACCTCTCTTATAGAATGCTAAGACTCATTTTCTTTGAAGAACATATTTCCTATTCATCTTAAATGGCAAATTGCCCAAGGTGGACACCAATTTGGTAAGTATTTAAATGAACCTAGAGAAGTTTTTTTCTTGTATTCATAGGACTTCTAACTTATTTCACCTTAAGTATTTTATGGGTTACTTTTATGAAAGACTTCTTTACTTAGTGATAAAGCACTGACTAAGGGGACAGCAGAAGGAAAAATAATATATGATGGGAAATTTAAATCAATTTTATTATATAACAAAATAATGAATATTCTCCTTCAATCTATTCAATTTAGCATGTCCTTCTCTTAACAGACTTTCATTCAAAGATTTAAATATAATATAAAGAAACCCTTAAGGACAAATCCATTAACATACAGTTTTCCACAGATATAAATAGATCATTTTGGAATGAGCCTTTTGAGGGAATCTGGGAGAGAGTAGAATGACCAGGAGAGTATCCAGGGGTCCAGTATTATGGTAGGATGGGGAAGGTGAATTAGGTAGACAGTTTTCTTATAACCTAGGGGCCCACGAGGCTGGCAGACATCTGTTTGCGGTGATTTATCTTGTTTCTTTACAAGCATGTATGAGTAAACAGTCATGGTTAGCATTCATTTTATATATATATGTGTGTGTGTTTATATAACTTTTTGACCTATATTGATAGCTCCAAGACTTGGTAGAAACAACACTAGTTGGTATGAAAGCGATCATTGAAGATGCCCTTGAGTGCTGTGGTTATAACCCATCTTTTCTCTCTAGGGAAGAAGAAATGCTGGGTTCCCGATGGGAAGAATGCTTATATTGAGGCTGAGGTTAAAGAAAGCGGTGGTGATGGACAAGTAATTGTAGAGACTAGAGATGGAGAGGTAAAACCAGCCTTTTCCTCCTAGGGATGTCTGTGCTCTCTGCCTAATCGAGTCACTAAGTATATCCTTCTCTAATACAACACACCTAGCTAGGGTAAGGGATGCTGCTGATACACCTGGAGACCTCACTCACGTACTCTTTCCCTTACCATCAAAGACTTTGAATGAATCTAAATAAGGTGGTTATAGTGAAAAATCTAAACTCTGGACTTCATGTTTTGTTAATATTTTAAGTTCCTTCTTTTTCCCCCGTGCCCGTCTACTTCTTCTTTCCTTCTTCCCTTCCTCCCTTCCAGTAACTTCTGCTGCTTATTTTTTTTTTTTTAGGTATTTTCTTCATTTACATTTCCAATGCTATCCCAAAAGTCCCCCATACCCTCCCCTCTACTCCCCTACCCACCCACTCACACTTCTTGGCTCTGGCGTTCCCCTATACTGAGGCATATAAAATTTGCAAGACCAATGGGCTTCTCTTTCCAATGATGGCTGACTAGGCCATCTTCTGATACATATGCAGCTAGAGACACGAGCTCGAGGGGTACTGGTTAGTTCATATTGTTGTTACACCTATAGGGTTGCAGACCCCTTTAACTCCTTGGGTACTTTCTCTAGCTCCTCCATTGGGGGCCCTGTGATCCATCCAATAGCTGACTGTGAGCATCCACTTCTGTGTTTGTTAGGCCCCGGCATAGCCTCACAAGAGACTGCTATATCAGGGTCCTTTCAGCAAAATCTTGCTAGTGTATGCAATGATTTCAACGTTTGGAGGTTGATTATGGGATGGATCCCCGGGTATGGCAGTCTCTAGATGGTCCATCCTGTCGTCTCAGCTCCAAACTTTGTCTCTGTAATTCCTTCCATGGGTGTTTTGTTCCCAATTTTAAGAAGGGGCAAAGTGTCCACACTTTGGTCTTCGTTCTTCTTGAGTTTCATGTGTTTTGCAAATTGTATCTTATATCTAGGGTATCCTAAGTTTCTGGGCTAATATCCACATATCAGTGAGTACATATCATGTGAGTTCTTTTGTGATTGGGTTACTTCACTCAGGATGATGCCCTCCAGGTCCATCCATTTGCCTAGGAATTTCACAAATTCATTTTTTAATAGGTGAGTAGTACTCCATTGTGTAAATGTAGCACATTTTCTGTATCCATTCCTCTGTTGAGGGACATCTGGGTTCTTTCTAGCTTCTGGCTATTATAAATAAGGCTGCTATGAACATAGTGGAGCATGTGTCCTTCTTACCAGTTGGAACATCTTCTGGAGATAGAAATCTGGAACCATAGATGTGAGCATCTGCTTATTTTTTCTTGGTACCCAGTGTTACTCTATGTTTTCTAGAATGACCTCAAGCTCATGATATGATCCTTCTGTCTCCCAAGTGCTGAATCTAGCTGTGTGCAACATCAATGAAAAGGCAGAATGGGGATGGAGCTCTTGCCTATGATGCATGAAGACTTAAGTTTAATTTCTAGTACTTTCATTTTTTTTATTAGAAAAAAGATGATGTTAATAGAATGACATCATATCAGAATAACCAAGAGATAGGTAATGTCCAGCTAGGCTAAATAAAGGCTTAGATGGCAGAGGAAAGCTGTTTACCACGCAACACCCAGGAAGCAAAGAGACTAATAGTATATAGAGAAAATATATACTTTCAAGTCATATATTCATATTCAATGTTTCTAAGCTAGGCTCTACTAGCTATAGTACAACCAGCTCAGAACTCCTCCAGAGAGCAATGTACTGGTGAAATGATACCCTCGTAACCAAATGACCTCTCAATAGTGCTGCTAACCAGAGACTAATTCTTCAAAATAACCTTCTTCTTTTTTTTCTTTTTCAAACCGTAACATGAGTTTAATTATTTACAACTCTAAACATGTTCTCAGCGTCAGCTTAGCTGTGCTGAGAATCTTAATGGAAGGTGGCAACTATATAGTGGGAGTGTGTACATAAGAGAGGCATCACATAGCAAGATATGGAACAAAGAAGCTGGCCAAATGTCTTTCTTTCTTTCTCTCTCTCTCTCTCTCTTTCTTTCTTTCTTTCTTTCTCTCTTTCTCCCTTTCTCCCTTTCTTTTCATTTCATTTTCTTAATTTTATGTTTGTCTTTATGTACTCAATTTACATTCTGCTCACTGACTCCTCCCCACTCACTGCTCCCACAATCCTTCCCTCTCCCCCTCCCCTCCCGCTCCCTTTCTCCTCTGAGAGAGTGGGTTTCCCCCTCCACCATATCCCCTGCCTGGCACTTCAAGTGACTGCAATGCTAGATGCTTTTTCTCCCACTGAGGCCACACAAGAAACACAGTCACAGGGTATGGAACAGAGACTGAGGAAATGGAAAACCAAATGTATTTTTTAAGCAATCTTTTCTTGAGAACTGACAGCCAGAAGAGAACTACTACCTAAGTCCACCCAAGTGCAGATTCCCAGTGTCCTAAACAAACCTTCTTTAGGTTGGACCTCTTCTGTGTCCCCTACCACCTCTCTATTTTGTCCTCCTGAAAATCAAGTTTCCAAAATATGTACTATTGGGGGAGATTCCCAAACTATATTCCAAACGGTAGCATCCGTTACCTAAAAGTTCCTAAGGTTCTGATCTGGATTACAGTTCAAAGTGTACTGATTCTATAGTAGGAGTCACTTGGAGTGGGGCAGGACCAGGGCAGTACATTATGGTGAGAGCACCCACAGTCATAAACCTACCACTGTATGGTCTGTAGACAAGAGTGTGCAGTGGGAGCTGGGACCCTACAGTACCTTCAGTACCTACAACTCTACAAGGTCATGTTCCCAATCACCCAAGAGTCTCTCTCGGCCACAATTTTTTTTTTTTTAAAGATTTATTTATTTATTATATGTAAGTACACTGTAGCTGTCTTCAGACATTCCAGAAGAGGGCGCCAGATCTCGTTGCGGATGGTTGTGAGCCACCATGTGGTTGCTGGGATTTGAACTCTGGACCTTTGGAAGAGCAGTCGGGTGCTCTTACCCACTGAGCCATCTCACCAGCCCTCGGCCACAACTTTTAAAGGTTTTACAACCTTTCCATAGTAGTGGGCATTTAGCATATGAGTCTTTGGGAAAACACGAAGGATTCAATGTGTAACAGCCTTGAAAACCATAACGTGTATGGTTGTTTGTCTACTTTGAATAGTCTTTTCAAAAGCATATACAAACATATATTCATAGGGGAGATAGAAGAATAGATCTTTGCTTGTGTGTTGAGACAAGATCTCTTTATGTAGCTCTGGTTATCCTGAGATCACTAACACTATGTAGACCAGGCTGGTCTTGAATTCATAGAAACTCCTCCTGCCTCTGCCTCTGCAGTACTGGGATTAAAGGTGTGTGCTACCTTATACTGCTAAGAACATACCCTTTCTTTTTCTGTTCTTTTCAGAGTATGAGAATTAAGGAGGACAAACTTCAACAGATGAACCCTGCAGAGCTTGAAATGATAGAAGATCTGTCAATGCTGCTTTACCTCAATGAAGCATCTGTACTGCACACCCTGAGGAGGCGATATGGCCATTGGATGATCTATGTATGTATATAGATTTTACCAGAAAAAAAATCTCAGGTTGGAACTTGTATTAGCTGCCTCAACTTCCTTCAGTGATATTTTACATTTAGTTATAATATCCTCATATGAACATTTATTCAGAAGTCACTCAACCTACTCTTTAGTTTCATCTTGTCAGCATGCATGCCATTTCTCAGAGAATGCCACACTAATTTGAATGGATGGAGAAAGTACCCAAGGAGCTAAAGGGGTCTGCAACCCTATAGGAGGAACAACAATATGAACGAACCAGTACTTCGTAGAGCTTGTGTCTCTAGTTGCATATGTAGCAGAGGATGGCCTAGTCGGCCATCAATGGAAGGAGAGGCCCTTGGTCTTGCAAAGATTATATGCCCCAGTACAGGGGAATGCCAGGACCAGGAAGCAGGAGTGGGTGGGTTAGGAAGCAGGGAGGGGGAGGGTATAGGGGACTTTTGGAGAGGAAACTAGGAAAGGGGATAGCATTTTAAATGTAAATGAAGAAAATATCTAATTTTAAAAAACATAAAAAAAAAGAAAGTATGAAGCTTAGGAACTGATATAGTAGATTCCACGTGCCAGCTCAGTTATTTATTAGTGTAGTTTTGTACAAAGATAAACCCAGGACATGCTTGTATTCATATACATGACATTTGTGTATTCTTACACAAATACGCTAGCACTAGGAATGGATAAATCTATATCACATGCTCACATTCCTATCTGTCTAGAGAAAGCTAGATAGTCATTGGGCATCTTCCATGTCATTCTGTGTCAGAGTTTTCAGGAAACAACAGCTGAGTGTCTTCTTTGCATCCATGTCACAGTTGTTGCCATATGTGCCCTTTGAAGGAATGCTTGATTTTTCTATTCAGTACTCAATGAACCCTTGTATATTAAGTAAATTAATGAAAAAGATAAAAAGGCTGGGTGTGGTGGTACACATTTTTAATCCTGGCACTTGAGAGGTAAAGGCACATGGGTTGTTGTGAATTTCTGCCCATCCTAGTCCACATTGTACATTTCCAGACAGCTAGGGCTATGGAGAGAGACGCTGTCTCAGAAAGCAAGCAAGCAAGCAAACAAACAAACGAAAGATAAAAATGCTCCATTTATGGGCCTGGAACACTGGTAAGTCCAGATATAGAGAAGAATTTGTTAAATACAGGCTTGAATTTGTATTCATGTGTATATATGTACTGCTTTATGCATAGAGGTCCAAAAGCTTGTCCTGACACTGTGAAAGACACTTATTCTTAGAAGGACACTACAGCAAGCCCCTAGGAGAAGATGTGACTATCTTCTTCAGTGACAGCCTGTCCATGCTGCTGAGAAAGTCTATGCAGTCCTAGGTGAAGATGGCTTTCTCTTCTCTCCATGTTTCCAGTCTTGTTAAGCTCCTTGATGTTACCTTTCTATAAGAAAATGGGTTATTAATATTTGACTACACATAAAAGTTGAAGGATTACATTTAAACAAATTAAGTAGAGCAGTAATTCACCAGTACTTGGGAAACCATATTAGTCACTAAGTTCCAGATGGTTGGTTCCTCCTCTTTTTTCCAAACTGATGCATTAGAAGCAACACTGAGAACAGGCTGAGGTAGTGGCCATAGGGATCCAAGACTGTGGCAGGCAACCATCCTAGTCTTCAACTATCTGACTTACCAGAAGACTGTTTCAGGTTCGCTGAAGATTTGTCTCTCAACAAAATTGACACTGACTGGGTACTTTTTAAAGTGTTTTCATTATTAAATCACTTATTTATATTTCAAAGGTTGCCCCCTTTCTGGTCCCCCCTGGAATTCTTCATCCAACCCCCTCTCCTTTGCCTCTTAGAGGGTGCTTCCCCCACCCATCACCCACCCATATACCCATCCTCACCTCAGTCCCCACCAACATCCTCCTTCCCTGGGTCATCAAGTTTTCTTTTGTTTTTTTGTTTTTTGTTTTTTTGTTTGTTTGTTTGTTTTTTTAAACAGGATTAGCCCCATCCTCTCTCACTGAGGCCAGACAAGGCATTCCTCTGCTACACATGTGCCAGCGGCCACAGACAAGCCCATGTATACTCTTTGGTTGGAGGCTTAGTCTCTGGGAGCTCAGAGGGTTTCATACTAGTTGATACTGTTGTTCTTCCTAGGGGGTTGTCATCCCCTTCAGCTCTTCAATCCTTCCCCTAACTCTACCACAGGGGTCCCAACATCAGTCCGATGGTTGGCTGTAAGTGCCTGAATTTGTCTTGGTCAGCTGCTGGTGGAGCCTCTCAGAGGACAGCCATCTAGGCTCCTGTCTGCAAGGACAACTTGAGATCAGTAATAGTGTCAGAGTTTGGTGCCTGAGCATGGGATGGATCCCAAGTTGTGCTGGTCATTGGATCTGCTCCATTTTTGTCCCTTCATTTCCTTTATATAGAAAAAGTTCTGGGTCAAAAATTTTAAAGATGTGTGGGTGACACCATCCTTCCACTGGAGATCCTGTCTACCTACTGGAGGTGGTCTCTTCAGGTTCCATCTCTGCACTGTTGGGCATTTTGGCTAAAGTCACCCCCATTGAGTCCTGGGAACCTCTCACATCCCAGGTCTCTGGGACTTTCTAGAGGTTCCCCATTCCACCCCCAGCTGCATTTTCCCACTAATTCTCCTGGCCCTCTGACCTTCTCTCCTGGGTACTTTAAAGCAGTTTCAGTTCACATAAAGTCCTGAAGGACATTCATCTCAAATAAAGAGAAAGCACTGCTGTTGTACTTCTTGTGAAAGTGCTAGAAGAAAAGGCTTTCTGGTCTCTTCAGACTTCTTAGCTACTGGTATTCATTGTATTGGTTTTTCCTCAGTCTCTCTTCAAGAGTTATATGTGGGAGCTAGAGAAATGGCTCAGAGGTGAAGAACACTTGCAGATTTTGTAGAAGAGCCAGGTTTAGTTTCCAGTAACAATATGGAAGCTCATGGCCATCTATACCTCCAGCTTAAGGAAATCTAGTATCCTCTTTTGGCTTCTGCAGGCAACCAGGCACATATCGTTATGCACATTCATACACGCATGCAGGCAAATGCTCATACACATAAAAATAAAAATCTTTTAAAGAAGAGATTTACACGTGTCAGATGTTTTAGCAGTTAGTTCATCTCCCAGAGATCGAGAGGCAATACGACGTCTTGATGTCAGCTTAACCCAGATCTGATGGCTTCTGTTAGAAATCACTTCTTTACAAGAATTCCAATCTCTAATCTTCCACGGTCTCTTACAAGCAAATAGTCAAGCCAGCATTACATGACAGGGAAGCCCTGACATACCTGGGAGTGTTCCTAGCCTATTTTCTGAAATCCACTCTGATCTCTCCTCAGACATATTCAGGCATCTTCTGTGTGGCTATAAACCCTTACAAGTGGCTCCCTGTGTATCAGAAAGAGGTCATGGCTGCCTATAAAGGGAAGAGGCGATCCGAGGTTCCCCCTCACATCTTTGCTGTGGCCAATCGTGCCTTTCAGGATATGCTTTGCAGTAAGTAGATGCCCTACAAAATGAAAAGGGAGAATCTCTGATCCAAGTTTTCTCCATGTCACTGAAGGATACTTAGGCATTGTAACAGAGCATGGCCTCACAGCTGCCTCATCTCTTGAAGCCTCTGTTTCCTTCCAGATAAAATGCAGGCAACATAGTATGGGCCTCCTATGGTTACAGGGACAATTAGCTTGTACTTCAGAGTGAAAGAATGCATTTGTAGTACTGGGGCTGGAGGCTGGCCCAGATAATGCCCCCTGCAGATGTCTGCTCTCATTACACCAAGCATCTGCTATACCGTCTGACACAGAAGCTATTCTATAGCTGTTACTATGTGATGATTCTTCAAAGGCTAAAAATGTCAACCATTGGTTAGTTACTCTTTATATTTAGAGCTAGGAAATAGGCCTAGAATTAATATGTCCATGAGACTAGTAAAATAGGGATATCTGTTTTATACTGTATTTTTTAAAATGAGGGGTTTGCAAGTATAGATGAAACAGATCCTTCTCCTTTTTTCTAAGTTGAAACTATTACTAAGAAAATTGTTAATAAATTCATGCCAGCATATAAGCTTCAAGTATAAACTTATCCCAACATCTTCCTCCTTTTCTTTTTTTGTAGATGGAGAGAACCAGTCTATAGTCTTCACGTATGTATTTGTTTCATTTTTCTTTTTGCCCTATGTGAAGTTTCATTGGAAATTGATACTTATAGTTCACTGAGAGTAAAACTTAAGTTTGTCAAATTTCACTTGTTTAATCTTTAGATTAAAAAATGCATTTCAGGTAGGAAAAGATACTCCGCAATAGCCATACTGCTTTGGAGAGTTCTGTAAATATGATATAAGGAAGTCTGCCTCCGTCATTTAAAGAGACTCCTTATAAACCGTATTGCACAAGCTAGTTTAGTTCCTTCTCAGGGAAGAGCCCTTCAGTCTTGGAAATAATCAACTTCAATGGTCTCTATGCTCACTAATTAAGCAGAGAGGCTGAATGTCCATAGAGTATGCCCATGAAACAGGTAACTTGCTGCTTTGAGTAGCCATGGCACAGTGCATATAGTAATACATGCAGCCTTCAGATTTACTTATTGAAGGCTCATTTTGATGGAAAGAACACCAAGTGGGCATGTTATTGTGAGCAGGTGACTAAGACTCAAGGGGTAATGAGATGTTGTGTTATTGATTCTCTGTTGGTTTTTGTTATCTTAAAGGGAATGATAGGTTTTAGAATCTTAGAGCTAAGTGGCTAGTTCAAATTTAAATCTATGCTCTTTTCAAATAGCAATTACTGGCATCTGAATTCCATTTACCTAAAGGCAGGCTTGAGCAAATGTAGTTGATTGTCAAAGGGAAAGGAGAAAAGTAAGGCACAGCTTCCTGTTGCAGTGATTGACAAGTCATTTTCTAAGAAAGGAGGCTGGGTATGATCAGAATTAGCTAATGTTCATTACATTGATCATCAGAAGCAGTTAACTGTTTTCAACTTCAAATCACAGAGGAGAATCTGGTTCTGGAAAGACAGTGAACACCAAACTGATCATTCAGTATTTTGCCACCATGGCAGCCATAAGTGAGCCTAAGAAAAAGCTGGTAAGTGTCCATAAAACCATGAAAGGTGAGTTGGCCTCATCTACTGAGACATGGAACCTCTTCCGTGACCAGTATGGGGAATACAGAGGAGGAAAGAACCATAAAACAATTAGCAAAACTGTAGTAATTACTTTTCTCATTCTGTGACAAAATATCTGATCCTGCAATTTAAGAAAAGAAATTTTTTTCTGCCATACCATTTGAGAAGATACATACTCATATATATACATATATACATATATGTACACACACACACACACACACACACACACACACATGTTCAGCATGATCAGCATGATCGACAAGTGATGGAGGAAGTACCAGGAGCAGAAGGCTTGCTAGTCACATTGAATTATTGTAGTCATACTCAGGAAGCAGGAAACCAACAGGAACTGGAGCCAAGATAAGGCTATAAAATATTAAGGTCGGCCAATAGTGGCTCAGATTGAAGGATTTACAGCAAACTGAAACAGCATAACTAGCTTAGGATCACATTTCTAAATACATGAGCCTATGAATGCACTTCACGTTTATTCCACCACAAAAATATGGAAACCCAGAGCCAGATTCTGCCTGAGTGTGTCAACAGAGCATTCTAAACCAAACCAAAAGCACACATTTTTCATTTGCTTCAAAGAATAATTACTGGATGAGTCTTATTTTGTTTGCCCCTCTGGTTAATATTCCTTCAGGACCAAACCTTACACTAAGGGACCATAGCCTTCAATGTCCTCTTCTGATAAAAATATTTCTAAATATCTTTAGCTACAATGCTATGTTAGACACACACACACACACACACACACACACCAAATCTATCTATCTATCTATCTATCTATCTATCTATCTATCTATCTATCTATCTATCTATCTGTCTGTCTGTCTGTCTGTCTGTCTGTCTGTCTGTCTGTCTGTCTATCTATCTATCTATCTATCTATGAAAGATGGCTTTCTTTGCCTAAACTCCTTTATCAGACCTCAAGTGCCCAATTAAAAATCCTCAACTTTAATCATGCAACATTGTCTCAAAGCTTTACCTTCTCTATTAAATGATTTTAGCCATGGTCTCTTAATGTCACTTCTTGTTTGTGTGATAAAGTACTCTGACTAAAGTAACTTAGGGAGGAATGGATTTGGCTTATAATTCTAGGTTGTAGTCATTTTGAGGAAGTCAAGGTGCCAGGCACGTGAAATAGCTAGTCACATGACTTATTTATTTATTTATTTATTTATTTATTTATTTATTTTTGCTGACTTCTTTTTTACTTATTAGTCATTTTCTTTATTTAGATTTCAATGTTATCCCCTTGCCACCTGATTTCCCCTCCAAAAACCCCCTATTCCCTCCCTGGATCACCAACCCACCTATTCCTGCTTCCTGGCCTAAGCATTCCCCTACACTGGGGCATAGAGCCTTCACAGGACCAAGGACCTTTTCTCCCATTAATGACCAACAATGCCATCCTCTGCTACATATGCAGCTGAAGCCATGAGTCCCTCCATGTGTACTATTTAGTTAGTGGTTTAGTCCCTGGTAGCTCTGGGGGTATTAGTTGATTCATATTGTTGTTCCTCCTGTGGGGCTGCAAACCCTCAGCTCTTTGTGTCCTTTCTCTAGCTCCTTTATTGGGGACCCTGTGCTCAGTCCAATGGTTGGCTGAGAACATCCACCACTCTATTTGTCAGACACTGGTAGATCCTCTCAGGAGACAGCTATATCAGGCTTCTGTCAGCAAGCACTTGTTGGCATCCACAATAGTGTCTGGGTTTGATGACTGTATATGGGATAGGTACCTAGGTAGGGCAGTCTCTGGATGGCCTTTTCTTCAGTCTCTGTTGCATACTTTGTATCTGTAACTCCTTCCATGGATATTTTGTTCCCCCTTCTAAGAAGAACTGAAGTACCCACACTTTGGTCTTCCTTCTACTTGAACTTCATGTGATCTGTAAATTGTATCGTGGGTATTCCGAGCTTCTGGGCTAATATCCACTTATCAGTGAGTGCATGTGTGTTCTTTTGTGATTGGGTTACTTCATTCAGGATGATATTTTCTAAATTCATCCATTTGCCAAAGAATTTCATGAAGTCATTGTTTTTAATAGCTGAGTAGTACTCCACTGTATAATGTACCACATTTTCTGTATCCATTCCTCTGTTGAGGGATATCTGGGTTCTTCCCAGTTTCTGGCTATTTTAAATAAGGCTGCTATGTACATGTGTCCTTACTACATGTTGGAGCATCTTCTGTGTATATGTCCAGCAGTGGTACTGCTGGGTCTTCAGGTAGTAATATGTCTAATTTTCTGAGGAACCGCCAAGCTGATTTCCAGAGTGGTTGTACCAGCTTGCAAGGCCACCAGCAATGGAGGAGTGTTCCTCTTTCTCCACATCTGTGCTCATATCTGCTGTTACCTGAGTTTTTGATCTAAACCATTCTTACTGGTGTGAGATAGAATTTCAGGGTTGTTTTGACTTGCATTTCCCTGATGACTAAGGATGTTGAACATTTCTGTAGGTGCTTCTCAGCCATTTGGTATTCTTCAGCTGAGAATTCTTTGTTTAGCTCTGTACCTCCCCCTTATTTTTACAGAGTTATTTGGTTCTCTGGAGTCTAACTTTTGAGTTATTTGTATATATTGGGTATTAGCCCTCTATCAGATGTACTATTGGTAAAGATCTTTTCCCAATCCATTGGTTGCTTTTTTGTCTTATTGACAGTGTCCTTTGCCTTATAGAAGCTTTTCAATTTTATGAGGTCCCATTTGTCAATTCTTGTTCTTAAAACAAAAGACATTGGTGTTCTGTTCAGGAATTTTTCCCCTGTGCCCATATGTCTGAGGTTCTTCCCCACTTTCTCCTCTATAAGTTTAAGTGTATCTGGTTTTATGTGAAGGACCTTGATCCATTTGGACTTGAGCTTTGTACAAGGAGATAAGAATGAATTTATTTGCATTCTTCTACATGCTAGCCACCAGTTGAGCCAGCACCTTTTGTTGAAAATGCTATCTTTTTTTCCACTGGATGTTATTAAGTACTTTGTCAAATAGCAAGTGATCATAGGTGTGTGGGTTCATTTCTGGGTCTTCAGTTCTATTCCATTAATGTACCTGTCTGTCACTGTACCAATACAATGCAGGTGTTTTTTTTTTTTTTTTTTTTTTTTTTTTTTTTTTTTTATCACAATTGCTGTGTAGTACAGCTTCAGGTCAGGGATGGTGATTCCATCAGAAGTTCTTTTATTGTTGAGAATAGTTTTCACTATCCTAGGTTTTTTTTTTTTATTCCAGATGAATTTGTAAATTACTCTTTCTAACTCTGTGAAAAATTGAGTTGGAATTTTGATGGAGATTGCATTGATTCTGTAGATTGCTTTCGGCAGGATAGCCATTTATACTATATTAGTCCTGCCAATCCATGTGCATGGGAGATCTTTCCATCTTCTGAGATCTTTGATTTTTTTCTTCAGAAACTTGAAGTTCTTTATCATGCTTTTACTTGCTTACTTAGAAGCACACCAAGGTATTTTTGTTGCTTGTGACTATTGTGAAGGGTGTTGTTTCCCTAATTTCTTTATCAGCCTGTTTATCCTTTATGTAGAGAAAGGCCACTGATTTTTTTGAGTTAATTTTATATCCAGTTACTTCACTGAAGTTGTTTATCAGGTTTAGGAGTTATCTGGTGGTGGAATTTTTGGGTTCACTTAAGTATACTATCATATCATCTGCAAATAGTTATATTTTGACTTCTTCCTTACCAATTTGTGTCCCTTTGATCTCCTTTTGCTGTCCAATTGCTTTGGCTGGAACTTTGAGTACTATATTAAATAGCTACGGAGAGAGAGTGGGTAACCTTGTCTAGTCCCTGATTTTAGTGCAGTTGCTTCAAGTTTCTCTCATTTAGTTTGATGCTGGCTACTGGCTTGCTGTATATTGCTTTTACTACGTTTAGGTATGGCCCTTTAATTCTTGATCCTTCCAAGACTTTTAGCATGAAGGGGTGTTGAATTTTGTCAAATGCTTTCTCAGCATCTAATGAGATGATCATATGTTTTTTTCTTTGAGTTTCTTTATATAGTGGATTACTTTGATGGATTCTCGTATATTGAACCATCTCTGCATCCCTGGGATGAAGTCTACTTGATTATGATGGATGATCATTTTAATGTGTTCTTGAATTTGGTTTGTGAGAATTTTATTGAGTATTTTTGCATCGATATTCATAAGGGAATTTGGTCTGAAGTTCTCTATCTTTGTTGGGTCTTTGTGTGGTTTAGGTATCAGAGTAATTGTGGCTTCATAGAATGAATTGGATAGTGTTCCTTCTGTTTTTATTTTGTGGAATATTTTGAGGAGTATTGGTATTAGGTGTTCTTTGAAGTTCTGATAGCATTCTGCACTAAACCCATCTGGACCAGGACTTTTTTTTTTTGGTAGACTATTAATAATTGTTTCTATTTCAGATTGTTAATCTGATCCTGATTTAACTTTGGTACCTGATATCTGTCTAGGAAATTGTCCATTTCATTCAGGTTTTCCAGTTTTGTTGCATATAGGCTTTTGTAGTAGGATCTGATGATTTTTTCGATTTCCTGTTTCTTTTGTTATGTCTCCCTTTTTGTTTCTGATTTTGTTATTTATGATACTGTTGCTGTGCCCTCTAGTTAGTCTGGCTAAGGGTTTATCTATTTTGTTGATTTTTGTCGAAGAATAAGTTCCTGGTGTAGCTGATTCTTTGTATAGTTCTTTTTGTTTCCACTTGGTTGATTTCAGCCCTAAGTTTGATTATTTCTTGCAGTCTACTCCTATTGGGTGAATTTGCTTCTTTTTGTCCCAGAGCTTTCAGGTGTGCTGTCAGGCTGCTAGTGTATGCTCTCTCTAGTTTCTTCTGGAGGACCTCAGCTCTATGAGTTTTTCTTTTAGCACTGCTTTCATTGTGTCTCATAAGTTTGGGCATGTTTTGGTTTCATTTTCATTAAACTCTAAAATGTCTTTAATTTTTCTCTTTATTTCTTCCTTGACCAAGTTATTGTTGAGTAGAGTGTTGTTCAGCTTCCATGTATATGTGGGCTTTCTATTATTTATGTTGTTATTGAAGATCAGCCTTAGTCAGTGGTTATCTGATAGGATGCATGGGATTATTTCAATATTTTTGTATCTGTTGAGGTCTATTTGTGACCAATTATATGTTCAATTTTGGAGAAGGTCAAGGTACTGAGAAGAAGCTATATCCTTCTGTTTTAGGATAAAATGTTCTGTAGATATCTGTAAAATCCATTTGTTTCATAACTTTGATTAGTTTCCATGTATCTCTGTTTAGTTTCTGTTTCCATGATCTGTTCATTAATGAGAGTGGGGTGTTGAATTCTCCCACCATTATTGTGAGCGGTGCAATGTGTGCTTTGAGCTTTATTAAAGTTTCCTTTATGAATGTGGATACCCTTGCATTTGGAGCATAGATGTTCAGAATTGAGAGTTCATCTTGGTAGATTTTTACCTTTGATGAGTATGAAGTGTCTCTCCTTATCTTTTTTGATAAGCTTGTTTCTTGGGTCCAATTGCTTGGAAAATTGTTTTCCAGCCTTTTACTCTGAGGTAGTGTCTGTCTTTGCCATGAGGTGCATTTCCTGTATGCAGCAAAATGTTGGGTCCTGTTTATGTAACCCGTCTGTTAGTCTATGTCTTTTTATTGGGGAATTGAGTCCATTGATATTAAGCGATATTAGGGAAAAGTAATTGGTGTTTTCTGTTTTTCTGTAATTTTTGCTGTTAAAGTTGGAATACTGCTCATATGGCTATCTTCTTTTAGGTTTGTTGAAAGTTTACTTTTTTGCTTTTTGTAGGGTGTACTTTCTTTCCTTCTGTTGGAGTTTTCCATTTATTAGCCTTTGAAGGGCTGGATTCATGGAAAGATATTGTGTAAATTTGGTTTTGTCATGGAATACCTTGTTTTTTTCCATCTATGGTAACTGAGAGTTTTGCTGGGTATAGTAGCCTGGGCTGGCATTTGTGTTCTCTTAGTGTCTGTATGACATCTGCCCAGGATCTTCTCCTTTCATTGTCTCTGGTGAGAAGTCTCGTGTAATTCTGATAGGTCTGCCTGTATATGTTACTTGACTTTTTTTCCTCATTGCTTTTAATATTCATTCTTTGTTTTGTGCATTTGGTGTTTTGATTATTATGTGACAGGAGAAATTTCTTTTCTGGTCCTATCTATTTGGAATTCTGTAGGCTTCTTGTATGTTCATGGCCATTTCTTTCTTTAGGTTAGGGAAGTTATCTTCTATAATTTTGTTGAAGATATATACTGGTCTTTTAAGTTGGAAATCTTCACTCTCTTCTATACCTATTGTCCTTAGGGTTGGTCTTCTCATTGTGTCCTGGATTTCCTGGATGTGTTGGGTTAGGGTCTTTTTGCATTTTGCTTTTTCTTTGATGGTTGTGTCAATGTTTTCTATGGTATCTTCTGTACCTGAGATTCTCTCTTCTATGTCTTGTATTCTGTTGGTGATGCTTGCATCTATGGCTCCTGATTTCTTTCCTAGCTTTTTTATCTCCAGAGTTGTCTCTCTTTATGATTTCTTTATTGTTTCTACTTCCACTTTTAGATCCTGGATGGTGTTGTTCAATTCCTTCACCTCTTTGGTTTTGTTTTCTTGTAATTCTTTAAGGGGTTTTTATGTTTCCTCTTTAAGGGCTTCTACCTGTTTCCCTGTGTTCTCCTGTATTTCTTTAAGGGAGTTATTTATGTCCTTCTTAAAATCCTCCATCATCATCATGAGAAGTGACTTTAGATCCATATCTTGCTTTTCTGCTCTGGTGTTGTATTCATGACTTGCTATGGTGGGAGAATTGGGTTTCAATGATGCCAAGTAACCTTGGTTTCTGTTGCTTCTATTCTTATGCTTGCCTCCTGCCAGATGATTAACTCAAGTGTTCCCTGGTCTCGCTATATCTGATGGGAACCTGTCCTTCCTGTAATTCTTGTTGAGTCAGAACTCCTCAGTGTCCGGCTTCTATTTTTCTAAATTTTATATCCCAAAGTAGTGCTTTATAAACTTTTTTTTTTTTTTTTTGCAAACTATAGGTCACTAGTTATTAGGTCAGGGATGGGGCTGGATATGCATTAGGGGAGTCTGTTTTAGTGAACTTAACCAGCTGTGCTTCTTTTCCATGATTTTTAGGGGAATTTAGAAGATCAAATTGTACAAATGAATCCTCTCTTAGAAGCATTTGGAAATGCCAAAACTCAGAAAAATGACAACTCTTCGCGTTTTGTAAGTATCAACTTAGCACCTCAGAACTTATAACTTTTAGGCTCTCACAGAATTCATGTCTGAGTGTATTGGTAACAGAATTCTAGAAGAAGGTTTTTGATTATATTCTGACATAGTGTTACATCACTCAAAATGTCTTAATAGGTACAGCTGAGACCAAGCTGCCTTTGTCTATGTATCTTCTGTTTGGAATAATACATTCAGGAGGAATGTAGTTATCTTAAATCACATTTCTTTACGTTGGTAGTAGAGAAGCCCATCTAGTGAATTATAATAGTGTTTTGTATATTTTACAGATTTGAAATTGTTTCTTCTTAGTTTCCTGGATACTGAAGTCAATTTTGTAGTCACTTTCTGATTCTGTTAAGTATTCTTTTTGCTCTTGTTTATGAACTCTTTCTTACTGCATATTTACAACTTTAACAGGAATTTTTTTTATTGAACAGTATGTTCCAATGTGTTTTTGATAACTATAAATCTTATTATGGAGGAAAATATTTGGATTTAGAAATCAAGTATCATAGATCTATTTTGTACCAAGAATGAGTGGCAGGGATCCACTGTATAAGTTAAGGAAGACTGGAGGAAGCTTCATGTTTGACTATCTAAGCTTACTTTTAAAAATTACCTAGCTTCTGACCAAAGCCTAGTGATAAAACATTAATGATTATATTTATTAGCACACACTTTCACATTAACCAATTGCTACTTTAAAGATTTTGTTAAGATATTGGTGCATGTTTTATGAAATATGAAAGACAGGAATATAGGATACTGAAGAAAAGTGAAAAATTAAAGAAAAGATTAAAGGTTGGGGAGATAGCTAAATAGTAGGCACTTGCCTGGTATGTGTAAGATCCTAAGATGAATCCCGGGTGTGGGGGAAGAGAGAGAGAGAGAGAGAGAGAGAGAGAGAGAGAGAGAGAGAGAGAGAGAGAGAGAGAGAGAGAGAGAGAATAAGAAATAAAATCAAATAAGATAAAGGAATGGGAAGGGCAGGAGAGGGGAGAAAAGAGGAAATTAAGGAGTGAACAAGAAACAGAGAGATGAAGAATAAAGAAAACTAGGATAAAGTTGGAAGAATAGGGACAGGAAGAAGCAGAGAAAATGAAAGATTTTGTAAAGTGGGAGGAAAAAGACAAAAGGACATTCAATAAATCGAAGGCATCCAGATAGGTTTTCAATATTAATACTAGGTGCATCCATATTTGCTTTCCACAACTATGTGTGCATAAAGGCATGTGTACAATTGTCTGTGTAGCAGACAGTATGCTAGCTCAGTCCCCTGTTTCAGCCACTGTTTACCCCCTGGCATGATGTTTTGCTGTGGTGCCTTCCTGGCAAGGAAGGACCTGAGCCAACCTTCAATTTTCACTCTCATCCCATAAAACGTGGCTGCTATTGTACCTGGCATTTTGTCATGATACTGGCAGTCTTGGGAAGCCTTTATGCTTCAATAGAGTCTTCTTTTAGGCTTTAATAAAGAAGAACCCCTTGCCTTTTTGTTTATCTCCCAGTCTTGGTTTATAACCTCCCGCCCCCCTTTTACTTCCTAAACTACAGCAAAAGTGGCTCTTATTTTGATACAAAAACACTCCAAAATGTTCCCCTTGAATACATCATTAGGGTCAGGAACATTGTCTGTCTTTCTTTCTTTCTTTCTTTCTTTCTTTCTTTCTTTCTTTCTTTCTTTCTTTCTTTCTTTCTTTCTTCTTTAATTTCTCAGGAGTTTCCTAGATCATGGCAGACAGCCATTGAATACTGAATGAGCATGCTGAGAAAATACTCTTTCTTCCTTTCCAAATAGGAGCACTGAGGTTCTCACAGATTCTACAGTGCACATAAAACATACATGCAGAAACTAGGAGTTGTGGCACTAGAAACTGCTGCAATCTTGCTAATCAATCGTAGTTCCCTCTGGCCCAGGTTCTCTACCTTTTTAATGATGCAACACTTTGATACTGCTGTCCATGTCATGGTGACTCCCATCTATAAAATTATTTTTTGTTGCTACTTCATGACTTTAATTTTGCAACTGTTATGAATCATAATGTAAATACCTGATACACAGGATACCTGATATGCAACCTCTGTGAAAAGGTCGTTCAACCCTTAAAGGGGTCACTAACCACAGGTTGAGAAAAGATGCTCTAGACATTATCTCATCTATCTCATTTCAAAAAAATCTTGCTTTTTATTTGTCAATCTTTGGGGTATGTAGTCACTTTGAGGATTATGCACATAATGAGGCCTTTGCAACTGCTCAGCAGGGAACCTGTGTTCTGTTTTTACTTAGGGAAAACTCATCCGGATACATTTTGATGCAAGAGGGACACTGTCATTTGCAGATATTCAGATCTGTAAGTAACCAATGAAAGACAGAAATATAGGATATTGAATAAAAGTGAAAAATTAAAGAAAAGAGTAAAGTCTGGGGAGATAAGAGTAAAAGCTGTTGGGTTAGGAGATCTGCTTAGATGAACACTGGGAAGTTATTGTGATAATTCTGCACATCCGGAGGTGAGTGTATGAATGGGTGTATTTGGTGCTCCAAGAAGGTAGGTGGGATAATAGCAGGGTTGCTTTTCTTCTAAGTTTTGCAAGTTTGTCAAAATATGAATCTTTATCCATTTCTTAGATTTTCTTGAAAAATCTCGAGTGGTTTATCAGCAGCCCGGAGAGAGGAACTACCATATCTTTTATCAAATTCTGTCTGGAAATCAAGAACTTCGGAGTAAGTACTAGACTGATTTATTCTATTACAAGACAAATAGTTCCCAGTGAATTAAGAATACTTTTTTGTAAGTCTCTTAGTACTTTCAGACCACAGTTTATTCATCCCACAACAGGAAATTTGAACACTTGTATAACCAATGAGATTAGAATAAATGCCAACTTTTTTTTTTTTTTTTGAGATCAAAAACAGGATGAGAATTTGCAGTGAATAAAATGATTTGGCAAGGTTAAGTGTCTGTGGGGGGTAGCGAGAGGGAGACAGGGATTGAAAGGGGGGAGGGAGGAAGGGAGAAAAAGGAGGGAGGGAAAAAGGAAGAGAAAGAGGGAAGGATAGAGAAAGGGAGGGAAGGAGGGAGGTAGAGAGAGATATTAGATAATTTAAGGCCTTTACTCTTTAGAGCTATGTTGATGTCATAGGTAGGAGAACACAATAGAGTCACTGTTATATCCAATGGGAATTTTTTTTTTTTTTTGGTTTTTTTTTTTGTTTTGTTTTTTTTTTACTTGACTGCATTTTATTTATTTATTTTTTAATTACATATTTTCCTCAATTACATTTCCAATGCTATCCCAAAAGCCCCCCATAGCGCCCCCCACTTCCCTACCCACCCATTCCCATTCTTTTGGCCCTGGCATTCCCCTATATTGGGGCATATAAAGTTTGCAAGTCCAATGGGCCTCTCTTTCCAGTGATGGCCGACTAGACCATCTTTCGATACATATGCAGCTAGAGACAAGAGCTCCGGGGTTCTGGTTAGTACATCATGTTGTTCCAACAATAGGGTTGCAGATCCCTTTAGCTCCTTGGGTACTTTCTCTAGCTTCTCCATTGGGAGCCCTGTGATACATCCAATAGCTGACTGTGAACATCCACTCCTGTGTTTGCTAGGCCCCGGCATCGTCTCACAAGAGACAGCTATATTTGGGTCCTTTCAGTAAAATCTTGCTAGTGTATGCAATGGTGTCAGCGTTTAGAAGCTGCTTATGGGATGGATCCCTGGATACGGCAGTCTCTAAATGGTCCATCCTTTCATCACGGCTACGAACTTTGTCTCTGTAACTCCTTCCCTGGGTGTTTTGTTCCCAATTCTAAGAAGGGGCACAGTGTCCACACTTTGGTCTTCATTCTTCTTGAGTTTCATGCGTTTAGCAAATTGTATCTCATATCTTGGGTATCCTAAGTTTTGGGCTAATATCCACTTATCAGTGAATACATATTGTGTGAGTTCTTTTGTGATTGTGTTACTTCACTCAAGATGATGCCCTCCAGGTCTATCCATTTGGCTAGGAATTTCATAAATTCATTCTTTTTAATAGCTGAGTAGTACTCCATTGTGTAAATGTACCATAATTTCTGTATCCATTCCTCTGTTGAGGGACATCTGGGTTCTTTCCAGCTTCTGGCTATTATAAATAGGGCTGCTATGAACATAGTGGAGCATGTGTCCTTTTTACCGGTTGGGACATCTTCTGGATATATGCCCAGGAGAGGTATTGCTGGATCCTCCGGTAGTACTATGTACAATTTTCTGAGGAACCGCCAGACTGATTTCCAGAGTGGTTGTACAAGCTTGCAATCCCACCAACAATGGAGGAGTGTTCCTCTTTCTCCACATCCTCGCCAGCATCTGCTGTCACCTGAATTTTTGATCTTAGCCATTCTGACTGGTGTGAGGTGGAATCTCAGGGTTGTTTTGATTTGCATTTCCCTGATGATTGAGGATGTTGAACATTTTTTCAGGTGCTTCTCTGCCATTCGGTATTCCTCAGGTGAGAATTCTTTGTTCAGTTCTGAGCCCCATTTTTTAATGGGGTTATTTGACTTTCTGGAGTCCACCTTCTTGAGTTCTTTATATATATTGGATATTAGTCCCTTATCTGATTTAGGATAGGTGAAGATCCTTTCCCAATCTGTTGGTGGTTTTTTTGTCTTATTGATGGTGTCTTTAGCCTTGCAGAAGCTTTGCAGTTTCATGAGATCCCACTTGTCAATTCTCGATCTTACAGCACAAGCCATTACTGTTCTATTCAGGAATTTTTCCCCTGTGCCCATATCTTCAAGGCTTTTCCCCACTTTCTCCTCTATAAGTTTCAGTGTCTCTGGTTTTATGTGAAGTTCCTTGATCCACTTAGACTTGACCTTAGTACAAGGAGATAGGAATGGATCGATTCGCATTCTTCTACATGTTAACAACCAGTTGTGCCAGCACCATTTGTTGAAAATGCTGTCTTTCTTCCAAAGGATGTTTTTAGCTCCCTTGTCGAAGATCAAGTGACCGTAGGTGTGTGGGTTCATTTCTGGGTCTTCAATTCTATTCCATTGGTCTATTTGTCTGTCACTATACCAGTACCATGCAGTTTTTATCACAATTGCTCTGTAGTAGAGCTTTAGGTCCGGCATGGTGATTCCACCAGAGGTTCTTTTATCCTTGAGAAGAGTTTTTGCTATCCTAGGTTTTTTGTTATTCCAGATGAATTTGCAGATTGCACTTTCTAATTCGTTGAAGAATTGATTTGGAATTTTGATGGGGATTGCATTGAATCTGTAGATTGCTTTTGGCAAGATAGCCATTTTTACAATGTTGATCCTGCCAATCCATGAGCATGGGAGATCTTTCCATCTTCTGAGATCTTCTATAATTTCTTTCTTCAGAGACTTGAAGTTTTTATCATACAGATCTTTCACTTCCTTAGTTCGAGTCACGCCAAGATATTTTATATTATTTGTGACTATTGAGAAGGGTGTTGTTTCCCTAATTTCTTTCTCAGCCTGTTTATTCTTTGTGTAGAGAAAGGCCATTGATTTGTTTGAGTTAATTTTATATCCAGCTACTTCACCGAAGCTGTTTATCAGGCTTAGGAGTTCTCTGGTGGAATTTTTAGGGTCACTTATATATACTATCATATCATCTGCAAAAAGTGATATTTTGACTTCATCTTTTCCAATTTGTATCCCTTTGATCTCCTTTTGTTGTCGAATTGCTCTGGCTAGGACTTCAAGTACAATGTTGAATAGGTATGGAGAAAGTGGACAGCCTTGTCTAGTCCCTGATTTTAGAGGGATTGCTTCAAGCTTCTCACCATTTACTTTGATGTTGGCTACTGGTTTGCTGTAGATTGCTTTTATCATGTTTAGGTATGGGCCTTGAATTCCTGATCTTTCCAAGACTTTTATCATGAATGGGTGTTGGATCTTGTCAAATGCTTTTTCTGCATCTAACGAGATGACCATGTGGTTTTTGTCTTTGAGTTTGTTTATATACTGGATTACGTTGATGGATTTCCGTATATTGAACCATCCCTGCATCCCTGGGATGAAACCTACTTGGTCAGGATGGATGATTGTTTTGATGTGTTCTTGGATTCGGTTAGCAAGAATTTTATTGAGGATTTTTGCATCAATATTCATAAGGGATATTGGTCTGAAGTTTTCTATCTTTGTTGGGTCTTTTTGTGGTTTAGGTATCAGAGTAATTGTGGCTTCATAGAATGAGTTGGGTAGAGTACCTTCTGTTTCTATTTTGTGGAATAGTTTGTGAAGAACTGGGATTAGAACTTCTTTGAAGGTCTGATAGAACTCTGCACTAAACCCATCTGGTCCTGGGCTTTTTTTAGTTGGGAGACTATTAATGACTGCTTCTATTTCTTTGGGGGATATAGGGCTGTTTAGATCATTAACCTGATCTTGATTCAACTTTGGTACCTGGTATCTGTCTAGGAACTTGTCCATTTCATCCAGGTTCTCCAGTTTTGTTGAGTATAGCCTTTGGTAGAAGGATCTGATGGTGTTTTGGATGTCTTCAGGATCTGTTGTTATGTCTCCTTTTTCATTTCTGATTTTGTTAATTAGGATGCTTTCCCTGTGCCCTCTAGTGAGTCTGGCTAAGGGTTTATCTATCTTGTTGATTTTCTCAAAGAACCAGCTCCTTGATTGGTTGATTCTTTGAATAGTTTTTCTTGTTTCCACTTGGTTGATTTCGCCCCTGAGTTTGATTATTTCCTGCTGTCTACTCCTCTTGGGTGAATTTGCTTCCTTTTGTTCTAGTGCTTTTAGGTGTGTTGTCAAGCTGCTAATGTGTGCTCTCTCTAATTTCCTTTTGGAGGCACTCAGAGCTATGAGTTTTCCTCTTAGAAATGCTTTCATTGCGTCCCATAAGTTTGGGTATGTTGTGGCTTCATTTTCATTGAACTCTAAAAAGTCCTTAATTTCTTTCTTTATTCCTTCCTTGACCAAGGTATCATTGAGAAGAGTGTTGTTCAGTTTCCACGTGAAGGTTGGCTTTCTATTATTTATTTTGTTATGGAAGATCAGCCTTAGTCCATGGTGATCTGATAGGATGCATGGGACAATTTCAATATTTTTGTATCTGTTGAGGCCTGTTTTGTGACCAATTATGTGGTCAATTTTGGAGAAGGTACCATGAGGTGCTGAGAAGAAGGTATATCCTTTTGTTTTAGGATAGAATGTTCTGTAGATATCTGCCAGATCCATTTGATTCATAATTTCTCTTAGTTTCTCTGTGTCCCTCTTTAGTTTCTGTTTCCATGATCTGTCCATTGGTGAAAGTGGTGTGTTGAAGTCTCCTACTATTATTGTATGAGGTGCAATGTGTGCTTTGAGATTTACTAAAGTTTCTTTAATGAATGTGGCTGCCTTTGTATTTGGAGCATAGATATTCAGGATTGATAGTTCCTCTTGGAGGATTTTACCTTTGATGAGTATGAAGTGTCCCTCCCTGTCTTTTTTAATGACTTTGGGTTGGAAGTCAATCTTATCAGATATTAGAATGGCTACTCCAGCTTGTTTCTTCATGCCATTTGCTTGGAAAATTGTTTTCCAGCCTTTCATTCTGAGGTAGTGTCTATCCTTTTCTCTGAGATGAGTTTCCTGTAAGCAGCAAAATGTTGGGTCTTGTTTGTGTAGCCAGTTTGTTAGTCTATGTCTTTTTATCGGGGAGTTGAGTCCATTGATATTAAGAGATATTAAGGAAAAGTAATTGTTGTTTCCTGTTATTTTTGTTGTTAAAGTTGGCATTCTGTTCTTGTGGCTGTCTTCTTTTAGGTTTTTTGAGGGATTACCTTCTTGTTGTTTCTAGGGCGTGGTTCCTGTCCTTGTATTGTTTTTTTTCTGTTATTATCCTTTGAAGGGCTGGATTCGTGGAGAGATAATGTGTGAATTTGGTTTTGTCGTGGAATACTTTGTTTTCTCCATCTATGTTAATTGAGAGTTTGGCTGGGTATAGTAGCCTGGGCTGGAATTTGTGTTCTTTTAGTGTCTGTATAATATCTGTCCAGGATCTTCTGGCTTTCATAGTCTCTGGTGAAAAATCTGGTGTAATTCTGATAGGCTTGCCTTTATATGTTACTTGGCCTTTTTCTCTTACTGCTTTTAGTATTCTATCTTTATTTAGAGCATTTGTTGTTCTGATTATTATGTGTCGGGAGGTATTTCTTTTCTGGTCCAGTCTATTTGGAGTTCTGTAGGCTTCTTGTATGTTCATGGGCATCTCTTTCTTTAGATTTGGGAAGTTTTCTTCTATAATTTTGTTGAAGATGTTTGCTGGTCCTTTGAGTTGAAAATCTTCATTCTCATCCACTCCTATTATCCGTAGGTTTGGTCTTCTCATTGTGTCCTGTATTTCTTGGATGTTTTGAGTTAGGATCTTTTTGCATTTTACATTTTCCTTGATTGTTGTGCCGATGTTCTCTATGGAATCTTCTGCGCCTGAGATTCTCTCTTCCATCTCTTGTATTCTGTTACTGATGCTGGTATCTATGGTTCCAGATTTCTTTCCTAGGGTTTCTATCTCCAGTGTTGCCTCATTTTGGGTTTTCTTTATTGTGTCTACTTCCCTTTTTAGGTCTAGTATGGTTTTGTTCATTTCCATCATCTGATTGGATGTGTTTTCCTGTTTCTCTTTAAGGACTTCTACCAGTTTGGTTGTGTTTTCCTGTTTTTCTTTAAGGACTTGTAACTCTTTAGCCATGTTCTCCTGTAGTTCTTTAAAGTCCTTCTTGATGTCCTCTACCATCATCATGAGATATGCTTTTAAATCCAGGTCTAGTTTTTCAGGTGTGTTGGGGTGCCCTGGACTGGGCGAAGTGGGAGTGCTGGGTCCTGATGATGGTGAGTGGTCTTGGTTTCTGTTAGTAAGATTCTTACCTTTACCTCTCGCCATCTGGTAATCTCTGGAGTTGTTATAGTTGTCTCTGTTCAGAGGTTGTTCTTCTGGTGATTCTGAGTATCCTCTGTCAGCAGAGCTGGGAGACAGGCTCTCTCCTCTGAGTTTCAGTGGTTAGAGCACTCCCTGCTGACAAGCTTTCCTCTTAAAGGGAAGGTGTACAGATATCTGGCGTTTTGACCTCCTCCTGGCTGAAGAAGAAGGCGGAAAACAGGACCTTTCCCAGATGCTGTGTTGCTTTGGCAGGTCACAGAAGCTGTAGGCTTCTGTGGTGCACACTCTCAGCTGTGCAGACTAAGTTCCTAAGTTCAGTGGAGTCCTGGATCCAAGATGTGCTCCCTGCTCCTGAGGCAGAGGGCTCCTGTGCAGGGCAGACCACTGTCTTCCAGCTAGGAGGGTGCCGGATGTCTGTGGCCCCAAAAGGGTGCTGCCTCAGCAGCTCTGTGGCTCCCGCCTGTCCCAGAAGCTGTCTGCCTCTGTGGTCCTCAGTCTTACCTGTACAGACTAAGTTCGGCGGAGTCCCGGAGCCAAGATGGCGCTCCCTGCAGGGCAGGTCACTGTCCTCCGGCTGGGAGGGTGCCGGATGTCTGCGGCCCCAAAAGGGTGCTGCCTCAGCGGCTCTGTGGCTCCCGACTGTCCCAGATGCTGTCTGCCTCTGTGGTCCTCACTCTGACCTGTACAGACTAAGTTCGGCGGAGTCCCGGAGCCAAGATGGCGCTCCCTGCAGGGCAGGTCACTGTCCTCCGGCTGGGAGGGTGCCGGATGTCTGCGGCCCCAAGAGGGTGCTGCCTCAGCGGCTCTGTGGCTCCCGCCTGTCCCAGAAGCTGTCTGCCTCTGTGGTCCTCACTCTGACCTGTACAGACTAAGTTCGGCGGAGTCCCGGAGCCAAGATGGCGCTCCCTGCAGGGCAGGTCACTGTCCTCTGGCTGGGCTCCAATGGGAATTTATAAAGAAAGGGATATTCAAATATGGATTTGAATATGAAGACCAGATAGAGTCAAGAATCAAGGGTATTTTCTAAAACTATGTTTACGAGGTCAGGTGAGGGCAGATGAAGAGCAGTTAAAGTATAAAAGCTGCTGGATTAGGAGATCTGCTTAGAGGAACACTGGGAAGTTATTGTGATAATTCTGCACATCCGGAGGTGAGTGTATGAATGGGTGTGTTTGGTACTCCAAGAAGGTAGGTGGGATAATAGCAGGGTACTGATTTTGTTGATGTCAGTGTGTAGAATGATTTAGCCCAGTATGGCGTTATGTAGGCATTAATATTAGAGAAGGGATTGCAATAGTATTAGACTGAAAATGATAGGACTGTTACCCAAGATAGTGTCTATGGGGAATAAACTCATGTCACATGGGTCTTGCCCATAAAAGATTGCATGTGTGGCTGCTAGGCAACAGGCAGAGCTATTTAAGTTCCAGGGCTAAAGGGAACATAAGATTCCTTGCCTTCTTTATCTTACATTCTGGACTGAAAGTTTAGCAACAATCAACATAGAAAGAATTACACAATTGCTGATTATTGGTAGGTCTAAAAATAAAGAACATCGAGGATGAGAGAATGAGATTTGGTGGACCTGTAGGTGATTGGCTAGTATTAGATGAAGTAAACAGGGAACAAATCTCTGGGAAGACACTATTCTGCAGCTGTATAAATGATGGAGTGATTGAGGCTCCAGGAACCACAAGGGCTTTCCAGGAACCACATTCTCAGAGGAGGGAATGCTGAATGCAAAGGTCTCAAAGGCTAACTCTATATTGCTTATTACAATAGGAAATGGCCAAGTGGAAAAGCTGATATAAGGGGAGGTTGGCAGGGCCCAGATCGTGTGGCATTTATAGTTCATAGAATTTAATTACTATTTTAAATGCCATGGGAAATCATTGTAAAGGAAGGATGACAAGCTGTTGTTGCGTTTGAGGAAAACATCAAGGACAGTCATGCACCCAGAGAAGTGACTATGGATTGAGATAGCTGGTCCAGGTCAGCAAATTACTGGGAACAATTCCTCCATATTCAATCAGAATGGTATAAACTTGGAAGTGTTTTGACTACTTAGTCTTCAGCTTCTATGTGTTCCCAATCTGGGAAAAGATGTGTGAACTAGACAATTACACTCACCATGTGTTTGTTGGTGATAATGTAAGCAGCAAGTGTTTGCCAGAACTAAACCTAAAACAAAATGTGTGTGTGTGTGTGCGTGTGTGTTGTTGTTGTTGCGCTGCTGCTGAGGATCAAATATGGAACCTCACATGTGCTAGGCAAGGCATCTTCCACTTACATCTACCCATCGCTGTAAGAGACATGAAGCTCTAACCAGTGACAGGCATCTGACTCATTTTGTCTAATATAGGAAGCAGCTGAGGCCTCCCAGGATATCCATGATTAATAATGTGCAGAACCATTTCAGGGCATCATGACAATTAATATAAAAGGGAACCTCTGAGTAGGTCTCCTAAATTATGAGCATTTGCTTGTATTACAAAAAAATTAAGCAGGAAAAAAATCACAGCAGAGCCTGGAAGAGCCTGAAAGTGAGGTGGTGTATTAGCCCCAGTCAAGCACCATTTGATTTCTAAACAGCACGGGGGGTCTTCTCCTCTGCTCCCAGTTGTACTTCTAGCACAAGTGCTCATCAAGTTCTAAAGGGTCACCAAGAGCAGTGGTAAGAGCTTATATCACTTTAGGGAGCCTCTAAGGCTTCCCTGAGCAACAAGGAGATATCCTACTCTGGCCCTGGGTTTCCTCTTAACTCTTGGCTTCAGGAAATTGTGCTCTCTAGTCATGTAAGGCAACTTCCCTTAATTTCTATTTAATAATTATAAACTATGCGTTTTAAATTTGGTTATGAGATGGGGGGTTGTGAGATAAGAGGTTTTTATGTATTTTATTCTCATAGCTATTTTGTTTAGGTTACCTATTTTCCATTCTTTTCTTTTCATAGTCCTCTCACACATTCCTGCTTTCCAGTCCCCATGTATACTCCTTCTCTACTTTTATATTCCAGACACTCTATTATCCCTCTCTTTTAAACTACACCCTTCACACGCCCTCTTTCTAGCTTCCTGACTTTGTCTAAACTCCAATTTGAACATACAAAGTTAGCCATCCTAAGCTAGGATCCACTTAGGAAGGAGATCAAGCAGCGTTTGTTTTTCTGTGCCTGTTTTACCTTTCAGAAAATACTTTCCCTAGTTCTATCCATTCGTTTGAAAGTTTAATTTTTAATTACAGCTAAATAAAATACCATTGTACAACATATATAACAATAATAGAGCAAAATAAACATACAATGAGTTAAGTATCTGTGCCATAGGTCCTTTGGCACAGGCCCAGCTACGAGAGTGATGGAGCTGAGTAATGTGGTCATTCTATCCTCACCTTTATAACACTCTCCATACTGACTTCCATAGAGTGTACTGGTTTGCACTCCCACCAGCAGTGAATGAGGGTTCTTCTTTTTCCACATCCTCACCAGCATATGCTGTCATTTCCTTGATTATAGAGTCAGCCACTCTGACTACAGTAAGATCAATTCTCAAAGTGGTTTTAACTTGCACTTCACGATGTCTGGGGATGTTGAGCACCCTTTAAAATGGTCTTATGACTCTGAATTTCTTGTTCTGTTATGTGAAGGATTCCAACCAATCTCTAAATCCATTTATTTGGGTCCTCTCTCTCTCTTTTTTTTTTTTTTTTTGGTATTGTTTTCTACTTGTTTGTTTCAATTTCATTAATTGGTGACCTAGTTTTGATTATCCTCTCATAGGCTATTTTTGTGTTTTATTGTTTGTTGCTTTACCAAACTCTTGAGGTACATTTAAGTTATTTATTTGTGATTTTTGTATTATTTTTTCAATTTTATTCATTTATTTATCTACATTCCAATTGCTGTCCCCTCCCACAGTCCCTACAGTTTTTCACTGAGAAGGTGGGCCCCCTAGGTTTCCCCCGACCTTGGGGCATCAAGTTTCTGCAGGATTGGGTGCCTCCTCTCCCACTGAGACCATACAAGGCAGCCCAGTTAGGGGAATAGATTCCACAGACAGGCAACATCTTTAGGAATACCCCCACTCCAGTTGGTGAGGAACAACATGAAGAGTGAGCTGTACCTCTGCTACGTGTTAGGGGGGCCTTTGTCCAGTCCATGTATGCTCTTTGGCTTGTGGCTCAGTCTTTGGGAACTCCCAGGGTTGCAGGTTAGTTGATTCTGTTAGTCTTCCTGTGGAGTTCCTATCCCCTATAGGGCCTTCAATCTTTCACCCAACTCTTGCATAAGGGTCCCTGACCTCTCTCTAATGTTTGGCTGCAGGCATTTGCATCTGTGTCAGTCAGCAGCTGCGTAGAGCCTCTCAGAGGACAATTATGTTATTCTCCTGTCTATAAGCATAACAGTATCATTTACAGTGTCAGATACTGCTGCTTGCCCGTTTGAATTGGGCTGGTTATTGGTTCATTCTTTCAATCTCTGCTCCACCTTTGTCCCCGTATTCCTTTTAGACCAGACAAGTTTGGGTTGAAAGTTTTGTGAGTGGATTGGTGTCCTTATCCCTCCACTGGAGGTACTGCCTCAATATAGGAATGGCTTCTTCAGGTTCTATATTCCCAAAGTTAGGCCTCTTGGCTAAGGTTACCTGCATTGACCCCAGGGAGGCTTCCTTCATCCCAGGTCTCTAGGACTTCCTAGAGATTCCCCCCATTTCCCTGCCTTCAATGGCTGTAGATTTCCATTCATTCTTATGACCCTCTGGCCCTCTCTCCTGTCTCTCCCCACACCTGATCCTGACACCTTCTTCTCCTCCTCACCCCCTTTCCCACAAGTTCCCTCTCCCCCTTTGCCTTCTATGACTATTTTATTCCTCATTCTAAATGAGATACAACCATCCTCGCTGGTTTTCTTCTGACTTAGCTTCTTTGGGTTTGTGGGGTGTATTGTGGGTATCCTGTACTTTATGGCTAATATCCACTTATCAGTGAGTACATACCATGCGTGTCATTTTGAGTCTAGGTTACTTACTTAGGATGATATTTTCTAGTTCCATCCATTTACTTTCAAAACTCATGATGTCCTTGTTTTAATAGCTGAGTAGTATTCCATTGTGTAAATGAACCACATATTCTGAACCATTCTTAGGTTGAGGGACTTCTGGGTTGCTTTCAGTTTCTGGCTAATAAGAATAAAGATGCTATGAACATAATGGAACATGTCCCCCTGTGGCATGGTGGGGCATCTTTTGGGTATATTTCCAAGAGTGGTATAGCTGAGTCTTCAGGTAGAACTATTTCCGATTTTCTGAGAAACTATCAGATTGATTTCCAGAGTGGTTGTTTCACTTTGCAATCCCAGCAGCAGTGGGGGAGTATTCCCCTTGTTCTACATCCTTAGCAGCATATGCTGTCCCTTGAGGATTTTTTTGTTTGTTTGTTTTTTATCATAGTCATTCTGATGTAAGATAGAATCTCAGAGTTGTTTTGATTCGCATCTTTCTGATGACAAAGGATGTTCAACATTTCTTTAAGTGCTTCTGGGCCATTTGAGATTCCTCTGTTAACGATTCTCTGTTTATCTTTGTACCCTACTTTTAAATTGGATAATTTTGTTTGTTATAATATAACTCCTTGAGTTCTTTATATATTTTAGATATTAGCTCTCTATCAGGTGTAGGCTTAGTGAAGATTCTTTCTAATCTGTACTCTGCAGTTTTTTCCTATTAACAGTGTCTTTTGCCTTACAGAAGCTTTTCAGTTTCATGAGGTCCCATTTATCAATTGTTGATCTTAGAGCCTAAACCATAGGTGTTCTGTTCAGGAAATTGTCTCCTGTACCAGTGCATTCAAGGTTATTTCCTACTTCCTCTTCTATTAAATTCAGTATATCTGGTTTTATGCTGAGGTCCTTGGTGGATTTGGACCTGAGTTTTGTGCAAGGTGGTAAATATGGAATTATTTGAATTTTACTACGTGCTGACATCAAGTTAGATTAGCACCATTTGCTGAAGATGTAGAACTAGGGTACTAAAGTAATCTATTACTGTATTAGTGTATTGTTGCTTAGTGCCTCATAGTGTGGGGTTTTGTTTTTGTTTTTAAGAAATTGAGCGTACCTAAGTTTGATGTGTATGTTTAGAATTATAGTATTTGTATTAGAATTATAATGTCTTCTTGGTGGATTGCTCCCTTGGTCAGAACTAGATGGTCTTTATTTCCTCTTATTTGATTTGGGTTGCAGTGTATTTTGTAAGACATTAGAATAGTTACACCTGTTTTTCTCTTGCTCCCATTTGCTTAGAATTTTATTCTTTCATTCTAAGGTAGTCTTTATCTATGAAGATGAAATGTTTCTTGTAGATAACATAGGGTTGGATCCTATTATCAGATCTTATTGGCTATCTCTTGTCTTTTGATTGTGGTATTGAAACCATTAATAGTCAGACTTAATATTGAATTATATGCTTTAATTGCTGTCATTTTCATTGATTTTATAGTATTTGTTACCTTAGTCATACTTAGTCATACTAAGTCATATTTTGCAAAAAATGCTATCCTGAAATCTTAGCCACATCAGTGTGCTCATCTTTTTCTTCAGTCTGAAATATTCTTCCACTACTCTCTGTAGAGTTTCTTTGGTCAGAAACTTCTTTAGTCATTTTTTTTTCTCATAGAAAATCTTCATTTTCCTTTAATTATGATGGATAGCTTTACTGGTGGTAGTAGTAACCTTGGTTGATAGTCATGCTCTTTCTATACTTAAGTTTATTGCTCTAGTCTCTCCTGGCTTTCAAAGATTCTATTGAGAAATCAGCTGTTCCTCTGATGGGACATGCTTTTATAAGTGACTTGGTTCTTCTTTCTTGACAGTTTTTAGACCCTTTTTGTCTGGTTTTTATTTTATTTTTTTTATTGTGACATGAAGATTTCTTTTGTGGTTCTGCCTATCTGATATTTTGTCTGTCCCTTACTCCTGAGTTGACATCTCTTTCCTTAGATTTGGGAATTTTCTTCTCTGATTTCCGTGAATACACTTTCTATGCCTTTGAACAGGAATTAATTTTCTTCCATGCCTAATAATGCATGTCTTTGGATCTTTTCCCAAATGGTTTTCTGAAGATTCTGAATGCTCCCCTTATGAGTTTTAAAAACTTTATCATTTCCCTTGATTGAATGATCCAATTTTTCTACCTTGCTTTCAAGCTCTAATATTTTATCTTCTATATCATCTATTCTGTTGATGGTGCTTCCATTGAGATTTTTTTTAATTTTTAATATTTTTATTACATATTTTCCTCAATTACATTTCCAATGCTATCCCAAAAGTCCCCCATAGCGCCCCCCACTTCCCTACCCACCCATTCCCACTCTTTTGGCCCTGGCATTCCCCTATATTGGGGCATATAAAGTTTGCAAGTCCAATGGGCCTCTCTTTCCATTGATGGCTGACTAGGTCATCTTTTGATACATATGCAGCTAGAGACAAGAGCTCCGGGGTTCTGGTTAGTACATCATGTTGTTCCAACAATAGGGTTGCAGATCCCTTTAGCTCCTTGGGTACTTTCTCTAGCTTCTCCATTGGGAGCCCTGTGATACATCCAATAGCTGACTGTGAACATCCACTCCTGTGTTTGCTAGGCCCCGGCATCATCTCACAAGAGACAGCTATATTTGGGTCCTTTCAGCAAAATCTTGCTAGTGTATGCAATGGTGTCAGCGTTTAGAAGCTGATTATGGGATGGATCCCTGGATACAGCAGTCTCTAAATGGTCCATCCTTTCATCACAGTTACGAACTTTGTCTCTGTAACTCCTTCCCTGGGTGTTTTGTTCCCAATTCTAAGAAGGTGCACAGTGTCCACACTTTGGTCTTCATTCTTCTTGAGATTCATGCGTTTATCAAATTGTATCTTATATCTTGGGTATCCTAAGTTTTGGGCTAATATCCACTTATCAGTGAATACACATTGTGTGAGTTCCTTTGTGATTGTGTTACCTCACTCAAGATGATGCCCTCCAGGTCCATCCATTTGGCTAGGAATTTTATAAATTCATTCTTTTTAATAGCTGAGTAGTACTCCATTTTGTAAATGTACCATAATTTCTGTATCCATTCCTCTGTTGAGGGACATCTGGGTTCTTTCCAGCTTCTGGCTATTATAAATAAGGCTGCTATGAACATAGTGGAACATGTGTCCTTCTTACCGGTTGGGACATCTTCTGGATATATGCCCAGGAGAGGTATTGCTGGATCCTCCGGTAGTACTATGTCCAATTTTCTGAGGAACCGCCAGACTGATTTCCAGAGTGGTTGTACAAGCTTGCAATCCCACCAACAATGGAGGAGTGTTCCTCTTTCTCCACATCCTCGCCAGCATCTGCTGTCACCTGAATTTTTGATCTTAGCCATTCTGACTGGTGTGAGGTGGAATCTCAGGGTTGTTTTGATTTGCATTTCCCTGATGATTAAGGATGTTGAACATTTTTTCAGGTGCTTCTCTGCCATTCGGTATTCCTCAGGTGAGAGTTCTTTGTTCAGTTCTGAGCCCCATTTTTTAATGGGGTTATTTGACTTTCTGGAGTCCACCTTCTTGAGTTCCTTATATATATTGGATATTAGACCCTTATCTGATTTAGGATAGGTAAAGATCCTTTCCCAATCTGTTGGTGGTTTTTTTGTCTTATTGATGGTGTCTTTTGCCTTGCAGAAGCTTTGCAGTTTCATGAGGTCCCACCTGTCAATTCTCGATCTTGCAGCACAAGCCATTACTTTTCTATTCAGGAATTTTCCCCCTGTGCCCATATCTTCAAGGCTTTTCCCCACTTTCTCCTCTATAAGTTTCAGTGTCTCTGGTTTTATGTGAAGTTCCTTGATCCACTTAGACTTGACCTTAGTACAAGGAGATAGGAATGGATTGATTCGCATTCTTCTACATGATAACAACCAGTTGTGCCAGCACCATTTGTTGAAAATGCTGTCTTTCTTCCACTGGATGTTTTTAGCTCCCTTGTCGAAGATCAAGTGACCGTAGGTGTGTGGGTTCATTTCTGGGTCTTCAATTCTATTCCATTGGTCTATTTGTCTGTCACTATACCAGTACCATGTAGTTTTTATCACAATTGCTCTGTAGTAGAGCTTTAGGTCCAGCATGGTGAATCCACCAGAGGTTCTTTTATCCTTGAGAAGAGTTTTTGCTATCCTAGGTTTTTTGTTATTCCAGATGAATTTGCAGATTGCACTTTCTAATTCGTTGAAGAATTGAGTTGGAATTTTGATGGGGATTGCATTGAATCTGTAGATTGCTTTTGGCAAGATAGCCATTTTTAAAATGTTGATCCTGCCAATCCATGAGCATGGAAGATCTTTCCATCTTCTGAGATCTTCTATAATTTCTTTCTTCAGAGACTTGAAGTTCTTATTATACAGATCTTTCACTTCCTTAGTTAGAGTCACGCCAAGATATTTAATATTATTTGTGACTATTGAGAAGGGTGTTGTTTCCCTAATTTCTTTCTCAGCCTGTTTATTCTTTGTGTAGAGAAAGGCCATTGATTTGTTTGAGTTAATTTTATATCCAGCTACTTCACCGAAGCTGTTTATCAGGCTTAGGAGTTCTCTGGTGGAATTTTTAGGGTCACTTATATATACTATCATATCATCTGCAAAGAGTGATATTTTGACTTCATCTTTTCCAATTTGTATCCCTTTGATCTCCTTTTGTTGTCGAATTGCTCTGGCTAGGACTTCAAGTACTATGTTGAATAGGTATGGAGAAAGTGGACAGCCTTGTCTAGTCCTTGATTTTAGAGGGATTGCTTTAAGCTTCTCACCATTTACTTTGATGTTGGCTACTGGTTTGCTGTAGATTGCTTTTATCATGTTTAGGTATGGGCCTTGAATTCCTGATCTTTCCAAGACTTTTATCATGAATGGGTGTTGGATCTTGTCAAATGCTTTTTCTGCATCTAACGAGATGACCATGTGGTTTTTGTCTTTGAGTTAGTTTATATACTGGATTACGTTGATGGATTTCCGTATATTGAACCATCCCTGCATCCCTGGGATGAAACCTACTTGGTCAGGATGGATGATTGTTTTGATGTGTTCTTGGATTCGGTTAGCAAGAACTTTATTGAGTATTTTTGCATCAATATTCATAAGGGATATTGGTCTGAAGTTTTCTATCTTTGTTGGGTCTTTTTCTGGTTTAGGTATCAGAGTAATTGTGGCTTCATAGAATGAGTTGGGTAGAGTACCTTCTGTTTCTATTTTGTGGAATAGTTTGTGAAGAACTGGGATTAGATCTTCTTTGAAGGTCTGATAGAACTCTGCACTAAACCCATCTGGTCCTGGGCTTTTTTTGGTTGGGAGACTATTAATGACTGCTTCTATTTCTTTGGGGGATATAGGGTTGTTTAGATAATTAACCTGATCTTGGTTCAACTTTGGTACCTGGTATCTGTCTAGGAACTTCTCCATTTCATCCAGGTTCTCCAGTTTTGTTGAGTATAGCCTTTGGTAGAAGGATCTGATGGTGTTTTGGATGTCTTCAGGATCTGTTGTTATGTCTCCTTTTTCATTTCTGATTTTGTTAATTAGAATACTTTCCCTGTGCCCTCTTGTTAGTCTGGCTAAGGGTTTATCTATCTTGTTGATTTTCTCAAAGAACCAGCTCCTTGATTGGTTGATTCTTTGAATAGTTCTTCTTGTTTCCACTTGATTGATTTCGCCCCTGAGTTTGATTATTTCCTGCCGTCTACTCCTCTTGGGTGAATTTGCTTCCTTTTGTTCTAGTGCTTTTAGGTGTGTTGTCAAGCTGCTAATGTGTGCTCTTTCTAGTTTCTTTTTGGAGGCACTCAAAGCTATGAGTTTTCCTCTTAGAAATGCTTTCATTGCGTCCCATAAGTTTGGGTATGTTGTGGCTTCATTTTCATTGAACTCTAAAAAGTCCTTGATTTCTTTCTTTATTCCTTCCTTGACCAAGGTATCATTGAGAAGAGTGTTGTTCAGTTTCCACGTGAATGTTGGTTTTCTATTATTTATTTTGTTATTGATGATCAGCCTTAGTCCATGGTGATCTGATAGGATGCATGGGACAATTTCAATGTTTTTGTATCTGTTGAGTCCTGTTTTGTGCCCAATTACGTGGTCAATTTTGGAGAAGGTACCTTGAGGTGCTGAGAAGAAGGTGTATCCTTTTGTTTTAGGGTAAAATGTTCTGTAGATATCTGCCAGATCCATTTGATCCATAACTTCTGTTAGTTTCACTGTGTCCCTGTTTAGTTTCTGTTTCCATGATCTGTCCATTGGTGAAAGTGGTGTGTTGAAGTCTCCCACTATTATTGTATGAGGTGCAATGTGTGCTTTGAGATTTACTAAAGTTTCTTTAATGAATGAGGCTGCCTTTGTATTTGGAGCATAGATATTCAGGATTGATAGTTCCGCTTGGAGGATTTTACCTTTGATAAGTATGAAGTGCCCCTCCCTGTCTTTTTTGATAACTTTGGGTTGGAAGTCAATGTTATCTGATATTAGAATGGCTACTCCAGCTTGTTTCTTCAGACCATTTGCTTGGAAAATTGTTTTCCAGCCTTTTATTCTGAGGTAGTGTCTATCTTTTTCTCTGAGATGAGTTTCTTGTAAGCAGCAAAATGTTGGGTCTTGTTTGTGTAGCCAGTTTGTTAATCTATGTCTTTTTATCGGGGAGTTGAGTCCATTGATATTAAGAGATATTAAGGAAAAGTAATAGTTGTTTCCTGTTATTTTTGTTGTTAAAGTTGGCATTCTGTTCTTGTGGCTGTCTTCTTTTAGGTTTGTTGAGGGATTACCTTCTTGTTGTTTCTAGGGCGTGGTTCCTGTCCTTGTATTGGTTTTTTTCTATTATTATCCTTTGAAGGGCTGGATTCGTGGAGAGATAATGTGTGAATTTGGTTTTGTCGTGGAATACTTTGGTTTCTCCATCTATGTTAATTGAGAGTTTGGCTGGGTATAGTAGCCTGGGCTGGAATTTGTGTTCTTTTAGTGTCTGTATAACATCCGTCCAGGATCTTCTGGCTTTCATAGTCTCTGGTGAAAAATCTGGTGTAATTCTGATAGGCTTGCCTTTATATGTTACTTGGCCTTTTTCTCTTACTGCTTTTAGTATTCTATCTTTATTTAGTGCATTTGTTGTTCTGATTATTATGTGTCGGGGGGTATTTCTTTTCTGGTCCAGCCTATTTGGAGTTCTGTAGGCTTCTTGTATGTTCATGGGCATCTCTTTCTTTAGATTTGGGAAGTTTTCTTCTATAATTTTGTTGAAGATGTTTGCTGGTCCTTTGAGTTGAAAATCTTCATTCTCATCCACTCCTATTATCCTTAGGTTTGGTCTTCTCATTGTGTCCTGTATTTCCTGGATGTTTTGAGTTAGGATCTTTTTGCATTTTGCATTTTCCTTGATTGTTGTGCCGATGTTCTGTATGGAATCTTCTGCACCTGAGATTCTCTCTTCCATCTCTTGTATTCTGTTGCTGATGCTTGCATCTATGGTTCCAGATTTCTTTCCTAGGGTTTCTATCTCCAGTGTTGCCTCATTTTGGGTTTTCTTTATTGTGTCTACTTCCCTTTTTAGGTCTAGTATGGTTTTGTTCATTTCCATCATCTGATTGGATGTGTTTTCCTGTTTCTCTTTAAGGACTTCTACCAGTTTGGTTGTGTTTTCCTGTTTTTCTTTAAGGACTTGTAACTCTTTAGCCATGTTCTCCTGTAGTTCTTTAAAGTCCTTCTTGATGTCCTCTACCATCATCATGAGATATGCTTTTAAATCCAGGTCTAGTTTTTCAGGTGTGTTGGGGTGCCCTGGACTGGGCGAAGTGGGAGTGCTGGGTCCTGATGATGGTGAGTGGTCTTGGTTTCTGTTAGTAAGATTCTTACCTTTACCTCTCGCCATCTGGTAATCTCTGGAGTTGTTATAGTTGTCTCTGTTCAGAGGTTGTTCTTCTGGTGATTCTGAGTATCCTCTGTCAGCAGAGCTGGGAGACAGGCTCTCTCCTCTGAGTTTCAGTGGTTAGAGCACTCCCTGCTGACAAGCTTTCCTCTTAAAGGGAAGGTGTACAGATATCTGGCGTTTGGACCTCCTCCTGGCCGAAGAAGAAGGCGGAAAGCAGGACCTTTCCCAGATGCTGTGTTGCTTTGGCAGGTCACAAAAGCTGTAGGCTTCTGTGGTGCACACTCTCAGCTGTGCAGACTAAGTTCCTAAGTTCAGTGGAGTCCTGGATCCAAGATGTGCTCCCTGCTCCTGAGGCAGAGGGCTCCTGTTCAGGGCAGACCACTGTCTTCCAGCTAGGAGGGTGCCGGATGTCTGTGGCCCCAAAAGGGTGCTGCCTCAGCGGCTCTGCGGCTCCGCCTGTCCCAGAAGCTGTCTGCCTCTGTGGTCCTCAGTCTAACCTGTACAGACTAAGTTCGGCGGAGTCCCGGAGCCAAGATGGCGCTCCTTGCAGGGCAGGTCACTGTCCTCCGGCTGGGAGGGTGCCGGATGTCTGCGGCCCCAAAAGGGTGCTGCCTCAGCGGCTCTGTGGCTCCCCGACACATTCACTTTTAAAAATTATCATTGCTGTCTTTTTTTTTCAAACTGGGCATCTGGGTTAGGTTATTATTAGGTATATCTTTTGATGAGGTTTTCATCTGTCAAGCTAAAGTCCCCTGGCAGAGCAGCAAGCTTGGGCTAGCACTGTGGGGTAGAGCCTGTGTTAGTGGGTCTCTTTCAGGGTAGTGTAAACCACTCACTGGAGAATGTCCTGAAAATGAGTAGTCTGGACAGCTTGGGAGCTTGGTGTGTGTGTGAGGACTGAGAAGAATAATTCTGCTCCTGAGTCTAGCATAAATTATGGCCTGGGTGCCTCAAGAGCATCTCAGATAGGAGAAGGCAGAGCCTAGGGTGAAACTGGGTTGTAGCCCTAGGTAGCATTCACATCACCTGAAGAGTCTATTGGTTACTTATAAAGGCAGGTGGGATTTGGAACACCCCAGGGAGGAAAAAGGCAGAGTACCACATGTAGTATCCCAGTCTATGTTAGTTTAGGGGAGAACAGGCTAGAAAGGGTTGGGCAGCCCTGAAAACATGAAAGCAAAGGTTCTACCTGGCACTGCAGATCATATACATTCAATGTAAGGTAAGTATGCTTCATTTTATTTTTTTAATCTTTATAAAATAGCTCAAAGCTAATCAGCTTCTTTCTTGGGCCACTCAACTTGCAACTACCCCCCATTCTTTCCTAGGGCTTGTTCTTCTGGGTGGGTTCTTTTCCTTACTCCTTCTTAAGCCACCCACCAGGCTGCCTATCTTATACTAAATCTATATGGGCAGCAGTGTCAGGTAGAATGAGCACTGGAGAGGTGGCTCAGCTATAAAAGCCTAGGCTTATAACAATATTAGCTTTAAAGGAGAATTGCAAACTAAAGTTAGCTCCATGTTTGAAATGCACTATATATATATATATATATATATGTATATATTTATAAAATATATATATGTGTGTATGTGTGTGTGTGTGTATTATATATAATATACATGTATGTATAAGAAACCATTACCACAAACACCACATACATCCATTGAAAAGTTTCCCAGGGTAATTTTCAATTTCTCTTTTCTTCCCTTTTGCATTGTTGGAACCCTTCTACCCTCATCTGTATATGGACATGATAATTAGGTTGCATTTTCTATAATTTTATTATCCACAACATCATACACTGCATTCTCCTTTGGTCTGGCTGAATGTTTTTTTTTTTTTTGTTCCATTAACATTTTTTTTTATTACATATTTTCCTCAATTACATTTCCAATACTATCCCAAAAGTCCCCCATAGCGCCCCCCACTTCCCTACCCACCCATTCCCATTCTTTTGGCCCTGGCATTCCCCTATATTGGGGCATATAAAGTTTGCAAGTCCAATGGGCCTCTCTTTCCATTGATGGCCGACTAGGCCATCTTTCGATACATATGCAGCTAGAGACAAGAGCTCCAGGGTTCTGGTTAGTACATTATGTTGTTCCAACAATAGGGTTGCAGATCCCTTTAGCTCCTTGGGTACTTTCTCTAGCTTCTCCATTGGGAGCCCTGTGATACATCCAATAGCTGACTGTGAACATCCACTCCTGTGTTTGCTAGGCCCCGGCATCATCTCACAAGAGACAGCTATATTTGGGTCCTTTCAGCAAAATCTTGCTAGTGTATGCAATGGTGTCAGCGTTTAGAAGCTGATTATGGGACGGATCCCTGGATACAGCAGTCTCTAAATGGTCCATCCTTTCATCACAGCTATGAACTTTGTCTCTGTAACTCCTTCCCTGGGTGTTTTGTTCCCAATTCTAAGAAGGTGCACAGTGTCCACACTTTGGTCTTCATTCTTCTTGAGTTTCATGCGTTTATCAAATTGTATCTTATATCTTGGGTATCCTAAGTTTTGGGCTAATATCCACTTATCAATGAATACATATTGTGTGAGTTCTTTTGTGATTGTGTTACTTCACTCAAGATGATGCCCTCCAGGTCCATCCATTTGGCTAGGAATTTCATAAATTCATTCTTTTTAATAGCTGAGTAGTACTCCATTGTGTAAATGTACCATAATTTCTGTATCCATTCCTCTGTTGAGGGACATCTGGGTTCTTTCCAGCTTCTGGCTATTATAAATAGGGCTGCTATGAACATAGTGGAGCATGTGTCCTTTTTACCGGTTGGGACATCTTCTGGATATATGCCCAGGAGAGGTATTGCTGGATCCTCCGGTAGTACTATGTCCAATTTTCTGAGGAACCGCCAGACTGATTTCCAGAGTGGTTGTACAAGCTTGCAATCCCACCAACAATGGAGGAGTGTTCCTCTTTCTCCACATCCTCGCCAGCATCTGCTGTCACCTGAATTTTTGATCTTAGCCATTCTGACTGGTGTGAGGTGGAATCTCAGGGTTGTTTTGATTTGCATTTCCCTGATGATTAAGGATGTTGAACATTTTTTCAGGTGCTTCTCTGCCATTCGGTATTCCTCAGGTGAGAGTTCTTTGTTCAGTTCTGAGCCCCATTTTTTAATGGGGTTATTTGACTTTCTGGAGTCCACCTTCTTGAGTTCTTTATATATATTGGATATTAGTCCCTTATCTGATTTAGGATAGGTGAAGATCCTTTCCCAATCTGTTGGTGGTTTTTTTGTCTTATTGATGGTGTCTTTAGCCTTGCAGAAGCTTTGTAGTTTCATGAAGTCCCACTTGTCAATTCTCGATCTTACAGCACAAGCCATTACTGTTCTATTCAGGAATTTTTCCCCTGTGCCCATATCTTCAAGGCTTTTCCCCACTTTCTCCTCTATAAGTTTCAGTGTCTCTGGTTTTATGTGAAGTTCCTTGATCCACTTAGACTTGACCTTAGTACAAGGAGATAGGAATGGATCGATTCGCATTCTTCTACATGTTAACAACCAGTTGTGCCAGCACCATTTGTTGAAAATGCTGTCTTTCTTCCAAAGGATGTTTTTAGCTCCCTTGTCGAAGATCAAGTGACCGTAGGTGTGTGGGTTCATTTCTGGGTCTTCAATTCTATTCCATTGGTCTATTTGTCTGTCACTATACCAGTACCATGCAGTTTTTATCACAATTGCTCTGTAGTAGAGCTTTAGGTCCGGCATGGTGATTCCACCAGAGGTTCTTTTATCCTTGAGAAGAGTTTTTGCTATCCTAGGTTTTTTGTTATTCCAGATGAATTTGCAGATTGCACTTTCTAATTCGTTGAAGAATTGATTTGGAATTTTGATGGGGATTGCATTGAATCTGTAGATTGCTTTTGGCAAGATAGCCATTTTTACAATGTTGATCCTGCCAATCCATGAGCATGGGAGATCTTTCCATCTTCTGAGATCTTCTATAATTTCTTTCTTCAGAGACTTGAAGTTTTTATTATACAGATCTTTCACTTCCTTAGTTAGAGTCACGCCAAGATATTTTATATTATTTGTGACTATTGAGAAGGGTGTTGTTTCTTTAATTTCTTTCTCAGCCTGTTTATTCTTTGTGTAGAGAAAGGCCATTGATTTGTTTGAGTTAATTTTATATCCAGCTACTTCACCGAAGCTGTTTATCAGGCTTAGGAGTTCTCTGGTGGAATTTTTAGGGTCCCTTATATATACTATCATATCATCTGCAAAAAGTGATATTTTGACTTCATCTTTTCCAATTTGTATCCCTTTGATCTCCTTTTGTTGTCGAATTGCTCTGGCTAGGACTTCAAGTACAATGTTGAATAGGTATGGAGAAAGTGGACAGCCTTGTCTAGTCCCTGATTTTAGAGGGATTGCTTCAAGCTTCTCACCATTTACTTTGATGTTGGCTACTGGTTTGCTGTAGATTGCTTTTATCATGTTTAGGTATGGGCCTTGAATTCCTGATCTTTCCAAGACTTTTATCATGAATGGGTGTTGGATCTTGTCAAATGCTTTTTCCGCATCTAAGGAGATGACCATGTGGTTTTTGTCTTTGAGTTTGTTTATATACTGGGTTACGTTGATGGATTTCCGTATATTGAACCATCCCTGCATCCCTGGGATGAAACCTACTTGGTCAGGATGGATGATTGTTTTGATGTGTTCTTGGATTCGGTTAGCAAGAACTTTATTGAGGATTTTTGCATCAATATTCATAAGGGATATTGGTCTGAAGTTTTCTATCTTTGTTGGGTCTTTTTGTGGTTTAGGTATCAGAGTAATTGTGGCTTCATAGAATGAGTTGGGTAGAGTACCTTCTGTTTCTATTTTGTGGAATAGTTTGTGAAGAACTGGGATTAGATCTTCTTTGAAGGTCTGATAGAACTCTGCACTAAACCCATCTGGTCCTGGGCTTTTTTTAGTTGGGAGACTATTAATGACTGCTTCTATTTCTTTGGGGGATATAGGGCTGTTTAGATCATTAACCTGATCTTGATTCAACTTTGGTACCTGGTATCTGTCTAGGAACTTCTCCATTTCATCCAGGTTCTCCAGTTTTGTTGAGTATAGCCTTTGGTAGAAGGATCTGATGGTGTTTTGGATGTCTTCAGGATCTGTTGTTATGTCTCCTTTTTCATTTCTGATTTTGTTAATTAGGATGCTTTCCCTGTGCCCTCTAGTGAGTCTGGCTAAGGGTTTATCTATATTGTTGATTTTCTCAAAGAACCAGCTCCTTGATTGGTTGATTCTTTGAATAGTTTTTCTTGTTTCCACTTGGTTGATTTCACCCCTGAGTTTGATTATTTCCTGCCGTCTACTCCTCTTGGGTGAATTTGCTTCCTTTTGCTCTAGTGCTTTTAGGTGTGTTGTCAAGCTGCTAATGTGTGCTCTCTCTAGTTTCCTTTTGGAGGCACTCAGAGCTATGAGTTTTCCTCTTAGAAATGCTTTCATTGTGTCCCATAAGTTTGGGTATGTTGTGGCTTCATTTTCATTGAACTCTAAAAAGTCCTTAATTTCTTTCTTTATTCCTTCCTTGACCAAGGTATCATTGAGAAGAGTGTTGTTCAGTTTCCACGTGAAGGTTGGCTTTCTATTATTTATTCTGTTATTGAAGATCAGCCTTAGTCCATGGTGATCTGATAGGATGCATGGGACAATTTCAATATTTTTATATCTGTTGAGGCCTGCTTTGTGACCAATTATGTGGTCAATTTTGGAGAAGGTACCATGAGGTGCTGAGAAGAAGGTATATCCTTTTGTTTTAGGATAGAATGTTCTGTAGATATCTGCCAGATCCATTTGATTCATAATTTCTCTTAGTTTCTCTGTGTCCCTCTTTAGTTTCTGTTTCCATGATCTGTCCATTGGTGAAAGTGGTGTGTTGAAGTCTCCCACTATTATTGTATGAGGTGCAATGTGTGCTTTGAGATTTACTAATGTTTCTTTAATGAATGTGGCTGCCTTTGTATTTGGAGCATAGATATTCAGGATTGATAGTTCCTCTTGGAGGATTTTACCTTTGATGAGTATGAAGTGTCCCTCCCTGTCTTTTTTAATGACTTTGGGTTGGAAGTCAATCTTATCAGATATTAGAATGGCTACTCCAGCTTGTTTCTTCATGCCATTTGCTTGGAAAATTGTTTTCCAGCCTTTCATTCTGAGGTAGTGTCTATCCTTTTCTCTGAGATGAGTTTCCTGTAAGCAGCAAAATGTTGGGTCTTGTTTGTGTAGCCAGTTTGTTAGTCTATGTCTTTTTATCGGGGAGTTGAGTCCATTGATATTAAGAGATATTAAGGAAAAGTAATTGTTGTTTCCTGTTATTTTTGTTGTTAAAGTTGGCATTTTGTTCTTGTGGCTGTCTTCTTTTAGGTTTTTTGAGGGATTACCTTCTTGTTGTTTCTAGGGCGTGGTTCCTGTCCTTGTATTGTTTTTTTTCTGTTATTATCCTTTGAAGGGCTGGATTCGTGGAGAGATAATGTGTGAATTTGGTTTTGTCGTGGAATACTTTGGTTTCTCCATCTATGTTAATTGAGAGTTTGGCTGGGTATAGTAGCCTGGGCTGGAATTTGTGTTCTTTTAGTGTCTGTATAACATCCGTCCAGAATCTTCTGGCTTTCATAGTCTCTGGTGAAAAATCTGGTGTAATTCTGATAGGCTTGCCTTTATATGTTACTTGGCCTTTTTCTCTTACTGCTTTTAGTATTCTATCTTTATTTAGAGCATTTGTTGCTCTGATTATAATGTGTCGGGAGGTATTTCTTTTCTGGTCCAGTCTATTTGGAGTTCTGTAGGCTTCTTGTATGTTCATGGGCATCTCTTTCTTTAGATTTGGGAAGTTTTCTTCTATAATTTTGTTGAAGATGTTTGCTGGTCCTTTGAGTTGAAAATCTTCATTCTCATCCACTCCTATTATCCGTAGGTTTGGTCTTCTCATTGCGTCCTGTATTTCTTGGATGTTTTGAGTTAGGATCTTTTTGCATTTTCCAGTTTCCTTGATTGTTGTGCCGATGTTCTCTATGGAATCTTCTGCACCTGAGATTCTCTCTTCCATCTCTTGTATTCTGTTGCTGATGCTCGTATCTATGGTTCCAGATTTCTTTCCTAGGGTTTCTATCTCCAGTGTTGCCTCATTTTGGGTTTTCTTTATTGTGTCTACTTCCCTTTTTAGGTCTAGTATGGTTTTGTTCATTTCCATCATCTGTTTGGATGTTTTTTCCTGTTTTTCTGTAAGGACTTCTACCTGTTTGATTATGTTATCGTGTTTTTCTTTAAGGATTTGTAACTCTTTAGCAGTGTTCTCCTGAAATTCTTTAAGGGATTTTTGTGCTTTCTCTTTATTGTCTTCTGCCTGTTTAGCAGTGTTCTCCTGCATTTCTTTAAGTGTGTTATTAACGTCCTTCTTGAAGACCTCTATCATCATCAGGAGATATGCTTTTAAATCCGTGTCTAACTTTTCCGGTGTGTTGGGGTGCCCTGGACTGGGCGAAGTGGGGGTGCTAGGTTCTAATGATGGTGGGTGGTCTTGGTTTCTGTTAGTAAGATTATTACGTTTACCTTTCGCCATCTGGTAATCTCTGGGGTTAGTTGTTATCGTTGTCACTGTTTAAAGATTGGAGCAGAAGCTGTGTTCCACTCACCAGCAGTCTCTAAATCCTGTGGCGGGGGTCGTGGGTAGCTGGTGGGTGTCAGGCAACCCTGAGCTCCTGCTACCCCGGCGCTGATCCGGCCGGATGAGGCCTGTGGCCCTACTCAGGCCGGTTTCTGCTTCCCTAACTAATGCAGTCTCAGGTCCCGCGCAATTGGATTGGAGCAGAAGCTGTGTTCCACTCACCAGCAGTCCCAAAATCCTGCGGCGGGGGTCGTGGGTAGCTGGCGGGTGTCAGGCAACCCTGTGCTCCTGCTACCCCGGCACTGATCCGGCTGGATGAGGCCTATGGCCCTACTCAGGCCGGTTTCTGCTTCCCTAACTAATGCAGTCTCAGGTCCCGCGCAATTGGATTGGAGCAGAAGCTGTGTTCCACTCACCAGCAGTCCCAAATTCCTGCGGCGGGGGGCGTGGGTAGCTGGCGGGTGTCAGGCAACCCTGCGCTCCCGCTACCCCAGCCTGAATGTTTTGATTATTTAATATTTTAATTTATTTCTTTATTTGATGAATAATAACTTAGTCTATGGTAAACAATAGTTTTAGTAACACATTCAACACTCAGCATGCTTTCAAATAAAGCTGTTTATGAGCATTCCTGTAAGCCATTTTTGTTGTCCCTGAGATTTGTATTTCCACAAAGCTAATCTTCACTTCAATGGGTAATAAACAGAAAGTCAAGACCAGATTAAAAAAGCAAACAAATAACCACAGGAACTAAGATCAAGTGTTAGGCAACATTCTATCAAGTCAGTTGATCTGTTGACAGCATTATGTTTCATGATTCATTGAATCATGTCAGAAGGTATAACCCACCAGTGGTACAATGATCACAATGTGTCTGATTTACGGATCCCTTGAATGAACTGCCCTGTAAGTGAGCATATGAAGTAATAGGATTACATAGCTAATGTTCCCTGGTTACTGATCTCAGACCTAGTTGTTCCCTATCTATAAACCTCAAGTCTGTTGTACTTATAATTTTACAGAACATTTTTATCCTCTGACGCTCTGTCATGAATCTAGGCCAAGTTCCTGCAATCACACTATCTACATTTCCCTGCCAACCACCACCATTTTGTGCTGCTGCAATTGAATCTGCTTTTGAATTTGACCTATTTGGTGATCTCTTGGAGACCTTGACACATGACTGACTAGTTAAAAGAGGACAAAATAGTGATGGTAGAGGTGTACGTCTAGAATTTAGAATTGATTTTGGCGTCTTTACAAGTATCTCATAAACTGTAAGAGTAACCTGAATTTTGGTCAATTACTTTCTCAGGCCTTGTGTACTTCTGTAAGCTGTTTAATAAAGTATTTTCCATTCTAGACATGCTTCTGGTGTCCACAAATCCCTCCGAATTTCATATTTGCTCCTGTGGAGTGGTTGCTGTGGAGAGCCTGGATGATGCTAAAGAATTTCTGGCCACAGAAGTAAGACATAGTAGTTGTAGAGGTTAAGTCTGGTGAAGACAGTGAGAAATAAAACATCAGACCACATCATCTGCAGGTCTGGAGACATGGCCTTGCTCCTTTTGAAGGTGGAGGCTGCTTCTCTTCAAAGTTTACTAACAGTAGAAACACATGTTTTCAGTAGAGTGGCATTAAAACTAAAGAAATGTCAACAAATTTCAACTTAATAATAAACTCTTTTTACTCTAAAGTCTAAATTTTGCTCTCTACATAGAGTTGCTTTGGTATTGTTATTTATTTATAATTACACTGTACGAGCATGTGGTCTATAGAGCTTGACTTTCCAATTTCATTTTATAAGTATTTTAGATAAAAACTCAATTTTTTTTGGTCAGGCATTTGTTCTATTGTTTATTGAACCATTCTTCCAAACTAGATTTATCCTGTCAATATTTTAGAAACTCTTTTATGTATTATATTCATTCCCTTACATTTCTATAAATGAAGTTATTGAAAAAGAATATTGAATATAGACTCTTCCACTTTGTCTTTATATGCATTCTAAATTAGTTGCTATAAAAACTACATTCTTCTGGGGCTACATGCTTTGTCTTTTTAGGAAGAGGCAATATGGTGATATTGTTATGGAGGTAGAGAACATCTAGGGACCATCTGAACTCTATCCAGTTGTAATTAGCTGAATATTATTTCTTCTGGATCTGTCCTCAGTTACCATTGCTGGATTTGGAATTGAGGTCCGGCCTTTTAAAGTCAATGGTCACAAATACTTCATTTATGCAGAATTTACAGCTTTGTGAGGAACAGCCTCACTCCCCCAGTACACAGAGATAAGCAAATTTACATGAACTAGAGCAGTGGTTAAGCCCTTCACAGCAGTCAAGCAGTTCTGGGAAGAGGGTGAGGAGTCAGGGCTGCCAAGTTAATCATTTCAGGAATTAAGGTCAGAGACAAAGAGTTACTGAAATGTCTGCTTAGCACAAAATGGAGTTGCCCTTAGACATCACAAGATAACATGCTTTTCTTAACACCTTTTACCAATGTCTAAAGTGAGCAGACTCTGGAATAAAAGCATTTGAACATGTGGGACAAGCCACCCACCCAGCAGATTCAGTGATAGCTTTTATAATCATGAAAGAGAAAATAATGAGCCTCCTGTAGGCACTCAGTGACCTGTTGCTGGAAAAGAGCAGAGAAGCAGTGTGTTGAAGGAAACTGCTGGAGCTACTGGACACTAACTAAGCCAAATCCTAAGCCATCCCTTCTAAAGGTCTGAGCAGACTCCTGGTGGCCAAGTGCCCACAAAGCCTATTTGTACTGCTTTAAGCCCAGCTGTCTCTGGGTCTGTGGTGTTCTGCCTCCCATTCCTATAGCTCACAGTCTAGTGCAGGGTTGTGTGACAAATGGCAGGTTTAGACATTAGGCAAAGGGAGGCACAGTCAGCCATCTGTTTCTCTTCTCACAGAAAGCCATAGATGTCTTGGGATTTCTACCTGATGAGAAATTCGGGTGCTATAAGCTCGTTGGAGCCATCATGCACTTTGGAAACCTGAAGTTTAAACAGAATCCCAGAGAAGAACAACTGGAGGTTGATGGCACAGAAAGTAAGACTTTACGAACACACAGCACATAATTTTGTTCAGATCTCATCTTCCAAGCTCACCTTATTTTATTTGCATTCACTTGATCTCTTTTTTTATGTTTGTTTGTTTGTTTGTTTTAGAGAATTTTGAGAATAATCAATCTATTTTCTTTAATTATTGTTACTTTTTTGATTTTTCATGTGGTGCTGATGTGGTTCAATCTAGGGCTTCAATCCCTATTTAGGCAAGTCCTCTACACCCAGCCCTCTATAACTGTGGCTAAAAAGCGCTATGTCAGACATTATTCTATAGTATCTTCCTCTCACATACAAGAAGCCTTTCTCCATTAATTACTGCTAATGTCAGTAGATTTTTTTGAGCATTTGTGGAATATACTTTTAGCTCCTGGACTATTAAAAAAAAAAAGCTTTCAATTTGCTCCAGCAAATTGTCCTAAAATTTATTGACTGGTATAAGGGGTGGTGGTAGGGTGGTCTGACCCTTGAAATTCCAAAGGCAAACTGACTCCGTTCTGTTAAAACTACAATGCTTCATGTACTTGTCCTGCTTCCCATTAAAATAGCAAGTCAGAATTCCAGCATGAATGAGAAAGGGGCTCTTAAGCACCCTATCCTTAGTGCAGGCCATTGGCAGTTAACCGTTGATGAGGGAGGCTCACTTTTCTTCGGGGAGGTGGCACCAAGTTAGTAATAAGTGGGATCAGGGGGTGTATTTTAGCAACAACAACAATAACAAGATTAAAAAGAGTTGTTGGTTCTCAATGGACATGGAGGGAGATGGATACAGTTAAAAATATATGCATCTATGAAAACTCCATAGAGTAAATAAAAATATGATGAAAAACTATGAGCCGGGCGTGGTGGCGCACGCCTTTAATCCCAGCACTCGGGAGGCAGAGGCAGGCGGATTTCTGAGTTCGAGGCCAGCCTGGTCTACAGAGTGAGTTCCAGGACAGCCAGGGCTACACAGAGAAACCCTGTCTCGAAAAACCAAAAAAAAAAAAAAAAAAAAAAAAAAAAAAAAAAAAAAAAAAAAAAAGAAAAACTATGTACTTAATCGATTAGAAAGCATACGAGACATATTACTATCAGTCATCTCTCTAAATCAATATAAAAGCAAAACATCACAATTATAAAAAATCACAATGTTACAATGATGACATTAAACTTTAAAATTTCATGTAAAAGAGAAGCTATATCCATTCAACACTTTCAAAGAAGAGTAAGTTTAGTTTTAAATTTGAATTGTGATAATATTTACAGAACAAAATTGATCACACCCGTCATATCTGTGCATCTCTCTGAAATTAAGTATATTCACATTGTTATTTTCTGTCTCATTGAAAATTAAATCACGTGAAGCTTTTTTCTTTATCTTCAGCTACTGAAAACCATAGTTGTAATTTCTATCTCTGTGAGTTTGACTAGTCTAGGTACTTTATGTAAGTAGAACCACATGCTATTTACATGTTTGTATCTGGTTTATTTTACTAAGCACCCTATCTTCAAGGTTGATATGTATTGTAGTATATATCAGGATTTCACTTTTTTAAAAACATTAATTAATATTCTATTGTATGTATTTGAATTGTTTTCTGCATCCATTCATCAGTTGATGAAGATCCTGGTTGCTTCCACTATTTGGCTTTTCTGCAGGAATGTTAGTATAAAAGTATCGATTTCATTCCATTTATTTCTTTTGAGTATCTATCTGTAAGTGGAATTTCTGGATTAAATGCTAATGCTGAGGAGCAGCCACATTGTATTCTCAGTGGCTTCATCTTATAGTGCCACACACAACGCACAAAGGCTCCCACTCAAATCTGTGCCAGAACTTGTCTTGCTTTTGATTTTATAATAACTATTCTGATAGAAATATAGTAGTGTTTCATTACTATTTTGATTCGAATATTCCTCCTGATTTATGTAAGTAGAACCACATACTATTTACATGTTTGTATCTGGTTTATTTTACGAAGCACCTTATCTTCAAAGTTGATATGTATTGTAGTATGTATCAGGATTTCACTCAGTGATGTTGAGCATTATTTTGTGTGTGTGTGTTTTTAGAAATTAACGTTTGTTAAGGCTCTTTTCTCAGTTTGTGTGACTGTGCTGGGTGTCCTTTTATTGTTTAGCCCAGCGCCAGGAATATTTTTGTCCTTGAGAATACATGGTTTAACACGATATCATCTTGGCTCTGGGAGATACAGGTCAAACAAATATATATCAAGTGATAGTTCAGTGAAAATACAAAAGAATGAAAGAATAAGGTATATGAAGATATGGATGGGTGTGGTGTAAATACACTGGTCATGTGGTTCCTTCAGAAATGACAGCTTCGAACACATATGTGGGTGAAACACGGAAAATGATATGAAGATCTGTACTCTTCATATGTTGTAGCACATAGGCTTTTGTTTTGCCCTGTTGCTTCTTTCATACTTGGAGGCAAAGGAGTTATTATTCTTGCCCTGTTATCAGTTTCTGAGATTGAGCTCTCATCATGTAACTACTTAAATTTCATGGCTCAAGTGTTTAAGCCTTCCAAGTAACTGGGACTACAGCTGTGTACCACTAAGGCTAGTAAGAAAAAGACTACGTTGGCTTTGTTTTAAACACCTTTATTTATTAGCATTTATTAATTGCATAAGATTCTAGGTTTTATTATGACATATTCATATTTTTGAAGAGTTGTTCTTATTACAGAAGCCAGACATATTTACTAATAAGCCAGAAATAATGATATTTCAAGTCACTAATCTTATCCACTCTCTCTGGTGACACATTTTCTAATTCTTGCCAAGTGTCTTCATCTTCCCAATTTGTACCTGCGTTAGGACTAAAAACAAACTTTCTATATAAAAATACAATTTGTGCATGTTTTCTCTAGTGTTAAGGACTTTCCCTCAATCTAGTTTTATCCACAAAGTTAATTCAAGTTCTCAGTATGCCATCCTACCTTAAAAGTTAAAGACAAAATAACATCCATTATTCTAGGGTTACTCCTTAATCACCTCAGAGAGCACTGAGTAATCCAAGATTCACCTTGGATTTGCCTCAGATGTTTACATTATAGGTTACACGTGCACTCTACTTTTTGGATGTGTGTGGAGAGAGGATAGTCAAGAGCAAAAGAGAAAATACAACAGTAGCACACACCTAAATATAAATTGTTTCACTTGCATTAAATTCTTAAAAGTCTTCAACAAAAAGGAGAAATATAATTCTACAAATAAATGTCCATCTGATGTTTATAAAACATCTAGAAACATAGTATTTGTGGCATTTATAAAAACGATTTCACCATTTTCTATAGTAGTTTTAGGAAGTTCCTACAACTCCCAATCATCTTCCTCAAGTCCTTGTGAATGAAGCCCTGTTGTAGACTATGTCAGCCTTAATTTCTTTTTCATGTCATTTCTAATATATAAATATATTATATCTTATTTGTTTGCATCAGTTGATGCGTATTTTCTACATTTTGACCACTATAATAATATTACTAGAAATACTGTGCTCATTTTCTATAAATGTCTTCATTTTCTTAGATACATATGCAAGAGAGAAATTGCCGGGTCCTACGGTGACTCTGTGTCTAAACTCTACGAAAGCGTCAGACTGTTTTCTGTAAGGCCATGCAGCCCATGCATCTTCACCAATGCCTTTTACCAAGAGCCATTCTGAGCGACCTTTAAGTGGTGCTTCAGTGTGGTTCGATATGTATATGCAAGAAGTAGATTCTTTTGTTTAGCAGTCAACTATTTATCTCAAAGCTGCAATCTATATTTTTATGTTGATCTAAATGTACTTTTGTCTTCTGAGCAGTGTATTTGGCCATGATGGAATAATTTTAACAGTGTTTTCTACCCTCTCTTACTCTTTGCCTCCTCTTTTCTTCTCTCCCTTATTGACATCTTTCCTTTCTTTTGTGACCAGATGCTGACAAAGCTGCTTTCCTCATGGGAATTCATGCTTCTGAGTTGGTAAAAGGCCTAATATATCCTAGAATCAAAGTTGGTAATGAATATGTTACCAGAAGTCAAAACCTACAACAGGTAAGGTAAGATTTGAGGGCACTGTGATTGTGTGACCATGCACTTATTTTACACATATCATATTTACATATTTCCAACAACTGACAATGTTAGCAATAAGAGTTTCTGTGAAAGTAGTGAAGAGGGCTATTGTGATGAGTACTTCAAATGTTCTTAGGAAAGATGTTACAGTGTTAAGGGACTATGCTGAGTATTTGGACAATTTTCCCTCAGGTAACACTTTACTTGTTATTTATATATTGGTTGTCCAGCTAAGAAACTTTCAGAACTGTAGGGTATTGACATGAATCACATTGGAGCCAAAACACCTTTACATTTTCACTTTCTTAGTCTAACTGACATGTGGTTACACCAGTGGTGAAGGGGTTTCAGTGTGTATGTTGAAGATAACATTAGAAGGAACAAGAAGTTGAAAGCATACATGAAAGACATGTCTATGCTGATTTTGTTTGGTATGAATGGCAAATGTTCTAAGAATAGCTGACTTTAGGCTTTTCCTCATGCACCAGAGCTGCTGAGTAGCAAGGCAATTTAAGCATACCAGCACCTTTAAGAATAATTCATGTCTGTTTTATATATTAGTGTGGTACAGGCTATGCTGTAGTAATGCATATACACCCACATCTCAGTGGGAACAACATTTTGTTCTCTTACCCAAACTAAGTTTAATACCTATTGTAAGAAATTATTGCATTGTGTTCTTATGTTACTTTGGACCCACAGCCTGTGAAGTTGTGGACAGGAAAAAAAGTCATTTGTGAAGGGAAGTTCTCCCACATCAACTTTGGGCAGCGGTGTTAGTACTCTCATTCATGTCCAGTGATGAGAATTTGTCAGATTGTCTCCTCACTGTAGGAGAGGTGATGAATGCATTTCTTCTGGAAAGAGAAATGGTATAGTAAAATCATAACCTTGTCTCTGTCACCCATAACACTCACGCACACACACATATACACACACATACACATATGCACACATACATACATGCACACACACATATACACACATATGCACATACATACACATATGCACATGCTTACACACATGACACACACTCTCACATCCATACCTGCACACATACATTCACATATACACACATATATACACTCATACACATTCACACACACATATACACACATTTACACACATGAACACACACACATCCTAGTATTAGACATTGTTGATACTTAGAAATCACTCAGGTGGCAGGGGATTAGGAATCAGAATTCAAGATCATCTTTGGATGAATTAGTTTGAGGCTATCCCTCCAACCCCCAAAAATCAAAATACAAAAACAATAACAAAAATACACTACATATAGTTGATAGACTGGATATGTGAAGGCTAGAGCAGGCTTGAATGTCATGGAATTACCTTCTGCCTCACTGAGAAAACTAGGACAGTGGCAGAGTTTACAAGGGGTAAGGAAAATGTTTCATCTACTTTACACTACTAATGCCATCTTTAAACTTAAGTCTAATAGTGAGAATGATGGTTTTGTAACGGTCTGTTTAACTTATGCATCTGGAGATGTATCTCAGTAGTAGAATACTTGCCTAGCATAGATTTAATTGTCAATGCCAACACACACACACACACACACACACACACACACACACACACACACACAGAGAGAGAGAGAGAGAGAGAGAGAGAGAGAGAGAGAGAGAGAGAGAGGCAGAGACAGACAGAGACAGACAGACAAAGAGAGAGACAGAGAGAGATGTTTATCTTCTTCTAGTCTTATACTACTCAGAAGTAAGCAGACCAGGAATTTTATGACATTTTATTTGAGGAAACATTTAAGTTAACCTTGGTGACTTTTAAGGCCATAGATTATGTCCACCATTTAGCATAGTGCTCTGTAACCTGGCAGGTGCTCTATAAGTATTAAAATAATTAACTTGGGTGGAAGCTGAGTCATACGATCAGAAGTATTTGAGCTACTTCCTAGCATTAGGATTAGATGTGTTTGTCAGTGTCATTGTTTCTTAGACATCCACCATAACATAGATGGGTGATATGCAGTGACTATAGATTAAGGTCTTTCTTCTTATACAACTAATGAGCCTGTATGAAGACTGTAATTACATAGTCACCTCTTAAAATAATGTACTACAGGGAACTAATTTGCAACTCAGGTTTTACTCTAATAGAACTAGTTAAGAAAGCTAGTATGTAATTTTTCAAAATTAAAAACAAACTACCTCATCGTCTTTGAGACAGTAAAAGAGAAGTTTCTTAGCCTCACCATGACAGGAAAATCTATGCCAGGATGATTTCTCCCTGAGGTCATTCTTGATATACAAAGGTGAGGAACACACTGAGAATGAAAATAATAAAACAGTTGGAAGTCAAAATTAGACAGAGTCTCCAAGAGCAATATTGGTATGGGACTGTTGCAAGGTCGGTGGTTGCTAGTAGTCATTCATTTTATCAACCAGCAGCATCAGCAATGGCCAAGCATGTTTTAGGGATTATAGTTGTTTAATATTAAATATTAACTCTTTAAAAACAGTTCATTAAAAGAAAGAAGTAGCCCAATATTTATTAGACAATGAGGGAGACTTTATTCAGGATTATTATAATAAAGATGTTGCAACAGGAAGGTGTCTTTGGACTCAGCTTCGCACACAAGCCATGGCAAGAACAAATTTGTAGGTCAAGAATGGGAAAGGAGGGCACATTTCTAAGAGAAGACATCATGGAAAAGGGACCATGTTTGAAATAAATTAACAGACTTCTTGCTAAGGGCAGGTTATTAATTTATATATGACATGAGGAAAAGACACATCATCAGGTATTAAGGGCAGAAATGTTTCCATTAAATGACATAACAGAATTTTATAGCAACTGGCTGGAGTGAATGTGGGAATAGTATTACTCTTCAGACTCAGTACATTTGGGGCAGGGCCTGGGTCCTGATATCTTTTTTTATTTTTAATTATTCCCCCCGATGATGCTGATGCTGATAGCAGGTCTTGAGACCACAATGTTCAGAACCAGGCTCTGGAGTATACCATCAAAACATACCTTGGGATGGTTAGCTAATTGTTAGTAATACCATCACTTCTATCATCTACACATTTGATAAGGAGGCATAGTGTTAACTTTTTTCTAGTCTTCTCATTTCCCCAACTCATTATTGCTTTTTTTCCTTCCTTTTTCTTCTTGTATTCACCAGAATTCTAAGACTATAGAAGAGTATTAATCATGCACTGGTTCGATTAGAAGATGTTTGCAGATATAAAATGCCAAGGATTAAATCAAACATTGTTGCAGGAACATGCTAAACATTTACTTTTATTGTTTATGTGTATGAGTCTGTATATGGGTTGAGCATGTGAGACTAGAAGAGGGAATTAGATCCCCTGGAACCGGAGTTCTAAGCAGTTGTGAGCTGCCTGGGTGCTGGGAGAGTTGCAAGCAGTTCTAAACCACCTCGACACCTCGACACACCCCCTTTTCAAAGATTTATTTTTATAATTTTTGAAGAAAAACATTAAATATGATTTCTAGGTAACCTATGCAGTCGGTGCACTGTCTAAGTCAATATATGAGAGGATGTTTAAGTGGCTAGTGGCACGCATGAACCGAGTCCTGGATGCCAAGCTGACAAGTCACTTCTTCATTGGGATTCTTGACACCACTGGCTTTGAAATACTTGATGTAAGTATACGTGGTAAGAGTAAAATCAATGAATATTTCAAGGAGATTGGAAAATTCGAGTTTTGAAGTGGAACCATGGGAAAACATGATTAAAGCATGCTAAGAATAATTATACTTAATATCAATGGGCATGCTAATGTGGAAAGAGGAATATCTTGAATATCTTACAGGGTCTCATTACTAGACAATAACTATAGGCAACTAAAGACTGCTCAAAGGAGAATTCGTTTCTCCTAGGGATGAGTTTGTTATAGGTTGTCCATAAAACCATATACACAAGAGCAACAAAAACAGACTTTGCAGATTGTAATAATACATTTGTGCATACATATACACACATATGTATTTATTTAACAATAATAATCAGAGAAATAGAGGTGATCAACTTGAGAATGGGGGTGCATGCGAAGAATTGCAGGGAGGAAAAGGAAGGGAGAACTGATATAATTCTATTTCAATTTGAATATAGTATGAAAACCAAATTAAAAAATAAAAAGAATCTTTATACCTAAATTCTAAGGACTATTTTTATTAGAGAATAACTACAATTAGTAACATTTATTATTATTACAATTAGTGTTAACTATCTAATTTATTAATCCATATTTAAGTCAAAGTAAATAGAAGACTTCTGTGAATTTTTTTTTTTCAAGACAGGGTTTCTCTGTGTAGCCCTGGCTGTCCTGGGACTCACTCTGTAGACCAGGCTGGCCTCGAATTCAGCAATCCGCCTGCCTCTGCCTCCCGAGTGCTGGGATTAAAGGCATGCGCCACCACGCCCCACTTCTGTGAATTTTTAATCATAGTTTAATTGAACATTACTTTATTGAAATAGTCATTAGTTTGGAGATATATCTGAAGGAGACAGGGACTTAGCTGAGCACTTTTAATGGTTAAGTATTATTACCATCTTCCAGCTGCATATGTAGCAGAGGATGGCCTAGTTGGTCACCAATGGGAGGAGAGACCCTTGGTCCTGTGAAGGCTCTATGCCCCAGTATAGGGGAATGCCAGGGCCAGGAAGTGGGAGTGGCTCTATGGTGAGCCTGGGGAGGGGGAAGTGGGTAGGAGGAAGGGGCTTTCAGAGGGGGAAACCAGGAAAGGGGATAACATTTGAAATGTAAATAAAGAAAATATCTAATAAAAAGTATTCTTGTCATCATGTGATGGTAACTATGATTTTTTTCTCATTAACATGTATTCTTGCAAGTGGAATTTTTAACCCTCTTTCCTACCTATTTATAGTACAATAGTCTTGAGCAACTCTGCATCAATTTTACCAATGAAAAGTTACAACAGTTTTTCAATCAGCAACTGTTTATTCTGGAGCAAGAAGAATACAGGAAAGAGGGCCTTGACTGGCTGTCCATTGACTATGGTCTGGATGTGCAAGCCTGCATAGATCTCATTGAGAAGGTACAGTATACATATATTTATCTTCCTTGTCCATTTTTATTTACAAACTATCACAGCTTATCATGATGATCCATCTCGGGAAGAGGCCTCGGTTAGGAGATGAGGAGTGGGTCTGGAAGGCTCCACCCATTCTCTCCTGGTGGCCTTTGTGTGCGAGATCCATGACATTGCAGCTAAACTTTCCTGTAACCTGCCATAATCCATCATGGGTAACACAGCCTGTCTGTACATTTGTAGCTTATGCATGATATCCATTGTTAAAATGCAGGAGGGCTTGTTTAAGATCCAATGGACAAGCTCTGTTTCTCTCAAGGGAAAGACAGAGCTGAAAATATGAACTCTGCACCATCTCCTCATTAACAATGAGTATACCCACATCCAGGAAAGCTTAAGGGAATTTGATAAATTTATCTGCAGGTAAACAACTGATCTAAATTCTCAAAGTTGATACCAAGCAGAATATTATTTGTTCATTTAATTGGGCCAGTACCAGTTAGTTTAAGTAATTTATGACAGTGTTTTCATGGCTTGTTAAATTAACTGTAGTATATGGTTTCTGAATTGTATGAGGTCTCCCTCTCTGCTATATGATATGGGTTTTGGTAGAAGGGTTCCTGGTCTCTTTTCTGTTTCCTTGTCTACCACAACAAGCATTGTCACATAGTAGTAACTCTGTGACTTTTCTTGTTTTTATCAGGAACTGCAGTACTCTTTGGAGACAAGTCTAAGCAGGCCAAAGACTTTGCCTTCCTGAAAGCTCTAATACTCTAACCTTTGATTGTCATCAGCCCTGTCAGGAAGGATTCAGAAATTAAATAAATGCAATGTTTTGTGCAGATAATCAAGGTTTTAGATAAAAAAATCCTATTATTCTTAAAAGGAACAAACATCACATTGATTTACTTTAGTCAGTGAACTTCCCAGTGGGGAGGAAAGGTTGAGTAAAAAAAAAATGGATTCCCAATATCACTACAAACTTGTTAAAGTAATAGTAATAAACTAACCATACTACTTTAGTGAATTGAATTGTGAGTGTGTTGGTGTGTGTGTATTTGTGTGTGTGTTGGTGTATGTTGGTATGTGTGCACATGTGTATGTTGGTGTGTGTGCATATGTGTGTGTTGATGTGTGTATGTGTGTGTGTGTATACACATGCATGTTGGTTTTCTGACTAGAGATAAAACAGAGCTTCAGACTGGCACAGAGAAAGAAAAGCTTAATTTTTTGCAACTGTCACTTCTGTCACCTGCTGACACTGCTGATAAGAAGGCACTATTTTCAAATAGAAAGGAGAGATGTAGAGAGTTTTTAGACCGTGGTAGGTCAATGTCACTGACTTTCATTTGACCTGAGGTTATTGCCTCATTTATTCTGGCCTTGAGTCCTCCAAGAATATATTCTAGCAATGTCGATCTAATTTCCTGTTGGTTTTCTACTGGTTTGATAAAATGTGAAAAAAATATTGACCAGGTGATAGAAAGCAAAGGTAAGTCCTCAACTACTTCAAAGAACTCAGGTCAGATTAATAGCAAGAACTCTTTTGAAAAATACAAAATTTTGAAAAGATCCAGCACATCAATTTGGAGAGAAAATTGTTTATATAATAGTAAAACTTAGTTCTTGATATAGAATAACTTATGGAAAATTTTAAATTCAAAGTAACTACTGTACTTCAACATATCCAAAATATGCTGTACTGTACATCTGCTGAATATTTATAGGCAGAAGAATTTTCTTTTTTTCCTCCCTAATTCATTTCCCTATGCTTTCAGAGACAGGCAAACCATGATCCTCCATCTCTGCCTCCTTCAGTTTTTCCTCTATGAACTTGAGATAAGGAGCTCAATGCAGTAAGGGTCATGCAACACAATGTGGAGTCAGACAGACCCGTTCTTTGTCCCTGCCATTGGCAGTTTAGCTTCACTATCAACTGGATCGTCTATGACCACCTCAAACTGTAGTTCCTTGGAACTATGATGAAGCCTATGTCAATTTCATGCACAGCATGAATATTTATTTCTTTATAACAGTTGTCTGGTCTCCCCTTCTTGGAAGGTTTCCAGACCACCACAACACAGAACAACCATGTTCTCCAGAAGGTATTGCTCTATATTGGTTTATTAACTCATGGGATGATATTACAGTTATTTTAAAGTGCATCAAGGTATCTTTTTTTTTTTAGGTTATCTTATTTGTTTATTTTTAAGGCATTTTAAAATTAGATATTTTCTTCATTTACATTTCAAATGCTATCCCCAAAGCCTCCTATACCCTCCCCCTGCCCTGCTCCCTAACCCACCCACTCCTGTTTCCTGGCCCTGGCATTCCCCTGTATTGGGACATATGATCTTCGCAATACCAACAACAATATGAACTAAGCAGTACCCCCTCCCCCCAGAGCTGTGTCTCTAGTTGCATATGTAGCAGAAGATGACCTAGTCGGCCATCAATGGGAGGAGAAGCCCTTGGTATCTTTTAAAATATGAGTTTTTTACCTTTTAAAATATGAGTTTCTTGTGTTTTGCATTGGTGGTCAACCAATTAGCTGGACTTGAAAAATTATTTTTCAAACATAAAAGTTGCATGTTTTTATGTTTACAAAAATATTTGACTCATACTGAATTTACCATATATTTTTAGTAGCAAGCTTAGCTATTAATTTATTTCTTCAAGCTTACAGTGACCTCCTTCCATGTAAATGCTGTGAACAAACCTATTATAGGATTAATTCACACTTGTTTTATTGCTGAAATATTGTAGTCCAGAAGTTAATTTACTTACTAAAGTATTATCATACAATTACATATTTATGGCTATGTATAAGGCTTCGTTAAAGAGATTATCCCTCTTATTTCTTGACAAATATTCCAAGTTTTGTGCTTGAGAGCTTGTTACTCTTTCAGTATGTCTTCAAAGACTCTAATATTCTCCCGTAGGATTAAGATAAGGTTTTAGAATTATATTGGCTTCTAGAGAAAATTCACTTCAGGTTTTACCATCATAATAAATGCTGAGTGTGTTACACAGTGGATTATATTATTAAACTTACATGCCTCAGTTGGTCCAAATGAACATTTATTCTCCTACATTTGCCTATTTACCTTTTCATTAGTTCTTTGAAAGTCTTCTAGGATGTGTTTCGATCACACCCATCCCTCACCTAACTCTTCCAGATCCATCATTCTTCCCTATCCACCCAAATTTTAAAATTTGTCTTTTGCTTTTTAATCCTTCAAGAGCAGTATGTGTTCCCAAACTATTCTTGAACATGTGTTCTTCTGCTGGAACATGGTTGTCCTACCAGTGGCTACATTCCTACATAAAACTCATTGTCCCTTTCCCAGCTACTAACAATCCCAATAGGTCCACGGCGAGGGATGGATTAGCTTCTTTTTTGGAATAAGTTCTGATTGCTGCTATACAGTGATATGCTGTCAGACAATGACTTTCCATATCAGTAGGCAGCAAATATTCCAAAATTTTTCTTAAATATTTTAAACCCTGGTAATGTCCCAGCATTAAATAGATATTTCAGTCTCCAAAGAGATATTCTTTGGTTATACTAATTTTGCTATTTTAGTATGAAATAATTAACATTAGTATCTGGTTATATCTTATTTGCCTGCAGATTTTTTTTTAAATATATAGCTTCATGCTTTTTTTTTCAGGTTGTCTATTGTTCCCAACCAAGTGGCCTAGGTTCCAGAATTTAAACTTCTCCACATTGAAGCATGTGTTCAGTGTTCACCCATTAATTAACTGTTCACTGGACGTCCTGAAGATTTAAACCAAGAGTGATAGGGAGTATAGCCCTGAAAGATATCATCTTTCTACTTAAGAAATTTCTCTTATAATTGAAAAGATGGCTTAAAACTAAGACTTTCCCCCACTACACAGATAAATCTACTATTCAGTTAGGTGTATCTTCACCCTGTTTCTGAGGCATGAATAACCCTAGGTCATGTGGATGGATGAACATGCAGCTTCTAACACTGAGCAGAGTAGATTGACAACGTCTTTTTCATGGTGTTTGTATTTTCTTCATATTTTTAGGAATTTGACACCCCATACAGTTGAGGTCAGATGAAGGCTGCTGCCAGAACAGAATGAGTAAGTAAGGACTAAGGAAGGCAGGCTCTGAGGCAATAGGGCGATTTTCAATTTCTGCAGGAGGATGGGAAGATCATGTCTAATTACACTGCTAAGAAAGACTAGATGCTCAGGCCCTTTACCTGGTACATCCAATATGAAGGGTGATTTGCTAGAGGACCTAATCCAGGGTGTACAGTGGGAGAGGAACTTATGATTGGGGTACCTAAGCCCTTCTTGGTTTTCTCCAGCTGTCAAGGAACACAACTGTGGCAGATCTAAATTATCACACAGTAATGTGCAGATAATCAACCTAATTAATAAGTGCAAAATGGCTTTTAAAATTGCTAAATGTAAAATAACCATATTAAAAGACACAGAAAGAGAAAGGTCCACAATGACCAGAAAATTGGAGGTTGCCTGTGCATGTAGGAATCGAAAGTCCAGACAAGAAAGGGGCAATATTTAGGCTGGATCTTCAGGAATGGTTGTTAATTTCAAGTTAAGATAGATAAATAGTGAGACGATGTGAGAACAGGCAAGCACAAACACATGGAGATAGGAAAGTTCTCCTCGGAAATGTCATGTCCCTACTTGGAGCCTGTAATATTCAAAAAGAAATGCCTAAGGGAAAAGGAAGGACAGATGGTGAAGGACTTTTAATGAATTTATTTCTTACTTTAAGCAATGGAAGTAAGATGGGTTCTGAGCCTAGCAATAGAGCAGTTGATATTTAATCTACTATAGAAAAAGAATGGTGGGAGGATACCTGAGAAATCAAAAGGTCTTGAGCCAGAGGCAGCAGAAATGCCGGTAATAAAACAGTGATTGTGAAAGATTTTTGAGAGAGAGAGAGAGAGAGAGAGAGAGAGAGAGAGAGAGAGAGAGAGAGAGAGAGAGAGAGGGAGAGGGAGAGAAGAGGGAGAGACAGAGACAGAGAGAGACAGACAGAGAGAGACAGAGAGGCCATAGTACCAGCATTCTGAGTCATAGAAAGAGATTCAAACCATCTACTGTGAAATATAGGTGTAATATAATTTATTATCAACTTGATGCCTCAAAGCATATCTGTGAGGAATTATCTAGATTAACATTATCCTCTGAGAATGTCTGTGACAGATTCTTTTGATTGGGTTAATTAATATGGAAAGAGCCATCTTAATTGTGAGTGATAACTAGCGTCTACACAATACTCTAAAGAAGACCTTGAAGACAATAGTTTGCCCTTTTTCAGTGCTGTAAAACAATTACATTTTAAGCCAGGCAGTGGTGGCACATGCCTTTAATCCCAGCATTTGGGAGGCAGAGGCAGAGGCAGGTAGATTTCTGAGTTCAAGGCCAGCCTGGTCTACAGTCCAGGACAGCCAGGGCTACACAGAGAAAACCTGTCTCAAACAAAACAAAAACAAAACAAAAGCATTGCATTTTAAGGTGTAAATCTAGTTGGTTTATATCAACCTTCTGCTCACTATGTCAGTTTTGACTTCATTAGGGACCAGAGCCTCTTCAGGTGTGGATACTGTGAACAATGCCTGTCCTTATGAGGCTTTGCCATAGCCCTCTTGTTAACAGGCTTCCACTTAGTAGATGTTTCTGTTTTTTAAATGAGTCATCCCAGCCTTGGCTGTTGTTTGATAGGAAACTACACAGTATGAGATGGAATTTGCTCTTCCAAATTTCCAAGTGATTGCACGTGTGCATGAGTTCATCAGCTCTTTAAGTTATGGCATTCCACTTTTCTTTTTTCCTCTCCTGCTTTTCTTCATCGTGCTTATTTCTCCCGTTGCCAAGAACTCACAAAGCCAAGTATTTTATGTACAAGATGGGCATTTACTTTACATCGGATGCTTTGTGCTGACAACACCTCTTTTTTTCACTGCTTTTCGAGTCTTGGAATAAATGGAAGAGACAAAAATTACTTTTGGAATGTCCAATGTACTGTCTATAAAATGTATACTGTGGGTCCATAAGAAAAAAAAAATGAAGGATAGAAAATCTGGGATCTGCTAGATGGCTTAGTGTATAAAAATGCTTGTCACAGAAGCCTGGCTATCCATTCTGATCTATGGACCCATTGAAGCCACACAAATGTGGAATAAAAGAATCCACTCTACAAGGTTGTCCTACAGCCTACACACACACACACACACACACACACACACACACACACACAGACAGACACACACACAGACACACACCACACACAGACACACACACACACAGAGACACAGAGACACACCACACACACACACACACACACAGACACACAGACACCACACACACACACACACACACACACACACACACACACACACACACTGAGGCATGTGTATGTCTATCTCCCTGTAAAGCAAGTACACAATACTAACAATTTTTCAAGCTAAAGTATGGAAAACTTTACACATATATTCACATGTGTGTGTATTAGAGTGACAAATAATTACAATTTCTATTTTCAAATATCTGATGAATTATTATGTGGAATAAGAATGAAACTCATTCCTGTGGTTCCGGTGATCTATTTAAAAGAAGGAATTTTAAGCATAAATAAAGTTTGTTTTAATACATTGTATATCCAGAACCTTGACTCTGGTGTGATTTGTCTTTCTGAAAACACTTACGCATAAGCTCTTGCCCTTAAAATGTAGCTCTGATGGGAATTCAAGGATCTATTAGGAAAATTAGAACAGATCCTCAGTGTCTCCTCCAGATTCAAGAGTGAAAAGGGCTGGAGAGAGTCACAAGACCTGTGCTCTTGCAACAAGTAATCTTGTTCTTAGTGGTTATGGGCTCATATTGCACCTGTTTTCTAACGAGTTACATATCTTTTTAGCTACATCCTTCAGGGCTGGAGCCTATGTCTAAATCACATTGCCTTATCTCTAATCATCTGAAATAGTGAGGGATCTTGGAAAACAATTCAAAGTTATTTAGATAGTGAATAGGTAAATAATATTAAATATATATTTTCTACTTTACACAATTTCTTCAGAGCACACACATGGAACTAAGTTAATTCTTTCATAGTTATTTTCTCATTTCGCCTATTTATCTCTGTTCCACATGAATATTATTACAGTGTGAAGCTCACCGCTGCTGCTTGTGTCAGCATGACACTTCAGGTAATACATATTTACAGGACACATGGTGTGATTGGCTTGTTCTTTTCAACTGAGTTCTTTGTGATAGATTTATATCGACATACTACCGGAAACACTCTTTTCTGATGGTTTTTACAACTTAGTCTTATTCCTCTCCCGCAGCCCATGGGCATCCTTTCCATCCTTGAAGAGGAATGTATGCTTCCTAAAGCTACTGAGAAGACGTTCAAGACCAAACTCTTTGACCACCATTTTGGGAAGTCAGCTTACTTCCAGACACCCACATCTTCTGAGAAGAACTTTGAAGTTCACTTTGAACTTGCTCATTATGCAGGAGTGGTGAGTTAGTCCTACATTTCCAGGCCCACATTTTCTGGTCTCTACATTAAATGAATTTGTCTAAAATCCCCAGCTAATATTTTTTAGTATTGTTTAGATTAAATGATAAGATGAAAAAGAACATCTCAGTGCCAGAAAAGAGGTGGTGTCACTTTTAGTGATCAGGAAATGGCATATTAATACTAACATAGTTTTTACACAAATGTCAGAAATCTCAATGTAAACTCTTTCATCGGCTCTCAAACATGGTAACTGTAGGAAGGCCTAGAGACCATTAAAGTCATGGGATATCTCCGCTTGTTTGTCTTTCTGTTAACTTGACATTGTGTTAGTGATTGCAGAAATTATGTTTTAAAAAAGAGATAGTGTAATGGTCTCTAAATTTTTGCAAAAAAAAAAAAACAATTTTTAATGATCCATCTTGACTCTCCAATGATTTTTCCTTTTTATTGCCAGTGATTATAAGAGAGCAGATATATCTCCAGTGAATGATGACAATATACATCAACCTAAGATGATCTCCCAAGTGTTCTCAGAGAATTTTCTTCTTGATATCGTGAAATATAGTTGTAACAATATGTAAAATACCACTATATTTGCTAACTTGGTCTGAGTACTCACTATATATCAGAGAGAATAGAATCGTCTTTTTTAGTGCTGCCTATAAAAGTTGCCAATATAAAATATTTCTAATGGAGATAAAGGTCAACCCATTCTTCCTTGGTTCCTTTTTCTGTCCTTCCCTTTTTATCTGTCAGATCTTTTTATTTTATTTTCCTTTGAAAATGTTACTTTATTTTTTGGGGTTTTTTTTTTTCTTTTTTTTATTAGGTATTTTCCTCATTTGAATTTCCAATGCTTTCCAAAAGGTCCCCAATACACTCCCCTCCCAACTCCCCTACCCACCCACTCCCACATTTTGGCCCTGGCATTCCCCTGTACTGGGGCATATATAGTTTGCAAGTCCTATGGGCCTCTCTTTCCAGTGATGACCTACTAGGTCATTTTTGATACATATGCAGCTAGAGTCAAGAGCTCTGGGGTACTGGTTAGTTCATAATGTTGTTCCACCTATAGGGTTGCAGATCCCTTTAGCTCCTTGGGGACTTTCTCTAGCTCCTCCATTGGGGGCCCTGTGATCCATTCAATAGCTGACTGTGAGCATCCACTTCTGTGTTTGCTAGGCCCCAGCATTGTCTCCCAAGAGACAGCTATATCTGGGTCCTTTCAGCAAAATCTTGCTAGTGTATGCAATGGTGTCAGCCTTTGGAAGCTGATTATGGGATGGATCCCTGGATATGGCAGTCTTTAGATGGTCCATCCTTTAGTCACAGCTCCAAACTTTATCTCTGTAACAATTTCCATGGGTGTTTTGTTCCCAATTCTAAGAAGGGGCACAGTGTCCACACTTTGGTCTTCGTTCTTCTTGAGTTTCATGCATTTAACAAATTGAATCTTATATCTTGGGTATCCTAAGTTTTTGGGCTAATATCCACTTATCAGTGAGTACATATTGTGTGAGTACCTTTGTGATTGTGTTACCTCACTCAGGATGATGCCCTCCAGGTCCATCCATTTGCCTAGGAATTTCATAAATTCATTCCTTTTAATAGGTGAGTAGTACTCCATTGTGTAAATGTACCACATTTTCTGTATCCATTCCTTTGTTGAGGGGCATCTGGGTTCTTTCCAGCTTCTGGCTATTATAAATAAGGCTGCTATGAACATAGTGGAGCATGTGTCCTTCTTAACAGTTGGAACATCTTCTGGATATATGCCCAGGAGAGGTATTGCTGGATCCTCTGGTAGTGTTATGTCCAATTTTCTGAGGAACTGCCAAACTGATTTCCAGAGTGGTTGTACAAGCTTGCAATCCCACCAACAATGAAGGAGTGTTCCTCTCTCTCCACATCCTCAACAGCATCTGCTGTCACCTGAATTTTTGATCTTAGCCATTCTGACTGGTGTGAGGTGGAATCTCAGGGTTGTTTTGAGTTGCATTTCCCTGATGATTAAGGATGTTGAACATTTTTTCAGGTGCTTCTTTGCCATTTGGTATTCCTCAGGTGAGAATTCTTTGTTCAGTTCTGAGTCCCATTTTTTAATGGGGTTATTTGATTTTCTGGAGTCCACCTTCTTGAGTTCTTTATATATATTGGATATTAGTCCCCTATCTGATTTAGGATAGGTAAAGATCCTTTCCCACTCTGTTGGTGGTCTTTTTGTCTTATTGACGGTGTCTTTTGCATTGCAGAAGCTTTGCAACTTTATGAGTTCCCATTTATCGATTCTCGATCTTACAGCACAAGCCTTTGCTGTTCTATTCAGGAATTTTTCCCCTGTACCCATATCTTCGAGGCTTTTCCCTACTTTCTCCTCTATAAGTTTCAGTGTCTCTGGTTTTATGTGGAGTTCCTTAATCCACTTAGATTTGACCTTAGTACAAGGAGATAGAAATGGATCAATTCACATTCTTCTACATGATAACCGCCAGTTGTGCCAGCACCATTTGTTGAAAATGCTGTCTTTTTTCCACTGGATGGTTTTAGCTCCCTTGTCAAAGATCAAGTGACCATAGGTGTGTGGGTTCTTCTCTGGGTCTTCAATTCTGTTCCATTGGTCTACTTGTCTGTCATTATACCAGTACCATGCAGTTTTTATCACAATTGCTCTGTAGTACAGCTTTAGGTCAGGCAGAGGTTCTTTTATTCTTGAGAAGAGTGTTTGCTATCCTAGGTTTTTTGATGTTCAAGATGAATTTGCAGATTGCCCTTTCTAATTCGTTGAAGAATTGAGTTGGAATTTTGATGGGGATTGCATTGAATCTGATCTCTAGATTGCTTTTGGTATGATAGCCATTTTTACAATGTTGATCCTGCCAATCCATGAGCATGGGAGGTCTTTCCATCTTCTGAGATCTTCGTTAATTTCTTTCTTCAGAGACTTGAAGTTCTTGTCATACAGATCTTTCACTTGCTTAGTTAGAGTCACGCCAAGGTATTTTATATTGTTTGTGACTATTGAGAAGGGTGTTGTTTCCCTAATTTCCTTCTCAGCCTGTTTATCCTTTGTGTACAGAAAGGCCATTGACTTGCTTGAGTTAATTTTATATCCAGCTACTTCATTGAAGCTGTTTATCAGGTTTAGGAGTTCTCTGGTGGAATTTTTAGTGTCACTTATATATACTATCATATCATCTGCAAAGAGTGATATTTTGACTTCTTCTTTTCCAATTTGTATCCCCTGGATCTCCTTTTGTTGTCTAATTGCTCTGGCTAGGACTTCAAGTACAATGTTGAATAGGTATGGAGAAAGTGGACAGCCTTGTCTAGTCCCTGATTTTAGAGGGATTGCTTCAAGCTTCTCACCATTTACTTTGATGTTGGCTACTGGTTTGCTATAGATTGCTTTTATCATGTTTAGGTATGGGCCTTGAATTCCTGATCTTTCCAAGACTTTTATCATGAAGGGCTGTTGGATTTTGTCAAAGGCTTTCTCAGCATCTAATGAGATGATCATGTGGTTTTTGTCTTTGAGTTTGTTTATATACTGGATTACATTGATGGATTTCCGTATATTGAACCATCCTTGCATCCCTGGGATGAAACCTACTTGGTCAGGATGGATGATTGTTTTGATGTGTTCTTGGATTCGGTTAGCGAGAACTTTATAGGATTTTTGCATTGATATTCATAAGGGAAATTGGTCTGAAGTTCTCTATCTTTGTTGGGTCTTTTTTTGGTTTAGCTATCAGAGTAATTGTGGCTTCATAGAATGAGTTGGGTAGAGTACCTTCTGTTTCTATTTTGTGGAATAGTTTGTGAAGAACTGGGATTAGATCTTCATTGAAGGTCTGATAAAACTCTGCACTAAACCCATCTGGTCCTGGGCTTCTTTTGGTTGGGAGACTATTAATGACTGCTTCAATTTCTTTAGGGGATATGGGACTGTTTAGATCATTAACCTGATCTTGATTTAACTTTGGTACCTGGTATATGTCTAGAAATTTGTCCATTTCATCTAGCTTCTCCAGTTTTGTTGAGTATAGCCTTTTGTAGAAGGATCTGATGCTGTTTTGGATTTCTTCAGGATCTGTTGTTATGTCTCCCTTTTCATTTCTGATTTTGTTAATTAGAATACTTTCCCTATACCCTCTAGTGAGTCTGGCTAAGGGTTTATCTATCTTGTTGATTTTCTCAAAGAAACAGCTCCTCGATTGGTTGATTCTTTGAATAGTTCTTCTTGTTTCCACTTGGTTGATTTCACCCCTGAGTTTGATTATTTCCTGCTGTCTACTCCTTTTGGGTGAATTTGCTTCCTTTTGTTCTAGAGCTTTTAGGTGTGTTGTCAAGCTGCTAATGTGTGCTCTCTCTAGTTTCTTTTTGGATGCACTCAGAGCTATGAGTTTTCCTCTTAGAAATGCTTTCAGTGTGTCCCATAAGTTTGGGTATGTTATGGCTTCATTTTCATTAAACTCCAAAAAGTCCTTAATTTCTTTCTTTATTCTTTCCTTGACCAAGGTATCATTGAGAAGAGTGTTGTTTAGTTTCCACGTGTGTGTTGGCTTTCTATTATTTATTTTGTTATTGAAGATCAGCCTTAGTCCATGGTGATCTGATAGGATGCATGGGACAATTTCAATATTTTTGTATATGTTGAGGCTTGTTTTGTGGCAAATATGTGGTCAATTTTGGAGAAGGTACCATGAGGTGCTGAGAAGAAGGTATATCCTTTTGTTTTAGGATAAAATGTTATGTAGATATCTTTCAGATCCATTTGTTTCATAACCTCTGTTAGTTTCACTGTGTCTCTGTTTAGTTTCTGCTTCCATGATCTGTCCATTGGTGAAAGTGGTGTGTTGAAGTCTCCCACTATTATTGTGTGAGGTGCAATGTGTGCTTTGAGCTTTACTAAAGTATCTTTAATGAATGTGGCTGCCCTTGTATTTGGAGCATAGTTATTCAGAATTGATAGCTCCTGTTGGAGGATTTTACCTTTGATGAGTATGAAGTGCCCTTCCTTGTCTTTTTTGATGACTTTTGGTTGGAAGTTGATTTTATTAGATATTAGGATGGCTACTCCAGCTTGTTTCTTCCTACCATTTGCTTGGAAAATTGTTTTCCAGCCTTTTTTTCTGAGGTAGTGTCTATCTTTTTCTCTGAGATGAGTTTCCTGTAAGCAGCAAAATGTTGGGTCCTGTTTGTGTAGCCAGTCTGTTAGTCTATGTCTTTTTATTGGGGAGTTGAGTCCATTGATATTAAGAGATATTAGGGAGAAGTAATTGTTGCTTCCTTTTATTTTTGTTGTTAGAGTTGGCATTCTGTTCTTGTGGCTGTCTTCTTTTAGGTTTGTTGAGGGATTACCTTCTTGCTTTTTCTAGGACGTGGATTCCGTCCTTGTATTGGTTTTTTTTTTTTCTGTTATTATCCTTTGAAGGGTTGGATTCGTGGAAAGATAATGTGTGAATTTGGTTTTAGCGTGGAATACTTTGGTTTCTCCATCTATGGTAATTGAGAGTTTGGCTGGGTATAGTAGCCTGGGCTGGAATTTTTGTTCTCTTAGTTTCTGTATAACATCTGTCCAGGCCCTTCTGGCTTTCATAGTCTGGTGAAAAATCTGGTGTAATTCTGATAGGCTTGCCTTTATATTTTACTTGACCTTTTTCCCTTACTGCTTTTAGTATTCTATCTTTATTTAGTGCATTTGTTGTTCTGATTATTATGTGTCGGAAGGAATTTCTTTTCTGGTCCAGTCTATTTGGAGTTCTGTAGGCTTCTTGTATGTTCATGGGTATCTCTTTCTTTAGGTTTGGGAAGTTTTCTTCTATAATTTTGTTGAAGATATTCACTGGTCCTTTGAGTTGGAAATCTTCATTCTCTTCTACTCCTATTATCCGTAGGTTTGGTCTTCTCATTGTGTCCTGGATTTCCTGGATGTTTTGAGTTAGGATCTTTTTGGATTTTGTATTTTCTTTGATTGTTGTGTCGATGTTCTCTATGGAGTCTTCTGCACCTGAGATTCTCTCTTCCATCTCTTGTATTCTGTTGCTGATGCTTGCATCTATGATTCCAGATTTCTTTTCTAGGGTTTCTACTCCAGTGTTGCCTCAATTTGTGTTTTCTTTATTGTGTCTTTTCTTTTTAGGTCTTGGATGGTTTTATTCAATTCCATCACCTGTTTGGTCTGGTTTTCCTGCAATTCTTTAAGGGATTTTTGTGCTTCCTCTTTAATGTCTTCTACCTGTTTAGCAGTGTTCTCCTGTATTTCTTTAAGTGTGTTATTAAAGTCCTTCTTGATGTCCTCTACCATCATCATGAGATATGCTTTTAGATCCGGGTCTAGCTTTTCAGGTTTGTTGGGGTGCCGTGGAATGGGCGAAGTGGGAGTGCTGGGTTCTGATGATGGTGAGTGGTCTTGGTTTCTGTTAGTAAGATTACTATGTTTACCTTTCGCCATCTGGTAATCTCTGGAGTTAGTTGTTATAGTTGTCTCTGTTTAGAGATTGGAGCAGAGGCTGTGTTCCACTCACCAGAAGTCTTAAGGTCCCGTGGCGGGTGTCCTGGGTAACTGGCGGGTGTCAGCTGACTGCGCCCTAGCTACCCGAAGGGGCGAAAATGTAACATTTAAAAAAATCTACTTGGGATACATGACAGCCTTCTGGAATATTTCTCAATATTGTTAGTAAATTAATACAAAAGGATACAATTTGTGGAATTTTTAAAAGCAATGTACAATTTTCCATATTAATGTATACCTTTTCTTATTTTATTACCTGAAACCCATGCCTTTCCAAAGGTCCCTTATAATATCAGTGGTTGGATTGGAATGAACAAAGGGCTTCTTAATGAAACAGTGGTGGCTCTATTTCAGAAGTCTTCCAACAAAGTCCTGGCGAGTCTCTTTACAAAGGACATCATTGCTGGTAGTGGTAAGTTAGTTTTCATACAAGTTTTACCTTCATCTCAGATTGATTGGTGGCCTGGCTTCTGCATGGATCCTTTTTACTTTCTCTTATAAGACTTTCTGTTTTCTGTGATGTCTTTCCTGCCCTAGAGTGTTTATGACTAGTCCATGCTTTTCTCTAGACTTACCTACAAAAGAGAAAAATAACAACATAGCTTGATGCATGGTTTGGGGTCAATAATTCTCAAATATATATCAAAGACCAATCTGGCTTTATGAATCTTAGTTGGATTTATTGGTTGGAAGTTTAAAGCAGAACAAAATAAAAAAGATTCATGTAACACTAAACACAACATGAGTAAGAGGTGCTATTCATAGCCAGAGACAAAAGGATGATGTGCAAAATTGGAAGTTATTGAGACAGCCTTGTTAATTATACCTGGCATTTATTTTATGTGAACATGGTTTGAATAGTTGGCTGACTGTATTTGCCTAGGACTTGGCAACTTGCTCAGAGTTAGTTATAATTTGCTTTCTTATTAACTTACAGGCTACATCATACAGAGAAACATTTGAGCAAAATTTAAGAAGTTTTTAGGCAGCTTTGGGTCAAAATTTGTGTGTGTGTGTGTGTGTGTGTGTGTGTGTATCTGTCTGTATTTCTATCTATCTATATATCTATGTATCTATGTATCTATCATCTATCTATCTATCTATCTATCTATCTATCTATCTATCTATCTATCATCTTTGGATTATACAGGTTGAAAAATCAAAATATTTCCCCAAGTCTCTCCATTTTTTTTCTTTGCAAAATGGAAACACTTGGTAAATATTAAATCTAGCAAGTTCACATTCCCTCCACACACATAGGGTGAAGTGTCTCTGTTCTTCTGTCAGTAGCACATGCACTGTCACTTCCTAACATTCTCACCTTTATATTATTTTATACCCAGCTTTACATTAATTCCTGGTCTCTCTTATCCTGATCTAGGCCTCCTAGTTAACATGGTCAAGAAACAGATGAAGAGTTTAGCTTTACTAGATTCTTCAGCACATGATGATATAATTAAGATGCAAGTCTGCTATACTTTTGGCTTTTATCAAAAGGAGATAAAAGTGTTTAATTTCGATAATTTGGGGGAAGTACGGTTACCTTATTCTATTATTAGGTTTTTGTTATTGTTGTTTTCTGTTTTAAGGACTGTGTCTTGACAGTAGCTGGGCTCAAACTTCTTATCATTATACTGCAGTCTCTGAGAAAACCAGGATGACTGAAACAGAATACTGTATTTTCCTTTTGTCTCAGTCTTTTACGGTGTCTAAAGTTGGTGAGATAGTGACTGCATAGTTTACAGTTCTTAGTTGGCTAATTGTCTGACAATTCATAAAAGAACCAGAGAGGAAGGATGGCCAGATAATTAGAAAGGAATTTGGAGTCTGTATGTTCAAGGTGTGCTGCATTCTTTTCATCCAGAAGGGAAGGATGGAAGGGAAAGGAGGAACTTTGAAAAAAAAAACTTATTCTAGCACTTCTTGTAAATAATTGCTTCTAAAAATTCTAACTCATCCTCACATTAAATTGTCCACAAATATCCTTACTTTCTCATGACAAGTTGTTGTATTTTAGACCAAAGTTATAGTTTCAAAATGTTGTCAGGTCCCATTTATAAACAGGTAAAATGGTGTACACAGAAGTCATGTGATCCACTTAAAGGGCATAAGCCTCCCAAAAGGACATTAATGATTAAATTTCATGGCATATATCTCTACAGAGTTACTATTCAGATTCACAAAATATGTGTTTAAGCTTTCTCTACTAACTGGTGTCCTGTAGTGTCCAGATTTCCAGTGGCTTTTGTCTTTTCTGCTATTGTTGATCTGAGTGGGTTAGAGCTACAAAGCTGTTTGTTAGATATTTTAACTTAGTGTTAATTCTTTTGCTTCAGTAGTAAGGAATGGGAAATAGATTTGCCTTTTTAAATAAACCTTGAAAGCACTTGGGTGTTGCCATAAGCAGTCAATGTAGGAAAATTTAAAAGATCAATGTAAAAGCACCTATCTTATCACACAGTAGGTAGTGATTAATAACATTTTGGTTTGCAGGTCTCCCAAGATGTTTCATTTGCAGTCAATTATAATCTCACTGTGCTTAACACAACCAAGATAATGATATCCAGAATAGATATTCTGTAACTTCTCTTAAAATAAAACTTAAAATATTTCCATATTTGTTATATGATCTACGAAATCATTTTCAAGCTTGGAGTATTCTACTGTATGATATTTATTCATAATTTAACACATCTTAATAGACATTCCCTAAGTTCACTTTTGCTCAAAAATTTCCACAGTGACTAGATAATGGTTGAGTTAGGATCTGTATATAGATTTCTGATTATTTCTTTAGGGAGAAACATCATAGGCATTTTGTGAAGCATATACATGTTCCTAAAGGTTTTTGGTACATATTATCATGTTTTAAAAACTTGTATGAATTTGTTTTTATCCAGACTGTTATAACATTATATATTTGGGAAAAAAGTTTTTAAATTTTCTTTTTTCTTTTTTGCTTTTTAAGCTACACAGTTTGGTGAGAAGACACACAAGAAAGGAACATCTTTCCAATTGATTACATCTCTCCATAAAGTAATTTACATCCTTTAAGTTGGTTAAGTAATTATTATTATTCCGTGTGTGTATGATGTGTGTGAACATGCATGCCATAGCACTCATGTGGAGGTCTGAGAACAGCGCTGCGAACTCAGTTCTCTCCTATCATTATGTGGGTTCTGGGGATCAAGCTAAGGTGACTAGGCTTTCATGGAAAGGACATTTCCACTAAGGTGGAAAAGATGGAGCTATCTTGTTATTGTGTAGGGCTTTAGAAGTCACTAGTGGTGCACTGACTTGGTGCTTTGGTCAGCCCTCACTATTCCTGTGTCTGGTGTGACTCTTGACTCATAGTGACTCCCACTGGGTAGAACTGTTCTTAGGCAATAGGAAGCTAAGCTACCTCAGCATCTACCTCTCCAGAGTTTGGGTCTCCAGTGCCTCAAGAGAGGACTAACTTTGGTGGTGCTGGGTGTATAGAACCAAGCCAAGGCTGAATCAGCACCACAGCCTTTTCTTCCCTTTCTCTATCCTGCTTTCTCCACTCTTTCAAATAAGTGCTTTAAACAATCTTGATAGTGATTCTGAAGTATCTGACCTAGAATAAAGGCTTTGTAAATAGAAAAGTGGAGAAATGACTTCTTTTGTAAAGAAATCTCATTTCTGAGCTTCAAAAGCTACAGCATTCAAATTCAAAGCAGGTGGAAATGATTCACAATGGAACTATGTCTGTTGGGTAAGTATTGACTTGCCACAGGGAAGAAATAATGTGTTTGGTAAGCATGTAATACTATTGAATTCATGTTGTGTATCAGATTCAACTGACAGATTTAGACTTTCCGGGGTTATTTTACAGCTTGAAAAGTGATTTTGTGTTTATTATGGCTTTTATTTTAGGAGAACATAAATAAATTGATGACAGATTTGAAATCAACAGCACCTCATTTTGTGAGATGTATAAATCCTAATAAGAACAAAATTCCAGGTAAGAACTAGACATCTTTACACTTTGCAATAGAGATTGTATTTTGGTTCAGCCCTGTTGAATGTATTTTGAAGAATTATTTACTATTTCCTTTATATATGAGTATATTTTCTCATGGAAAGATGAGAGAAACTGAGATATGAGGTCTCTGGACCCTCATTCAGGCTTATTGAACTTAATTCTTGGTTGTTATACACAAAGATTTCCCAAAGTATGCTTCAAATTAAATTTTTCTTTGAATTTTAGGTTAAAACGTGGATGTGCTTCTATTTAATTCATTAGAAAGAGAAACTATTTTTTAAAGGGATTGAATATTAAATCAGGATGATATTTTAGCACATGAATAGCACTTGCTCTTCATTTTCTAAACTGACCAAAGAGATCATTTCAGAAAAATGTTAAACATTTTCTCTAGTAATCTTTCCAATATTATCTTCCTTAGCATGCCTATTTATGTAATTATGTACTTCTGGATGGTAGATACTTTTGCAGTGAGTTAATGACGGAAGGATATTAATGAGGGAATGGTGGTAATTTTCCCATTTGTAATTCTCAAAAATAATTTCAAATTAAACTATCTGGACCACAGTCCTGAGGTCATAATTTAAAGCTTTTCAGCAAACTCTTTGGAATAATAATATTCTTAGAGCTTTAGTCTGAGGTGCTTAAAGAAACCTATATATGACAAGCACTGTGTCTTGGGAGCATCAAATACTCTTGGAACTCATATCATAATAGTGCTGATTATGATTTGTGTGGGTCTACACTGGCTTGTATTTTTATTAATATACTATAATTAAGAAACTAATCTAATGATCTAATTAGGTAGACTGTGATTTCAAACAATGCTACTGGAATTTTTATATGGAGACATTTCAACATTATAAGTTCATGTGTGTGTGTGTGTGTGTGTGTGTGTGTGTGTGATATTAGGACTTCCACACATTCTAAATAAAGATGCTGTATTTGAGCCACATTCCCAGACTTCAGCTAGGCTTCTGAATGCATCTAAGGGCCCTGCTTTGGTCTAGCAAAGAACACAATCAGCTGCCTCTGAATTTTGGAGCAATTCTGCTACCTATTAACTGAATTCTATTAAATCAATGAGAATTCCATCAAGTTTTCAACAAAATCTTTATGCTATAAAACAATCCTTCGTATGTAATAAAGGGGATGAGTGGGTTTGATCTTAAAGTGTCAGAAGCTTCTAACCACCCCTGACTTGTTATAAAAGATCTAGTCCTTACCATAAGAGGATTGGAGTACTGACATATGGTTTAGCTTAGATCTGTGATCTAAGATACAGAGACATAGCAGACCTTTTGTACAGGGAATGGTCCTTGGCTTTGTCCAAAGTACTTGATGAAGGTCACATATACTGGTCCCTTGGAAGGGTTTTCAAAGGCTTCCATCAGAGATTCCAGCCGACAGCATAGAAGGGCTGCTCTTTTTGAACAAAGTGGTAATAGAGGAATGCTCACACTATAGAATAAATGAAGACACTGGCAATATAATAAGGGGAAAAGGAAGGCCAAATGTGGCCAAATTCAGTCTAGGCTTAAATGCAAACAGAATTTTGTTGTTAGTCCACTTTCCCCTTTCATTTCACATATCCTGCCTGTAGTCCCTCCCTCCTCCTGCTGGAAACGGCAGCTCACTTTTGTGCTCTGATCACCCTCTTTGGCTGCTTTTAGTCATAAAATGCATGGCTTAAATATATGATGTCAGCCATTACAAATAGCCAAATACGTGATCATTTTTATGTTCCTTGAGAAATTGCCTATGATGTCTTCTATATCAGTATGTTGTACATTAGAAAAAATTGTAGGTAAATCATGTCTATAGGATCTTTCCTAGTAGAACGAGTACTGTAAGTGTCATTGGGATGGGAGTTAGTGAAGTCCTGTGAATACTCACGCCCAGAGTACTGAATTAAAATGTTTTTATACCTGAGATGTAGCAATGAAGGTAATATCTGGTATGATAGATGTTTGTATCGCTCTCTTTTAGGTGTAATGGATCCTTTCTTGGTTCTCCAGCAGCTGCGCTGTAATGGTGTCTTAGAAGGAATTAGAGTATGCTGTGAAGCATTCCCAAGTCGGATGCTATATGATGACTTTAAGCAAAGGTAGTCATATATTGGAGGTTCCAAAATTCTAAAGCCTTCTGTTCTGTTTCCTCTGCGTGGAGTGTTTATGCCTACATTGTTCATTTGCTTGGTGTACTCCACTCTATAAACTGAATTTTTTTTTTTTTTTTTTGTGGTGGTGGTGAGATAGATACATGCTAACATAGCTCCATATTATTTGTTCTTAATACCGATATTTATATAGCTTTGGTGCCTTTAAATCTCCTTTAGTGGATATTGCACACATATATAGAAGAAATATATATGAAAGGAAGATGGAGAACCTGCGATGCATCTCGGAAGTGTACATGCTTAGTTGCTTAGTGGCTTAGTTGCCACCCAATCACGCCGGTGCTGTTTTAGCAGCTCTGAAAAGAAGGATGCCAGCAATGTGTAGGTGGTAGCAGGCAGGGCATCTCTACTTTCTATGTCCTGAATTTGAAAAGTGAAAACTATCATGTTTGTCAAGGAAATTTAAACAAAATAGGATAGAGCTAAAGGAGCACCTGTCTGGAAACTGAAAGATATGTGCCTACAGTTCATCATCAGGGTTAAAAGCATTTAGAAAAATCAACTAAAGCTTTCAGTTTTCCCGTCAATATAATAAAGATCCTTACATGCTGCCCATTCCTCTCTTCTAACCCAGTAAATTAAGTTGATCACCACAACACTGTCGAAGATATAAACTGACCCATTGGACAGAACACTGATACTATTTTCACTAATTGTGACCCGGAATTTTGTTATCGTTGAGTGTATAGGAAGGTGAGATAGATATCTGTACTAGCATTTTCTCAGTCATTTCGCATTACTCCCTGTGGTATGACCCTGGTTCCATCTCATACTAGATACTGCATTCTAAACCCAAGAATCTTTTCAAAGAGCAAGTCTGTGAACAGCAGAAAAGCAACTGAAGAAGTGCTTGACTTCTTGGAGATAGACCATTCCCATTACCAGTGTGGAGTCACCAAGGTAACCCAGAATGTCCAAGAAGGTATTTGGAGGGAAGTGGGAGGAAAGGTTGAGTATTTCAAAATATAGGTAAATGCTTCATTATTAAATAAGTTCTTTAGCTCCGGTGAAGAGAAATAATAAAAATAGAGGCAAATTCATAAACTTCAATTCTGTTTGAGAAAGAAAATCCATATTTGCTTAAACAAGTCAAGATTTCATTTGCTTTATTGATTTCAGCCTTTAGGGTTAAATCTAGGAACTTGAACATTCTAGGCCAGCACACTGTAGCTGAGCTACACTCTGTGTTGCATATAAATTTGTATAACTAATTGTCTAGCCAAATTTGTGCCAATCTATAAAACACTGAATTGACCTTTCCGAGATATAAAACAGAGTAAGAGAGTGTAAACCAGGTTCTCAGAGATAATGCTTGCCTATGTGAAATGTCTTACGTAGTAGTCTGCTGCATTGGAAAAGTGTATTACTTGAATAATTTAGTAACTTTAAAAAAATCATTTATAAACCAAAACCAATTTATTTGAAACATGATCATATAAATTCTACATTGCCCAAGAAACCCACATATTTTTGGAAATTTCTGGGTAATAGGCTTGATCTTATATGGTAGTCAATACCATGTTGTTCTTAATGACATCCATGTAAGACTATTGCTTTTTGAAGGAGAATGGGAGAATACAGGATGAAGAGTTTTCTATCTGTCTGGTTTCTGTCTATCCATCCTCCCCGAGCTTTGCCACATCATCATCCTGCCTCAGCCTCCTGAGTTGCTAGGATTTTAAGTGTGTGTAACCAAACCTATCCAGTTTTATGAGTGTTACTTGATATTTTGAATGTTACTTATATTTTGAGTATCTAGGCATCCTGTTTATTTGTGGTTTCTTCTTTATAGCTCATTGTTTTGTCATATGCCACTCACCAGGGCTAAAGCTCACATGAGCTAATGAGAATCCTAAGTGACCTACATTCAGGAGGGTTTCATCATGGATGCGCCAATGAAAGTGAGAGGGACCTACTGGCAAGAGGGAACATATTTTAAGCAAAGATTCACTTTTACAACTGTTCAAAGTACCTCTAAAGAAGGGCCACACGTTTTCTTCTATGAAGTTTGTGTCTTAAGTAGCTGTTTACCTCACATGTTTTCTTACTGATTATTCACAGGAATTTCCAAGTTTCTCTGTGTAGGACAAAAGTATCTTCTAGTGCATGAGTCAATAAACTGTGGTGCTACAACTATACGGGCAGTTTAAACATCACTTCCAGTATGCTGGTATTCCTTTCTCATCTAGTGCCATGGTCCCTTTATGCGTACCTGGTTTCTGTGATTACTCCATTCTGTAAACTCACATTGGAGAATCTGGAGCTGAGAACTGCAGATGAGAGAGAACATGTATGTGACTTTGGTCTTTCTGGATCTGGGTTACCTCACTCAATATACTCTTCAGTAGGCCCACCAATTGTTTTTACAAATCTCATGATTTCATTTTTTTCTTTATAGCAGAGTAGTATTCCATTGTGGTACACATCACACTTTCATTATCCACACATCTGTTGAAGGACATTAGGGTTCTATTTCCTGGAAATAGTAATATCAATGGACATATTATTACAGAATGAATAATTTCATGGGGTTCCACTCATACCCAAAGAACCACTGGCAACTAATGACTGTCAGATGAAATGAGGCTTTCCCAGGGATAAGCCCTCTTATTGGTTATAGAGGGGAGGTCTTCTCTGAAGCAATATATACACAAACAAGAATACTGTATGTAATAGGATATATCTATATCTATCTATATATGTGTATATGAATGTGTATGTGTGTGTGAATGTGTGTACATATGTACACACATGGGTACATGGGTGCATACACATGGAGAAGGAGAGGAAGAGGTAGTGGGAGAGAGAGAGAAAAATATGCTATTAGCTTGGAGGGGAATATTAGAAAGATTCAAAGGAGGAAAGCTAGAAGGAAAGGGATGGGAAGAGGCATCGAATTTCATTTTAATTAAAACATGTTGAGAAAATAAAATCCACTGCCAGCATACTAAAATAATTTTATATTTTAAAAACCAGACAAGTGTTCAACATAACTGTTGATGACTCACCATCCCAGAAATATTTTTTGCCCTGTCCTTCACAGAGATAATTGTAGATTCTGCCACGTCCTTTGGAGTGCTGTGTGCCTGAGTCCATTTTAAAAGTTAAATCATGTTCTTTAAACATTATTATTATTAATCAGGGGGAAGTACAGAGGAAATGATCAGGTTGCCAATGTATCCAATATACAATGTCCTTTAAAACCTTTAGAGTTAGAAAATGAAATTCCCTAGGATAGAAATTTTACACAATGAATAAACATGTACAAAGACATAGGATTGGTACAGCTCTCCCAGTAACTATGCCAGTTGTCCATGGCATCTTTCAAAAGACTGCCGAATTCATCTGATGAGTGAAATTGTGTATGATTGACTTCTTTTAGGTGTTTTTTAAAGCTCTCATACTGGACCAGTTAGAAGAAAGAAGGGATGAAAAAATATCTAAAGTCTTCACTTTGCTCCAAGCCAGAGCACGAGGAAAACTGATGCGCATCACATTCGAGAAGATTCTAGAAGAAAGGTATTAACTCTCCCTGCTCTTATTCCACTTCAATTCATACCTCAACCAATACGACTTTATTTCAGTGCCCTATAGTAGTTTGTGGTACATAGCCTAGTCTACTGAGTCTGAGTGTTGAAAACCTCCATACAAAAAAAGACAGTATAAAGGGCCTTTCTGTCTTCCCAATGATCTAGATATTAATTCTGTTTCTTCCTATTTTCACTTTGGGAAGGATAGTTAATGTTTAGGATTATGGACTTTGGAAAAAGAATGTGTTTCACAGTTATGCCAGTAGCACACCTGAAAATATGGGCACTCACCCAAACAAGACTAAAATGGTAAATTTGATAGACATGCCAATGTGGAAGGAAAAAAAATCTCCTGGGGATCTCACCCTAAAGAACAATAGGCAACTATCAATTGCTGAGACAGTGGGAATTATTTGTCTTTTCCAAGGATAGGCCCCATAAATGGATATCCAATATAGAACAGTCAGTTCTAAAATCATATCTATACAATTGGACTCAGCAGGCTGTATTTGTATATTCATGCATATACATGTAAAAGCAATAATCAAAGAAAAAGAGACAACTTGAGAGAGAGAGAGGGAGAGAGAGAGAGAGAGAGAGAGAGAGAGAGAGAGAGAGAGAGAGCAAATATGATAGAGATTGGTTGGAGGGAGAAAAGAGAAGGTGAGATGTGATATAATTGTATTCTAATAAAAACACATTTAAAAAATTGGTACACATACACTAAACTAGCTCAGTAGAAGTAAAGTCCCTGTGTGTGTGTGTGTGTGTGTGTGTGTGTGTGTGTGTGTGTGTGTATGCTATGCATGCTCACACATGTGCACACATATGTGCTCTGGTCACTCTTACGTTCACTCTCTCAGCAAGTATGGATCTTAATGACTTATAATTGTAGCTCTCTTGTTTCATATCAGGCATGTTGAATAGAAACATTTATGATTATACTTGTACAATTTGGTGTCAGGTCTTTTATTTTTTTTCTAATTTTTTAGTAGAACCATGCAAACAAAGCTAATTAATTCTTTAAATGAACAAATCTTGAACAAAAAGTTCAATATTGGTTATAATTTTTCCTTAGTATAGTTTAACGTCTGGAAGAAAGCCCACAAGGCTTGGTATAAGTGGTTTGATTTATATTTTGTTAATTCTTTTTTCCAAAGATGATCAAGACCATAAAATTTATTAGTGAGGCAACTCCTGAGGATCTTTCGCAACTCTCTTATCAGTGTAGCATAGGAATTTAATTGCAAGGACCATGTCTTTTAAATTATTTTTGTTTGTTTAGTTTTGTTGTTACTTGAGAGAGAGTATTATGTCAGCCCTGGCTAGCCTAGACCTCAACGTGTAGACCAAGCTGGCCTTGAAATCCTGGTAATCCCTTATCTCTGAACCTCTTAAGAATGCTGGGATTGCAGGGAAGGAGGGATGGTTCTATATATGGAAATCCACCAATGTAATCCACTATATAAACAAACTCAAAGGGAAAAAAAAACATATGATCATCTCATTAGATGCTGAGAAAGCATTTGACAAAATTCAATATCTGTTCATGATAAAAGTCTTAGAAAAATCAGGAATTCAAGGCCCATAACTAAACATAGTAAAAGCAATATACAGCAAACCAGTAGCCAACATCTAACTAAATGGAGAGAAACTTGAAGCAATCCCACTAAAATCAGGGTCTAGACAAGGCTGCCCACTCTCTCCCTATCTATTTAATATAGATTCTTGAAGTCCTAGCCAGAGCAATTAGACAACAAAAGGACATCGAAGGGATACAAATTGGAAAGGAAGAAGTCAAAATATCACTATTTGTAGATGATATAATAGTATAATTAAGTGACCCCAAAAAATTCCACTAAAGAACTCCTAAACCTGATAAACAGATTCAGCGCAGTAACTGGATATAAAATTAACTCAAACAAATCAGTGGCCTCTCTCTACACAAAGGATAAGCAGGTTGAGAAAGAAATTAAGGAAACAACACCCTTCACAATAGTTACAAATAATATAAAATACCTTGGTGTGACTCTGACTAAGCAAGTGAAAGCTCTGTATAGTAAGAACTTCAAGTCTCAGAAGAAAATAATCAAAGAAGATCTAAAAGATGGAAAGATCTACCATGCTCATGGATTGGCAGGATTAATATAGTAAAAATGGCTATCTTGCAGAAAGCAATATACAGATTCAATGCAATTCCCATCAAAATTCCAACTCAGTTCTTCACAGAGTTAGAAATGGCAATTTGCAAATTCATCTGGAATAACAAAAAACCCAAGATAGCACAAACTATTCCCAACAATAAAAGAACTTCTGGTGGAATCACCATCCCTGACCTCAAGTTGTACTACAGAGAAATTAATAAAAACTGCATGGTACTGGTGCAATGACAGACAGGAATATAATTGAAGACCCAGAAATGAACCCACGAACCTATGGTCACTTGATCTTTGACAAAGGAGCCAAAACCATCCAGTGGATAAAAGCATTTTCAACAAATGGTGCTGGTTCAACTGGCGGTTAGCATGTAGAAGAATGCAAATTGATCCATTTTTATCTACTTGTACAAAGCTCAAGTCCAAGTGGATAAGGACCTCCACATAAAACCAGAGATACTGAAACTTATAGAGGAGAAAGTGGCAAAGAGTCTTGAAAATATGGGCACAGGGGAAAATTTCCTGAACAGAACACCAATGTCTTGTAGTATAAGATCAAGAATCAACAAATGGGACCTCATAAAATTTCAAAGCTTCTGTAAGGCAAAGGACACTGTCAATAAGACAAAAAGGCAACCAACAGATTGGGAAAATATCTTTACCAACCATAAATCTGATAGGGGGCTAATATACAATATATACAAAGAACTCAACAAGTTAGACTCCAGAAAACCAAATAACCCTATTAAAAACTGAGGTGCAGAGCTAAACAAAGAATTCTCAGCTGAGGAATATAGAATGGCTGAGAAGCACCTAAAAAATGTTCAACATCCTTAATCATCAGAGAAATGCAAATCAAAACAATCCTGAGATTCCACCTCACACCAGTCAGAATGGCTAGGATCAAAAACTCATGTGACACCAGATGTTGGCAAGGATGTTGAGAAAGAAGAACATTCCTCTATTGCCAGTGGGATTACAAGCTGGCACAACCACTCTGGAAATCAGTTTGGCAGTTCCTAAGAAAATTGGACATAGTACTACCTGAAGATCCAGCAATACCACTTCTGGGTATATACCCAGAAGATGCTCCAACTTGCAGTAAGGACACATGCTCGACTATGTTAATAGCAGCCTCATTTATAATAGCCAGAGGCTAGAAAGAAATCAGATGTCCCTCAACAGAGAAATGGAAATAGAAAATGTGGTACATTTACACAATGGAGTACTAGTCAGCTATTAAAACCAATGAATTTATGAAATTCTTAGACAAATGGATGGATTTGGAGGATATCATCCTAATTGAGATAACCCAATCACAAAAGAACACGCATGATATGCACTCACTGGTAAGTGGATATGAGTCCAGAAGTTCAGAATACCCAAGATACAATTTGCAAAACACATGAAACTCAAGAAAGAAAACAAAAGTGTGGATACTTCAATCCTTCTTAGAAGGGAGAACAAAATACCCATGGAAGGATTTACAGAAACAAAGTTCGGAACAGAGACTGAAGGAATGACCATCCTGAGAATGCCCCACCTGGGGATTCATCCCATAAACAACCACCAAACTCAGACACTATTTTGGATGCCAAGAGCTGGTTGATAGGTGCCTGATAAAGCTGTCTCTTGAGGGGCTCGGCCAGTGCCTGACAAATGCAGAATTGGATGCTTGCAGCCATCCATTGGATGAAACACAGGGTCCCCAGTGAAGGAGCTAGAAAAAGTACCCAAGGAGCTGAAGGGGTTTGCAGCCCCATAGGTGGAGCAACAGTAAGAACTAATCAGTACCCCAGAACTCCCTGGGACTAAACCACTAATCAAAGGAAACACATCATGGTACTCATGGCTCTAGCTGCATACGTAGCAGAGAATGGCCTAGTTGGTCATCAATGGAAGGAGAGGCCCTTGGTCTTGTGAAGACTATATGCCCCAGAATAGGGGAATGCCAGAGGCAGGAAGCGAGAGTGGGTGGATTGGGAAGCAGGGGGAGGTGGGAGGTGATAAGGGATTTTTGGAGAGGAAACTAGGAAAGGGGATAACATTTGAAATGTAAATAAAGAAAATTTCTAATAAAAAAAAGAATGCTGGGATTGGTGATGTGTACTACCACACCTGGTTCCAGTTATGCATAAAGTTTTCAATTTCTCCATATTTATTTCATTTATTTATAAAACGAGGCCATTATAACCCATTGTTTCTAAATTATTTATCAGAAATTATTGTGAATTGTATAAGATTCATAAAATACAGATAATATAGTACATTGTCATGGAACCATCATCAAGGAATACCAATTCCTAACTTTTTTATATAATTGCTGACAATTTAAAAATTAACTGCCACCATTGAAGCCCTTGAATATTTTCCTCCTTGATGCAAATCTATTTTCCCCAGATCACAAATGGTTTATTATTTTCTGTCACATGTATAAATATATAATTCATGTAAAACTATAATTGCATTCTTTAGTATGTAAAGAGCTATTTTTCTTTTTCTCAAGACAGGGTTTCTCTGTGTAGCCCTATGTGCTATACAGATATCCTTAACTTGCTGAATGTTTTTACATACTTACTTCATGTAAATAATTTTCCTTATGACATTTTTTGGTCTGTTCCCAAAGCCCCCTTTGAAGTAAATCTGTGTTGATGAATGTAGGACTCATAAAATCAAGATCATTAGTTTTAATTGCCATAGAGTAGCCCATTGCTTAAATATACCACCATGTATTCCTTAAATAGCACAGATTAAATTTGTGCTATTTAAAATGTCATGCGCCATTACAGTGTGTTGCAGTTTTCCAGTGATATTTTAATATTTCCCCATTCTTTACATAAGATATTCTGAAGATGATATAACTTACAGTGTTCTATCCTCTGATTAGTTAATGACAAAGCACAGATAGGGACTGCAATTCTCAGGGTTTTAGGTTGCCTCCAATTTTGACTTTGTAGGATACTGTTTTCTGATTTACAGCTCAGCAATTGTCCGTAAGATTCCCCTTGCCATATACTTTCATATATGTGGTATATTTCTGACATTGGCAAAAGCTATCATTTGCATTTAAAAATGATATTAAAATTTTTGATGTATTGTTTAAAGAGTATTGCCGTTTCTTTCATTTTCTCTTGTAGAGCATTTAATTTTCTTTTTTACATAAGGAACTGATTAAATTTTTTATCTGTATCTGTTAACACATTGTCTCCCTAAATTAACCTATAAATGTGTTGAGTTTTGATAAATGTTTAAAACACTTAACCTACTTTGATTCACACTGATACATTTTGTTATAATTTTACAATTAAATTTTTAAAAATGAGTTTACTGGCCTGAAATTTTATTTAATCTATATTATGCTATATAAGCTTAGACAAATATTATTCTAATCCTGTAAAAGATTTAGAGAATGTTTTCTTTTCCCATACAGAATTTTTTCTAATTCCATGTTGCAATTATCTAGTCATTTACCCTTAGAAACATTTGCCTTTAAAATAATATGAATTTAATGTTTTTGGTGGATTTCATAATTCTCAATGTGCTCAACATATTACATTTTGAGTCAGATTATAAATTATTATTGAGAGAGGCCCCTTGGTCTTGCAAACTTTATATGCCCCAGTATAGGGGAATGCCAGGGCCAAGAAGTGGGAGTGAGTGGGTAGGGGGGCAGGGCATGGGGAGGGTATAGGGGACTTTTTGGATAGCATTTGAAATGTAAATGAAGAAAATATCTAATAAAAAATTAACGCATGAAACTCAAGAAGAACGAAGACCAAAGTGTGGACACTTTGCCCCTTCTTAGAATTGGGAACAAAACACCAATGGAAGGATTTACAGAGACAAAGTTTGGAGCTGAGACGAAAGGATGGACCATCTAGAGACTGCCATATCAGGGGATCCATCCCATAATCAGCTTCCAAACGCTGACACCATTGCATACACTAGCAAGATTTTGCTGAAAGGACCCAGATATGGCTGTCTCTTGTGAGACTATGCCGGGGCCTGGCAAACACAGAAGTGGATGCTCACAGTCAGCTATTGGATGGATCACAGGGCTCCCAATGGAGGAGCTAGAGAAAGTCCCCAAGGAGCTAAAGGGATCTGCAATCCTATAGGTGGAACAGCAATATGAACTAACCAATATCCCCCCAGAGCTCCTGTCTCTAGTTGCATATGAATCAGAAGATGGCCTAGTCAGCCATCAGTGGAAAGAGAGGCCCATTGATTGTACAAACTTTATATGCCTCAGTACTGGGATTGTACAAACTTTATATGCCTCAGTACTGGGGAATGCCAGGGCCAAGAAGTGGGAGTGGGTGGGGAAGAGTGTGGGGGACTTTTGGGATAGCATTGGAAATGTAAATGAAATAAATACTCAATTAAAAAAAATAATAAAAAATTTAAAAAAATTAAAAAATTATTATTGATCGAATAACTGTGTAATATTATCAATTATTTGTTTATATTGTACATTAATCAATTATAACTCTTAAGTATTTATTATATCTATAATTGTATTCCCAGAAAATAATCCTCAATAATTCTTAAGTCATTATTCGTAGTATTGCTTATTTTGTACTCCCTTCCTTCCTTCCTTCTTTCCTTCCTTCCTTTCTTCCTTCCTTCCTTCCTTCCTTCCTTCCTTCCTTCCTTCCTTCCTTCCTTCCTTCCTTCCTTCCTTCCTTTCTTTCTTTCTTTCTTTCTTTCTTTCTTTCTTTCTTTCTTTCTTTCTTTCCTTCTTTCATGGTATGTGTGTATATGTATACATATATACATATATATTTAGTGTATCACATGATAATTTTCATTCCATTTTTTTTCCCCTTAACTTCATTAATTTGTTACCTCATGTTTGTGAGATGTATTCATTTTCAATGTATTTGGTTCTTTTTTTCTGGTGTTTTTGAAGGTTTATTGAAAAATTATATGTTTATAGTATATAATCTGATGTTTTCATATGTATGCATTTTGTGCAGTGATTGCTGCAATCAGGATAATTATCATATCACCTTATATAGATATATTTTGTATGTGCTGAGAACATTTAAGATCAACTGTATTTAACTAGGCAAGATGTTGCATGCCTGCAATTTCAGTATTGGGGGAATGGAGACAGAAGGAAAGATCAGGACTTCAAATACAGTCTGGGTTATATGACATGCATTTCTTCCATAATATGTATTTATAATATATTCTCCCCATCAGCTACTTTTCTCATTGCTGTGATTAAATATCTGAGTAAAACAAGTTAATGAAAGGAAGGGTCTACTTTGGCTTGTTTCTAGAGAGGTTTCATGGAGTAGGGGCAATCCACCCTGAATGGGTGGAGCAACACCATAGGGGCTGAAATTCTACACCCTCTGCTTCCTGCCCTCAAAGAAAGTGTGACCCTCTACCCACCTCATGATCCTGCTTCTAAGAGTTCCATCATTATGAACTATAAATCCCCAAACAAAAGTGATACTCTAGTATTTTTCAATTTATAAGTGTGTGATTTTTTCTATGTATTTGAATCTTCTACAGTTAATTTCATTAATATTTTAATTTTCTGTGTACAGATATTTTTACTGTTTTATGATACAGTTATAAATGGAATTGCTTTCTTAATTTCTCTCTTTTCCTCGTTCCATAAATCTATTTATGTAACTGTTCTGATTGTGTTTGTTAAAATTCTCATTATTTTATATATCAGGTAGAGTAACTTCACTTTAGTTTTAATTATGGTCTGTATTCTGAGGACCAATTTTCAGCCCATCTACGGTCTGGAAGATAAACCACTTTGTCACAGGCTACCTTCATTCATTAGTAGTGGAAGTAGAATTAAAGTCTTAAATCATTCTGCTTTTTCTATTGGGTGCAGTGTTAAAAACGATGTTATTTTTAGGTCTAAGTTATGGTTACTGTCCTTTGTCAATATTGATGTCAAAGCCCTTGAGTTTAGATTAAAAAGAATCCAAGTTTTCTCTGCAAATCCTAGTAATACAGGGCAGAAACTATTTTTCTAGGATCTTTTGTAAGCCTGAGTTTTAAGGAAGTTTGTAGACTTCTGGCAGTAAACCTTTACAACCTTCTGGCTGTAAAAATCATGTATTTTCAGTCTGCATGGCTCTAAAGCTTCTCTCCAGCTAACCCAGTGCTTTCTGTGCTGTTATGAGAGCACCTTCTCTCACTGAGTTTCTTGGTCCTTAAGGCTTTCTGGGTCTAAGTGCTCTTCTCTTAGTGGCATGTCATAAATTTCTTCTTGAGCGTTCTTTCTTCTTCTTCATTGTTTTAAAGAAATATATGATGGTCTTGTTTCAAAAGACCCATCTTCAGTTTTACAAAGCTCCCTTTTCTCTTTGGCTTAATGCGTTGCTGAAGCCAACCAGTTTTAGTTTAGAATTTTTTTAACTTTTATTTTATTTTTTTAACAATCCAGTCGTTGCCTTCCTCCCCATCTTCTCTCCCATAGTTCCTCATCCCACTGCTCCTGTCCCCTGTCTCCAAGAGGATGCCCTTCACCTCCGCCGGGCCTCCCTACTCCCTGTGTCCTTAAGTCTCTCCAGGGTTAGGTAAGTCTTCTCCCACTGAAGCCAGACAGGTAGTTCTCTGCTGTTTATATGTCAGGACCCTAGGACCAGCTGCCTGGTTGGTGGCTTAGTGTTTGAGAGATCTCAGGGAGGCCTGATTAGTTGAGACTGCTGGTCTTCCTATGGGTTTGCCCTCCTCCTCAGCTTCTTCCAGCTTCTCTTAATGATTAAGTTCCTCACTGCCAAGACTTCTGTTTAGGGACTTCTTTCTGTGAAAATTCTCATTCAGCTCATGAATTATTTTCTTTTTTTATTGGTTATTTTATCTATTTACATTTCAAATGTCATCCCCCTTTCCAGCTTAAACCCCCATCCCCTCCCCCCATTCCCCTGCTTCAACGAGGGTATTCCCCCACCTACCCCTTCCTGCCTCAGCACACTAGCATTCCCCTAGACTGGGGCATCCATCGGGCCTCCACAGGACCAAGGGGCTCCCATTGATGCCAGATAAGGTAATCCTTTGTTACATATGCAGCTGGAGCCATGGGTCTCTCCATGTGTACTCTTTGGTTGGTGGTTTAGTTCCTGGGAGCTTTGAGGGGGAAGGATTGGTTGGTTGATATTGTTGTTCTTCCTGAGGGGTTGCTAACCCTTTCAGCTCCTTCAGTCCTTTCCTAACTCCTTTATTCATATTCCGAAGCTTAGTCAGATGGTTGGCTACATGCGTCTGTATCTGTATTGGTCAGGCTCTGGCAAGGCATCTCAGAAGACAGCTATACCAGGCTCCTCTCAGCTAGCTCTTGTTGGCATCCACAATAGTTTCTGGGTTTGGTGGTTGTTTATGGGATGGATCCCCAGGTGGGGTGGTCTCTGGATGGCCTTTCCTTCAGTCTCTGCTCCATTCTTTGTCCCTCATTTCCTTTTGACAGGAATAATTCTGGATTGATATTTTTTGAGATGGGTGGATGGCCCCATCCCTTAACTGGGAGCCGTGTCTATCCAGTGGATATGGTTTCCTATAGGTTCTTCTCCCCATTGTTGGGTAATTCAGCTAATGTCATTCCTGTTGGATCCTGGGAACCTCTTGGATCCCTGGCATTTGGAACTTCTTAGTGGCTACCACCAGTTCCCCAACACACCTCCATTCAATTTCTGGACTCTCTGTACTTCTGCCCACCATATCTTCCCACACCTGATCCTGCTCTCCCTTTTCCCTTCCCCACATCTCTCCCTCCTAGAACTCTCCCACCCTTTACCTCCCGTGATTATTTTTCCCCTTTCTGAGTAAGACTGAAACATCCACACTTTGGTCTTTGTTCTTCTTGGACTTCATATGGTCTGTGAGTTGTATTGTGTGTATTCTGAGCTCTTTTTTTTCTGATATCCACTTATCAGTGAGTGTATACCATGTGTGTTCTATTGTGACTGGGTTACCTCACTCAAGATGATATTTGCTAGTTCTATCCATTTGCCTGAGAATTTCATGAAGTCATTGTTTTTAACAGCTAAGTAGTACTCAATTGTGTAAATGTACCACATTTTCTGTATCCATTACTCTGTTGAGGGGTATTTGTATTGTTTCCATTTTCTGGCTATTATAAATAAGGCTGCTATGAACATAGTAGATCATGTGTCCTTGATATATGTTGAGCATCTTCTGGGTATATGCCCAATAATGGTATAGTTGGGTTCTCAGGTGGTACTATGTCCAATTTTCTGAGGAACTGCCAAACTGATTTCTAGAGTGGTTGTACCAGCTTGCAATCGTACCAGCAATGTGGATTGGCAGGGTTAACATAGCAAAAATGGCCATATTACCAAAAGCAATCTACAAATTCAATGCAATCCCTATCAAAATCCCAACTCAATCCTTCACATGGATAGAAAGAGCAGTTCTCAAATTCATCTGGAATAACAAAAAACCTAGGATATTGAAAACCATTCTCAACAATAATAGAACTTCTAGAGGAATTACCATCCCTGACCTCAAGTTGTACTAGAGAGCAATAGTGATTTATTTAACCAAATGGTCTTGGTACAGAGACAGGCCAGTAGATCAATGAAATAGAATTGAAGATCCAGAAATTAACCCACACACCTATGGTCACTTGATCTTTGACAAAGAAGCCAAAACCATCCAGTGGGAAAAAGACAGCATTTTCAACAAATGGTGCTGGTTCAACTGTTGGTTGGCATGTAGAAGAAAGCAAGTTGTCCTATTTTTATCTCCTTGTACAAAGCTTAAGTCCAAGTGGATCAAGGACCTCCACATAAAACCAGAGATACTGAAACTATTAGAGGAGAAAGTGAGAAAGAACCTCAAACACATTGGCACAGGGGAGAATTTCCTGAACAGAGCAACAATGACTTATGCTCTAATATCAACAATTGACAAATGGGACTTTATAAAATTTAAAAGCTTCTGTAAGGCAAAGGTCACTATCAATAAGACTAAACGGCAACCAACACATTAGGAAAAGATCTTTATCAACTCTACACTCTATAGAGGGCTGTTATTTAATATATACAAAGAATTCAAGAAGTTAGACTCCAGAGAACCAAATAACCCTATTAAAAATGGGGTACAGAGCTAAAAAAGAATTTTCAACTGAGGAATCTGTAATGGGCATGAAGCACTTAAAGAAATGTTCAACATCCCTAGTCATCAAAGAAATGCAAATCCAAATGACCCTAAGATCGCACCAGTCAGAATGGCTAAGATCAAAAACTCAGGTGACTACAAATGCTGGCAAGGATGTGGAGAAAGAGAAACACTCCTCTATTGCTGGTGGGACGAATTATTTTTTTTTTTTAATTTTACTAAACTCTCCTGTATCCTACTGACTTCCCCTGGAGTATTTTGAATTCCTCCTTAGGAATTTAATAATCCCTTGATGTTGAGCTGCATTTCTGGCTGTGCCACATTTTTTTTTTCATAGCTGTGAGAAAATACTTGAGCTAAATAACTTATAAAGAGGATATATTTTAGCACATAGTTTTAGTTTCTTCAGTCTATAATTAGTCTTGTTGTCTCAGACCATGAAGCTGGGTGATAAATAATGATAAGTAGCTTTTATAGTCTGTCTTAACTTCTTTTTCTTTTCTCAATCATACTTTAGGGATGCCCTTGCTTTGATCCAAGAGAACATAAGAGCTTTCATTGCTGTGAAGAACTGTCCCTGGATGGGGCTCTTCTTCAAGATCAAGCCCCTTGCTAAGTCTGTAGGAGCTGGAGAGGAGATAGCTGTCCTGAAGGAAGAGTGTGCACAACTACAAAAAGCTTTGGAGAGTTCAGAATCCCAGAGGGAGGAGCTGAAAACAAAGCAAGTCTCCCTTGTCCAAGAAAAGAATGATCTACGTCTTCAGTTGCAGGCTGTGAGTGCTCCCCACCCTTTCTTTATAGCTAGCTTTCAATTTGACTAAATAGTTCCATCACCATTCCCCAGTTGAGAAATATATCAGAAGCAGGCACTAGTTTTTCCTTTTTAAAGAGTGTAAATGTTTATTAAACAGAGACTGTGGAAACATGTAAACAACAACAAGAAAAAAACTTTGTATCAAAATGAAGTGATTTTATTGGTAGCACATCTTAGAAATAGAGTAAACCGGGGCTGGGGAGATGCTCAGTTGATAAAGCACTTGCCACAAGTGTGAGGACAGGGATTTATATACCTATGGACTATGAAAAAGCTTAGCAAGTAGAGTGGCCAGCAGTATCCCCAGAATAAATTCAGAACACTGAGATGGGAGATACCTATATCAAACATTTATTTTAGTTGATTCTCTCTGGGTTCAACTGAGAGACCCTGACTTAATTAATAAAGCAAGAAAAAAAATCTAGGAAGGCACCTGATGTCAGTGTCTGACCTTCACATATATGTACAGGTGCCTACTACACTCATATATAAACATGAAAAACAAAAAGAAGGAAGACGAAGAGAAGAAAGAAATGACAAATTACAGTGGGTATTTTGTGCACAATATTATCACAAACTCTTATGGGGCCAGGGAGATCTAGGTCTTTGATTTTGAGAGAAAATCTTTCTCTGTGGCTCAGGTTGGCCTGGAACTTACTATGCAACACAAGTGGGCCTTGAACTCATGGCATTCCTCCTCCATCAACCTCCTAAGTCCAGGGATTACAGAAATGAGCCATCATGTCCTACTGTTGCTTTGGATCTTAACTGACAGTGACCCATTAGCAAGTCAGCAGATGGAATTTTAGTTGGTCACCCAGAAGTTTGACAGATCTCCACAGGTTTTTGCTGTATAATACAAGTCATATCTCCTCAATTTTATCTTCTGCTTCCTCCCCTATACGCCAAGTCATTACTAATTAGCTTAGTTCTTTAAAGATCCTTCTCAACCTAGATATAGTAACAAACAAACAAACAAAGTATAGATGGAGAGAAGATACTAAGGCCTTATTCTCAGATATTTTGGTTAAGTAGAGGATATATGGATGTAAAGAACCTGCATATATGATTCTGATTTTGCCAGGAATATGAACCACTATTTTAAAGAAGACATGCTGTGTTCCTTCTGAGGTTCCTTCTGCTCCTGTAAAAGGTGCATTTTAGCTTCTAAATTCCCATTCCTGGCACACCAGCCTTCATTTTTAATCTGACACCTCTATACAATTTCCAGTCTCCTCTCACATTCTTTCTCTATAGTCCTTTGGATTACTGTGACCCCAAATACCCACAAGGGCAGGGATGCAATTTTACCTTTATTAAACTCTGCAAACCACAGTGCTAGGTTGAATAATCCTGGGTTCAAATACAATTATGTTTAGTTTGATTTGAAGATCTTGCTACTCCAATCTACAGAAAACAAAACTAACTGAAAACAAATATAAATAATTACTTTCAGAAAGAGACAATTTATTATTTTGTTTTGGGATATTATTTGCCAATACACTCATCAGGCTGTATCATAACACTTTATATCCAAACTGACATTTCTGAAATGTATTAAGCAGAACAGTTATTCTAGAACTTTAGTGTACACCAGCCACATTTTAAAAAAAATAGGAATTCCTGGTTCCCATTCCAAATCTACTTAGTGATCCATACTGTTAAGAAAAAAAGCTGCCATTTCGTATCAATTTTAGAAGAAATCTGATGCATTAGCTAATTTTGCACCATTGTGGTGATAGAACGCCTCTGACCAAGAGCAATTTGGGGAAGAAGAGATGCATTTTGGCTTATAGTTCCAGGGGGGATAATGTTCTTTACTTCAGGGAAAGATAATAGGAGCAATGAGGCAGTCTTAGCATCCCAGAAGTTTGCTGATCACATTTTATCTACACATGATAAACAGAAAGAGAAGGCAGGAAGTGGAAGCTAGACACTAAAACCCACAAAGTCTCTAGACATACTTCCTCCAGCAAGGCTCTGCTTCCTAAAGGTTCCATAGCCTTCCCAAACAGTACCATTAGCTGGAGACCAAATGTTCAAACCCATGAGCCTAAAGGGGATGTTACTTTTCCAATCCACATATCTAGCCTTTCAGTTTGTATCTGAGAGATCTAGAATGGTCTGTGAGACCTGGGGAAATGCAAGAGATAAAAGGGTGTAGCTTGTGTAATCGAATAGTGAGCAAAAGAGTTGAGAAACATCTTACTGGCCATTGCGGGTGACATTAAAAACATATGGAAGCAAATCCCAGAGAAGCCATATAAGTCTGTTTGAGGTCATGTTGTAACTGACAATATAATGTATTGACAGGTCTATGAGATATTTTGTCATCATTTATTTTTAAAGGATACAGATAGACAAAATGGTACAAAAGGACAAAGATTTTTTTTTTAGTGCATTACTTACTCACACTACAAGAGAACTAAGGGAACTGTTTACCAGTTTACAATGGTTCCATGGGAGAGAATATGAACAGAAAGAAGAAAAGTTCTCCAAACGGTTAAGCTGCCATAAAGTTGCCAAGGTGCCCCTCCTTTCTTCTTAACAAGGGAGTAGTGGTCAGTGGACTGACCTCCTTCTTTAGTGTTGAGTGCCACACCCAGGGCCTGTTCACATGCTGAATGGACAGAAGTAAACAGATGTTTTTCATGTCAGCCTGAGGTGGGGAGACCAGATGCTCTCAATATTTCCCAAACACCTGCAAGCTTCTCTTGTTTTGTTTTGACATTTACTAAGTGACCTGGTGATGTTTTATAAATTGGCTTTATGCTTTGATTCTTTGGTAAAGGTTTAGGTTTATTATTTTATCCTTTCAATATGTACCCTTTGAGCCCTATTTTTTAGTTGGAGTTGTCAAGGTAGGAGCTACACAGCATTAAAAAAAATCGATTTTTATCTCTATGCTTTTTTTTTTTATCTTCTTAACTGACATGACTTGGGTGTTGTAAATGAATAGCTAATAAATTTCCCAAACTGTCACTTCAGTTTAAGATGCATAGTGAGGTCTGAAGATGAAAGATGAAGCAGATGGTAATGGCTTCCTTTGACTATAATTAGATACCCAAGATAATTAACTTAGGAATAGAAAAAATTTTCTTTTAGCTCATTTTTAGGGGTTCAAGTCAATGCTCAGAAGACCTACTGCCTCTGGGCTTCTGTTGGTGGCTTGGGTGAAAGTGTCAGGGTGTTCAAGTAAACCAGTGTAACAAAAGACAAAGGAAGAGATGGGCATATAGATTGCCCTTGGGAGAACAGACTTGGGGACCAGAGGGTCTTTCATTAGACTCTACTGAAAGTTCTAGCTAATAGTTCCTACCAAGTTACATCTCCATTGCCGTGAAAAACAGTATCTAAAAGCAGCTTGAGGGAATAAAGTTTTTGTTTTCATCAGAGTACTCAAAAAGTCTTTCTGGCTGAAAACTTCAAAATATGCCCATAATCATTCCCTCCACACACCCAAATATGATCAGGCCTACCACAGCAGGACCAGACTCCAGGTACCAGTCTTGCTTCTGGTTTGCTTCTTTGTAGCAATGCCAAAACACTGAACAAAATCAGCTTGAGGGATGGAAGACAGTCTATTGCATCTTAGAGGTAAGAGCCAGTCATCACAGGAATCAAGGCTGGGGCTAAAGGCCAGATAGGACTAAAACCGACACCAGGGAGGAATGCTGCTTCTGCACTTGCTCCCAGGCTCATCTTCAACTACGTTCACAGTATTCTATTAAACATATTACTTATTAGTTATTTACCTATTTATTTATTCTATGTTGTGAGTGCTTTATCTACATGTATGTCTGGTACCCATGAAGCCAAGATGAGGACATTGGATTCTATGGTATTGGAGTTATAGACAGTTATGAGCTGTCATGTGGATTCTGGGAACTGAATGTGGGTCCTCTGCAAGAGCAGATGTCTACTCCTCCTAAGTCTTACAATATTTTCTTCCTCTTTTCCATAATAATCTCTAAACCTTGCAAGGAGTGTGATATAGACGTCCCATTTATAGATCAGCACTCTAGTCTCTTATTCGCTGCCTGTTGACCAATAGTCGGTGTCTGTATTAATATATACTTCAAGAAGAACTTTCTCTGATGAAGGCTGAGAGATGCACTAATTTATGGGTACAACGAATTTAGGGGGAAGTTTATTACTACACTCATTTAGCAAAATAACAGTACTAGGCTCTCCCATAGAGCCTATGATCTGGCCAGCAGCAGGTTTTTGGTCTAGTTAATGGCACCAGGTGTGGGTTACATCTTGCAAAATGGGCTTTAAATTCAACCAGAAACTGGTTGGTTATTCTCATAGAATTTGTGCCACTATTGTGCCCTTTGGGTGTAGCTTTCCAGGCCAGTCATTATTATAGCTTCTAATGGTCACAGCTTGGCAAGAGTGTAGATGACCTTTCTCTCTCTGGTAGTATTCATAGAACCTTCAGAAGCCTCCTCATCTTTACTTGATGTAAAACATAGGAATAATGAGAAACAGTGATATTTGGTGACATTACATTTGAGATATGGAAAATAAGCAAGACTTATGTTCTATGTGTATAATTTGTGGAATTTGCTGCTGACAGAGTCAATGAAGCAAAAATTTTAGTTGGAATTAATAGTAAAAGTTAATGACTTGTAAATAAATTTATGAGTTCTAAATTCAACCTATGCATAAAATTGTACTGATTAGCCCAGTTTATAGAAATGTATACTAAACAAAATACATCAGGGCATTTATAATGATGTTATAAATATAATAGTGTTATAAATATTATATTGTATAATATCTCTTAGATAGTATTCTAAGCAGTTGTCAGTCTGTGCACCCACACCAGTATTTCTAGGTGCTTGACTTAAATAGCACACTTTTTGCTTTTGGAAGCATGCTAATTCTCTCAGGCCACCAGGCTTCTATTAAGTGCCTTAGAAGAGCTCACTTAATCTACTAAATGGGCTTGAAATATGGAAAGCTCTTCCAAACAAAAACAACACATCTCTACTTTTCAACCAGAGGGTTAGGAACCTGGAAATGTTATTTCAGCTGCCCATGAAAGGCAGGTATAAGTCCTGGGTGGAGGGCTGGCAATTATCTCCTTACTGTGTCAAGCAGTACTGTCGCCAGCTGATGGATGACTTCTAGTTTGCTGGCAACAATTTTCTCCTCATCTCTCGTGGCAGGAACAAGAAACCCTGGCAAATTCCAAAGAGCAGTGTGAATCACTGATTAAATCCAAGGTAGAGCTGGAAGTCAAAATCAAGGAGCTCTCTAGGCAGGTGGAGGAAGAAGAGGAGATCAATTCTGAGATGACTGCCAGGGGCCGGAAACTGGAAGATGAATGTTCTGAGTTGAAGAAGGAAATCTACGACCTGGAAGCAATACTGGCAAAGTCAGAGAAGGGGAAGTGTGCAGCAGAGCACAAGGTACTCATTCTGTGGTGTCAGGAAGACTTGGTTCTTTGGTACCAGAAGTGTTTTATTTATTAACACAGTGGCCTGCAAATTTATAGTGATGGGAACCAGAATCATCGAAAAGTAAAAGGTCTGATGAATTGTATAGTTCCTATTCAGACTTCCAGTTTGAATGCATGGGACCCCTTTAATGTCCTGAATGAACTATTATTGCACCTACAATCTAATAGAGCGAACTGGTTTCATTGGGCCTCTGAGCATCACTTTTGGAATGAGACTGAAAATAATAGCCTTTGCTAAAAGGTAATTTGGGATATTTCTAAATCCCCAGCTTTAGCAATGATTCTGAGTCTGGCCTTGAAGCCATCTCCTTAATTCCAGTTAAAGACTTTGGCTTTTTGCTTTAGCCGTGGGCTTTAGTTTGTGTGTCTACACGTGGATTGACTTGTGAGGAGTCTGAATGAAACCTTTGACAAGCAGCTAATCTCCAAGATGAAACTGTCCTTTGCGGATAGGTCAACAATCCCAGTGGGGAAGCCAACTTTTTCCTTCACATGTACTGTTTGCTGGAACCCTTCTTGAACACCTACACTATGGGGACATGGAGGCATGATGTGCCAGCACATGTTCCCCCAGATCCTCAATGATCATTAATAATATCATTATACAGAAATAAGATCCAAAATAGCTTAAAACTGTGCTTTAGTGACCAGAATATTCCACTTCCTGACCATGGGAGAGTAAGGATTTACTTATTTTTGTGGGAAAATTGAATTTAGAGATTTGTACATCGTTACTGATGACATTAGATATCTCTTGAGTATTTTCAGCTATAAGGGAGAGAGAGAGAGAGAGAGAGAGAGAGAGAGAGAGAGAGAGAGAGAGAGAGAGAGAGAGAGAGAGAGAGAGAGGTTTGTGGTGCTACATCAGCTTTCCAGGGGTGACTCTAATGACATTGCCTTTGTCATCTTCCCCCAGGTCAGAAACCTGACTGAGGAGGTGCACTCTCTAAATGAGGAAGTCAGTAAACTTAGTAGAGTAGTGAAGGATGTTCAGGAGACCCAGCAACAAACCCAGGAGCAACTTCACATAGAGGAGGAAAAACTCAGCAACATGAGCAAAGCAAACTTGAAGCTGGCCCAGCAAATTGATGTGGTGAGCAGCAGTGGGCTGTCTGTCTGTCTGTCTTTTTGTCTATATATGTGCAGTGAACAGCAGTGGGCTAGCCAGCAGTCTGTCTTTATATATATGCATCTCTAATTTTTACTTATTAATTTATCCTAAGAGTTACATAATAACTCAGTAACAAAGTGAACTCCTTTTATTATTTACCAATAGAGGATTGTTTTATTCTTTCTATTATTTATTTGTTTATTTTTTTGAGACAGGGTTTTTTCTGTATATCCCAGGCTGCCCAAGAACTCACTCTATGGACCAGGTTGGCCTCAAACTCAGAAATCCATCTGCCTCTGCTTTCTAAGATCTGGGATTAAAGACATGTGCCACCGTGCATAAATGTTTTATTTTATTTTAAACATGTACTTGTATTTTAAACATGTGGTGTTAGGAAGACTTGGTTCTTTGATACCAGAAGTGTTTTATTTATTAACACAGTGGCCTGCAAATTTATAGTGATGGGAACCAGAATCATCAAAAAGTAACACTACAGTGTGAGTTTAAGATACTTAAATGCAGGCTTAGTTCAATTCTGAAAAACGGGAGAAAAACATTGGGGTAATTAATTAAAAGTGGTGTATTTTATTGGTTGATTCGTCCCCATGATTCTTGGGAAGTTTATTATTATGTTCAATTTTGTGTGTGTATGTCAATGTGGTTTATGTTAAGTATATGTAGCTGTTTCCAAAGGCCAGACAAAGGTATTAAACCCCTGGAGCTAGAATTATACATAGATTTTAACCTCCACACATGGGTGCTGTAAATTGAACTCAGGTCTTACAGAAGAACAGAAAATGCTCTTAGTCACTGAGCCACCTCTCCAGCCTGAGAACTTGTTTAGTAAAACTGGTGATTTGTTAAAGACCACGTTGGCTCCATGAGTGTGCTGAGGCCAGTCTTCTATTAAAAGGTTATATAAGTCCATGTAGTCTTCTATCTATACATACACTTCTGAAAAATTCTTGTCCGATTTGAAAGGAGATGTGTTCTGCCAAGTACACCACAAAATTAGAAGTTTGGCCAGTATTTTTAATTTATTTTTTATTTTCATTTTTTTATTTTTCTATCATACATTACATCCTGGCTGCAACTTCCCCTCCCTCCCCTTCTCCCTACCTCCCCTTTGCCCCATATCAACTCCTCCTTTGTTTAGTTTTAAAATGAAAGGTTGTAAGGAAGAAAAAAGGGAGAGAGAAAGGAAGAAAGAAAGAAAAAAAGGAGAGAAAAAAAGAGAGCAGTTCTCCCAGGGATATGCACCTAACATGGCCTAACTAGACATAATAAGACAGGGAAAACCCCTCATATCATGGCATGGCCCAATAGGAAGAAAGGGGTCCTAAGCACAGGCAACAACATCAGAAACATTCTTCATTCCCATTGTTGGGCGTCCCACAAGAACACCAAGCTACACAATCATAAAGTGCTTGCAGAAGACCTAGCTCAAACCCATAGAGGGTCGATATTTGTTCCTTTAGGTTCTGGGAGAATCTCTGAACTTTGTTTAGTTGTTTCTGTAGGCCATGTTCTCATGGTGTCCTTGTCCCCTCTGGATCCTGCTTTCCTCTCCCACTGGCTCCGCCTCATGTTTGGCATTGGGTCTTGTTATCTGCTCCCATCAGTTGCTGGGTGATGTATATATTCACAGTTCTTTCTTTACCCAAGCTGACAGAGTATATGCAACCATTCTCTCACTAATCTGTATAGCTTGGTCTCTATAAAACTGTCGACAGAAGTCCTTTGGCTTTTGTATTCATCTACTTTTTTCCTGTTATTTTTCTCTATCACTGTTCCTTGTTTCCCTTCTCTATTTTTATGGTTTCCCTGAGTCACATAACCTGAATGTAAGAAATTACAGATATTTGTGTGTGCACATGAGCAAACACATGCACACTCCTGTGGCCCAGTCCATTTCAGCTGCTTTAGCATATTTGCATAGACTTCAGGCTTATCAATGAAAGAGATCAGTTTCCCACACTTCTGGTGTCTCGGAACCCAAATCAACATGTTGTGTCTGGGAAAACTGGTCACTCGATATTGGTTGTTATTCTAGGACAGATCTTATCTATAATCTGTGGAACTTTCACCCACTATTGATTTCTCAATTTTCTTTGTAACCTACTTGTGTAATTTTTATTTAACTCCTTAAACTTTTAAACTGATGCTTACCCATTGATTTATTTGGTTTCTGTGTGGTGGTGGCGGTGTACATTCGTGCATGGGGTACATGCAGGGCTCAGATTATAATTTATGAGAATTGATTCTTTCCTTCTAGCACGTGGATCCTGGGGAATTGAACTCAGTAGATTTGTCTCAGCAGACTTTGCCAAGTCCTGTTTGAATCCCTAAAAATGCTTCTGTGCATCATTTGCAGAATTTGTTCTTATACTTTTCCTTTTCCTTAAAGAAAGTGGTTAATTTAAACATCTGAAATGTGGTATAAACTCTGCCTTCTATTTGGTTCAACAGTCTTTCTTTCCGACAGTTGGAAGGTGACCTTGAACGGGAGAGGAAAGCCAGAATGAAGGGTGAGAGGGAGAAGCGCAAGCTGCAAGATGAGTTAAAGATGAACCAGGAGGGTGCTGAGAACCTGGAGAGCAGCCGGCAGAAGCTGGCAGAGCAGCTGAGGAAGTAAGCATCTTTCCACTAACTGCCAAGGGATTCTGGGAAAATCTCAGCGCTGGGAGGAGCAAGGCTCTCATTTCATTTAGCAATAGGTTTCTAGGCCAGAGCCAGATAGCTCAAGAGCCAAGACAGTGACTAGAAGCTTGGAAAATGGAGAGGTTTTACTTGATTGACTCTATTACACAGTAGCAAAAATAAAATAATCCACAGGATGTAACAAAAAGAAACCACCAGGAAGATGAGAATTTTGGAAGGTATAAGGCAAAGGAGAGGTGAATTATGGGTATAATTGTGTCTACAAAAATTGGTTGGTTTCTTTTACTTGTGATAAGACCAACTGAAAAACATAAAAATTGGGGTCCATACTTTAAAAAAATAGTCAATCGAGCAGCTTGAGTTTCTAGCTGCATTTGCATGCATGCATTGGCCTCAAGCCTGCTCTTGGTGATGCCTGACTAATAGTCTCCTCTTAATTTATTATATATGTCATGTGTTTGGGCTTACCTTAAGAGTGTAATGGAACACTATGATAGAAGATGATGACAGGGTTTTCTTTGCCATCAATTTTGAAAATTATGTCAGTTTGGCAAAGTGATGATCATACTCCATGCCTCTGTAGGCAGTATGTCAGTGTTTGAAAATATTGAATATATGTCATAGGCTTATTATAAAGCAATTTCCATGTGGGACCATGTAGAAGCATGCCCCTTAGATTGTTTGAGTCTGGTTATGCTATATATCTGTACATAAAATTCATCCAATATTATAGATTCTACAGTAAAGAAAATGGAAGTATCTCTGGTATTACACAGACATACACATAGAAACACACACACACACACACACACACACACACACACACACACCATTTGTTGAGTACCTAGGGAAAAGTTCAGAAGGACACACACCAAACATGTGATCGTGGTTTGTAGAAAGAGACCAGGAATTATGTAGTACTCATGATGACTTCAGATGTAAATGTAATGATTATATTTTTTTTAAAGTAGGAATTCATATGTTATTCCATAACTTCAAAGTATATAAATATGTTTTATTATTCTGATAGATTATCTTTGTCATATTTTTCAAAACAGGAAGGAGTTTGAAATGTGTCAGATGAATTCAAAAGTGGAGAATGAGAAGAACCAGGTGTCTCAGCTTCAGAAGATGGTGAAAGAGCTTCAGGTAACCAACTATTAGATAACTCTCTATGTACATTAGTGTTTAGATCCATGAATGATGGTTTGCACTCCACAACCCATACCCTTGGCAGCAGCAGACAGAGAGTAAAGAGCAGCAATTAAGAAGGCAAAAGGCATCCCACCATGCATGACCCCGGAGGGATAATTACCTCTTAAGCTTAAATTCCTTTTTACTAAGAATAATAAGAAATAGCTTGTTCTTTGAACTTTTGCGATGAACTATGCATTGTGCTAAGTCCCAACCATATAATTTTTAATGTATTAATCTGGACAACATTGAGCTCAAATTATTAAATTCAACAAGATGTTTGTGTGGGAAAAACAGTACATGATCCGCTGTGCCATTAGTTTAGTGTTTGAATTTTTATGGTTAGAAGCAATTAATTTAAAATTCAGTAGATTCTATAGCTATGCATAAACCAAAAGCATTATTTGATAATGGATAGCAATGTGGAAGTTTTAAACTAAGTGGTTATTTTATACTACATCACCATGTTATAAAGCAACTAAAAACACTGTTATGGCTATACACATATACATACATGGTGTTACATATACATACATATAAATGATTTTATGTCACATTAACATCTCAATAATGCTTTTTTGCTGCTTACCATCTGGTATATTTTAAGCCCAATAAGAAAGTTATTCTCATTGAGAATGTTGCTTTGTTTTCTTAAACAACACTAAGCATTGGGCTTTCTGGGCATATCGTCACATGACACTTGACTTTACTGCAAATAAAATAAAATAAAATAAAACTTTCAATTTATCCAAAAGAAACATTTCTGTACCTTAGTGACTCTCTGAAGGTTATTTAGGAAGAAATGCTTCTGATGTTTTTGAGTCAAACATAGTATTATTTGAGATTAACATTTCAGATTCAATAACCACTTATCAAGAACCACATTTACTAGTAGGTAGAAATTGAAGCTTTTTAAGCATTCTCCCTGAGAAACCTTGACTACAAAAGTGGTGGATTGCTTAGATGGTATGACCCAGAGAAATAGCTTTCTCTTAGCCAATTTATTTAATGTAAAGGGAAATATTTTCTAAATAGTCTACTTCACTAACCTGAACCTAATTATGTAAGACATTGCCATTGAACATCACTGCCCTCACTGCACTGAATACACTGGCTCTATGAAGATTTCCAGAATTTTTTACCACTGGAGGGTCCAGAGTTCTAAAAATTTTATCAATACTTTTCTTTTCTAATAACCCTGTCTGTAATAGTATCCAAGGTCACTGCTCATTCACTTTAGTAATTCCCACTCCTTCACCAATTCTAATTCACCACTGTGAATCTACTACTTGGAATCTGAAAACCAAGAGGCCAATGGACTATGCCTGACACGTGTGTAGGGTTGAGTAGATGCTATTGCTTAAGGGCAAGTTGCTTAAATTGGTGGTTATTCTGTGATCAGAGTTTTGAAGTCTTTATTAAGATGGTTAAACAAATTCCAGATGGAAAGATTTTTTCTTGCATACATGAGTCACTATGATATATTTTTATAAGCCCCTTTTAAAATTTCTTCTTGGCATATGAAAGAAGTTTTTTAAGTGTTTCTTTTTATGAGAAACCTGTTTCCTTTTTATTGAAAATAGATTTTGTTTATCCAATATATTTTCATCACAGGTTCCCTTCCCCCAATTTCTTCCAGATCCCTTCTTACATCCTTACTGCACTTTCCCTTTTTTGGAGGGGGGCTCTTTTAGTAAGAATCTCCCCCTCCGCATGTGCACAATTTAAAGACTCTGGTTATAATTTAGGGCTGGGGAATCTAGAAGTCCTGAAAATTGTAATTATGCTTCTTGGTATTGATTTGGAGAAAAATCACTTAATTTCAAGGTGTTTAATTTCCTTTAGTTATAAATTAGGACTGAAAAAATGTCATGTTTGCTTTTGAAGTTGAAACAAAAATTAATGTAATAACCTTGTTGCATATAGAAATATGTTACAAGTAATTATTTCATGTCAAAATTATTTATTTTCCCAGACTCATATATTAAATTTGAAGGAGGAACTGGAAAGTGAAAGGACCATTAGAGCCAAGGTGGAAAGAGAGAAAGGTGACCTTGTCCATGACCTAGAAGATTTGAATGAGAGGCTGGAGGAGGCAGGGGGGACCAGTTTGGCTCAGATGGAGATAACTAAGCAACAGGAAGCAAGATTTCAGAAGCTTCACCATGACATGGAAGAGACCACACGACACTTTGAGGCAACCTCTGCCTCTTTGAAAAAGAGACATGCAGAGAACCTGGCTGAGCTTGAGGGCCAGGTAGAATATTTACAGCAGGTCAGGCTGGTGCTAGAACAAGACAAGAATGACCTGC